>NC_090925.1:191660368-192289118 GCF_040938575.1 Ambystoma mexicanum | reverse complement strand
GCTGCACAAGAGTAAAACATACTTTTTCGGGACTCCGGAGGAGGCGGCGACATGGCTGCACCTGCAGGGCTGCCCGGAACGAGATGCGGAGCAGTCTCAAGAGAAACACGATAAGTGACTGGGATACTGTATGTATATTGATGTGGCGCAGTGCGAGTACCCCGGCAGCGCCCATGATACAAATTAAGGCTAAGGGGAGCAATTAATTCAGGTTAATATTGGGCTAACCTGCCAGTGACTGTAACGAACTCAAAGAACTTGAATACAGTAGCGTGTATATATATGCAAATTGTGTAGCAATGTGTGGTTCGACTGACGCAAAACAGGAGCGGCAGGGCGAAGGCACCCTACCCCCCCCAACATTAGTTGTAGTTGTAGTAGGTTAGCCACTAGGGCAACCTAACCCTGGGGAGCGTCGTGTACAGGCGAGAGCCAGAAAGAGCTAGATGCGGGTGTGCCTGAGATCCAGGGATGGAGCTGGGCAACAGTTAAAGGGGGGGGCTGTTGGGGATGGGACGGGAGGGGGCGGGGGGAGTTTGCAGTGTTTTTGGTTGTGGGGAGTTTATACAGGGGAACAAGCCTATACAAACGAGAATGGAACTTAAAGTTAGACTGTACCTGTGGGGGGGAGGAATAGAAATCGAACAAGCCATGGGGGACCTTAAAATAGTTACATGGAACATGAGAGGGCTCAATAGTTATTTAAAGAGAAATAAAGTTATGTTGTACCTGCGTAGACAAAAAATAGATATTGCATTGTTGCAAGAAACTCACCTAACGCGGGAGAAAATGGATAAGATTGCTGGGAAGTGGAGGGGGATGTTGGTGGGCTCATCATATTCTGCTTATGCCAGGGGTGTACTTATTTGGGTTGCGCCGCATGTCCCATTCCAGCGATTGCAAGTGGTAGCTGAAGCAGATGGGAGGATGGTTATATTGAGGGGACTGGTGGAAAATAGGGAGATAAGCATAGTAAACACGTACGCACCGAACCAGAGCACAGTGGCGTACATCAGAACACTGTGTACTAATTTGAGCAGGTGTGTGGGGAGCGCGGTGATCTGGGGAGGGGACTTTAATTGCGTACTGAACCCAAGAGTAGATAGATCGGATGAGAAGATGGATAGATCTGCTCCTGCCGCCAAAGCGCTACAGACATTGCTGAGCGACTTTGGCCAGGAGGATGCATGTAGATCGAGACACCCCCGAGAGAGGCAATATTCACATTATTCTGCCCCACAGCAATTATTCACGAGGTTGGACTATGTCTTTACCACACCTGAAGTAATAGCGGAAATCACACAAATAGAATATAAAGCTAGGGTCCTTTCGGACCACTCGCCCCTGATTTTCGAATGGCAATATTGCCCCACAAGAGCGAGGATTCCGACATGGGGCCTACGGGCGGAAACACTGAAAGACCCCTTTTTTAGGGAGGACTTGAGAGAGGAGATAGTACATTGTTTTGAGACGAATACTGGTGGTGTGGACTCTGCTGGAACACTGTGGGAGGCTTTCAAAGTTGTGATGAGGGGAGTAGCTATAGCAAAATCCAAAGGCCTACAAGGTGGTGTTCTAGCTGATCTACGGGAGACGAAGGAGAAGCTAGAAGAGGCTTTAAGAGGCGAAGATGGTACAGATGAGAAGTTAGAACTGATACTCATGTTACAGCAAAGATGTACGGAATATTAGGACAGATTGTGTAACCTCAACTATAAAAAATATGTAGAGAAACAGCACGCGGGAGGTGACAAACCTGGGAGACTCCTGGCGTGGTTATATAAGAGCGAGACTCCCAGAGTCACAATTAGGACCGTAGAGAGGGAAGACGTTAGCATAGCAGACACCCAAGAGGGAGTCAATCAGGAATTTGCAGACTATTATAAGTTATTATATGGGGACGATGGTGTAAAGACCGGTAGGGGGTGTCTGTACTTCTGCTCTCTATATGGTAGAGGAGAGGCACAGAAGACCCCAGCCAAGATTCTCTATTACGGTAGCAATGGACAAGCAATCAAGGCCTAGCTTCTCAGGAGGTGATGCAGGCTGGTTCTTAAGTACAGTGTAGTCCCCAAGCCCCCACAAAGGAATGTCCACACACTGTATTGGTTAGAACACAGTCTTTATATAATCAATATTCAAGGTTATGTACACTTATCATAATAACTCACTTTGTACTTAGGAAAATCAACAATGGCAAATATATACAGTTCTAAAGTGATACCACCCTTTGTATTAGATCTCATGAAAAGTGCATCAACAATACTGTAATCATGTCACACAGATCAATAGAGTGAAACCAGCAATAGAGAGAAGAGAGAGAATAAGGTGGTTGAACAATAGGCAGAATACTGGCCCCTACCACTAGACACAGTTCTGTGTGGAGATCCCCCCACCTAGGCAACCTGTAAAATAAAGATATAGCACAAGCCCAGTCCATATATTGTTCTGCAAGTCTTATTCCCTCCTATAATGTTTTTACCCCCCCCAATGTACCTGGTGGAGTCGAGTTCTTCGAAGAGGCGTCGACAGATCCTTCTTGAGCGACCCCCTTTCAAGTGGGAGTCACGGATCGTCGAGAGGCGTTGAGGAACTCGGCGTTCGGCGGCGGGGAATCGACGGCCCTTCTTGAATGCCTTCCCTTTCAAGCGGGAGACACGGGGCGTCGAACGTCCGTCGACAAACAGGGTAGAACGGCGTCGATGAGGCGGCAGCTTCGTCCGAGCGGTGCTCGTCGGCGTCGGAGCGTCGGCGTCCTGCAAGGCGGAGGCGTGCGGGGCACCTCGGTGACAATAGTTTTGGACCGCAAAGATTGTGGAGACGGGAGGCCCAGCAAGGGCGTTGAGTCGTTCGAGTCTTTGTGGTCTTCGGGTGGCGGGAAACCCACCGGCAGGTTTCTCCTCGGCGCGTTGGTCGTCCTCGACTTTCTCCGGCAGGACAAATCGGTCGACGGTGCGGGCGAGGGAGTCCTTCGATTCGAATGTTCTTAGGCAAAGGAGCAGACGGCTCCGGTCGTCGGCGGCACGGCGTCAAGTGGTTCCCACGGCTGGGCAACACAACTTCGACGGGCCTCCAGCGGTTACACAAACCTGCGAACCCTGGTCGACGGCAATGGACTTCGACGGCGTCGATGTCCGGGTGCTTCACTTCGATCTCCTCGGCGGTCCCGTCTCGGGTCGGCAGCCTTTCGAGGGTCTGTCTTCCAGGGCGCTTCGGCGAAGATGGAGCGGTGCTCGATGGTCCCTCGGAGCACGGGAAGAGGGCGCCTTACAAGGTCCTCTCTCGGGTCAGTCCTCGACGAATTCGGCAACCTTCAGATCTGTCGAAGCAAATGCAACAGCAAGTCTTCTTCTTCCAGCTGGACGTCGAGGATCAGCAATTCCAGTTACTCTTGAGTGGGGACTCAGCTTCTGAACGCTTCTGAACATTCCCGAACGTTCCTGAACAATTACCAGTGGTGAGAGGTCCCCAGATATACTATTCTGTCTCTCATCCACACTGCTGGCATACACTCAGCAGCCAATCATACAGAGGGGCATTCATGCAGTCAGTCAGCCAATCAGGCACACAGTGCATTCAGGCCACACTCCTCCCTTTCAGACACTCACAACAAGGAATGTGGATTGGGACAAGTAGCCAGCCATTCAACACTACACACTGCATTCAGGCCAGTTTCGGGCAGGGCTGTCTCAGTCTTTGTCTCTCATGCCAGAAACCAGACAACCACAACAAGGAGTGTATATTGGTCACACACTCCATTCACCCAGGTCCCACCCACAGGAGGTACCCACAACATACAGTCACTGGGAAGGCTCCAGTCAGTCTAGCTGGGCCTTCACAACAACACCATATATGGAACTTCCACCCAACAGCCAGTCAGGGGGAAGGGACAGAGTCAGGGCTTCCCAGGACTTTGGGAAAACAAGGTAACAGGCAATAGAAAGCAAGAGGCCACAGGGGCCATCTTGTTTCCTATCAGGAATCAACTGATTCCAATGGCAGGGCCTGGGTATCCCAAAATGGAGGACACCCAGAGCACCTGTCGAATTCAGCATGGAGCTGCCACCAGCCCATACCCTGCTCTGTGGGCCACCACAGGTGCCCAAAACATACACTAGGGGCACAGGGTTGTACCCCTACCCAGGGGTACCATAAGGGTATCCCATGGGTCTGTTCACCAAACCAAAAGAGAGAGCTGCACTGCCAGGAGTCCCACATGGACTCCGGGGCAGAAAACATGACAGAACACACGATAAAAAGCAGTAAAGGACAAGGATTCAGAGGCCCTGTCCCTCTGATGCATTTCCAGCATCACAGTCGCCCCCCCCCAGACTGAGGTGGAGGGTGTCTAATCTCCTACGGGATAGACACCCTCATCCAGACGGTCAACATACCTTCTGGAAAGGCCATCTGCATTATCGTGACTCTTCCCTGGTCTGTGCTCTATGGTGAAGTCTAGCCCTTGCAGGCTAATGGACCACCTGAGCAATTTCGGATTCTCCCCCTTCATCTGCATAAGCCACTTCAGGGCCTTATGATCTGTTTGGACCTTGAAGGTAGACCCCGTAAGGTAGGGCCTAAAACGCCTAAGGCTCCAAACTATACTAAAACACTCCTTTTCAACAGTAGCCCACCTGAGTTCTCTACCCTTGAGTTGTCTACTGATGAATATGATAGGATGTTCTCTCCCTTTGTCATCTAACTGGGACAAGACAGCTCCAATTCTGGTGTCGCAGGCATCCGTCTGGACGATAAAGGGTTGGCTGTAGTCAGGTGCACACAACACAGGTGCCCTACACAGACTTTCTTTCAAGCCATCAAAGGCCCTCTGACAGTCTTCGGTCCAATTAACCTTCCTAGGCTGTTTGGGTGAAGTTAGGGCTGTCAGGGGTGCAGCTATGGTTCCATAGTCTGCCATGAAATTGCGATAGTACCCAGTGAGGCCCAAAAAGGCTCTCACCTGGGTTTGAGTAGTGGGAGTCTCCCAGTTCTGTACATCCTGTACTTTACTGGAGAGAGGTTGGATTTGACCCCCTCCTACCTCATGACCAAGATAGGTAACTTTCCCCTGAGCTATCTGGCACTTGGTGGCCTTGATAGTGAGGTTAGCCCTTTTCAAGGCCTGCAACACCTTATCCAGATGTGTCAAATGCTCATCCCAGGTGGAACTGTAGACGGCAATGTCGTCTAAGTAAGCCACACAAAAGGCTTCCAGCCCACTGAGCGCATGGTTGACCAATCTCTGGAAGGTGGCAGGGGCATTCTTCAACCCAAAAGGCATGACCCTAAACTGGTAGAGTCCCTCAGGTGTTGAGAAGGCCGTCTTTTCCTTGGCATGGTCCGTCAGAGCTATTTGCCAATAGCCTGAGGTAAGGTCAAAGGTGCTCACAAATTTGGCAGCACCTATGGTGTCCACGAGCTCATCAGCCCTCGGCAATGGGTGCGCGTCAGTTTTGGTGACGGCATTGACTCCTCGGTAGTCCACACAGAACCTCCAATCCTTGGTACCCGCCTGGGAACTTGCCTTGGGGACAAGGACCACTGGACTGGACCAGGGACTGGTTGAGGGTTCAATAACACCCAGATCCAACATCTTGGCGACCTCAGCCTGGATGTGGTTCTTGACGGTATCTGACATACGGTAGCACCTGCTTTTGACAGGCACACTGTCACCAGTGTCAATTTCATGCCTACACCACGGTGTAAGGCCTGGCGTCAGTGAAAACAGAGAGGCATACTGTTGGAGCAAAGCCCTGCAGGCCCTCTGTTGCTCTGTTGTCAAATCCGGAGAGAGATGTACTCCCTCCACTGAGCCATCCTGAGGGTCGCTGTGCAGCAAATCAGGAAGGGGCTCACTCTCATCCTCTTCTTGCCCTGAAGCTAGCAAGAGACATGAGACTTCTGCTCGCCGGTGGAAAGGCTTGAGCCTGTTGACATGGAATACCTGAGGGGCTACCCCAGAGGCTCCCATGTCAACCAGATAATTGACTTCGCCCATCTTGGAGATGATCCTGAAGGGTCCAGTCCACTTGTCTGCCAAAGTTCTAGGCTTGGTAGGCTCCATCACAAGGATTTCCTGTCCCGGAGTCCAATCCACTTGCGAGGCTTTAAGGTCATGCCAGTACTTATTCAATTCCTGGCTGGCCTTGAGATTTGCTGTCGCCTGACCCATCATCTGTGTCATCCTCCGTCTGAGGCCTAACACATAGTCCCCCACTTGCTTGGCGGGACCGGGAGGGGTGGCTTCCAAGCCTTCTCGGATCAAGGCGAGGGGCCCCCTCACGGGATGTCCAAAGAGTAACTCAAAGGGGCTGAAACCAACACCCTCTTGAGGTACCTCTCTGTAAGCAAACAGCAGGCATGGCAGGAGGAGATCCCATTTCCTCCTTAGGGGTTCTTCCAAAGCCCCTAGCATGCCCTTGAGAGTTTTATTAAATCTCTCAACCAGACCATTGGTCTGGGGGTGGTAAGAGGTGGAGAACTTGTAGGTTACCCCGCACTCTTTCCACATGGTTTTCATGTAACTAGACATGAAGTTGGATCCTCTGTCAGAGACAACCTCCTTGGGGAATCCAACACGGGTGAAAATGCCCAGGAGAGCCCTGGCAACCACCTTGGCAGTAACAGTCCGAAGGGGTATTGCCTCAGGGTACCTGGTGGCATGATCTACCAAGACCAGGATGAACCGATGTCCACCTGAAGTGGGAGGGTCAAGGGGACCGACGATGTCGATGCCCACCCTCTCAAATGGTGTGCCAACCACTGGCAATGGCTTCAGTGGGGCAATGACCTTGCCTCCAGTCTTGCCAGACAACTGACAAGTTGGGCAGGTCCTGCAGTGGGACTCCACCTCTACTCCCATCCGTGGCCAGTAGAAATGGGCAGACAGCCTCTGCTTAGTCTTCTTGGTCCCAAGATGACCAGCCAGGGGCACCTCATGCGCCAACTGCAGTAGGAAGGGCCTGTAAACCTGGGGTACCACCAACCTCTTGGGGGCACCAGGTTCAGGCTTAGTGGGCTCACTAACAAGGAGCTCACCCTCCCAATAAATCCGGAATGTCCTAGGCACTTCTCCTTGTGCCTGGGACAGGGCCTGTTTCCTCAGTCCCTCGAGAGAGTGGCACTCTCTCTGTCCCTTACAGAAGTCTGCCCGGGAGGGTCCCCCTTCAGCTAACAAGCATTGAAGGTCGGGATGATCCTCCGGGTTGAGAACCTCTCCCACAGGAGAGTCTTCTGTCTCTTCTCCCACAGGAGTTGAGTTTGGGTTTTCCACTGGACCCAGCCCGTCCGGAGCATGGATCCCGATGGGTGCTGTCGGAACAGCAGGAAGAGAAGGTGTTCCCTCCACAGAGGTGGCCTTCTTGCTCTTCCTTCTTCTTGCCTTAGGCCTTGCCTTTGGCTCGGGTACCTGACCCACAGCCAGACCCGGTGTCACCTGTGACCTAGTGACTGCAGCAGCAGTCATGGGAAGACCATCCGAGATCAACCCTAACTCTACTAGATCATTTCCTAACAGAATGTTAGCAGGGACATTGTCCTGAACCAGGACAGGAAGCTTTGCTGTCTTGTCTCCAATCATGAGTGTGACTAAGGCTACAGGCGATAATTTGGGAGGCCCACCAGCTAACCTGGTGGTTCTCAGAGGAGCACCTACATAGTCCTCTGGCTTGAGCAGGGTCCTGTCCACCACTGTCATGCTTGCCCCAGTGTCTCTCAAACCAGTAGAAGGCTGGCCATTCAAGAGGACACTTCTCAAAAACCTACGGGTGTTCTGTGGGATAGTCGCCAGTACTTCTGCATACTGGTCCCAGGCCCCAAGGGACACTAAGGAAATCTCTACCGGAGCACCAAATGTGATCCCGGTAGAGGAGGGGAGGACAGTGGCCTCCACCTCAGACACGGGGTAAGGGTAGGTCAGGCTGACAGCCTGTACTCCAAGTGCCTTACCTTTACACTTGGAGTCACCCCTTTTGTGATCCAGAGCCCCACAGTCCCAACAAGCGCCAGGAGTGCGGGGTACGGTACTGGAACCACTGGGAGCCTGCTTTGCAGCAGGTGGACCACTACTCTTATTCCCACCCACAGATGACTTATCCCCACTAGATTTTTGGGTCTTGGGAGAGGAAGGTTTAGGTTTACCTGACTGTGACTGCTTGTGGGACTCCTCAGCCTTCTGAGAGGCCCCCTTTTCTTTGTCCTTGTCCTTCCCACTGGAGTCCTTAGGGGACACCCGGTGGGAGACCCACTTGTCAGCCAACCTAGCCAGCTTAAAGGGGTCCAAAATGTTCTGGTCAGCCACATACTGACGCAGCTCTGGTGAACAGGCTTCAGAAAAATGCTCAAAAAACAAGAGGTGGGACAATTCAACAAAAGTCTTAACCTTGTACCCATCGATCCACCCCATCATGTTCATGTGCGCAGCACTCACCCAGTCAACCCAAGACACATTTTCTCTTTTCTTAAAATCCCTGAACCTTCTAAGGTATTGGGTAGGTGTCTTGCCAAACTTGGCAATCAAAGCAGACTTCATACACTCATACTGACCCCTTTCTTCCACACTCAGCTTCAGAATACAGTCATATCCAGTTTGAGGCACTCTGCTTAACAAACACTTAGCCCAATCTCTTTTATCAACCTCGTGAATCGCACAAGCCATTTCAAACGCTTCAATCCATTGGAGGATATCTGAACCCTCCACAAATACACCAACCAAATCTTTCATAAACTTGGTGGCTGGGGACCTGACACTCTCACTGGTTTTAGCTGAAGTCTCCACTCTAGCTTTCTCTAGCTGGATTCTCTGACATTCAGTGTCCTGGCTCTTGAGTTCAAGATCCCTATTCTTGAGCTCCACTTGTTGCGCCAACTCCTCTTTCTTAAGCTCAGCATCTATTTCCAACTTGCGGTATTCAAAGGCCAATTTCATCCTTAATAACTCAAGCTCCAAGGAATTGCTGGGGTTTGGAACAGAGGCAGCAGGAATGGCGGCATTCCCAGAAACAGATTCAGTAGAAACCCCAGGGGCAGAGTCCTCATTGGTTGCATTCCCCCCCTCATCAAGAGTTTCACTATCCGTCTGGTAGTCCACCAGGGCAGCTATCAGCTCAGCCCTAGACTTATCCACAAAGTCTAACTCCCTGGCTTCACAGGCACTCTGGAGAGCCTCCAAGCTCATCCGAGTCAATTTGCCATTTGCAATAGACTCCATTGTTTGTAATGCAGTTATCTTGTACACAACTAAACCTTAATTTAATAAAGTGCAGATATTTTGTAAGTGGCACGGTTATACACTGATTCTTAAAACCATAAGCATCCCACCGCTGCCACCAGCTGGTAAAGACCGGTAGGGGGTGTCTGTACTTCTGCTCTCTATATGGTAGAGGAGAGGCACAGAAGACCCCAGCCAAGATTCTCTATTACGGTAGCAATGGACGAGCAATCAGGGCCTAGCTTCTCAGGAGGTGATGCAGGCTGTTTCTTAAGTACAGTGTAGTCCCCAAGCCCCCACAAAGGAATGTCCACACACTGTATTGGTTAGAACACAGTCTTTATATAATCAATATTCAAGGTTATGTACACTTATCATAATAACTCACTTTGTACTTAGGAAAATCAACAATGGCAAATATATACAGTTCTAAAGTGGTACCACCCTTTGTATTAGATCTCATGAAAAGTGCATCAACAATACTGTAATCATGTCACACAGATCAATAGAGTGAAACCAGCAATAGAGAGAAGAGAGAGAATAAGGTGGTTGAACAATAGGCAGAATACTGGCCCCTACCACTAGACACAGTTCTGTGTGGAGATCCCCCCACCTGGGCAACCTGTAAAATAAAGATATAGCACAAGCCCAGTCCATATATTGTTCTGCAAGTCTTATTCCCTCCTATAATGTTTTTACCCCCCCAATGTACCTGGTGGAGTCGAGTTCTTCGAAGAGGCGTCGACAGATCCTTCTTGAGCGACCCCCTTTCAAGCGGGAGTCACGGATCGTCGAGAGGCGTCGAGGAACTCGGCGTTTGGCGGCGGGGAATCGACAGCCCTTCTTGAATGCCTTCCCTTTCAAGCGGGAGACACGGGGCGTCGAACGTCCGTCGACAAACAGGGTAGAACGGCGTCGATGAGGCGGCAGCTTCGTCCGAGCGGTGCTCGTCGGCGTCAGAGCGTCGGCGTCCTGCAAGGCGGAGGCGTGCGGGGCACCTCGGTGACAATAGTTCTGGACCGCAAAGATTGTGGAGACGGGAGGCCCAGCAAGGGCGTTGAGTCGTTCGAGTCTTTGTGGTCTTCGGGTGGCGGGAAACCCACCGGCAGGTTTCTCCTCGGCGCGTTGGTCATCCTCGACTTTCTCCGGCAGGACAAAGCGGTTGACGGTGCGGGCGAGGGAGTCCTTCGATTCGAATGTTCTTAGGCAAAGGAGCAGACGGCTCCGGTCGTCGGCGGCACGGCGTCAAGTGGTTCCCACGGCTGGGCAACACAACTTCGACGGGCCTCCAGCGGTTACACAAACCTGCGAACCCTGGTCGACGGCAATGGACTTCGACGGCGTCGATGTCCGGGTGCTTCACTTCGATCTCCTCGGCGGTCCCGTCTCGGGTCGGCAGCCTTTCGAGGGTCTGTCTTCCAGGGCGCTCCGGCGAAGATGGAGCGGTGCTCGATGGTCCCTCGGAGCACGGGAAGAGGGCGCCTTACCAGGTCCTCTCTCGGGTCAGTCCTCGACGAATTCGGCAACCTTCAGATCTGTCGAAGCAAATGCAACAGCAAGTCTTCTTCTTCCAGCTGGACGTCGAGGATCAGCAATTCCAGTTACTCTTGAGTGGAGACTCAGCTTCTGAACGCTTCTGAACGTTCCCGAACGTTCCTGAACAATTACCAGTGGTGAGAGGTCCCCAGATATACTATTCTGTCTCTCATCCACACTGCTGGCATACACTCAGCAGCCAATCATACAGAGGGGCATTCATGCAGTCAGTCAGCCAATCAGGCACACAGTGCATTCAGGCGACACTCCTCCCTTTCAGATACTCACAACAAGGAATGTGGATTGGGACAAGTACCCAGCCATTCAACACTACACACTGCATTCAGGCCAGTTTCGGGCAGGGCTGTCTCAGTCTTTGTCTCTCATGCCAGAAACCAGACAACCACAACAAGGAGTGTATATTGGTCACACACTCCATTCACCCAGGTCCCACCCACAGGAGGTACCCACAACATACAGTCACTGGGAAGGCTCCAGTCAGTCTAGCTGGGCCTTCACAACAACACCATATATGGAACTTCCACCCAACAGCCAGTCAGGGGGAAGGGACAGAGTCAGGGCTTCCCAGGACTTTGGGAAAACAAGGTAACAGGCAATAGAAAGCAAGAGGCCACAGGGGCCATCTTGTTTCCTATCAGGAATCAACTGATTCCAATGGCAGGGCCTGGGTATCCCAAAATGGAGGACACCCAGAGCACCTGTCAAATTCAGCATGGAGCTGCCACCAGCCCATACCCTGCTCTGTGGGCCACCCACAGGTGCCCAAAAACATACACTAGGGGCACAGGGTTGTACCCCTACCCAGGGGTGCCATAAGGGTATCCCATGGGTCTGTTCACCAAACCAAAAGAGAGAGCTGCACTGCCAAGGACAAGGATTCAGAGGCCCTGTCCCTCTGATGCATTTCCAGCATCACAGATGGGAAGGGTAATCTCGATACGATAAGAGAAACGCTGGAGGACATAGGTTTGCCTAAGATAAGTGAAATAGAGAAAGAGGAGCTAGATGCACCAGTTACCCTAGAAGAATTAAGGGAGGCGGTGAGGCAGTTGCCCACTAGCAAAACTCGAGGAGCAGATGGACTCCCAAGTGAGTTTTATAAAGTATACATGGAAGAGGTCCTTCCCCCACTGTTAGAAATGTTAAACGAAGCGTTCGAGACGGGAAGCTTACCAGAGTCGCTGAGAGAAGCAATTATAATACTGCTTCCCAGACCTAATAAGCCTGGTCACAGCTGCAGCTCCTATAGACTCTTGTCGATGCTGAATCAAGACAGCAAGATTCTGACTGCTGTCTTGGCGAATAGACTGAAGAAGGTGTGGAGTCATGCCTCGGGTGGTGCCGCGGCGTGCACTCAACCCGCACGAGCCCGGAGACGCTGGACACCCTGGCGGCATGCCCGCCCTCCTATCCATGCCCGCCCTTCCCGTTGTAGCAAGGAAGGGGGAAGCCGCCGCGGACAGCCGCGTTGCTGGCGGCCGCAGCGACGCTGCAGAAAGAGCCGCTATAGACAGCCGCGGCGAAGCCGCGAGAGAAGCCTCTGCGGACAGCCGCGGCGGGCCCGCGGAACACTCACCTGGGTTCCACCCCGGTCCGGGGAATGGGGAGCCGTGCTCGCGGTGGTGCCGGGACACAGGAGAGCAGCGACCGGATCGCCGCCTCCGTGCTCCTTCTGATGGTGCCAGGACTACATGTGGCTGGAGAAAGACGCCCATCGTCCGGATGCGTCCTTACACCACGCGGCCACGGCCGCATGGCCAACGTGAACCCTCACCACCTCAAGGGAAACGGGAATGGCGACAGCCCGGGGCGGCAACCTTTAAGGGAGGCGGGACAACGTCCCAGGAACCAATGAGAAGGGGGTTAGCCCAGGCTCCCAGTGATTGGAGGGGGTTTGAAACCTCCTGTTATGATAAAAGGGCGCCAAACCAAACTAATGGGTTGCTCTCATTCCACAGGACACGGAGAAAGGAGAGAGGGGAGAACCAGAGTGGTGGGCCTATCCGGACACCTCAAGATAAGACCAGACCAGGACTAACGTCGTTATATTTTGGAAGACCAAGACACCGGTGAAGTTAACCGGGAGGGCTTGATAGTAATTCCCTTAAACATAACGCTATCCTTCAACCAGTGATTAAATTATTGTTTCAGCATCCACCTGTCTCCGAGCTTAATTCCACAGAAGGTTATTGGTAGACTGATACACCCTGATCAAACGGGTTATGTCCCGAACAGGAACATCACCAACAACCAGAGACGACTCCAATGAATTATTGTGAGATGCAGCAAAAATGAAGATGAAATGGCCATTTGGTCCTTGGACGCAATAAAGGCCTTTGATTCAGTCAAATGGCCATGGCTGCTTGCGGCCTTGGAGTGCTATGGGATGGGTTCCAGGATACGTACAGTGGGCAAAAATACTGTATAGCGAACCACTGGCTAGAGTTAAGACAGGTTCAGTGATATCGGGAAGGTGGCAGCTTAGCAGGGGTACCAGACAGGGATGTCCATGGTCCCCAATGCTCTACATACTGGCCCTGGAACCACTAGCCATATACCTAAGACAACAATATGATAACATAGGCATCGAGATGAAAGGGGAGCAACATCTGATCTCCCTGTACGCAGATGACATGCTGCTGTACTTGAGGTACCCGGAAGAGAATCTCCAATACATCCTAGAAGTGATGGAGAGATATGCCGAGTTGTCCGGCATAGCAGTGAACCCCCAGAAGTCTAGCATGTTCCCATTAGGGGGGTACAAAGGGATTCTGGTGGAGCAGTTGCCCGTATTACAGGTACCATGGGCGGTCAGCACATTTCGGTATTTAGGGATAAACATATATCACACAGTGGAAGAGGAACATATGTGCAACACAGAGTTGGCTATCAAAAAAATTGAAAAATGCATGCAGTTTTGGGTAAAGCTGCCCTTGGCAATGATGGGGCAGGGAGCAATGCTCAAGATGGTGGTCCTGCCTAGGCTCTTACACTACTTTGGGAACATACCATACCTGATACCTAAGAAGTTCTTTGCCAAATTGAATAGTATGTGTAGGGATTTCCTATGGCACGCGCAACAGAGTGGCGCTATGAAAGCTACAGAATTTCTACGACAAAGGGGGGGGGGGAAATTGCCTAATTATGAGGTGTATTATGTGGCAAGCCAGTTGCAATATGTCGCCAAATGGCTCTCGGATGAAGAGACCTCTGAATCCAGGCTGTTTGGGAGCGATTGTGCACCGTTTTATTTGAAAGAGATGATGTGGGTACCTAAGGCAGAAATGATAGGGAGCCCTAAAATGATGATACTGGGGTGGAGGATGTGGCGAAGGGCGTGCCAGATGATGGAGACCCCGTTCCCGTGCTCTCCGCAGGTACCTCTGGCTGCATTAACAGGGGGAGATGCACAGCTCAGAAGGATAATCAGAAACCACTGGGAACCGGCAGGATTGGCAACAATGGGTGATATTTGGCGGGAGGGTTCTATCATTACCTATGAGGGGCTGCGAGATGAGACTGGGTTGCATGTGGGCCAATATATCACATATCACAGAATCGTGCAGAAAATTAAGAGAATATGGCCCGAGACAGTTTTGGAGGAAGAACCGGACGCCACCATAGATTTGATATACGACATAGCTGAAGGGGGCCATGAGATATCTAGAATATATGAGATGTTGATGGCTAAAGTGGGGAAGGAGGTCACACAGTTGAGACAGGACTGGGAAGCGGAAGTAGGGGTTCAGATGGAGGACGGGATGCGGGAACGGGCGCAGGGATATCATAAGAAAGTATCTAGAAATGCAAAATTGAAACAGATACAACTATATATTACGCACAGGGCAAATATGACACCCCAGAGAATATCGAGGTTTGAGAATGCAGGACGGCAGGCATGCCCCAAGTGTGATGAGGAAGGCGCGGGCATGGTGAATGGTGCACATGTTGCCCGGTCATTGAACAGGTTGCCCGGTCATTGAACGCTTCTGGGGTGAGGTAAAAGGGAAACTGGAAAAAAAGGGGGTCAAGATTGTAGTAGACACAGTGTGGGCCTGTTTGCTGGGGGGGTTCCCAAGATCACGAAAGCTCAAGCATGTGAGCAAACTGAAAGATTTAGCTTATGTGCTTGCAAAAAGAAGAATTGCCATGGAGTGGAAGACCTGCCACAAACCAAGGGTGGAAGTGTGGTGGAAAGATTTGCAGAAATGGGCAGAAGCAGAAACAATGGTGTGGCAGGAAACAAGTAACAAAGGGGGGGAGGAAGAAACTGAGTCCCTGATGGCTTGGAAATCACTGATAGCCGAGATGTTTGGGTCAACACAGGACCCTGTAGAGCCCATGGAAGAAGAAACCGTACCACAGGATGCAGAAACAGAATGTGTTAAGCAATAGACTCGTGAGGGGGGGTGGGATAAGGGGAGCAATGGCTAGAAATGAATAATGTATAACGAAACGGTTGATATATGCACTGCCTGTATGGTTTGTATTGTTTGTTTGAATTGATTAATAAAAAAATGTTTTAAAAAAAATAATAATACATCTACTGCATGTCTTCTTACTTATCTTCTCAGCGTATATGATTTCTTTGTATTCTCATATATGTTCACTTTGTCACTTCAACCACATCTTTATTCTTTAAGTATTCGTCTATCATTTCAGTGCGTCCTCATGTCTTCCTTTCATGATGTCACTTTGCACCTGTCAGATTTCACTTATAGCTCTTCAAAATTCAGTGGTGTCTGCAGACTTCCTTCTATCCCTTCAGTTCGAAGGTACATTCATACGGTTGTCTGAGTGAATAAAGTCTCTCATACATTCGATATTGGAATGATACCTGGTGTCATGCACAGTGTCCTCTTGTTCTTCCTCCAGTATGACAGAGGTGATGGGGTGGGCTCTATAGATGGCGTGTACATCTGCCTTGGGTGAGTCCTCAACTACCTTCTCAATTTTCTTCACCTTTTTTCCACAGAATGGTTCCTTTGGAATCCATATCTTCGTCACTCCCCTCAGGTCACCTGCATTCTTTATGTGCTCATCCGCACTCCGGGTCATATGGCAACACTCCCCAGTTGGTTGACAGAACACCCAACGTCCTATATAGTTCTTATGATCCTTGAAATAATAAAATGTCATTCCTGGGAGTGCCAGGGGACTTCCTTTCAGGTGCTCGTGGGTGGTGTTTTCGGTCTGTGTGTGCTCGTCAGCCACAGCATTCACATCAATCATTATCTCCATCCCAATACCTTTCTTCACTGTCTTTTGATTATGATTATTCATATAAGACAGAATCCTAGCAATAGCAACACTAGTATTGCTCCCAATAGTTTGAAGACATTTGCCAGCCAAGTTGTAACCCATGGAAACAGGGATGAAAGTCAATCTTCATCTTTGGTCTCGTCTACTTCTTCCACCATCTCTGTATGTAGGGTCGACAGTATTGTTATTGCTTCTGTCAGGGTTCCATTTTCTCCATCGTGGGCAGGTTTGTATGTGCAGCAAGAAGGCCCGATCGTGGCACACACGCCTCCTTCCATTGCTGTAATTAATTCCAGGGCATACCTGTTCTGGAGGGTCATGAGTCTGATGGCCCTCAATTCTTCTCTAATTGCATTTAATCCTTTTATTGTTTGGTTGTTTGTAGTTGTTTGTAGTAGCTCCCACCTAGTGATTTGTAACCACTTGGCATTTATTGTAGTTTGAATTCCTGGCATAAATATGGCTGTAAATATTACTGCAATGTATGCTCATCTGGGATGTCATGATAAGCTTCTATTGGTTTTGCCCAAAAATAGTTCTTCCTCTTCTGTCGGGTGAGGCTAAGCGACCTCTTATACCTCTGGTGTGCATCCATTTTCAGAAAGCTGTCAATATGGAGATCACTTTGGGGAATCACCAATGCAGGAACATGTATGATCACTATAGAACATGTCCCTCCCCAATTTTTAGGTAGCTGCGTAAAAGCTTTGGATCCACAGGCCCAATAGTGGTCCATCAACACGGCAGTTCCTCCATTAATTCCTGATACATCGATTATTTGTTTGCATCCTTTATTTTCTCCAACTGTGGTCACAGCCCTGTTTCTGAAACAGTGTTACAGCCTTCATTGATAGTATGGATACAGGTTCTGCTTCATTTTCAACCATGTTAGTAATTTCAAATAATTGGCCCATTACTTCAGGCATTTGTCATTCACGAATAACACTATCTTTGCTGGTGCTGTCATCAATACGTGTGCACTGCATGCTAACATTCCATCTTCCCATCCTTTACTGGTGGCCACTCGTCCATACACCAATAGCTGAGGTCTCTTCCAGCATCCTGGCAATTCTGGTGTTGCCCATGTGTCTGCACAACCCAGTCTCTTTTGTTCACTGTCCTTATCTTTTCCCCAGTCAAACCACTGAACAAGTATAGGAGCATTCTGCTTCTCCAACCAATGTTCCGAGAGGATAGCTCAGCGGCAACGTGCGTGCCTTGGAAACAAGGCAACACGAAGCAACACAGGTTCGATCCCCGGGTCCGTGCTTAGAAACCTCTGGGTGTTTAAGCGCATTATAAATACGCAACTAAGAGAAAAACAATTACGCAAATACAAAACAAACAATTCCTGTAACAGCACCTCGATGCCTGCGGGCTGTGTGAGCGCTTTAAAAATGTAAATACAAAATGTCTTTTTCCATTTTCTTCGTTTTATATGATCGCCTTCATATGGGAACGTTTTCTTCGACATCCATTGTAGGGTTACCCATGAATTGTCCTCTTGTCGTGCATGCTGCTACATGACTGAGAGACTTTGCATCATGCATAGGTATTTCTCTTGCAATTAATGTTCTGGCTGTGCACATGGCATAAGGGATAAGAGAACACACATAGCAGCTCTCATCTAATGTTCTCCTGCCCACTTCTCTCATGTGCTGTGTAAGGAAGGTATGGTATCAACCAGCGAGGACAGACATAAGTGATCACAGTTCAAGGGTGTTTATTGAACTACAATGGATAGTTGAACGCCTATCTAATCCTAAATCTGAGGTTGGGAGAAAGCTAAGGCCATCAAATAATAAAAGCGCAGCCCTAGTGGAGTCTCTGTCAAAATAAAAGGGTCTATACTAATAAACCTATTGCCAATCCTTACTTCTAAATAAAAGATCTATGGGACAACAATATAGGCAAAAGAAAAGTGTTCAAGAAATAATATGTCAGGATAGTTGAGCAGTTGGCTTCCCTTCCCCATGTTTTCAGCACAGGACAAGGCTGCATGTTGGAGCTTAACACACGCTTTGAGGAAACACTTCAAAGCATAGGTATCAGCGCCTTCTGCCAAAGTCTCTCTCCCAGTGACAGTCTCTTATTGCAGAGGGCCTGACGTAACAAACAAGCACCAAAGTTCCTTTATTAAGAGGATTTTCACATTCACATTCACAGGTTCACAATTGGTCTCCCTCGTTTAGGCTTGGTCCACAGATCCCCCTTGTTCGGGCTCAGACTCCTTTAGTACAAGGTTCACAATTTGTCTCCCTCATTCGGGCTCGGTCCATGAATCCCCCTCGTTCGGGCTCAGATCCCTTTATATCAAAAACCGAAGGCTTTCGATTGTGCAATGGGTTTTGCTTAAACCGTCACAGGATCACTTCGATTCACACCAATTCTTATTCTTTATCTTTTACTTTCGCTTCTGCCCCTTCTCAGCTGAATATCTTACAAAGACCTTCAATTGAGCACACTCCTAGTGTTGGACAACTCTGTAACAAATATTGTATCTTCTTTACTACAGTTCAAAACATCCATCAGCCGTTAGGCTGCCCTTGTGTCTTTCATCACACGTGTTCAGCAATCTTTATCCTTGCTTTTTGTATACAATGTTGCTGCTTGCAACCTTGACTTCAACACAGACCAGCCTTGCATCGCTTTCCCCAACTCACTGGCTGTGTTGAACGTTCTTTGATCTTGGAGCAAATGATGGTACTACGGTGGCTGCTGCTTCTCTCCTACTCGATAAGCCATGCAGGAGGGCCCTAGGTATCTCTGACACACAATACAGGATTCTTCAGTCTGGTTTCTTGGCCTTATGCTCTGAAATCCGACGGTGTCTAGAAAGTAACAGCTTTCCAATGGAAAGGTCAAGGGTATCTCCCTCCTGGTGCACCCCTCGTGGTTTGCCATCTTTCTTTCCTCATTCAGCTGCCGTCTCGAAAGTGCTGTTCCTTCATGTGCTTTGCCTCGCTCAGAGTGTGCTCTCGTGCACCGCCTTTTATTCTTGTGAGCATGTTTTATGGAATTCAGGTGTGAATGATTACCATCAATTGCCTGACCTTGCCTGTCCATAGTAGTGGGACATGTCAGGTACACGGTTGGGTGTCAGTCTGTTTTCTCCCAGAGTAGGCTGTCTGTGTGAAAGTGTTCATGCAGGAAAAGGGGTGGTAGAGTTTCCATATATCCTACTGGGTAGGATGGAGTAAAGGTATTGCAGGAAATAGAGGGATACTGCATCTCACCATCAGGTGTCCCGCTCTACCTCCCCGAAGACCCCTCACCCAGGTGCACACTGGTCCACCCCCAGGGTCTGGATCCAAAGGCAATGGCTGTGCCCTGGCCACCCCAGAGAGATAGACTCCCAGGGACTAGCGGGTGACACACCTTCTGGTTTCTCACATACCCTTCCACTATGCGATGTAGACGCATCTGTTTCACAGGAAAACTGAGAAAGGAAATCAATGTTTCCTTGGTCTTTACCTTTTTGGTGTTCCACAGTGAAACAATAGGGTTGCAGGTCTAAGAAGCATTGCATGTCTCAAGGGTTAGAGTCCTTTCTTTGACTTATCCATACTAAAGCAGAATGGTCGGTGGCAAGTGTGAACTTCCTTCCTAGAAGATAGTGTGTCTTAGATGGGTGATTGCCCACTTGATGGCAAGGGACTCTAATTTCTATACAGAGTAGTTCTTCTCATGTGGGAAACGTTTTCGACTAGTGAATAGGATAGGGTGTTCTAATCCATCACTAATCTGCGATAAAACTGCTCCTAACCCTGTGAGCGAGGTATCAGTGTGAAACACAAATTCTTTTGCAAAGTGTACTACTTTTAGGATTGGGTTCTAACACAAGGTTTGTTTTATGTTGTAACACACGTCGTTCTCCTCAGTCCAATGAATCTTCTGGGGTTCAGCGTTCATTCATTTTTCTGTCAACCTAGCTGTTCTATCTGAGATATTTGGGATAAACCTACGATAATAACCAATCAATCCTCTAAACACTTGTGTATAGGCGCGTTACAAATACCATATCATATCAAATGCCCTAAGATCTCTTTTGTTCTTAGGTGTGGGCTATCTAGGATGGCTTTCACCTTTTCTCATTGGGACTGGACACTGCCATTCCCTACAAAGAAGCTGAGCTATTTCACAGCTGATTGAGCCTGCTTACATTTAGATGGGTTTGCAGTCAAGCCGGCTTCTCTGAGGGTTCTTATAATAGTATAAAGATGAAAAAGATGGTCTTCCCAGGTCTGACTATAAATGACTATGTCGTCAATATAGGCCCCACAGAAATCAGAGTAGGGCTGTAATATCCTGTCCATAAGTGTTGGAAAGTGGCTGTGGCCCCATGTAGGCCAAAAGGGAGGACTTTGAACTGGAATAATCCTAGGGGTGTTGAGAAAGCGGTCTTTTCCTTATCAGGTCAGTGTACTGGGACCTGCCAATATCCCTTTGTTAAACATAGGGTTGATAGGAATGTTGCACTTCTGAGGTTATCTATGAACTTATTGATGCATGGCATAGGATAGGCATCGAAGGCGGAGATGGCATTGACCTGTCCAAAGCCTATGCAAAACTTCCAAGAATGATCAGGTTCAGTTACCAACACAATAGGGGAGTACCATGGGCTTGAAGAGGGCTCATAAAATATTTTCATTTAGCATTTCTTTTACTTCCTCAACCACTATTTGTTTTCAGGCTTCTGGGTTTTAAATGGACCAGTTTTCCCTTTGAAATTGTAATATAATGATAACTGCTCATGTACTCTCCCTGGTTTCTCGTAGAATACATCAGGGAATGCCATAACTAGGTTGTTTAAATCTTCTTGCTTCTGTCTAGATAGTTCTTGGGGAATAAGCTCAGAATGGTCTATCTCCTCCGGTACCAGACAAGACAATATTAAAGCGGAGGCAGCGGAAGGATTTTCTTTCCACTCCTTTAAGAGAGTTACGTAGTAAAGATGGGTCGTTTGCTTCCTGTCAGATTGGGCTATTTTATAGGTACAGGTCCCTGTTTGCTCTATTGTATCATATGGCCCATGCAACTTTGAGACACGTTTATTTTCAGAGGTAGGTATGAAGACTAATACATATTTTCCTACTGAAAAGGATCTTAAATTTAGCTTTTGTCATACGTGGACATCTGTTGCGCTTGAGCTTTTTCCAAGTGAGTGTAGACTAGATTTCAAATAAGTGTCATATGGTCTAGTAATCGGGTAGCTGTTTGTGAGAGGGGTATAGGTGCCTCATCCCTCCTTCCCAAGTCTCCCGGAGCATGCCTAAGACATCTCTTGGTTCTCTACCATAAAGTAGTTCAAAAGCAGAGAAGCCAGTGGATGGCTGAGGGGTCTTTCTCACTGTAAATAGGGCCCAGGGGAGGATGCTGTCCCAATCCGTTCCATCTTCATCCACCAGTTTTCACAAAATCATCTTAAGAGTATTGTTAAATCTCTCTACCAATCCATCCAGTTGGGGTTGGTAAACTGAGGTTCTTAAGGTGGAAATATGCAGTAATTTCTTGACTTCACCCATGAGTTTGCTTATAAAATTGGATCCCTGATCCGTTAAAATTTCCTTGGGGAAACCAACCCTAGAAAAGTATGGTAGAAGGTATTTTAAGATTTGCTGGGTTGTATTTTTCTGCATGGGGAACGCCTCTGGGCATCGGGTATCGTAATTAAAGATCACGAGAATATATTTATTACCCAGTCTAGAGGTTTCCAATGGCCCAACGATATCCATCCCTATTTGGGAGAAAGGGATTTCTATAATCGGTAAGGGGTTTAGAGGGGCAGGTACGGGAATATGTGTGCTGGTTTTCTGGCATATTTCACATGTCTCAATGAAGTTCTTTATGTCAGCATGCTGAAAAACGATGGTCTGGAGGGTTGCCCAGAGCTATGCCTGTGGTTATGATTAATTCAAAACTTTCCAGCCATCACCTTTTTGTTTTGCTAAAGCATGAATACCTGGCCAGTAGAATTTCCCACTGATGTGAGCTTGGCTTTTAGACTGTCCTAAATGTCCCCCTGTGAAATGAGAATGTGCAATCTCTAGTAGGCCTTCTCTGGAGGTTTCCTTTCCATATATTTTTTTTAATTATTATTTGGTTGAAAAAAATCAACCTTTAATAAAGAACTACAGATATAATAAACATGCAATGCATTAGTACAGATAATAAAAACAGTGTTACAATAATTCATTTACAGTCATCAATCCTGCAATACTAAAATATATGTTAAAATAAACAAACATGCAAAAACTCCTCTAACTTGAGCGCTTTAATTAAAGAAGTGATACCAATTACTAAGGACATAGTTTGACCTGCCAGGCATATATTCCAGGGTGCATTTACATCAACCTTCGATGCCAATTGATCCAATTTACTCAAGTGAAGATTACGTAGTGTATTTAACCCTGTGCAAGGCATTACTAGATGTTTAGTCATTACTAGATGTTTAATCATTTCTTCAATACCTGCTGTCTTGCAAAACCTCCACCCTACACAATTTGCAGTGATCTTCTTGTATATTACCATGATTTCTTTTGTTTTAAGCAAGTTCCAGCAAAACGTATAAAGGTAGCACGGGTCAGTTTGTCGGGGTAGATGCTAAGAAACAGGGCCAACACATCCCTCCGTTTGTAATCTTCCCTCAAGTAAGCTACAGATGGATAAGAGTGAAATTGGTCGAAAGTCTCGGTCCAATCGTGGCAGTATGACAAAGATTTGACCACACTTGGATACTCTAGCAGGTCCTCTACAGAGCAATCAATCTTTTCCAGTACCAAAGTGAAAAGTGCTGGAAGGCACTGGTGTAACAGGGCCCTGCAGCCCCCGACATGTGGGGGTCCCGCTAGCACATGTCCTGGGAGGAGGCCCCACTTCTAGAAATAAAATGGGGAAAGAAATGTTTTCAATTTTTTCTTTTCTTTAAAAAAGTTTTCTTTTTGAATTCACTCTGCATTCATTAAGAAATAAGTTCTGTAACAGAAATAATTTCTTTATGAATGCAGAGTGACTACAAAAAGAAACTTTCTTTTTGAAGTCCGAGGGCTCCCCCAAACTCATGACATGGAAGACCCCAGGCTGGAGGACTCCATGTCATGGGGTGGGGGGAGCCCTATGACTTCAAAAAGAAATAGTTTATTTTTGAAGTCACTCTGCCTTCATAAAGAAATTATTTACGATATGGTTTGGTCCTTAACTGAAATAATTTCTTTATGAACTCAGAGTGACTTCAAAAAGAAACCATTTCTTTTTGAAGTAGTAGGGCTCCCCTAAACCCCATGTCATGTGTGTGTGTGTGGGTGTATTTTGAAAGGGTGTACACTTAAATGTGTAGGTAGCTGCCTGTGTGAGTGTATGGCAAAAGGGTGCACACAAATGTATCAGTGGCTGGGTGTGTGTGTATGGTGAAAGGGTGCACACTTAAATGTATGGGTGGCTGCCTGGGTGTGTCTGCATGGTGAAAGGGTGCACACTTTAATGTATAGGTGGCTGCCTGTATGAGTGTATGGTGAAAGGGTGCACACTTAAATGTATGGGTGGGTGCCTGGATGTGTGTGCCTCTATGGTGAAAGGGTGCACACTTAACAGACCCTCCAGCTTATTGCGATTTGGCGATCCCCCAAAATGTAGGTAATCTGCAAAAATTACTGTTTTGAAAAAAGAATCCTCAGGGTGCCAGGTTCTCAACTTTTTTTTTTTTTTTATTTACACAAGAAATGAAATCACTTGCGCCCCAAAAATTGCAGCCCAATCCACAAGGGACACATGAATGGGCACATTTTATATGCGTGCCCATTCAGATGGCCTTTTTCACCTCCTTGATCAAAAAAAGTGGCGTTTCTGTCAATTTAAAAGCACATCCCTCATTTCCAAGCAAGATGTACTTTTAAATGTGCAGAAATTGTAGGCAACCCTACGCGAACGGGATGTGGGGCTGCCACTGCATGACAGGGTCTTTCCTGACCCTGTCATGCATTTCTTTTAAGGTATGAACCGCTGCTGAGTCGCTTGCATTTCTGTTCCTCAAACAGGATAAAAATGCATTTCTTGGGTCACATTTTACAGCGGCAGGCACCTAGAGTGCCTGTCCCTGTGAAAGGCGCTGGGAGCTTGCAGAACACTGTCGGGAGAGCGATTCTATTCAAAGTACTGCCCATTTTGATGACAAAAATCTATCGAATGTTACAATTTGACCAATTACGTCCAGTACTATTCGATCGATTTTTATAAATACTGAACATGTGTTGCGGGGGTGTCACCCGCTCCCCTTGTTTAGTATTTTTGGTCTAGGGTGGTTGCAGAAGTGTTTTCCCCTTTTTCCTCACAATTGGAGGCGGGGACAGAAAAAAAAAGAAAATAACGAAAAAAGGACCCTGCAGAGTCGGATCCGACCCGCGTTAGAGGGACGGATCCGACCCGCGTTAGAGGGACGGATCTGGCACCGCAGGGTTGCAGGGGAAGCGGCAGCGACCAAGCAGTTAAGTAGGGGAGGGGGTCGGGTGGTGGTGAAAGGTACATTTTGGGTTGTTTGGCTGAAGTGCAAATCAATTTGCAGCAAAATTGACTACGGTCAATTCCGCCGCAAATAATTACACTTCGGTCAAACAACCCAGAACACCATTCAAGGCAGCTGCCAGCGCACAATTTGCGCTACAGCTCAAGCCTGTGGAAATGCGCCGGTAACCTTTGAGAATAAGGTGACCTGCTCATTTCCAAAAATGGGTTGTCTAAAAATAGCATATCCTCCGTTCTTTTTTTAAATGCCCCATCATTTGAGGAACTGGGTCAAAATCTACATTTAAAAAAAAATTTAAAAAATGGTTACACTATGAGAGAGAGGGAGAGTGATGGGTGAGATGTGAAGTGATGGGCAAGAAAGCAGAGGAAGAGCAGTGGGTCAGAGGAGGAAGTGCTGCACAAGAGAGCAGAGGAAGCAGTGATGCGGTGGGCCAGAAATCTGAGAGCGAGCAGAGGTACAGAAAGTGGAGGAAGCGGTTGGCCAGAAAGAGGCAGTGAGCTGCAGATTGGGAAAAAGGATGAGGGAAGAATGTGATAGAATGGGAGAAAAGATGCAAGATGCAGAAGCAGCACAAAAGAATGAAGGACTGTATATTGAGGGAGGAATTGTAGAGTGTAAGGTGTGAGTTGGGAGTATGATTTGGAGTGTGGCAGGGGCTGGGCAGTGCAGATTGTGACTTGACAGTGTGACATAGCACGTGAGTATTTGTATGACAGAGTGAGAGGTTAAGGAATGTAAGTTGTGATGGAGAGTTGGTGAGATGTGTGTGGGTGTTTGGGGGATTGGAGAACATAGAAGGGGAATATTTTCAGCATTACAATTGATAATGATCAATTTAGTTAATACTATTAAATAGGCATGAACATTAAACCAGAAATGTAGCCAAATCAAACACTGTTCTGCCAAGCCAGAGACATCTGGGACTCTTCCTATTAAATTAATACAAAAGACACATAATAATGATACCCTGGCTCTCTTCTAGCCTTGCACTCTACCTATTTCCTGCAATGTGGCAATCTTACACCCTCCAGTTAATACAAAATGTCCCGCAAAAATGCCGCAATAAATAAAGGTTTGTGCTGCAAAATTTGCCATTTCATGCCGCAAAATTTGCCATTTCATGCCGCAAAATCCTGGAAGGTCTGACTTAAATGTACAGGTGGCTGCTTGGGTGTGGATGTTTGCTGAAAGAGTGCACACTTAAATGTATGGATTGCTGGGGGTGCGTGTGTGTATATGGTGAATGGTGTATGTGCTTGTGTTCAGGGGTGCAACAAAAGCTACATTTTGGGGGCTAATCCATCATATGTTGGTAGAGGCGCTAACTTCACGGGCGATGGGGGAGGGGCAAACTTATTTGGGGGCATCTAACTTCTTTACGCATTTTAATGAGATTTGAACTGGATGATCTCCAAACAGCCCTTTAAGATGAGTAGCAGTACCCTCGAGATAGATGGTGATGCAGATTCATACACATGCATCAAATAATTAAGACAACTCAATAGTTTGGCAAAGTGAGTCCGTTTAATGACAAGTTCATAAAACAGGGAATACAATGAACATCAGCAATCGCTCAATCTTCTCGCTCTCTCCACTTTTAGAAACAAAACAATATTTATAGCAAAAACTTGTCATTGCTGACGTACAACCTGCGCACGTACTAACATCATTCTACGTGGCAACCTTAAAAACCTAACATGCAACATGATTGGTTATAGGAAGTTAACTCAATATAGATCCTATATCTGTATATGGTAACAGGGAGAGGGGATTGGATAATCACTGTCCGGTGGGGCAACTAAGCCCTCCCTTCCAAATGGCCACTATGAATGTCACTAAAAGTACAACGTCCCATTGGCTCTACTCACTAAAGGACCTTAGATTACATGGTCCATTATGATTGGGTTGGCATCAACCCCACTCATACTTTTCCACCTACGTCTAGCAGCACGCAGAAAGAACATCCAGGTGCACAGAAGCTCATCTGCACCCCAGCTTCCCACCAATTATGCTACAATCAATCATCACCTCAGTAGTCATGTGTCAATTACTTCTTTGGAGTTTGCCTTGAGTCTGCTCTGTGCTCTGAGAACTTCTAAGGAGTATGAGCATGGCGGAGATCCATGCATAGGTGTGAAAGTCTCATTCTTTCAGCCTGCCTTTGTCACGTGACTGGACACCGTGAAATCAGTTTTTCTCCGTGTCTTTTCATATATTGGATTTAATTCTACCAGTTCTTTGACGTCTGTGGCTTATCTTGACCTTTCTGAACAGGATCCTCTGTTCTCTTCTCCCCTTAATTGTATCCAATGTCGGCTTATTCCAGCCAGATATGACCATGGCTTCTTGGCTCGGTCATCCTTAGCTGAGTTTTGCTCTGTCTCGATTCTCGATTTTCTTGCTGCGACACACTCTATTTGAGGCCTTTTGTAACCTTTGTTCAACTCTGTTGATATGCATAGTGGATTTGCATTCATACATAAAGTGCTTCTTGAGGTATATACTTGTAAAAGTTGGCACTTGTTGCAATCTATCGACTATTTAGCATAAGCTAGCTTCATGATTTCTTTGCCTCTTGCAGTTACTTGCATCTGTACACGTTTAAACTGACTAAATATCTTCATCATGTATGTGGCATACGTTTCTTCATTTTGAGCCCAAGATGTTACTTATCCATGGTATCTTTGCTATATTTGGTCTCTTGTCAGTATTCTCAGGTCATTATATCTTCTATATAAAGCAAAAAAAGCTCATTACAACTCCCGAATCCTAAACTGTAAAAACCCCAGCAAAAAACTCCACAAGATCATCACTGAATTCACGAAACCATCATGCACCACCTCCGTCCCGACCCCCTCACAATCGCTATGCGACTCACTCTTGCTCCACTTTTACTCCACAGCTCTCGAAAGAACAGACGCACTAACCAACAAACTAGCTCTCTTACACCCATTAGGCAACCCTCCCCCCATACGGGCCACCCCACCGCCTGCGACCACTACCCAACCAACGTTCGACTCCTTCAGTCCAATATCAGCTGACCAATTTCTCAAACTCCTCTCTGCCCGCAAACCATCCGGCTCTCCGCTGGACCCTTGCCCGGCCACAACCCTCAAAGAAATGTTCGCATCTACCTGCGCAGGAGAACACGCAAGAACCATCATAAATGACTCCCATTCATCAGGAATTTTTCCGGACTCGTTCAAAACGACTCATGTCAAAACTCTAATAAAAAAACCTTCCCTTGACCCTCTCGAGCCCAAAAACTATCGCCCCATCTCAAACACCAGGTTCCTTGGCAAACTCATCAACCGAACAACGTACTCCCAATTAAATGCCTTTGTCGAAGCACACAAGCTCCTAGACCCTGCGCAATCAGGTTTCAGAGCCCGACACAGAACCAAAACCACACTAACCTCAATCTGGGATGACCTTAAAAACACGGCAGACTCTGCGGGGGGCACTGCATTAATCCTTCTTGACCTATCCGCCGCCTTTGACACAATCAACCACGCAATCCTACTTGACCGCCTCCACTCCCTAGGAATTTGTGGAACCGCTCTCAAATGGATAGCATCCTTCCTCAAAAATAGGAAACAAATAACCCTACTCTCCACCTACTCCTCCCAAGTCCGACCAGTCGACATGGGTGTCCCACAAGGAGCATGCCTATCAGCCCTCCTGTTCAATCTCTACATAGCCACCCTCCCAAGAATAATTCGTTCACACAAAATCCTGTGCTACAACTACGCTGATGACACTCAACTAATTCTAAAACTCCTGAACTCAAAACCAAACTACCAACCTAACCTCGCTTCCTGCCTCCTCAACATAGAGCTCTAGATGACCACAAACCACCTCTTGCTAAACCCCTCCAAAACCGAAATCATGGAACGTGGCAACACCAAACTTCTTCCACACCCACTACCCTGGCCACCTGCCATGGGCAACCCCCCCCGACCACCTCTAAATCAGTAAAAAACCTTGGATGTACCCTAGACTCTGACCTAACACTCTCGTGCCAAGTCAACAACGTCTCTAAGTCCCGCCACTACCACCTTAAAATTCTTAGGCGCATTTTTCCATACCTCTCCTTTCCCAACAGACTCTCCGCGGTCCAATCAATTGTAATATCAAGACTGGACTACGCTAACCCCCTCTACCTCGGAGTTCACACATACCAACTGTGCAAACTACAAAGAGCACAAAACACTGCAGCCAAACTGCTACTAGCACTTAGCCCTAGAGACCACATCTCCCCAGCCCTCAAAACTCTGCACTGGCTTCCAGTTAGTGATAGTTTGAAATAATATGCTGTTGTAATTCCTTCTTGGGTATATATAGGCGATCCCTAAAAAAGGGTAGGTGGTCCTTGATGGTATATTGTTCTCCTTGAGTTTGCCATACGAGGTAGGCATCAGGATTCATTGTCCGTTGGATTTCTTTTTGTAGTTCTGCTTGTGTTAAGGCTGTCGTGATATCCAAGAGTTTGTCTTCAGGTATAATAGGTACTGGGACTGGAGTTGTATATACTATTTTATCTATGCCCATGCGAGATAAGGCATCCGCCTTTCCGTTTCTGGCTCCTGGTCGAAATGTGATTACATAATCATATTCGGCGAAGAAAAGGGCCCACCGTAATTGGCGCGAGGACTGTGCCTTGGCTGTTTTAAGATATTGCAGGTTTTGGTGGTCTGTGATTACTGTAATGGTGTGTCTGGCCCCCACAAGGTAGTGCCTCCAGGCTTTAAAGGCAGATTTGATAGCCAGGTGTTCCTTGTCCGTGATGGCATCTCTGGAGGTGAGAACTTTTTCGACCAGAAGGCCACAGGATGTAGCTGGCCGGTTTCCGGGTCTCTCTGTGAAAGGACAGCACCCATTGCGAGACTGGACGCATCAGTTTAAAACGACATAAGGGAGGTCTGGACGAGGATGTCACAGGATTGGAGCGGAGGTAAACCTTTGTTTAAGTTCCTGAAAGGCTTCTTCTGCTTCTTCGGTCCAAGCAAACTTTTTAATGTTTTTTCGTAATAGTACTGTGATTGGGTGCACAACCTGAGAGAAGTCTGAATTGAACCGGCGGTAGAAGTTCGCAAAGCCCAGCATGATTTGTACCCCTTTCAGAGACGGCAGTGAAGGCCATTTCAGAATGGCATCTAACTTGTGCACGTCCATTCTGATGCCTCCTGGAGTAAGGATAAAACCAAGAAATTCTTCTTTGGTGACGTGAAAAAAGCATTTTTCAAGCTTTGCAAACAAGCAATGTTGACAGAGCTTGGTGAGGACTAAACAAACGTGCCTGACATGACTTGTTCCGAGGCTGAGTATACTAAGATGTCGTCTATGTACACTAAGGTGCACACATCAATTAACTCCCTTAAGACGTCATTCATGAAATATTGGAATACCGCAGGAGTGTTGCATAACCCGAAGGGCATGACTTGATATTCAAACAAGCCGTACTTAGTACGGAAGGCGGTTTTCCATTCATCTCCTTTTCTGCTCCGGACCAGGTGGTACGCTCCTCGAAGGTCCAATTTGGTATAAATCTGGGCATCTTTAACTTGGTCTAGCATCTCAGGGATAAGTGGCAAGGGGTAGCGGTTCTTCACGGTGATCTGGTTCAATGCGCGGTAGTCAATACAGGTTCTCAAGTCTCCTTCCTTTTTCGGTACGAAGAACTAAGACTGGCTACGGGGGACTTCGAAGGACGGATAAATCCGTTTGCAAGGTACTGGTCTAAATAGGATTTCAAATGAAGGTTTTCTGGTTCTGTGAGAGCATAGATCCTGCCGCAAGGGATTTGTGCACCAGGAACAAGGTCGATCTGACAGTCATAGGGCCTGTGAGGCGGCAATGTATTGGCTTGGTCCTTTGGGAAAACATCCTGGAAATCATGGTATTCACTTAGCAAGGTATTAGTTGCTCCCAGGGTTGATACTGTCGCTCCGGGAGTCATGGGGATACAGACGTCAGGTTTCTCCTCTTGGTAATAACAGGCAGGGGAGCAGTCACCGGGGAAGGTTAATTTTCATGCCCGCCAGTCTATCAAGGGGTTGTGAGCAACCAACCATGGCATCCCTAGTATTAGCCTGAACTGAGGTGCCTTGATGAGATCAATGAAATAGACTCCCGATGCCCGTCTCTGCTGCCAGTTCTTGATCAATATCATTTTCAACTGCTCCGCTATCGCTGTATGCTTCAGCGGCATGCATTCTTGACGACTGTTGGTGGTTAATTAAGATCACTGGTATTGCAAAGTGCGAGGTCAGCAACTCTTTCTTCTCACTCGACAAACTGATCTCTACGTTTGTCGAGCTTGGTAGTTTCCCGATTCCTTCGATTCATCCTTCTCTGTGGCCCGACTGTTCTTGTTGGGGGTTTTACTGGACAGTCCTTCAGGAAATGTCCTGGTTTCCCACAATACAAACAAAACTGTTGTTGTCTTCCTTTGTCCCGACCTTGTTTTGTTAATGGAGGCCGTATCCCTCCAATCTGCATGGGTTCTACAGCATTTTCAGGTACACGGGGTGTGTTTTCCCTTGGGCGAATATACACGGTCCGAGGGTCCGTCTTAGACCGGTCTGCCTTTCGGTCCTGCAACCAGTGGTCTAGCTGTACGACCAGATTTATTAATTCTGCACAGTCACTGGGTGGATCAACCACCTGGGGCAAGATGTCCTTTAATTCGCCTCGTAAGCCTCGATGGAATAACGTGGTTCTTTTGTTTTCTGGCCACCTAGCTTCGGCAACCAGTCTGTTGAAGGTAGCAATATACGTTAACAAGTCCTGATTCCCCTGTCGGAGGGACAAGAGTTCATTGTCTACTGCTGGGTATGGCGAGAAAAAAGTTTTTCCATTTCTCTCTGGAACCCCCCAAAGTCATGTAATAGAGGATCGTCATGGGTTACCAACGGCACCGACCAATCTGCTGCACTACCACTCAGGAATGATAAGACAAAAGCTACCCGAGCTTGGTCGTTTGGAAATGCTCCAGGCCTACAAAGAAAATTAAGGCGGCACTGATTGATGAATGCCGCATACTTCCGTGGGTCATCTGAGAACCTTTCTGGTGGTGCCAGGGGCACTGTTCCAGGTAACGTGATCTCTACCGGAGTGGGTGGTATGGCGGGGTTGTGCATTGTTGGATTGCTTCCGGGTAGAGGCGTCTGTCCTGCCTGTGATTGCAAGTATTGCCTGCTAATCTCTTCAGTGCGTTCTTTGGTCACTATTAGGTCTCTCCGGAGGGCATTAGTCTCTTGTCGGGCAGAATGAACCTCAGCACGAGGCTCTCCTAGTAATTGGGCCAATTGGTCCATTTCTGATGTTTCCATGGCGCCCAGGTGGATTTGTTATGGTATGCTTCGTGTCCTGTTACGCTCACCTGGTATCCACAGGGACGCCACCCAGCTGGGTTACTCGCTGGTATGCTTTTCAGCTTTGCCCTGATGTGGTCTGCGGGGAAGGTTCTGGCTGAAAATACAGGAGGACTGTGTTCAAGACAGACCGACTGGGGTAAGTATCCTCCCTCCACCCCCGTCTGCTTTCAGTCCCTCTGGCGCCCTCTCCTCATCTTGTGGTAGAATTAGACGTGCTCTCCGTCCTGCCTTCTTTGCAGGGGCGCGGTTTCTTTCATGGGTGAGTGCGGTCCAGTTACTTCACTGACGCCGGCCCGTTTGATATTGTTCAGGTAGGTCTTGTTGCTGTTCTTTAGTTTTGTTGCTATCCTGCATGCCTTTCTTTGTTTAAAATGTCTCTTTTTTCTCCCTTAGGTATGCAGAGCTTCAGCACGGCGAACTGGCTTGGTTGAGCCCTGCTGATAAATGATGGCACATTAAGAGCGCTATGATGCAGTAAGTAAGCGCTATGTGCAGCGCTGCGAAGTCTTGCCTTTGCTAACCTGTGTTTTCCTTCCTTGTAGGTCGTGGTGTTCTTCAGCGCAAGTGGAATGTCCGGAGTGGTGCCAGCCGAGAGGCGACCAGCCAGGTAAGCCTTTTGAGCTGTTCGTAATTTGTAAATGTCTCTACAGCTTTCTTTAATGTTGCCTCTATCTTCCTCTTTCAGGTCGTTCTGTCCGGGAGGCGTGCAGATTCAAGGAAGCTGTTCTCAGTAGCTGCGAGTGTTTAAAGATGAAGACTGCAGGTAAGATGCTGCTGCTAATGATGTTCCTTTTGTCTCCTTGCAGGTTCTGCTTCTCCGAGGCTCTAGGGAATAGCTGGGCACAGTGAGCGTCACGTTGCAAGCTGCAAAGTAACATGAAGCATGTTCTGCAGTCAGAGTGTGGTTTATATAGCCCAGGTAAAGTAGTACCAGGGAAAGTAGTTCCAGGCCTGCCACACCCAAAACACTAGACCGCATAGCTTGGTTCTTAGGGACCAAGCTATGTGGATGCCTCCATGTTGGCTGACAATACAATAAAGTAGTTCCCAAGCACATTGTTGTTCATGGTGTATGAGCCTGGTGCCACAGGCGCCAGACTGGCCCCATGAGGGCTTTTGAAGAGGATGCCAGGCTCTAGAGGCCCGAGTCCTGACTCCACTTGGCCAATGGGTTTGCCAGAGGGGGTTTTGGACGAGGATCGTGACAATGAGTACGTAGAGCAGATGAGTACGTAGAGCGGTTGAGTACGTAGAGCGGATGAGTGCGTAGAGCGGATGAGTGCGTAGAGCGGATAAGTACGTAGAGTGGATGAGTACGTAGAGTGGATGAGTACGTAGAGTGGATGAGTGTGTTAAGCAGATGATTGTGTAGAGGCAATGAATGCGTAGAGCGGATGAATGTGTAGAGCGGATGAATGAGTAGAGCGGATGAGTGTGTAGAGCGGATGAGTGTGTAGAGCGGATGAGTACATAGAGCGGATGAGTGCGCAGAGCAGGTGAGCGTGTAGAGTGGACGAGTGTGTAGAGGCGATGAATGCATAGAGCGGATCAGTGCGTAGAGTGGATGAGTGTGTAGAGGGGATGAGTTCGTAGAGCAGATGAGTGCGTAGAGTGGATGAGTGTGTATAGGTGATGAATGCGTAGAGTGGATGAGTGCATAGAGCGGATGAGTGCATAGAGCGGATGAGTGTGTAGAGTGGACGTGTGTGTAGAGGCGATGAATGCATAGAGCGGATGAGTGCGTAGAGTGGATGAGTGTGTAGAGCGGATGAGTGTGTAGAGCGGATGAGTGTGTAGAGCGGATGAGTGCATAGAGCGGATGAGTGTGTAGAGGCGGATGAGTGCATAGAGCTGATGAGTGCATAGAGCGGATGAGTGCGTAGAGCGGGTGAGTGAGTAGTGCGGATGAGTGCCTAGAGCTGATGAGTGCGTAGAGCGGATGAGTGCGTAGTGCGGGTGAGTGCCTAGTGAGGATGAGTGCCTAGAGCGGATGAATGTGTAGAACGGATGAGTGTGTAGAGCAGATGAGTGTGTAGAGCGGATGAGTACGTAGAGTGGATGGGTGCATAGAGCGGATGAGTGTGTAGAGGCGATGAATGTGTAGAGCGGATGAGTGTGTAGAACGGATGAGTGCGTAGAGCGGACGAGTGTGTAGAGGCAATGAATGCGTAGAGCGGATGAGTGTGTAGAGCGGATGAGTGTGTCGAACGGAGGAGTGCGTGGAGAGGAGGAGTGGTGGAGCGGATGAGTGCGTAGAGCCGATGAGTGCGTAGAGCCAATGAGTGCGTTGAGCTGATGAGAGCGCAGAAGGAATAAGCACATAAAATGGATGAGAGCATCGAGCAGTTAAAGAGCGTGGTGAGGATGAAGGTTGTGGTGCGGATATAGGGTGTCAGTAGATGTAGGGTGTTCAGCTGATTTAGTATTGAGCAGACGTGGGCCTTGATGGTGCTAAGCAGAAGGTAGGGTGTGGTGGTGTTGAACCGATGTAAGATGTTGAGCGGTTTTTGGGTTTTTGAGTGGGTGTAGAGTGCAAAGCGGGTGTAGAACGCGGAGCGATGAGTGGGTGTAGAGTGCGGAGCGGGTATAGAAGGCGGAGCGGGTGTATAGTGCGGAGCGGGTGTAGAGTGCGGAGCAGGTGTCGAGTGTGGAGCAAACGGATGACGTGTATGGACGGAAAGGGTGAAGTGGTTGGAATGAACGGGTGAGGTGGTTGGAAGTGGGTGTAGTGGGGTAAAAAAAAAGTAGTTGAAACAGAGGAAGTATGGGGTTGGAACTGGTGAAGTATGTGAGTGGAACGGATGAACTGGGTGGAACGGATAAACTACTTGGAACGGATGAACTACTTGGAACAGATGATCTGGGTGGAACGGATGAACTGCATGGAACAGATGAACTGGTATATGGATGGAAAGGGTGAAGTATGTGGATCGAAGGAATGAACTGGTGTAGAATGGATGAAGTAGGTGGAATGGATGAAAGCTAAGAAGCAACTGCACACATATCCGGTGCTCACACGCACCCTATGACTCTCTCTATTCTCTAAACTGACTTGAACTTCAGTTCCCGAGGGCGTTCAACCTACCAGCGTCTTGAGACCATACCAATGGTACATAAGGCGCTATATAAATTCAAAGTAACATAACATAACATAAGTGTGTCAATCAAATTTCTTATGACTGACGTCACCATTCATCTTCCTTCATTATCTTCTTTGCTTCTTCAGATATTTCATTCAAACAACCGTCATATTGTTTAGAATGTAGGTATGGCTTTTTTAATGGATACCTTACTGTCCAGGTTTTCTTAGGTGTTGGTATATTAATAGGTGCTGTTATACTGATAGGTACTGGGCAGAGCCCATGTGCTGCTCTCTGCTGATTTAACTGTTCTTCATATGTCACATACTTTGGTGTGAACTCAATAGGCAATGGGAGGGTGGCAACTGGAGTGGGGGCAATACTCGACACTTCCTCTTCAGACTATTCTAGTGCAGCTTCAATGTTACAAGCAGTTAACTCTCCGTTAAGTCTGAAAGCACCCACTTATGGACTGTTGTGAGAATGAGCGGTCTCCTGTTCCCTCTCTACCCTTCCAATCAATCCTCTGGCATGTAAGTACTAAACCCACATCACGATTTAAATTGCCTCAAAGATTTGCCATTTGAATGCAGGTAATAACAGTGAAATGCTTCACGTTAGCAATTACTGGGCCCATGTTAACAGTGAAACTCAGGTGCCGTTTAACATCTTCCTTCTCGAGCTCTTCGATCATCCACCTCCAACTCTCTCAGGGTTAGTCGCTTCTCAAAGCAGCGAGTTGGTGCTAGATCTTTTTCTTCTGCGAGGACCTCCCTCTGGAACAGCATTCCTGCCTCTCTGAAACTTGAGGACAACCATCTCCAATTCCAGACGCACCTCAAGACTTTCCTCTTTGTTTCTGCTTTCTCTCCTCCTCTCCCCTAATGATCTCCTGGTTGAATCTGTAATTGCACTGGTTACCTGGTTACCCTCTGATCTCGGGGCCAGGTCCCCTCCCCACCAGTTGGACATCTGCACTGCCCCCTGGGCAACCCTTGCACTCAGAGACTGTTTCTGCATCCCTAAAGCCCCTACTAGCACTTGACACCTGATGACTGCACTTATCCTTGCACTGGCCACCAGCTGGCCGCACTTTTATTTATTGTCTTTATTTATTGTCTTTATTTACTTGCTGTTATCCTATGTACTGCACTGCTCCCTGCCCCCTTTCCCCTTGCACTTTTCCCCTTCGACCCCCACCCCTGCACTTGCACAATCTCAATATCACCTGGCCTAGTCTTCCTCGTCCCTGTACTTGTGTATGTGGCAATACTTGTGTATGAGGCAATCTGCCTCATGCACAAGTACTGTGATGAGGTGGAGGTACATGGAGGTAATGCCTGATTTAGCTAACTGTAGTCTTCATTACTCCTAGTCCCACTCTTACTCATCCCAGTACTTACCTGTGAGGCAAGGAGCCTCATACGTAAGCTCTGGGATAAGGAAGAGGGACGTGACAGTAATTCTGGGCCAAGAAGCTGATTTTGGAGGTTGGGGTAGGGGGTAGGAGGGAGGGGGGATCTGTAGGCAGCAGGATTGTTCAATAAAACATAATAGTTGTCCATATCCAGGCTAAGCAGGCATGATATGTGTTATTAGTGGCTAGAGAGGCATTTTTGTGCAGCCAGTCTAGTCATTCCTCATTTTGGTATGACTTTTTTTCAACTGCGCATTTCTGATAAAGCAGTCCTGCTAAGTGTAATTACCTGGCTAGACTGGCATTTGGGTGCTGCCAGTCTAGCCATTTCTTACTGCAGCATTGTATATTTTTCTAGGGATCTGTGATAAAATGATATGATATGATATGTCATTTATAACACGCCTGTATACAAGTGTTTCTGGGCATGACAAGACAAGGGAGGCAAGATAGAGGAAGGACAAGACAAACGATCGTACCAGGCCTTTCAGATCGTGCAAGTGCGAGAACAAGGAATGCAAGAGGAAAGGGAGGGGGGAAGTGCAAGTAAGATGGGAGGGGAAAACAGGGCAGTAATGTCCTGAGTAATTGCAGCCAGGGCAGCACAGCTCTGGGTAGTGCAAGGAGAACAAGGGGCTGTAGGGTTACAGTTACAGCCCCTAAGTGCGTGGTGGGCCCGGAGGCAGTGCAAGGGTGACTGATCAAGAAAGAGCCTGCACTCAGTGAGACTCTGATGGTAACCAAGTAACCAGCCGGTACAGCAGACAGGTAGGTCAGCAGCGGAGGGAGAGAAAGCAGAGGAGAAGAGGAACATTTTGAGCTGCTTTCAGAACTTCAGGTTTTCTGCTCAAGTTTGAGACGGCCAGGGAGGCCATTCCAGAGGAAGGCACCTGCACAGAAGAGAGAGATCTACCCCCACTCTCTGCTTGGAGAAGCGTCTAACCCTTAGAGAGAGTTGAAGGTAGCTTGGGGAAGGGCTCGAGATGGAAGGTATTTTGGAAGAGAGTGTTGGATGTAGCGTGGGCACTGACCCCAGAAAGCCTTGTGGACAATGCAAAGGGTCATAAACTTGATTTTTGCAGCAACCGGGAGCCAGTGGAGAGATTTCAGGGCTGGAGAGATACGATCCCTGGGCTTGAGGCCAATGATAAGTCTTGCAGTCCTGTTCTGGATTAGTTGCAGAGGGTGGAGAGTAGGGGAAAGTAGATTGAGAAAGAGGATGTTGCAGTAGTCCAGCCCAGAGAGAAACAGGGCTCTGTAGACAGTGAGCTTCTGGGTGAAAGTGAGAAAGGGAAGAGTCCTTTTGAGGAGGAGCAGCTCGTAGTGGGACTTCTTGGCAACGTCCGGGATGTAAGTAGAGAAAGAGAGAGTAGAGTAGAAGTTGACACCAGGTTTTTTTGCCTCGCAGGAAGGCGAAGGAAGAGGGCCCAATGTGGGCGGCCAGCGTGAGAGAGGGAAAGCAGCAGCAGGAGTCTCAATGAGAAGGATCTTCGTCTTATTGACATTAAGACAGTCAGGAATGAGCGAGAGAGTAGAGGAGCCTGAAGGAAAGCTGAGTGTCATCCGCATAACACTGAACGTTAGAGGAGAAGGTAGAGATCTGGTGGGCCAAAGGGGCTAAGTAGAGGTTGAAAAACCAGGGTGAGAGGATAGAGCCCTGGGGAACGCCACAGGCAGAGAGAGAGGTGCTGCAGAGAAAGGGACCAAGTTGGACCTGGGAGGGGCAGTCCAAGAGGAAGGAGGTCAGCCACTCCAGTCAATTGATCAGGATGGCGTGGTTGACTGTCGAAAGTAGAGGCAAGATCAAGGAGAATTAGGACAGAAGGAATGCTGGAATCAAGGATAGAGAGCAAATCTTCACGTGTGTTCAGGAGAGCAGCTTCCGTGCTTCTGGCAGCTCTGAAGCCAGACTGATGGTCAGGGCTACAACAGATTCAGTGTGGAGAGTAAGTTGGGAGATGGCCAGCTTTACCAAGAGTTGATCGAGGAAAGGGGTGATGGAGATTGGGCGATAGTTTACCAGGCAGGTAGGATCAGCAGACAGCTTCTTGAGGAGTGGGTACACAAGGGAGTGCTTAAGTGAAGAGGGGAATGCTCCAGTGGCGAAAGAGTGATTACAGAAATCGCCCAAGGCTGGAGCAAGAGTGTCAATATGGTCCTTGATGGTTCTGGAGGAGCAGGGCAGCACCTGTTTGGACGACACTTTAATAGATCGGACTTGTCTAGAAACCTTGTCAGGTGTTGTCAGAGAGAAAGAGGAGAAAGGAGGAGGAGAGGTAGAGAAGGCCAAAGCGGGGCAGAGAGAGGAAGAGGGAGAGGAAGAGGAGATAGAGGACAGGATTTCCTGAGATTTAGTGGAAGTGAAGTGAGAGGCCAGAGCCATACAGAGGGCCTTGGAAGTAGAAGGGGAGGTAGAGACCGCAACAGGATTGACCAGTTCCTTGCAGATTTTAAAGACGTTGGCCGTGTTGTTAGAGGCCGCAGAGACCCGAGCTTGAATGTGTTGCATGTTATTTTTTTTACTGCATTTTGGTGCAACCAGTCTAGGTATGTATAAATGTGGCCTGCCATGCTTTACTGTAATGTTATTACGTGTCTACACTGGTCTACATTGTGCAGCCAGTGGGACATGTTTTCAATGTGGCATGGCATTTTGTAATATCAAAGCATTAATGTTCCTTTGCACTGTTGGTGACTTGCATGTATTGAATTGGTGTTATCCTAGAAAACAATTCAAACACTCTGGCTTTTTAGACAATTTTTATTATTATTATTATTTATTTATTTATATAGCGCAGACCAGGCCCAAAGGCAACCGGGCGCATATCTTGACAGAAAGTTACAGGTATGACAAATCATCGCACTGGTACCAACAGATTGCGATCAGAATATACAGAATATACCATTGACGTTTACAAAGCAAAGCAATGAGCGGGACAGTAATGTCGGAGCAAAGCAAAGCCGGATGGTCCGTCAGAGTCAGTGAGATGTAACTAGCCAAAGCTTGGCTTTGTGTTTGAATAGGTTGAATGACGGTAAGGTTCTGATGGTGAGTGGTACAGTGTTCCAAAGCTTGGCTGCCAGGACAGGGAAGCTGGCACCACCAGCTGTGTGAAGCTTGAATCTAGGGATTGCAAGACCGTGGGACTGTGCAGATCTGAGTACTCGCGTTGGTATATGTTGAGTGAATCGAGAGGCTAGATATGAGGGGGCCTGGTGGTTAACACATTTGTATGTAAGAGTGAGTGCTTTCAGTGAGATCCTTTGGGCGACGGAGAGCCAGTTGAGGTTCTTCCTTGTTTCTGAGATGTGGGCAGATCGAGGGATATTAAGGGCCGCTCTAATGGCATTGTTTTGGGTAGTCTGAAGTTTGTTGAGATTGCCCTGGTTAGTGCCTTGGTACAATGCATTACAATAGTCCAATTTGGACATAACCAAGGTCCTGGCCAGGGTAATGCAGTTCTTGGCGGTGAGGAATGGGCGACAGGCTGAGATCAATTTGCAGGTGTAGGCAGACGCGGCAGCCACTGCATTGGTTTGTCGGGTGAGAGATAAGGAGGCGTCCAGGTAGATACCCAGAGTTTTGGTATCTTTAGATACTTTAATTAGATTACCGTCAATGTTAAAGGAGCCGAACAGGGGACTTAGTTTGTTAAGTCTCTGTGCGTGCCTAAGATGAGAAGCTCAGTCTTATCATCGTTGAGGCACAGCTCGTGCTGGGCCATCCAAGCTTGAATGACAAGGTAAATGTCATTGAGGGCTTTGGAATCAGCAATGTAGTCACCAGTAATGGGTATGAGTATCTGGGTGTCATCGGCGTAGTTCGTGTAGGTGACACCCAGATAGTCAAGCACATCAAATAATGGTTTGGTGAAGACATTATAGAGAGTAGGGGAGACACAGGACCCTTGCGGGACTCCACACGGGACTGGTGTAGGGTCGGCCGATGCGGTGGGTGAGAAAACTCTCATGTGTCTGTTGTCGAGGAATGACCTGATCCAGTTGGATGCATTGTCAGAGAAGTGGGCAGCAGATTTCAGATGCCGACATAGTATTTGGTGGTTTACCAAGTCGAAGGCAGCAGATAGGTCCAGTAGTAGTAGAAGGGACAGTTTACCGTTGTCTTTAAGGTCCTCAATTTGAGTTTTTAGGTCAAGAAGAGCTGTTTCAGTCCCGTGCTTGGGTCTGAAGCCAGACTGTCTTGAGCCGAGGAGGTTATAAGTTTCTAAGTAATTCTGAATCTGCAGGTATGCTGCTCTGTCAAGTATTTTAAGTAGGAACGGTACAGTGGTAATAGGTCTATAGTTCGTTGGTGTTTCAGGGTCTAGATTCGGTTTTTTAGGAGAGGGATAACCCAGGCGTCCTTTAAATTGTTGGGTACTGTTCCAGTTAGGAATGAAGAGTTGATGAAGGTGGTTATGAACGGAGCAAGGTCATGTGCCGCTTCCTTAATGATAGGTGCTGGGCAAGAGTCACCTTGGCAGTTAGAGGGTTTTAGGTTGCGAATGATGTTTTCGACCTCGAGGATGGTGAGTGGGGTGAAGCTGAAAGGGGTGTGAGTAAAGGAGGCCGTTGGCGTGGTGGAGGGTTTAGTGGGGGGGTTGGTGAGTAGGGAAGTTTGTTTGGCGTTAATTTTTGATTGCAGGGTGGTGATTTTGTTGAGGAGAGCGTTTTGAATGTTATTGCACCATTGCCTGTCTTTAGTGCAGGTATCAGGGGCAGGGGAAGGGGCTTCCAGTTCTTTAAGGACTTTAAACAACTCCTTAGTGTTGGATTCTGCTTGTATAATACGTTGGTTATAGGTCTCCTTTTTAGCTTGTAAGATCGCTTCCTTGTAGTTGTGGGTGGTGATGATGAGGCGTTCATTGTTGGGGTTGCATGGGTGGCTCTTCCAGAGTGATTCAGCCTTGCGTTTTTCTTTGCGTAAGGCTGGTAACTGCGGGATGAACCAAGAATTCAAATGGGCTTGTTGTTTAGCTTTCCGTAATTTAAGCGGAGCTATATTATCGATGGCTTTGAGCAGTGTTTGATTGAAGATATCTACTAAGACTGTGGGGTCATTGTGTTGGGACACACATTTGTTCAGGATAGGAAGGATGAGTGGGAGGAGTTTATCCCTGGTGATGTCTTTTTTGTTCCTTGTGGGAGTGGCTGGAGCTATCGTGGGAGTGGTGAGAGGGTTGGTCGCTGGTAGGTGGAAGATAATGATGTGGTGGTCGGACCAGGCACAAGCGTGGTTGGAGCTTACGGTAGTGTTGCAATTGAGATCCGAAATCCAATCGAGCGTTCTACCTTTAATATGAGTAGGTTTGTCGATGCGCTGTTGGAATCCTAAGTTAGCTAATGTGATAGCGACTTCCGAGGCCAGATGATCATTAGTGTCATGTAGGCCAAGGTTAAGGTCACCTAGAAGTAGTACCTGAGAGTTGGGTTTCGTATTGACAGTCAGAATGGCTGTGATCTCATCTATGAAGGAGCTAAGTGGTCCTGGAGGTCTATAGATGAGGTGGAGGGTAGCAGTGTTAGTTGGAGATAAGGTGAGTTTCACGGAGAGGGATTCTGCAGAGCTGAGCTCTGTGTTGGGGATGATTCTAAGTATGATGTTGTTTCTATGTATGAATGCGACTCCACCTCCTTTGGATGTTGATTGACGGTCAGCTCTAAGGATAGAGTAGCCGTTGGGGATAGCGAGGGAGAGGAGTGGGCCAGAGGCTGCGTGTAACCATGTTTCGGTAATGGCCAGAAAATCGAGGTTATGAGTGGTGATGAGGTCAGAGATGTCCAATGCGTGGGCCGTAATAGATCTGGCGTTAATGAGGGCACCCTTGAGTTCTTTGGCGGAGATAGTGTGCTGTATATTGCATTCTCAGATTCTCAGAATGTGTGCTGTATATTGCATTAAAACACATATTTACATCTTTCTTCTAGTACAGTGTGCAGCATACTCCTTCAGCAGCACATTTGTGCGTATTGTGCAAGCATGATGATCTAGGTCGGCCCAGAGTTTGGCAGAACCCGTGATTTGTTGCAGAGTTGGGGGGGGCCTCAGCAAGCTCGCAGGGGGGCCCCCACATTTCGTGTTACACCACTGCTTTAAGGGATCTCATTCTGGGGCAACATTGAGTAACATCAAATACTCAAAAATAATCATATAGCGAGTTCTGAACCGGGACTAAAATGTTCTTAAGAGAGATAGAATTCTCCACTCAGCACGTGATTTAAGAGAAAGTAAGCCCAGGTCATAACGAACCACAACTCCAGAAAAGCTAATTGGTATACTTAATATTCTCTTCCAGATTTTCCCCTCAACCAAGTGCAGGTGTTCCAATATAGGAAATGGGTGAGCCACAACATCATAAAGCAGCTTTGGAATCACCTTAGCTTCATAATATTGTATCACTGGTTAAAGGGAAAACCTTCCAAACTTTGTATCAATCATTTTCTTCTGGGATACCAATTGTTTTGTGACTTCATTCAACCAGATTACACTATTCATCAAAGAAGCTCTTGAGAAGACCAGAAAACCCAAATAAACCAGAGAGTCCACGCACAGAATTATGGATTTACCAATAGCACACTTAAGTGGACATTTCTTTTTGCTGTTTGAGAATCTAATTATTTTAGATTTCAAGGGGTTAACTATCTCCCATACATTTCACAAATGAAGTAATCAGCTGCTGCAACTAATCTTTCTAGCATCAAACAAAAACAATCATCCGCATATGAGAGTCTGGAAACGGAGCTGTTGAACGCCTATCTAATCCTAAATCTGAGGATGGGAGCAAGCTATGACCATCAAATAATAATAACGCAATCCTAGTGGAGTCTGTGTCAAAATAAAAGGGCCTATACTAATACACCTATTGCCAATCCTTACTTCTAAATACAAAATGTGTGGGGCAACAATGTAGGCAAAAGAAAAGTGTTCAAGAAATAATATATCAGGATAGTTGAGCAGTTGGCATCCCTTCCCCACGTTTTCAGCACGGGTCAAGGCAGCAGATTGGAGCTTCACACTGTCAAGGGCTTGATCACCAAGGCGCGGTTTACCAGTTCCTTGTCGGGAAGGGCTTCTTCCCCTCTTCTGCGAGGTACCGGTTTGCAAGTCATACAGGATGATCCGGGGTAAATGCAGGCAGGAGACCAAGCCCCCTTCTGTCCCAAGCGTACAGTGGACTTGGGAAAGGTTGGGGACCGGTTGCCCCACACCAAAGGCTAGACTCACATCCCAGAGATTTAACATGGTGTAACCGAGTGGAACCACAAGGGGCCACTGTGCCAGGAGGCAGCTGATGGTTTCAAGAATGTCAAAGAAGCCACTATCTGACAAGGCAATGGAAACAGAGCAAGGTATGAGGAGGAAGAGAAAAAAGGCAGAAAGAGCAAGGAACTGGAGGAGGAGGCAGAAGGGAGGGACAGGCAAAGCCAAGAACAAGGGGTGCACAGGGCAAGAGTGCAACAATTTGCTGGAAAGAAACCAGGAACCACAGAGGGGGCAACGCAGACCAGGACCGTGGAAGTGTTAAGACGCACTGAGCAAGTGTCTCGTGAGCTTTATATAGCCAGAGCAAGATGCTCCGCATCAGCGGTTTCCCTGGCAACCAATTGCTGTTGCCGATCTGCTGACCCCAGTGCCAAAGGGCACGCTGTGACATCGGCGTGCCGGAGCCTGATCCTCAGAGAAACTCAGGAGCCTGTAATGTCTTCGGGGCAATCCCCACCAGCACCTCCTGTGTCTGAAGACAGCCCAGGGACCATGGGCAAAAATGCATTTTTGCCCTGATGACGCAGGTAAAAATGCCTGCGTCATCAGGGATACAGTTTCCACATCTCAGCAGGTGAGCGGGGCAGGTGGTAAGGGCGCATATTGCAGCGCGTAACACACACACACTCTGGCCTCTTGGCCATGAGGAAAATGTTCAAAGCATAGGTATCAGCGCCTTCTGCCAAAGTCTCTCTCCCAATGACAGTCTCTTGTTGCAGAGGGCCTGACGTAACAAACAAACACCAAAGTTCCTTTCTTACCAGGATTTTCACATTCACAGGTTCGCAATTGGTCTCCCTCGTTTGGGCTCGGACCACTTCGATTCACGCTAATTCTTATTAGTTATCTATTACTTTCGCTTATGCCCCTTCTCGGCTGAATATCTTACAGAGACCTTCGATTGAGCACAATCGTGGTGCCGGGCTACTCTGTTACGAATATTGTATCTTCTTTGCTACAGTTCAAAACATCCATCAGCCGTTAGGCTGTCGTAGCGTCTTTCATTACAGGTGTTCAGTAGTCTTTATCCTTGCTCTTTTTATACAATGTTGCTGCTTGCAACCTTCACTTCAACACAGACTGGCCTTGCATCGGTTTCCCTAACTCACTGGCTGTGCTGATCTTTCTTTGATCTTGGAGCCAAGGACAGTACGACAGTGGCTTCTGCTTCTCTCCTGCTCGATCGGCCATGGAGGAGGTCCCTGTGTATCTCCGACACACAATACAGGATTCTTCAGTCTGTTTTCTTGGTCTTTTTCTCTGAAATCCGAAAGTGTCTAGAAAGTAACGGCTTTCCGCCGGAAAGGTCAAGGGTATCTCCCTCCTTGGACACCCTTCATGGTTTGCCATCTTTCTCCCCTCGTTCAGCTGCCATCTCGAAAGTGTCCTCTTGTGCTCCGCCTTTTATCCATGTGGTGACGTTTAATGGAAGTCAGGTGTGATTATTACCATCAATTGCCTGATCTTGCCTGACCATGGTAGTGGGACATGTCCGGTACACAGCTTGGGTGTTAGTCTGTTTTCTCAAGAGCGGGCTGTCTGTGTGAAAGTGTTCATGCAGGAAAAGGGAGTGGGAATAGAGTTTCCATATATCCTACTGGGTAGGATGGGGGAAAGGTATTGCAACGAAGAGAGGGATACCGCATCTCGCCATCAGGTGTCCCACTCCCTGAAAACCCCTCACCCAGGTGATCCTCCCACACTGGTCCACCCCCAGAGTCTGGATCCAAAGGCGATGGCCATGCCCTGCCCACCTGAGAGAGAGAGAGAGAGACCCCCGGGGACTAGTGGGTAAGACATCTTCTGGTTTCTCACAGCTGGTACCACATGTTATTCTTTAAATGGGCTGAATTATCACAATATGTATTTATATCCATAACATTAAAGTGTCATGTGCAATATTCGTGTTCTTTGTTGGTCAACACATTGGGCCTCATTATGAGTATGACAGTCCGGAAACATGGTGCCGGTAAGCTCACCGGCACCCTTGATTCCAGACTGCCACACTACGATTTTGCATGCCGGGGCTGCTGCACCCGACAGGTCTGACCCTGCCGGGCGCAGCGGCACCGGTAGGCAGATTCATCACGGAAGCATCGGCACCGTTGCTGACAGTGCCCATGCTTCTGTGAACCCATTCCGGTAGAGTCCTCTGTGACTCCACCGGAATGGGGACTAAGATTCTCCGGCACCCAGCTTCCCTGTCCGCCGGAATGTCCCAGGGGCACCGGGAAGCTAGGTGCTGGTAAAATGTTATGAGTCCGGGGGCAACCCGCCGGAAGCATCGGCAGGGTTACTGCTGGACAAGTGATGAGCCCCATTGTTTCTTTTAACCTCACAAAAATATCTGTAAACCCTGCAAGGTTTGTTCATTTTCCCTTTGAACTTTGAAAAAAACAACTGTTCAAATTGTTTATTTCATGTGTTCATTGTTTTGGCCCTTGATAGTAGATTCGCAGAACTTCTTCTCTTGCTTCAATGTCAGCAGGTGCAGGAGGGGTGAAGGTCTCTCCTTTGTAAAGCTTTATGTTATTCCAGTGCAGCCAAGCTCTTCTTCCTCGTGTTTCACAGCAGTGTGAGTAAACCCCTCTACTAGGTATGGTCGCTGAAAGCAGGGCTTATTCCAAGTGCGTACAAAACTTTTTACAAACTCTTGGTCCCCTGGATACAACTAGGTTACTTTAGCAAGTTTTCAGGATCAACTGTTCGGCTATCTTCATCAATCTTCTTCGACCCTTCCCTCCGATTTTTTATCTGTTGAGAAATAAAAGAAACACTAGCAGTCATATTTTGTTAAATAATCATGCATCCCATCCCCTAATGTTTTTGCTACACTATGGGCATCCGTTTTTATTCGAGTGGGAGCAGCAAGGGGCACTCTCATATGACGTCCAGTCACCAACTCATGAGGAGTTAGGTGGTGATGTGAGCTTGACTGGTTCCTCAGTGCGAACAATGCAAGGGGTAGGCAATGTAGCCATCCCCTCTTCAAAGTTATTTTCACTTTGGCTATTCTTTCTTTCAGAAGTCTGTTTAATCTCTTACAAATACCATTCACCTGTGTGTGATAGGCAGATGAGAATTTGTGCTTTATGCCTAATACAAGAGTAATCTGTTTGAACATCTCATTTACAAAATGCGGCCCATTATCAAACCACAGGACTTCGCAAACACCCCATCTAGGACACACCTCATGTACGAGAAACTTGGCAGCACGTGTAGCATTGGGGGGGTACATGAACCTGCCTCAATCCATCTGGAAAAAGGACATACTACCACAAACATATATCTACAACAATTGCATACCTGCAACATATGATATGATATGATATGATAGTTTATTTATATAGCGCCTATACACAATGTGTTTCAAAGCGCTTCAAGGCAAGGAAGGGAACAAGGGAAAATACGACATTCTTACAGGCCATGAGCAGTAAGGATGTGAAATTAAATATCGTACTTGACCTGATGACATTTCAGATAGTGCAAGTGCTAAGACATAGATAAGGAAGTGAGAGGGAGAGTCGGAAGGAAATGGAAACAGACAGGCGACTACCGTACTAGGCTGACGACATTTCTGGTAGACCTGAAGGAAAACAGAAGGTGAGGGAGAGGGGTGCAGAAAGGGAGGGGAGGAACAAAACAAGTGACTATCGTACTACGCCTGATGAAATTTCTGGTAGAGCTGGAGGAAAGAAAAAGGTGAGGGAGAGGGGTGCAGAAAGGGAGGGGAGGAACAAAACAAGTGACTATCGTACTAGGCCTGACAACGTTTCAGATAGTGCTGGAGGGAGGGGGGGCACCAGTAAGGGGATAGGGGAGCGACAGACGAGGTTGCTATCATAGTAGGTCCAGGGACAATTCTGATAGAGTAAGTGCATAGAAGAAAGTAAGGGGAGGAGGGGAGGAGATAGGAAAAGGGAGAGGGGAGGGGAGGAGAGAACAGAGAGTAAGCAGTCAAAAAGAGTGGAGAAGCAAGAGAGGAGAGCGAATACAATTGCAGAAGTCAGTAGTAACACATAATGTTGCAAGCCAGGATACAAGATGAAGATGGAACAGCATGATTTAGGGCCACCATGAGTACAAGATGCAAAGGAAGTCCAGCATGAGAGTTGAGAAAGGGTGACGCCATCAATGAAGTCCATAAAAGTAAAATCCAGCATTGGCCACAAGACGGTGATGGTGAAACCAGAATGTATCAGGACCGACTCCTGTGTGCAGGAATGTGGGGGTACACAAGGGAAGAACACGGGGGCACCAGAGAGGGTGGGGATGGCCTGATGGGACAGAGGGTGTAAACACATGTTGGTGCATGCTTACCTGCTGTCTTAGAAGGGGGTCGGACCCTGGATCCTCCTGGTCCGAACAGGTCCAAACAGCAATAGCCCTTCACTTTGGACGCCTGGGCGAGAGACACCCTTCATCTAAGAGTTAAGAGCAGGAAAGAAGAGGCAGGGCTAAGAAGGTGGGCGGGGCTTAGGCCAGGTGACCTAGATCCACTTAAACCTGCTCCCCAACTGCAAAGGAAAAGAGGCTGGAGGGCTCCTTAAGAAGGGAAAAGAGCGGCAATCAGGAAGGCACCAGGTGGGCGGGGCTTGATAAGTGATGAAAATAGGGCCTCATCACAAGTTGGGTGGTAACCCAGCGCAATTTCCGCCCAGTGGAAATAGCATTACCACTGGGTTGTGCAGCGGAATAAGCACTGTATCACAACATGGCGTCAACCCACACCTGACTCCAGCAGTAACGCTATTGTCGCCCAGCAAAAACTATGCCGAAATTAGGGTTACCGTTGAAATGATGGTGCTAATAACACTATCTCTGGTGGAAATTGCATCATCGGAGTAACGGGAAGCATTGCTGTGGCCATTTTGAAAAACAATTAATCAAATATCTCCACTTCCTGCAGCCATTCGGTCCTGGAAACGAGCCAGAATATCTCAGGAGAGTATCAGAGGCAAGGTGGTCGAAAATCATCTTCTTCAGCTCCCCTCACTCAGTCATCTTGAGTGAGGGGGAGCTGATGGTACTCACTGATGAGGTTGTTGCTCACAGTGATGAGCTATATGGCATTCGGCAATGCCAAACATCAGCACCGCGCAGAACAGCCATCTGGCACTCCATCAGCTAGAAAGTGACCGTTGTGGCCAGCGTACCCCATGCCGGGGAGACCTGACGTAAATGCTGGAACAAACTCAGGGTCAGGGTGCATGGACTGCTGACCCAACACCGCCAGGATTCCCTGGTGACTGGAGGAGGAACTGTGGAGCCACTGGTCTTCATCGCCTGGGAAGAAAAGTGCAGCACAGTGCTGGATAGGAGGGAATAGAGGGTGTCAGAGGTGCGTAGGCAGATGACAGCTGCCAGGAGGCAGGAGATGAGTCAGACCCAGAGCATAAGTGCATGCATGCACAAATTACAGTCTAGCAGAAGATGCCCCAGTGGACAGGGACACATGTCAGCAGACCCAGTAGCTGTGCCTGCCAACAGGATGGAGTGAGGGGGTGGTACATCAGCCATCCTCCACAACAGTCATGTGGCAGGGCACCAAGGGCAACTCTGTATGTCACAGCAGTGGGAAGGGGCACCAACTGACCTATCCAAGTGCCATGCACACCACACCCCTACTGGTGCACCCTCTGCCAACGGAATTGTGATGCGTGAGCAACCATAACACCATGCAGCAGTCACACCAGAATGTTGCGGGCCCAGTTATCCTGCCCCATGTTGGCATGGCAGACAAGACACAGGGAAATACACGGCCCCATTCACCAACATGGGCTTAGCGAGCCAATCACTGTACACCACAGCGCAACCCTGCTGGTTGCACAGCAGTGCCCCATAGAGCCATGCCAGTGCCATGGAGTAAGCTACCATACCTACCCCAATGTACTGGTTGACACCTCGGGAGGGAAAGTAGGGTAATGAAGCACCACATGCATGTATGCCAAACATAAGCTGCCCCAGCATAGGCACCCTGCCCTCCCCACACACAGGCCAAAGACCAACTGACCATGTGTCACACACTCATTGCTGCAACCATCCCGATAATGCTGGGCCCACATGCAATCTCCCCTGACCAACCATGCCCATCTGCCCAAATGTATAGGGTCCCACTCTGTACCATAGTAAATGTGTCTTGCATGCCAACACACGTGGGGTAAGCATACCTGACAGCATTTCCTATGTCCCTTACAGGCACTCACGCATCATCAGAGGCATCCAACTAGAACAAGGGGGCAGGCCCAGCTGGGAGTGGCACATCCAGGCCCTCAAGTTCCGCCATCACCACCATCACCCTGATCACCCCGCAAAGGCACAGACAGGCAATGCCAGGCCAGATGTCCTTCCATGAGACACCGCAACACAGCAGCGCCAGGCCAATGTTGACTCCACAGCCCACCAGAACCACTGCAAGGGCACCTGCACTCACACCTGCAGCTGGAGGGTCACACACTGAGGCCACACCTCCAGGCAGGGTGACTGCGGAAACACAGGGGGACAATAGCCTGGTGTCACCACATACAGAAGGGCCACAAACCCCTGGGCGCACTCACCGCCACCAGCGTACACCAATACCAGAGAGCCCTCAATGCTGCCAGCATACACCAACACCAGAGAGCCCTCACCCAGACCAGCATTCACCAACACCAGAACCCCTTGCCGCTGCCAGTGTGCTCAGTCCCTCGAAGGCCTTCACCGGCGTGCTCAGACATCTGAGCTGGACATTGACACTCCTTCATATGGCCCCCCTGACAACAGCCCAGTGCAAATGCACAGCCCCCCTCCCATAGGGCACACACCAACAAGCAGCACTGTGCTGCAGAGGCTGGATGAGATGGAGCGGAGGGAGATGGAGGCAATAGGGCACATGAACTCAGAACACCTACAGGCCATACGTGACAGCATACATGGGGGCCACCCGCAGGATTGTGCGGGCCATCACGAAGAACCGGGCCGTGACAACTGCCAGCATGGCCGCCCTGACACTATATGCTCAGAGGGTCGGGGAAATGGCCAAAGATGTCTCAGAGGGTCAGGGAAATGGCCAAAGGTGTCTCTGCTCTGCAGAGGCCATCCGCCAGAGCAACAAGTTGACACGCCAACAGATCTGGGGACCAGGCTCCATCCCTTCCAGTTCTATGACTCCCACAGAGGTGTCACAGCAGAGCACACAGAGGCGTAATTCCCAGAGCCACCTGTGTCCAAGATAACCAGGGGCTGGCAGCAGGGTAAGGAGGCCATGGTTGTAAACAACACCAAGACACTTATTGCCCTGAGTGGCCATGCTGGGGCTTTGGTGGTGGGAGGAGGGAGGGGGATAGTGTAGTGGGGAGTTGGTGGTGGGATTAGGGAGTGGGTAGTGTGCTGGGGAGTTGGTGGTGGGAGGAGGGAGGGGAGATAGTAGGGTCACATCATATGATTAAAACTGTTTAACTTCATAAATGCAAGGACATTCCTGATTGTGTCATTGTGGAGTTTATTTACAGAAGTGACTGGCCCTCATTCCGAGGTTGGTGCTAGTCATGGCGCTATTAGACTAGCACCAATACCGGCACCACCACCGACTTACCAGTCTATTCCGACCTATGCCGGACCGGTAAGTCCCCATTTGAAAAGCCATTCCCCGTTCCCATTTGAACCCCCATAGGGCTCAATGGGAGGGGGGAAGGCGTCAATAACAGTACCGCAAATTGCGGTACCGTTATTGACCCCGGTATCCCTTTGCAGGTCCCATCCATAACGCCTGGTAAATCCAAGCGTTAATGGAGGGACCCGCAAAGGGACCTCGGAATAGGGCGCAAAGGGATTACCGGCACCGATATCCCTTTGCGTCTTTGCGTCAAGGTCATAATGACCCCCACTGTCACACAGTGGTGCATGGCTTGTGCCAGGGAAATTACTTTTTTATTGTTTTTAAAACAAATTCTTTTTTAAACAGAACCAAAACATCGTACACATTGTTCATAATAAATCCACACACATTTTATACCTTAATAACTCCCCTTTCCCTTCCCCTAACTTCCCCCCAAACTCGGCCTACACTGTACCTTTTTATCCTGCTTTACTCCATACCTATGTTTTGCATATCGACGGTAGGATCCTGCGCAGGGATTACATCCTTATCTTGTGTGTTACAGTAAGAAGGTGTCAGACTTGCTATGAGTAATCTCCATGACTCAACTCCTCTCCCCCCTTGTTCCTCCTCTCTGCTAGATGCCTCCTGCCAGCACAGTGGTTTCTGCATTAGCCCATTTCAACAGGTCCCTCCGCAACACATATGCCACTGGTCTTGCTTTAGCCTTCCATCCCATCGCTATTCTTCGTTTTGCCAATATATACGCTAGGTCCTTAAGTTTATTGACATGCGGAGCCCGTTTGGGTTTAGGTAATCCCCCCAATAGGCAAGCCTTGGGTGACTCCACATCCACCATAATCTCTGCATTTGCCAACAATTGTGCCACTTCTTCCCAAAACCTGCCAATTTCCACAAATGCCCAAAACATATGCACCAAATCTGCACCCACCTCCCCACATTTCGGGCATGCTTTAACCGTGGCTTGGCTGAACCTAGCTATTTTGCTCGCAGTTAGGTATGCTCTATGCGTCACATATAACTGGATTTGTTCTAGCTTTGTGTTCCTCGATACCTTTTTGTGGTACAATTTCGCTCTGCTCCACCCCTCGTCCGACAAAGGTTCCCCCAGGTCCACTTCCCACTGCCGTCTAATCTGATCTATGTCTCCGCCCACCTTAGATATTAGTTACTTATATATCCGTGATACTTCGTGTCCCCCTTCGGATACATCATAAAATGATTCAGTGGCTTCATCAGGTTGCAAGGGCATTCCGGAGTTCCACCACCTCTGCCTCAAGCTTCTCAATAGTCTGGCATGCGTTATGTATTGCCCGCCATCTATTCCAGTATCTCGTACCAACTCTTCGAATTTCTGGGGTGACCCATCTTTAAGTATATCTCTCACTGTAGCTATCCCCACAGATTACCAGTACTTCCACACGTTCTTCCTGACCTGCTCACCTACTCCTCCTAGCACTACTAGCGGTATCTGTGGGGAGAATAGTGCTGCACCTCCTAGACGTTGCCTTGCCCTGCACCAAATATTACATCCAAGGCTTAACAGTAGGTTTTCACTAGTTTTGTATGAATCTGATAGCCATATAACCTCCTACAAGAAGAACGGTGCGCTTGCCGTACCCAGCAGCCTAATTTCTGATGTCCGTTCATCTGACAACCACTTGGCCACGTATTGTAGCTGGCTAGCCATGAAGTATGTCTGGAAATTCGGCAGCCTTATACTTCCCTGTTCATATGAATTCTGGAGCTTCAACAGCGCCACCCTATTCCTGGTATGCCATATGAAGCTTCTGCTATGCAATTTATTGAAAAAACCTTTCGGAATTACATAAGGGACATTGGCAAAGTAATGTAAGAGCCTCGGCAGTAATACTGCACGCCCCATCATGGACAGTGGCAATTTCACTCAGAAAGACATGCTAGTCTCAATTTTGTCTACTGCCTTAACTGTGTTTTGCATATGTTCCACCTTGGGATCATGGTATATATCTACTCCTAAGTACCTGAATGTTAATAGCTCCCACTTAATCGGCATCACTGGTAATCTCTGAATGAGTCTCCCACTGTACTCTCCCAGGGGGAACAGACTCGATTTCTGGGGGTTCACTGTTATACCCGACACCAGGGCATATCGTGCCATCACATCCAAAACATACTGTAGGTTCTCTTCAGGGTATTTAAGGTACAAAAGCATGTCGTCAGAATATAATGAAATCAGATGTTGCTCACCTGATGTGCTTATGCCTACCTCCCCAAACTCTGCTCTCAAATAGACCGCTGACGGTTCTAATGCCAATATAAAGAGCATCGGGGACCATGGACACCCCTGCCTTGTACCTTTGCTTAGTTGCCACTGCTCGGAGAAGGTGGAGCCTGTCTTGACTCTCGCCATTGGCGCATTGTACAACAGCTTCACTCAACATGCCAGGGGAATAATTGTCAATCAATGCCTTGTGAGACAGTCTCCCATCCCTCATGTGATCTATGACGTTGCCTGTTGTGGCCCCTGCCTGAAGCACTTCATCATCATCATCTGGGGGTGCCATGCCATGTCCACGTCAGAGGTTAGCGGTATATTGGCCCTATTTTTCTGACTTTCTCTGGAGTGTACATAAGGGATCTGCCTGTATGATCTAGGCAGCGGAAATGTGCCTTCAGGAAACCAAAGGTGTGCTCAATACGCACACATGTCCTGCTGTGTCCGTGGTTGTAGGCTATGTCGTGCAGCGTTCGTGGATCATGCACAGAGGTCATAAGCCAAGCCAGCTGTGGGTATCCAGAGTCACCTGCATGAGAGGCACAGACATTAATCACTGTGAAATATGTGGGGTGGATTTACACAGTATCAGGGCAATGGACATCTTGTGCATTGTAAGGAAGGCATGGTATCAAAAGTAGACACAGACTTAATATATGCAATTTCGAAAACCTTTATTTTGGTATTTTGGTTGGGTTGGTAGAATTCCTAACTGGCCCTAACTGTAGAATGAGAGTAGTCTCGACCATTTAACAAATAACAGACAGGTCCAAGTCAGTCTAGTCAAAATAAAAAGCCCTATACTAAAAAAACCCTGTCCTCTTTCTTAAATGACAAATGTGTAAAGTGAATACAAAAGGAAAAATAGTGTCTTAAAGGAAATGTCAGAATGGGTTAGGTAACAACTCCCTTCCCTACATTCAGCAGCACAGTGTCTCCAGAGTTTCTTAAAAAGGACTTTCATTTGGGATTGCAGTTACTTTCTTGCCTTCGGTTCCCGTTTAATACACTTCAACTTCGAACATTTCACAGAGATTTTCAAATGTGCGATTCCACCTTGCAGGACACTCTGTTATTTTGTATACTTTTCTCACAGTTCAACAATTGTCTTTTCCATTACGCATTCTATCGGCACACGCGCAACCTTCAACTTTTGGTTACAGTTACTTTTGCTTTTAACACAAACTAGGCTTTTGTTGCCTTTGATAACTCACTGGTCGTATTAATTGGGCTTATTTCTTCAACGTCTTCATGTAGCAGTCAAGGCTGTTACCAACGCCTCCTCTGCTCCTCCCCAACTCCATTGTTTACCCGAGAGTGTAGCGGGCCACTTTGAAGCACCTTGAAGGTTTCTCCTTTCCGCTCACTCGGTTTCAGTCTTGGAGCGCTTACGTCTATCCTAAAGTGTGGAATTCTCACCTGGCTCTCTCTTGCTCTTCGCAACTGCCGATCAGCCCCTGGGTCTTCCAACTTCCATAGCCTGGTTTGCATGAGCCCCAAAAGAGCTGCTCCCTCTCGTACCCTGCCTCGCTCAGAGTATGCTTGTGCGTGCCACCTTTTATCCTGACAGGGAGTGTTAACAAGTTGCAGTTGTGTATAGTTAGGATTACGTGCCTGGCTCTACCTGATCTCATTAAAGGGACAGAGCCATTGCAAGTCAGTAGAGGTAATCTTCAGTAGTGTTGTCAATGTGAAGTTGGTAGGAATTTTGGGAGTTGTAGTTTCCCATAAAATAAGCAGGGATAGAGGCTAGATGGGTAGTGGAAAAGGGGGATACCATGTCTCACCGTCATGTGCTTCTCCCCCACTTCCCTGAGGACCCCCCACCCAGGGGATCCTCCCTCGCTTGTCCACCCCCAGGGTTGGGATCCAAAAGCAATGGCCTTTCCGTGGCTACCTGCGTATGGGATCCACAGGGACTAGGTTGCAAAACACCCTATGGTTTTTCACAGCATGCGTATGTGGCTTCCTCCCATGGCATGTGCCTGTACAATGTCTGTGTCACTGGTATCATGCATTGTTTTGGATTCACATGCGCCCTGTTACGTTGCAGCAGATGTGTTGTGAGGTTTCTGTCAGTGACATGTGTTCCTGGTGGCCGTCTTGTGGCTGCGAATTGCTCTTGTGCATGTGGCATGCTGGGTTGCCTATCGGCCTTCCCTATGCTTCTGGGGGCAGGTGGGTCAGCATTGTTGGGTGAGTGTACATGGGTACATGGCTCTGGCACTGGAAGAGCTGTTGTTGTGTGATGCAATGAGGCACTTTGTTGTTGCTTTGGATCATGCATGAGGCATTGTGGTACCTGTAATCATGTGTGTGGTTCAACTTGCTGCTGTATGTGTTCATCAACATGTCCGTCCAGATGTGTCCAACATGTGCATTCTCCCTGGGCTGTACACTGTCGGTGCGGGAGCTGACCGGGTATTGCTTTTGCATTTACTTGTCATTCCATGCTTCGTGCCATGATTCACATACCCCACCCCCGCCAATTTGGTCAGGTGCTTCATAGTGCATACGTGCAGGCAGATTTACTCACCCACTATCCATGTCCATTGTCCTCTGTGCCTCTCCATGTATCTTGGCAGTCTGCTGTTTCGTAGGACCATGGAGTCGTGGGTGGATCCTGGGTAGTGGGCACGGCAGTGGGTGATGATGAGGTTGGGGTTGCAGGTCACCTGCGCCGTGGGCCTGTGGAGGCCACCAACGCAACATGGGTGCAGTCCAGGACTGCAATCACATTAGGCAATTGGGCAACAGCATAGAACTGTGCTTTCATTGCATTGACCTGGGCTGGGGTGGTGGGCAGTGCAATGTGGTGTTGCACATTCTGCAGGAGGGCATGCAGCACCTGGGCAAGAACTGCAGGTGTTAATCCTGCTCTCTATGTCCTCCTGTATTGTACTTAGAAGCTCAGTAATGATCTCCCTGTTGAGGAAGTACAGGGTCACCAACTGGGTGTCAGTGAGGGTCCAGGGTGAGGGCCTGAACCTGGGGATGTGTGCTTGCATTGCTTGGGTTCTCTTTCTCCTCCTCCTGCTCCTACTCCTCCTCCCCCCTGTAAGGAAGGTATGGCATCAAAGTAAGACAGACACAAGTGATCAAAGTTCAAGGGTGTTTATTAAACTGTAGAAATGGGTGAGATAAACACCTAACCTAAACCTACATCTAAGATGGGAGCAAGCTACGGCCATCAAATAATAATAATATAGTCCAAGTGGAGTCTAGTCAGATAAAAAGGGCCTATACTAAAAAACCTATTGCCAATCCTTACCGCTATGGACCTTTCTAAAGCTTTTGATCTGGTTGATCGACACACATTATGGGAAATTTTAAGAGATATATCGATCCCTGTGCATCTCCTCGAAATGATTATTGATTTATACTCCAATACTAAAATCAAAATCAGACTTAACTCAGAAGGGAAGCTTTCTTCGGAACAGTCAATTCCAAACGGCCTTAGACAAGGCTGCAAATTAGCTGCCACGTTATTTCATTTATACGTTTGTAAAGCCGGTAAGGAAATGAAAGGTAAAGGACTGATAGCACCAAAACTATGTGGTATCTCAATGGAATGGTTAGCTTATGCTGATGATTTTTTACTTTTGGACTGCACAAAGGTGGGTCTGCAGAGACTGATAAATGCTTTTGTACTTTTTATTTCCAGTATTCATTTGAAAATTAATGCTGACAAAACAACCATTATGTGTCTAGGTAACACCGGCAAAAATCAGGCCCGGTTATCTTGCTCTTGTCAAGGAAAATAAAACACCTGTCAAGAATCCTTTAAATATCTAGGATACCATTTTTCAGGTAATGGTTCTGTTGCGATTGTGAAAAGACAGTTAGGAGTAAAAGCTGACATGATTAGAAGACAAATGCGCAAAATCAATGCTAAATTTGGTAGATTTACTGCAATACCCCTAAAACAATTTTATACTACGTCATGTATCCCTAAATTGGTATATGGGCTGGAATTTTATGAACTGGAAAATACTGATTTGATGAAAAAACTAGAAAGTACAATTTGGTAAGGTCTATTATATTTCATTCCGAAGAATATACCGATTGAAGTAATTAAATATGAATTCGGTCTACAATCGCTGAGATCCATTATTGTCTGGAAAAAGATGTTATTGTGGAAAAAATATTAATTGATTGATGCCAACTCATTATATACGTTAGCTGGAAGAGATCCATCTAATGACTTTTGTATGAAATTGAAAGAATATATTGAAGAAACTGTCGGGAATGCAGGTATATCACTAGAGATGTTATTAATCAATCCTCTAAAAGTGAAACACATTTTGAAATGAAATGACTGGCAACAAACTCTTAATGCAGTAGCACAATCTAAAATTGTCAGTCAAGCTTATTCGTGTTGGAAATTTAAACCCTGGTTGGAATTTTATTTGGAAAAATATATGTCACAAAACTTTAGAAACTCCTTTATGAGATTCCGCTTTGATATTCTTAAAACAAAACATGTCTTAAAAAGATGGAATATGTTAAAAGATGCGTGGGGTTAGTGCAGGTTTTGCAAAGAAGAAGGGGCAGAAGAAACCTTGTTGCATCTTACTTTGCTATGTCCAGCGTATACTATACATTGAGCAATTTATTGTACACTTACACTGTGTAAATAAGGAAATGCTATGGTTTCAGATTCGACATAAAATCTCTACATTCTTGAAATTAAGAATCATCGCCTTTTTAAATAATTTTTGCTCTCTTTCATGAAATGCTGAACATGTAATTTTAAAATCTTAGTCACCAAACACAGTTCCTTTTTAGAAATGTTTGACGATAATGTAATGTTCTTGATTTTAAAAGGCTTTTATGTGGTATTTATTGTGTTTTCTATCATGTGATTCTTTTTGTAAAGGTTTAAACAAACCATATACAAATAAATAAATAAATACTCTGTTACTATCACTGGATATCAGACTATGCATAGCATGTGATCTGGTCAGATCCACAAGCCTCAGAATGTAAATATAAAATAAGGTCCTGGAAGTGGGAGGGGAGAAACAGGAAGCGTGGTAGCCTCGAGGGACAACCGAGTGCAGAGTGTGCACTGCATGCTTTTTAAAGCGATTGCGGTTCTGTGGAGCAGGCTAGACAGGTGGGGGTCAGGAGACTCTCACCACCCCTAGGGAATTGTGCAACATATCGCGGATTCAGCGTCTGCTGTCAGTTCTCTTGGCCTGTGTTTCGTCAGTGCAGGCGAGAGTCAATCGGGTCGGGAGGGAGGTCCTGGAGACGAGATGGGGAAACCAGGAATCGGGGCAGCCTCGAGGGACAACTGAGTGCAGAGTACGCACTGCATGCTTTTTAAAGCAGTGATTGGGGTTTTGTGGAGGAGGCTGGACAGGTGGGGGTCAGGAGACTCGCCTCGCCTGGGGAATTGCACAAATAAAAATTGGTAGACTTATTTTTCTTTCTTTCACTGCCCGTTTACTGCCGATGCAGCATCATCTAACTGCTCGACGGCCCTCTGCGAACAGCTCCATCCTCAACGACACTGGACTCGACCAGATACAGCCTTTTCAGGCCTCTTCGGTCCTCGGCCCTTACAGTAGGAGAGCGAGGGGAGGTTTTATATAACTACTCCTTTTAGAGAATGCATATTATGCCACCCCTCTTTCTCCTTTGTCTCCAAACTGGCTTTTCCATTTATTATGGAAAAGACAACTTTTACATTTTGCCCTACCTGTCATAGGAAGTTCCTGTGGAAGAACATGCACCGAGTGTGCAATTACTGTCACCTTAGGGACCACCCAGAAAAGCTTTGCAAGTCCTGAAAACCTTTCCGCCGAAAACTCTTAAAGACCGCCAGGCCATGCGCTGGGCCATCCACGCCATGCAGGCCGAAGCCTCCATCAACGTGACGGGGTATCCAGCGAGGGCAGTATCTGTGTCCCTAGTGACACCAAAGACGACCGAGGTTCATCGGAAACTCCAGACTCCACTAAGCAGGCCGACAGCTCGGTTACAGAGACACCGGCGGCCATAGCACACACATTTCCAAACACACCAAGCACATAGCCCATGGCTGACCTTTGACAAAATCGTCGAAATCCACACGGTGTCCATAAGGAAAAAGCCTCTAGATCTTCCCTGTCATCTGGCCCATCGCTTACGTCTTCGCCTCAGTTTGGACACTGTGCAAAAAAAGCCCTCCTTTCGTGTTACCCGAAAAACAGGCTGCGAAAGGCATATCAGGGTCCTGCAAACATACACCGAAAATGCAGGAACGTATTAAAAATGTCTGTGCAACAAGATCACTGATAAAAGCGAAATCCTCTACCTTTGTCTCTCCAGTCCTCTGGCTCCCAGGATATGGGTTCCTCCTCCCCTGCACATACTCACAGGGACGATGCAGCACAAAGAGCAGACACCCTCCCATACCACCTCTGCTCCTTCAGGTTTCCCACCCTCCTATGAGTGGACCCCTGAACAATTCAACAAAATTTTAAAAAGGATGATGTGCTTTGACTTCATGGATAGGCACCCAGATGAACGTGCGTCCCTTAAAGACGCCTCCCAGTCAGGGGCTGCAAAACATCAACCCCCTGCCAAAAAACACATCTTGACTGACAGCCAAGCACTTCCGCCCTAGGCCCTCCAGTCTCCATTTATCAAGACCCCTCTCAAAACATGTATGCTAGCGATCCCTCAGGGTCCCAAGACCCCAGCCCCCTGGGAGAGCAATACAGTCAGGACCAGCCTGTAGCAGATCCACTTGCAGATAGTCGCCACAAACCTGAATCACTTGTCATCACCACTACTAGAAAAAAGGCTGGCTCTCCTCTGGCATCGGCTGAAGCTCCGCCAGACAAAGAGTAAAGAATTCTATACTTTCGGAAGGAAAGTCACATCCTCGGCGGCGTATCAGGCTAGAATAGCAAATCATTCTACCCTCCTAGCTAGTTATGGCTGTCATGAGTGGGATGAGTTGGAGAACCAGGTTGCAGCAGTTCCAGAACCCCTAAACTACTAACCACCATCTCAAAAGGCAAGCAGTTATCTAAATACATCCTTAAGAACAACCTTCATGCAGCAGATGATGCGGGCCTCATCATTGCAGAGGGCACACTTCTCAAGTACTATGCCTGGCTTAGACAGTCTGTAAATTGGAGACAAAGGCCATCCTCCTTCACATGCCGGTGGAACCGAACGTCCTCTTCGGCAAGGCCGTAGAAGATGCCCCCAAGAGCGCAAACAAAGAGTATGCGATACTCAAGTCCCTCAGCCAGCTAGCCAAACCCTACGTTCAACAGGGTTCCTCAAATTCCAGGAAGCTTCGGGGACTGGGCACGCAACGCTCTTCCGGATACAATCTGGGCAGACAGTCTTCAACATGGGGTGCCTCACAAGGACAATCTTCCTCTTCTAATTTTCAAAGAGGATATGAAAGATCCAGAGGAAGAACCTCACCTGGAAGAGGCTCCACCCCTCCCAAGCAATGACTCACTACTACAGGTCCCCTCCCAAGCCACTCTCGTAGGTGGTTGCATCTCATAACGTCAGACAAGCGGGGGTTTTGTCCACTGTAGCAGGCGGGTATTGCATCAAACCTTTGCAAAATTCACCCAACCGCCCACCAAGACAAGAAAGATGGCACCAGAAAAGCGGCAAATACTATTGGAGGAAGTAAAGACCTTGCTGGAAAAAGACTCAATAGAGATCGTCCCAGCAGGGGGCATGGTTTGGCAGCCATGGAATAGGCTGTAATCCCTGAGAGCTCAGAGATCCGGCATCCAGATACGACAGAAAACGCGCATCATTTTGACTGTCAGCAGCTTCAAAACTCATGAAAAGACGTGTGAATGTGCTGAGCAGAGATCGAGCGAACCGGTGGAACGTTTGAAGCAACATAATAGCAGAATGGATACTTTGTATTCGAGAGCCAGCCGCGAGAGGGATACTAAAATGGCGGCGATCTGAAACAAAGAGATTCCGAGGGGCACACCCCTGGGAAGAAGCAGCCGGCACCAGAGAATGGCTGCAGTAGCGGAAGGCAAGTCCAATTATACAGGATAATAAACTCTTTAAAGCGGGCAGCTGTATCGAACGGGAGCCCACTGAAAACGCAGCTGAGAACCGCTGCGAACTGGCAGGGCTCATTGTGGGTGAATGGATGTCGGTCCCCTGAGCGTGGCACGAAGTGTCCCAACAGCTTAACACAGTCAAGTCCTGCGGCGAGGACGTATAGGAACAAGGACAAGGGACTTGTATTTGCACAAGTGCGGAATCACCGAAGGTGACGAGTGATGGCCAGGGCCCTGCAGAACAAAGGGCCGCCTCGGCGAATAAGTTATTGGAGTAATCCGGGGAGCGGAGCGTGAGCCCCTGGGACAGGGTGTTGCAAGCGGCGCTGATTGCAACAGGGTCCCTGGTGGACCAACCAGCCCTACGGAGCCCCAACTGGCATACAAACAGATTGCCGTTGCATGGGGCGGAAGCAGGCTGGCTGGCTAGCAAGTGCTCACGAACGCGGAAGTGAGCCGTGCAAAGCGCAGTGCGCGGACAGATCCCCATCAAAAGTGTATTCTAGGACTATGACCGAGGGAAGTCCCTGGGGCAATGCAGGCAGACCACAGTTGTGCAAAAGTCGCCCGGCGGTCTGAAAGCGGCTTGATGAGTAAAGCGCTGCCGCACTCCCAACACGGCAGAGGGGAGATAACGAGGACAAAATGATGGCCGATAAGTCAGTGTGTGCAGCATAACAGGAGCACAACTGAAGCCCCTAAAAATCTGTATGTGACCAGGGGCACAAAAGAAAGTGTGTTATCAAGGGAGCGCCTTTGAGTGGACCGACCCAGGCGCTTGACAGATCTGGTACTTTACTGAAGGATTTATGACCGGCGACGACGAGGATAACGAAGGCAAGATGGCGGCATGGCTGGACCGGAGGGGACCCATGAGGATGTGAGAGCATACGGTGGAATGAATGGCTCAACAAAGTGCGACATACTGGCAGTAGAACAGAAACAGGGGTTGGAACCTGGCCTGGACAGTTGCTAGAGGACAATAATACAAGAAATAAGGGACTAAGCAGGCCAAATGCAGATGCCCTGAGAAGGCTTCCCTTAAAGTGGACACAAGCACTGAATTCCCCGGAGATCTGAATCACTGTGGTAGTGGCGGGCAAGGCGTGCTTGCTGGCCGCCAGGGCCACGTTGATGGCGCATTGACAACAGTGGTCAGAGGAGAGAGGTGGAAAGACACAGTCCACTTCAAACGCGACTTTACGTGCCATAGCGCAACGCAGCCTACTGAAGAGGGCGCACCAGTGCCTGACTGACCCGGGGGAGCCACAACAATGCTGAATAGCTGGAACCACATACACAGGAAGGATTGCGCGATGTAAGTGAAAGGAGCGAGAGCCAAGAGTAAACAACCCACGATGGAGATCTTTGCAAAGGCACAGCGGACTCTCTCAACCCCAGCACAAAGCGCAGTGGCGGCCTCCGCGGACGGCGCCACAGAAGGAGATAACCATCAGGTCCTAGCAGCCATTACAGAACTGAGCACAAAATGGGGTACAGCAATGGCAGATCTACGGACGGCCCTGGAGAACAAAATAGATGCTGTAGGAATTGAAGTCACCCTCCTGCGACAATATGTCAGGGCGCTGGCAGAAAGGACAAGTGGACTAGAAAGCGCGGTGAAGACCAAAACAGATGTCAGTGCAAATAATGCGAAGGAGGTCCATGTGCTAAAACAGCAGGTTGCTAACCTCGAAAATCGAATGGAAGAAGCGGCAGGAAGGGCGAGAAGAAATAACATACGGGTGGTTGGCCTGCCGGAGGGAGAAGAGGGCCAAGACCCCACAAACTATGTGGAGAACATGATCCTGCAGGGGCAGAAAAACTCTTGCAAGGGTTCACAGTTGAACGCGCACATCGGGCCCTGATGAGGAAACAACGGGGTGGGGCCCCGCCGCGGCCGATAATTGCAAAGATTCTGAACTATAAAGACAGGGAGAAGATCATGGAATATTTTCGTAAGGGCGGAACGATAGAGAGCATCCACCAACATCACGGCGTATCCTGACTACACGATGCTGGTGCAGAGGCAGAGGTATAGCTATGTGGCGGTCAAGAGGAGGCTGCGCACAGCTGGTATCAAGTATATGCTTCTGTACCCTGCGAAGCTAAAAGTTTTGCACAAAAGCAGAGCGCTTTTCTTTGATACTCCAGAGGAAGCGGCGTCTTGGTTGGACTTGCAGGGCTGTCCAGAGCAGGAGGCGGAGCAGGACTGCCACAAACACGACAAGTGAGGAGTCTGTATCATGAACGCTGAGGGGATAAGTGTGGGGGGGGTCCTGGTATGACATAAGAGGACACTTGATCGGTATTTTGTAGCCTTTGGACTTTAAGACCTTGTTGGACTGGAATATAGTGAATACAATGCATGAGTGAGCTGGAGAACATTAGTAGTAAGCGTAGCAAATCGTAAATAGGAGCAAAGGGATGGAAGCAACCTACCCCTGAGAATTAGTAGTAAAGCGGCCATTAGGGCGACTTCACCCTGCTGAGCCGCGAGTATAGGCTTTTGCCAGAAAGGGCTAGATGCGGGGGTGCCTGAGATCCAGGGATGGAGCTGGGCAACAGTTGGGGAGGGTGTTGTTGGGGAAGGGCAGGGAGGTGGGAGGGAGGGAGGTGGGAGGGCTTGTTGTGTACATAGTTAAGGGGAGTTTAAGTTGGGATATGATCCTATACAGAAGAGTTAAGCAACTAAAGTTGAACTGCACCGGTGGGAGGGGGATAGGGACTCAGTCAAGCCATGGGAGATCTTAAAATAATTACTTGGAACGTCAGGGGGCTGAATAGTTATCTGAAGAGGAATAAGGTTATGCTATACTTACGGAGACAGAAAATAGATATTGCCTTGTTGCAAGAGACGCACCTGACGTGAGATAAGATGGAAATGGTCAAGAGGAAATGGAAGGGAACGGTGGTGGGTTCACCATATTCGGCTTACGCCAGGGGAGTGATCATTTGGGTGGTGCCACATGTCCCGTTTCAACTGCTGCAGACACTGGTGGAGACGGACGGGAGGATGGTGGTGGTGAGGGGACTGGTAGAAAATAGGGAAATAAGTGTGGTAAACACGTATGCCCTGAACCAAAATACTGCGGCATATTTTAAAACGCTGTGTCACAATCTTGGCATGAGTGCGGGGGGTGCGGTGATTTGGGGGGGACTTTAATTGCGTACTAAACCCTAGGGTGGACAGGTCAGACGGGAAACCGGACAGGCCTGCCCCACCGGCTAAGGCGTTACAGACGTTGCTGAATGATTTTGGGTTAGAAGATGTATGGAGGGTGCACCATCCTCAAGAGAAGCAGTATTCGCATTATTCTGCCCCGCAGCAACTGCACACGAGGCTGGACTATGTCTTCGCCACTTCAGAGATACTGACTGAAATCACGCAAATCGAATACAAAGCGAGGGTCCTCTCTGACCACTCGCCCCTGATCCTTAGATGGCAATATTGCCCCCCGAGAGCAAGAATTCCGACGTGGCGCCTCAGGGCAGAGGCGCTCAGAGACCCCCTCTTTAGGGCGGACATGAGGGAAGAGATAGTTAGCTATTTTAAGATGAATACGGGTAGTGTGGATTCAGCGGGAACTTTGTGAGAGGCCTTCAAAGTTATGATGAGAGGAGTGGCTATAGCGAAATCTAAAGGAATGCAGGGAGGGATCCTGGTGGAACTGCAGGAAGCGGAGGGGGAATTGGAGAGGGCACTTCGAGTAGGAAACAGTATCAACCAAGACAATGACCTAATACTGAGACTGCAACAAAAGTGTGCAGGACATTGGGAAAGATTGTGTACCCTTAACTACAAAAAGTATATAGAGAGGCAACATGCGGGAGGTGATAAACCAGGAAGGCTTTTGGCACGGCTATACAAAAGTGAAACCCCTAGACCCCCGATCAGATTGATAAAAAGGGAAGACGGGAGAGTGGTGGATACCCAAGAGGGACTAAATCAAGAGTTTGCAACTATTATGGGCTGTTGTATGGAGATGACGGGGAGGATAAACGCGCGATGATAGAGGAAACACTGGAAGACATAGGATTGCCGCAAATTAGTGCAGAGGAAAGGGAGGAGATGGATGTACCGATTGCATTGGAGGAGCTAGAAGAGGTGGTGAGACAGTTGCCAACGAGTAAGACCCCGGGGGCTGATGGACTCCCAAGCGAATTTTATAAAGCATTTAAAGACGAGGTGCTCCCCCCATTGTTAGACATGCTGAATGAGGCGCATGAGCGAGGCAGACTGCCAGAATCACTCAGAGAAGCGATTATAATACCGCTCCCCAAACCTAATAAGCCAGGGCACAGCTGCAGTTCTTATAGACCCCTGTCGATGTTGAATCACGACAGTAAATTCTGACAGCTGTTTTGGCAAATAGACTGAGGAAAGTCATAGGCAAACTGATACACCCAGATCAGACTAGCTATGTCCCCAACAGAAACATATCTAATAATCTTAGAAGGCTCCACAGAGTCCTTGAATATGGGAACAGAAGTGATGATGAACTGGCAATAGTGTCGTTGGACGCAATGAAGGCCTTCGACTCGGTCAAATGGCCGTGGTTGCTGGCGGCCCTGGATGGCTACGGATGGGTCCGGGATACCTGCGGTGGGCCTAAATGTTATATAGTGAATCGCTGGCCAGGGTTAAAACAGGGTCAGTGATATCGGAAACTTGGAAACTCCTCAGGGGAACCAGACAGGGCTGTCCATGGTCTCCTATGCTTTACATATTAGCTCTGGAACCCCTAGCGATCTACTTAAGGCAACAATATGACACAATAGGCATCCCTGTGGGTGATAAACGACACCTGATATCATTGTATGCAGATGACATACTATTGTACTTGCGGTACCCAGAGGAGAACCTCCAATATGTTTTGGAGGTGATGGGAAGATATGCGGGTATGTCTGCTATAGCGGTGAACCCTCAGAAGTCTAGCATGTTCCCACTAGGTGGGTATAAGGGGATCCCCCTAGAACAACTACCGGTGTTACAGGTATCGTGGGCAGCTAGCACATTTTGTTATCTAGGAATAGATATTTACCTTACAGTGGAAGAAGAACACAAGCGCAACACAGAAGTAGCTATTACGAAAATTGAGAATTGCATGCGGTTCTGGGTAAAACTGCCCCTAGCAATGATGGGACGTATCGCAATGTTGAAGATGGTGGTCTTGCCTAGACTCCTGCACTACTTTGGTAATATCCTGTATCTGATACCAAAGAAGTTTTTTTGTAGATTGGCCAGTATGTGAAGGGACTTCCTGTGGCATGGTACACACGAAACAGAGTCGCCCTCTGGAAACTCCAGAATTCTTACGAGAGGGGATGTATAAAATTGCCCAATTATGAAGTCTATTATGTAGCGAGTCAGCTGCAATATGTGGCCAAATGGCTCTCAGAGGAGGTGACCACCAAAACCAGGCTGTTCCGACGGGACTGTGTCCCATTCTATCTGAAAGAGATAATGTGGTTGCCCCAGGCTGTAATGGACGGGCGCCCTAAGATGTTGGTGCTGGGATGGAAAATTTGGCAAAGGGTGTGCCAACTGATGGGAAACCCATGCCCGTGCTCCCTTCAGTTACCACTGGTTGCACTGGCGGGGGGAGAGGAGCAGCTTGGGATGATAATCAGGAATCACTGGGAGCCGGCTGGGATAGTGACACTGGGGGACATTTGGCAAGAAGGGACCATAACAGATTTTGGAGGGCTGGGGGTGGAAACCGGGTTGCACACTGGCCAGTATATCACGTACCATAGACTGGTGGGGAAGCTCAAGAGAATGTGTTCCGAATTGGTGCTTGAGGAAGAACCAGATGTTACTATAGATACAATATATGATATAGCAGAAGGGGGACACGAGATATCTAGAATATACGCGATGATGATGTCTAAAGTGGGAAAGGAGCTGGTGCAACTAAGACTGGAATAGGAAGAAGAAGTGGGCATCCCGATGGAGGATGGGATGTGGGAACGAGTCCAAGGGTATCATAAGAAAGTGTTGAGAAATGCAAGATGCAGTTGTATATTACGCATAGGGCGTACTTGACACCCCAAAGGATAGCCAAGTTCAAAAATGCAGGACGGCAGGCATGCCCTAAGTGCGATGAGGAGAATGCGGGCATGGTGCATATGTTCTGGTCATGCCCGGTCATTGAGTGCTTTTGGGGCGAGGTCGCACACAAACTAGCAGCAAAGGGTATTAAGATTGTGGTGGATACTGTGTGGGCCAGCCTGCTAGGGGGGTTCCCTAGACCACGAAAACGTAGGCATGTTACCAAACTGAAAGATCTGGCATATGCGCTTGCGAAGCAGAGAATTGCTATGGGGTGGAAGATATGCCACAAACCACGACTGGAGGTATGGTGGAAAGATCTGCAGAAATGGGCGGAGGCGGAAACCATGGTATGGCAAGAAGCCAGCAGCACTGGGGGGGCGGAGGGAGGAAACTTAGACCCTGATGGCCTGGAGATTGCTCATAGCAGAACTATTTGGGTCAATGCAGGACCCTTCAGGTCTCACGGAAAGGGATACCCCAGCACAAGATGCAGGAATAGAACATTAGCAGAAGTACGCTCGAAACCGGGGGTGGGAAAAGCGGAGCAGTGAACGCGGTTGAATGATGCATAAGTGTAATGTCATTGTATACACTGCAAGTTTGGTTTGTAATGTTTGTTAAATGTTTAATAAAAACGTTTTTAAAAAAAAATAAAATAGAGATCGTCCCAGCAAATCAGGTAAACAAGGGTATTTATTCTGCGTACTTGCCCAGTACTAGATCTGCGCCCTGCGAACAAATGTCAACCCTGAAAGGATTTGCATGACCACGCTTCAAGAGGTAATCCCCCTCTTAAAACAGGGGATTACATGGCAACATTGGATATGAAATATGCATACTTTCATATTTCATTTATTTAAAAGAATGGTCTCAGGCAAGCGGTCAGTGGGACAATCTAGTGGTTGTTTCGTTAATCCTGGTACAGGGTCTTAACTGGTGGTCCAGGGACAACATGCTAAATGGAAAACCCTTTTGCATTCCACCACCACAAATGATCCCAACTACAGACGGCTCACTCGCCGGATGGGAGGGGGGCTCACTTCCTGCACCACACAGCCCACGGACAGTGGCCACAGACTACTGCCCAAAAACACATCAATTTCCTAGAACTTCTGGCAGTTCTAAAGGCTCTTCATGCCTTTCAGCAACATCTTTCAGGTCAAAGAGTGCACATCCTCACAGACCGCACCACTGCCATGTTCTACATTAACAAGCAGGTCAGTCGAGGCTATCAAGTGGGCACTCAAGCGAAACATGTTCCTAACCTCTCAACACGTTCCAGGGGATCTCCATGCTCTGGCAGACACTCTAAGCAGATACCCTCTACCAGAAGAGCATGCATGGCAACTCAACAGATATGTAGCATGTCCCACACTTAGATAGAATTTGTGAATGGTAGCATGTGCCACACTTGGATGGAATTGTGAGTGGTAGCATGTGCCACACTTAGATGGAATCTGAACATTGGCCTGCGTCGCATCTGGCTAGAAATGTGAATGTTAGCATGTCCCACACTTCGATGGAGTTGTGAATGGTAGCGTGTCCCACACTTGGATGGGATCGTGAACGTTGGCCTGCATTGCATCTAGATAGAAATGTGAGTGTTGGCGTGTTCCACACTTAGATGGTATTCTGAGTGATAGCATGTGCCACACTTAGATGGAATCTGAACATTAGCCTGCGTTGCATCAGGGTAGAAATGTGAATGTTAGCATGTCCCACACTTAGATGAAATTGTGAATGTTAGCATGTGCCACATGTAAAGACTGGTAAGGGGTGTCTGTACTTCCTCACTCACAGCCAGACTCGGTATCACCTGTGACCTAGTGACCGCAGCAGCAGTCATGGGAAGACCATCCGTGATCAACCCCAACTCTACTAGATCGTTACCTAACAGAATGTTAGCAGGGACATTGTCCTGAACCAGGACAGGAAGCTTTGCTGTCTTGTCTCCAATTACGAGTGTGACTCGGGCTACAGGCGATAATTTGGGAGGCCCACCAGCTAACCTGGTGGTTCTCAGAGGAGCATCTACATAGTCCTCTGGCTTGAGCGGGGTCCTGTCCACCACTGTCATGCTTGCCCCAGTGTCTCTCAAACCAGTAGAAGGCTGGCCATTCAGGAGGACACTTCTCAAAAATCTAAGGGTGTTCTGTGGGATAGTCGCCAGTACTTCCGCGTACTGGTCCCAGGGCCCAAGAGACACTAAGGAAATCTCTACAGGAGCACCAAATGTGATCCCTGTAGAGGAGGGGAGGACAGTGGCCTCCACCTCAGACATGGGATAAGGGTAGGTCAGGTTGACAGCCTGTACTCCAAGTGCCTTACCTTTACACTTGGAGTCACCCCTTTTGTGATCCAGAGCCCCACAGTCCCAACAAGTGCCGGGAGTGCGGGGTGCGGTACTGGAACCACCGGGAGCCTGCTTTGCAGCAGGTGGACCACTACTCTTATTCCCACCCACAGATGACTTATCCCCACTAGATTTTTGGGTCTTAGGAGAGGAGGGTTTAGGTTTATTCGACTGTGACTGCTTTTGGGACTCCTCAGCTTTCTGAGAGGCCCCCTTTTCTTTGTCCTTGTCCTTCCCACTGGAGTCCTTAGGGGACACCCGGTGGGAGACCCACTTGTCAGCCAACCTAGCCAGTTTAAAGGGATCCAAAATGTTCTGGTCAGCAACATACTGATGCGTCTCCGGTGAACAGGTTTCAGAAAAATGCTCAAAAAACAACAGGTAGGACAATTCAACAAAAGTTTTCACCTTGTAACCATCAATCCACCCCATCATATTCATGTGCGCAGCACTCACCCAGTCAACCCAAGAGACATTCTCTCTTTTCTTAAAATCCCTGAACCTTTTAAGGTATTGGGTAGGTGCCTTGCCAAACTTGGCAATCAAAGCAGATTTCATACACTCATACTGACCCCTTTCTTCCACACTCAGCTTCAGGTACAGTCATATCCAGTTTGAGGCACTCTGCTTAGCAAACACTTAACCCAATCTCTTTTGTCAACATCATGAATTGCACAAACCATTTCAAACGCTTCAATCCATTGGAGGATATCAGAACCCTCCGAAAACACACCAACCAAATCCTTCATAAATTTAGTTGCTGGGGACCTGACACTCTCACTGGGTTTCGCTGAAGTCTCCACTCGAGCTTTCTCTAGCTGGATTCTCTGACATTCAGTGTCCTTGTCTTTGAGTTCAAGATCCCTATTTTTGAGTTCAACTTGTTGAGCCAGCTCCTCTTTCTTAAGCTCAGCATCTATTTCCAACTTGCGATATTCAAAGGGCAATTTCATCCTTAATAACTGAAGCTCCAAGGAATTGCTGGGGTTCGGAACAGAGGCAGCAGGCTGTATTCCCAGAAACAGATTCAGTAGAAAGCCCAGGGGCAGAGTCCTCATTGGTTGCATTCCCCCCCTCATCAAGAGTTTCACCATCGGTCTGGTAGTCCACCAGGGCAGCTATCAGCTCAGCTCTAGACTTATCCACAAAGTCTAACTCCCTGGCTTCACAAGCACTCTGGAGAGCCTCTAAGCTCCTCCAAGTCAATTTACCATTCGCAATAGACTCCATTGCTTGTAATGCAGTTATTTTGTACACACCCAAACCTTAATCTAATAAAGTGCAGATATTTTGTAAGTGGCATGGTTATACACTGATTCTTCAAACCATAAGCATCCCACCACTGCCACCAGTGTAAAGACTGGTAGGGGGTGTCTGTACTTCCGCTCTCTATATGGTAGAGAGGCACAGAGGACCCCAGCCAAGATTCTCTATTATTGGTACATGGTCGAGCAATCACGCATAGCTTCTCAGGAGGTGATGCAGGCTGGTTCTTAAGTACAGTGTAGTCCCCGAACCCCCACAAAGGAATGTCCACACACTGTATTACGGAAAACACAGTCTTTATATAATTAATATTCAAAGGTATGTACATGATCACAATAACGCACTTTGTACTCGGAAGTCAATAATGATAAATATATACAATTCTAAAGTGGTACCACTAATGTTATCCAATCTCATTAAAGTGCATCAACTGTACGGTTAAAATGTCACACAGATTAGTAACGAGGAAACCAGCAATAGAGATAGGCAGGAACGTAAGAGGGTTGAAACAATAGGCAGAATGCTGACCCCTACCACTAGGCACAGTTCTGTGTGGTGATCTCCCCACCTGGGCAATCGGTAAATAAAGATATATAGCGCAAGCCCAGTCCATATAATGTTCAATAGTCTTACTTCCTCCTATTAAGGTTTTACCCCCCCCAATGTACCTGGTGGAGTAGAGTTCTCCGACGATGCGTCGACCGATCCTTCTTGAGTGACTCCCTTTAAGGCAGGAGCCACGGATCGTCGAGAGGTGTCGAGGAACTCGGTGTTCAGTGTCGGGGAATCGACGGCCCTTCTTGAGTGCCCTCCCTTTAAGGCAGGAGTCACGGGTCGTCGAACGTCCGACGGTGAACAGGTTGAACTACGGCAGTGAAGTGACAGCTTCGTTCCTAGCGTTGCTCGTCGATGACAGAGCGTTGGTGTCCTGCAAGGAAGAGGCGTGCGGGGTACCTCGGTGACAATAGTTCTGGACCGCAAAGAGATGATGAAGAACTGTGGCCCAGCAAGGGCGTCGAGTCGTCGGCGTCTCTGTGGTCTATAGGTGGTGGGAAACCCACCGGTGGATGCTCCTCGGCGCGTCGACGGTCAGGCCTTCTCCAGCGGGAGACAAGCGGGTGACGATGCAGACGAGAGCGTCTAATGATCAATTGAAGTTCTTAGGCAAACGGGAGCACGGCGGCTGCGGTCGACAATGGCGGTCGTCGACAGTGGCGGACAACAGTCAGGGTGCTTCTCTTTGAGATTCGGCGGCAGTCCCCGTCTCGGGTCGGCAGCCTGTCGTAGGTCTGTCTACCAGGGAGCTTTGGCAAAGATCAGCTGTGCACGATGGTCCCTCGTAGCTCGGGAAGAGGGCGCCTTACCAGGTCCTCTCTGGGTCAGTCCTTGGAGGCACAGCAGCTTTCAGATTGTGAAGGAGAGCAACAGCAATTCTTCTCGTCCAGCAGGGCTTCAAGGTCAAGCGTCAATTACTCTAGTTACTCGTTGTAGTCGGACTTCAGCTTCTGAACACGATTCCTAGCAGTGAGAGTTCCCCAGATATACTGTTGATCTCCCATTCATTCCGCTGGGTCACACTCAAGCATCCAATCACGACTAAGGGCATTCATGCAGGCAGGCAGCCAATCAGGCACACAAGGTATTCAGGCCATTCACTTCTCTTCAGACACTCACAACAAGTTATGTGTATTGGGACAAGTACCAAGCCATTCAACACTCCAAGCTGTATTCATACCGGTTTCGGGCAGGGCTGTCTCAGTCATTGTGTCAACCACCAGATACTAGACATCCACAACACAGAATGCATATTCGTCACACACTCTATTCACCCGGGTCCCACCCACAGGAGGTACCCACAACATACATCACCGGGAAGGCTCCAGCTAGTCTGGCCGGGCCTTCACAACAACACCATATATGGCATTTCCACCCAACCGCCAGTCAGGGGGAAGGGACAGAGTCAGGGCTTCCCAGGACTTTGGGAACACAAGGTAATGGGTAATAGAAAGCAAGAGGCCACCGGGGCCATCTTGTTTTCCATCAGGAATCAACTGATCCCAATGGCAGGGCCGGGGTATCCCGAAATGGAGGATAATCTGCGCACCTGTCAAATTCAGCATGGAGCTGCCACCAGCCCATACCCTGCTCTGCGGGCCACCCACAGGTGCCCAAAACATACACTAGGGGCACAGGCTTGTACCCCCACCCATGGGTGCCATAAGGGTATCCCACGGGTCCGTTCACCAAACCAAAAGAAAGAGAGCTGACCGCCAGGAGTCCCACATGAACTCCTGCACGGAAAACACGACAGAACACACGATAAAAAGCAGTAAAGGACAAGGATACAGAGGCCCAGTCCCTCCAATGCATTTCCAGCATCACACCACACTTAGATTGAATCATGAACATTAGCCTGCGTTGCATCTAGATAGAAATATGAATGTTAGCATGTACCACACTTGGATGGAGTTGTGAATGACAGCATATGCCACACTTGGATGGAATCGTAAACGTTGGCCTGCGCCGCATCTAGATAGATATGTAAATATTAGCAAATCCCACACAAAAAATTGCTCCTGCTGCATTGGCTCATAAATCCACGCAACACTCCCATCCCATATCATTACGCCTACTCTCTACTCTGCACCATCACACAATTAGAATGTGCTATACCCCTGATCAATTCGGCCTAGTTGTTCACATACGAACATTACCCCATGAACTCCTCATCACGCTAATAAAACGCAGCTACCCATGATATTCCGGCCTAGCTGCTCACATATGCGTTGTACAGGCCTAACGCATCCAGAACCCAGTCTGGGTGTCCACCCAGCAGACTGCACACATTCAACTGATATCTTCTCCACCTAGCGCTAGGATGCAGCTACTATCTGGCAATTACATCTGAGCACACATAACTGGTGCACCCACGCACCCTACAACACTTTCTCTCTCTACTGACCTGGACTGCGGTCTCCAAGGGTGTTCAACCTACCAGTGCTTTGAGATCCTACCAATGATATATAGAGTGCTATATAAATGCCAAATAACATAACATAACATATAGCCTCGGTGCGGGATAAAGAACACCCCGTCTCTTCCATAGATCCTGCTCTTCCTGTGGATCTCGACCTTGCAGCTTTATTAACTGTACAATGGATAACATGGTAAAACCTTCCTTCACCATCATATACCGTTCTGACATTTGCTTAACATCTTCTACTTCAAAATCAAAAATATTTGGAAAATATGCTGCTCTTTGACTTCAACATCTGTGGTTTTGTTACCGTGAGAAATCATGTCTGCCCTCTTAGAATGGGCTTCGCACTTCACCACACGATAGCCAATGGGAGTGTCAATATTTTTATGAGCTTGTCCAATAGGCATACATGTTGCACTGGCGTGCCGTCTGCACAGAGGGAACCCTTACGTTTCCAACGTGACAACCCTGCATATATGGTTGAAGTCACATAGGCAGAGTCAGAGTACACTGTCACTTCCTCATCCTCATATCTCTGGAGTGTGACGATAAACACCACTAATTCTATAGCCTGTGTTGAACAATGTAAAGGCAATCTTTCAGTTGTCACTGCCTCAAATTCACCATTCTTTTTTAACTTCACTACTGCTGATCCAGTATGTCTTTCTCCTGTCTTTTGGTCAATTTACAAAGAAGGGTCAATGAAGAGAATTTTCCCCCCATGAGAGCATTTTCTCTAACATGGCAAATGTCATCATAAAATTCAGTATACGTTATGCATTTATGGTAATGTTAGGTAATGTTTATTTATATAGCGCCTTTACACAGGCAAGTGTTTCAAAGCACTCAAGGAGGAAAGGAACACGGGGAAAAACAACAGTCACTCAGAGCCCTTGAATTTCTGAGACGATAACGGTCTGCACAGGCAGATTAAGTGAATATTATACATATAACAGTTTAGATACAGCAAATCGGCCTGCCAGCGATTCTGTGTTTTTTTCAAGTGTACATTAAGGTGTGGAGACAAGGGAGAACAGACAGAACAATCTTCAGGCATGGCTGTATACAGATTGTGCAAGTGTGGGAGTGCAAGGGAGGGCCATGAGACCAAGTGCGCCCAGTCAGTAGAGACTGGTGAAGTGCAGAGAGAGAGAAGCTGTCAAGGTTTTATTACCAGTGCAGTGGGGTGTGGGGCCTTGCTGCAAGTGCAGAAGGACAGGCAGGGGTGCCTGGGACTTGTGAGACTCTGAGGTACTCCAGGCAGCCAGTCAATAAGCTGTGTGGAAGAAGGGAGAGAAGAAAGAGCAGAGAGCTAGGTTAGCAGGGTAGGGTGGGAGAGATGGAAGAGGAGAAGAGGAAGGGCTTGAGGAGTTTCCAGAACTTGAGCGTTTCAGGCTCAAGACGGAGGGTGGCAGGGAGGCTCTTCCAGATGGAGGCACCTGCTGAGGAAAGGGATCTCCCTCCAAATCTCTGCTTAGAGAACCGGGTCCCTCGCAGAAGGTTAGAGGTAGAAGCGCAGAGGGCTCGAGGGGGACAGTATTTAGGAAGGGAACATTGAAGGTAAGTAGGACCCAGACCTCAGGAACCCTTGTGCACAATGCAGATGGTCTTGAATTGGATCCTTGCAGCCACAGGGAGCCAGTGAAGGGATTTCAGTGCCAGAGAGATGTGGTCCCTAGGATTGAGGCCAAGGATAGGTCTCGCGGTTCTGTTCTGGATGAGTTGCAGAGGGTGCAGAGCAGAAGCAGGCAGGTTGAGGAAGAGGCTGTTGCAGTAGTTCAGCCTGGAGAGAACTAGGGCTCTGGACAGTGAGCCGCTGAGGGAAAGTGGGAAAAGGTAGAGTGCCTCTAAGGAGGTGTAGTTGATAGTTAGACTCTTTTGAAATGTCAGAAATGTGAGAGGAGAAGTAGAGAGTGGAGTCGAAGATGACACCAAGGTTTTTGGCATCATAGGTGGGGGTAGGCGCAGGGCCAAGAGAGGCCGGCCAGAGTGAGAAAGCGGGAGCAGGTGTTCCAATGTGAATAATCGCTGTTTTACTGGAATTGAACAACGACGTTTGCAGCACACCATGACTGAATAGCGGACAGACAGTCAGAAATAAGTGAGGAGGAGGAGGCGGCTGAGGGTAGCCTGAAGGATAGCTGTGTGTCATCCGCGTAACAATGGAAATTAGAGGTGAAAGTGGCAATCACACGTATCAGGGCAGTCATGTAGACATTGAAGAAGCAGGGGGATAAGTTAGAACACTGGGGAACACCACAGGTTGAGAGGGTGATAGTTAAGAGAAAGGCACCAAGTCCGACCTGGGATGGGCGGTCAGAGAGAAAAGAGGTTAACCAAGCCAGAGCCTGACCTTTGATTCCCAAGGTGTCACAAAGCCATGAGATCAGGATGTTGTGGTTAACTGTGTCAAACACAGAGGAGAGATCAAGGAGAATGAGGACAGAGGGACTGTTAGTGTCAAGATTTGAGAGCAGGTCTTCACAGGTGCTCAGAAGAGCAGTTTCCGTGCCTCTGGATGCTCTAAAGCCAGACTGATGGTCTTGGAAACAACTGATTGATTCCGTGTGGAGGTTTAGCTGATAGATAGCCAGCTTCTCCAGGAGAGCGCCCAGGAAAGTAGTGATAGAGATCGGGCAGTAGCTTGATGGAATGGAAGGGTCAGCAGAGGGTTTCTTGAGAAGAGGGTGCACAAGGGAGTGTTTGAGAGCAGTTGGGAAAACTCCAGTGGAAAAGGAGAGGTTGCAAAGGTCGCCCAAGGCTGGTGCGAGGGAGTCAATGTTGTCCTTGATCATTTTGGAGGGGCGGGGGTCAACTTGCTTGGATGAGGCCTTCATAGCCAGACTTGTCTGGTGATCTCATCAAGTGTGACGGGAGAGAGAGAGGAGACTAGAAGTGGAGGTGGGGCTAAGGGAGGCACAGGTGCTGGTATGTTCTGTGGTGTGGGGGGAAGGGAGGAGATGATGTCTTGGGTTTTTGTGGTGAAGTGTGTTGCCAGGGCCGTGCAGAGGTCCTGGGTGGAAGTGACAGCATTTGCATAATCTTCCTTCCCTACTGGTTCTGCTATGAATGTCACTGAATTCAACACTCTACATCTACAACCTTTTGATGATGGGTTCGAAATAATTACTTTGTACCCCGGCGTTCTTTGTGTAGTCAATGTGCTTGTGGGTTCCTCTAAAATGGCGAATGAGGAATGCTCGATGAATAACATAATTGAACACCCCATTGTAATATTTTCAACTTTTTCAATCGCAAAAGCAGCAGCTAACACTTGTTCGGAAGGGTAATGCTCTTTCATTACTGGGTTTAAAATCCCAATACAGTAGGCTAATAGTTTATGTCCATGTCCTAATGTCATCTTCTATGTGAGTACTGCTGTCATCACTTCTCCATTTGAATGTGAGAATAAGTAATACTCATAATCTGCGATTCCTAACACAGGGGCTGTACAAATCACCCTTGTTAATTCTTCAAATCCTTCAGTCATCTCATCTGTCCATGTTACCTCACTTTTACCTATCTGCGCTTCCTTGAGTCCTCTTGAAAGTGGTTGAATATGGAGGGCGTGGCTTGGAGCCGTGGCATGAGTCATGGCTTCCTAGAACCTCCCATCTCGTACCAGCCACCACCTACAAATATTCCGGATACACCATCGTGAAATCCCCAGCAAATGGAGCATAGTGGCATGAATATATACAGTGTTATGGCGCAGAAGTTGGGGTCCCGAGACAGCCCCGTTCGATGTGAATGGTGAGAAGTACCAACAGAAGTGATCATTGATGCAGAAAAAAATGGTGCCCGCTCCATACCCACACTCACCGCGGGCTCAGAAGAGACGAAGAGAGGAAACCACACTTAGAAGAAGCAATCCCGTCACACTGCAGTGTCTCGATTGGGCCCCGCTCTTACTATGCCCGAATATTGGAGGCTTCGATGCAGTGCTCGCAAATATATAACCTGAAGGTCCAACGTCTCAATCGCCAGACAGCCATGACCTCATGGTAGGGGGCGCGCCACACACTCCGGCATGGTTGAAACATGCCTCGCCAACGTGTCGCAAAGTGGCGGGATAAGTAATCCGGGACCCAACCAGTAAAACCGCACACCGCATTGCAGCAGCAGGTCTGAGCCACGCAGGGAAGCGCTGAGAGAATCGACTTGGAGGGTGAGTGTCCTGCTTCCCTGGGGCCGCGTCCATGTCCGTCGTCGGCTCCTCCTCGGGAGGGAGGATGCACCGAAAAATAGGCTGGGAGTCCACAGCAATAGCGCTGCTCGAGAACAAACATATGCTCTGTAATAGCACCAGATATAGCAGTGCCCTCTCCTGAGCTGCTCCCCCTACGGCCTCTGGTGGAGAGGGGCAGATCGGGAACCAAGCGAGGCGCTGGTCCCTGCTGGGGATGAAGATACACCGCAGCTAAATAATAACGGACCCAGGATACAAGTTCTGCAGCACATCCCCATCAGGGTCCCACCAGCACTTGCAGGTGTCCCAGGAAGCACGGTTCCATGTCTTAAAATTGTGGCAAAAATGGCTATGAATACAAAATATTGTGGCAAAAATGCTGTGATTTTGCCGCCACAATCATGTAAAGGATGCTGGGGACACCCCTGCGACCTCCAGACCCATTATACCATTTAATGGGAGCGGGGGAAATCCCTGCTCCCATTAAATGGTATAATGGGGTACACCTTTACCGGGTCAAACCACAGCATTTTTGCCATGACTTTTTATACCGGCAACATTTTTGCTGTGATTTTATTACCTGATACCAGGAGCACCGAGGATGTTGGGGACCTCACTACTTCCCACATTAAACTAAGCACCGACACCCCTATCATCGCAGCAGTGGGGGTCCCTCTAGGTCACCGTCCTTCTCTCAGGGGCACAAGTGTTCTGCAGTACATCAGAGAGACCACCCTGGAGACCCAACTGGCACCACTGCGCCACTGCTGCCCGGAAAACAAAGGTAACAAAAGAAAGAGCACTAATCTCATCAGGAATTCCAGGGACTCCCTTTGGGTCAGCTTCCTCCATGTCCCCCCCTCGAGGTGCAGAGCGTGAAGTAAGCAGAACGGGTCAGTCACGACAAAGACCCACCAGCAAAAGAGCCAACACAATCAGTCCCCAACAGTCCTGGGATACCTGGGATACCGGATCCTTAGACCTACAACGCAGTTTTACTCTGGGCGTACCAGAACGGGAGGATCTCCAGGGGGCCTATACAACACAGGGGGCCTTGCCTCCTCTCACACGCAATCCGACCCTCACCAGCATTGGAGTGAATTGCATATGCAGCCCAGTACAGTAGGCCTTAAGCTATTTATAGCCCCTGGCCTGAAGTGGAGTTCGGCACCTCGGGCTCAAAACACAACACCTCCCTTTTTGAAGAACCAAGTGAGGGGGTCGCACACAAAAGCGGAGTGGGGCAGCTTGAAGATTTTGAATGGGGGATAGCCCAAGGGACAGTACGGATTCCGCACATCTATACAGGAACCCGCCTCACGTTCCCACATCCGGGGAGTGATGCAGAGTTTGATAGAATACAGGTGGAATCTTCCCAAACCACTGTACCCAGCCAACAGGAGGAATTGCTGCATCTAAGGAAGCCCTACAACCAACATAATGGACCTCATTACAACCCTGGCGGTAGCCGTGTCTGTCACACAGGCACGGCTGCCGCTGGAGTTGCATTTTTTCTGGCCCCTGGCAATGGGGACGCAAGACGGCCATTCTGACCTTGGCAGACCCTGTATGTCCCCGTTGCCAGGGGCCAGAATCCATTACTCACCATTCACATTTGAGTCCTGTAGGTCCAACCTGGTGGGCAGAAAGGCACCCGCAAGCCCAACTTGTAGTTTGCCGGTCCAGGAACTACGGTACCGGCAAGCTTACCAGTACTGTAGTTCCCGGACCAGCAAACATGTAATGAGGCCCAATGTGAACATTCTTATCCAAAACACAGTGCCTGACAATTCCCAGCGTACAGTAACAGCAGGGAGCCCCGCCAGCGCAAAATCAGGATTTCTAGGCACCTGGAAGAACAATGGCAAAAAGTGGGAAGAATTTGAAACAGACTGATATCTCCACGCTACTAGGACAGGCTAACCCCAACAAAGCAATAAAAGGGGATCATACAGAAGGTCAACTGCTCGAAGGAGCCCTTGGCTCTAGTAGCAACCCACCAACGCAGTCAGTGACTACATCGGACCTACAGGACCTTCTGGCAGCAATGACAAGGGAGTTCCAGAAGGGCACGGAGGAGGTCATGAAAAAGATATCTACTCTAGACAAGCGTGTCGAGGAGGTAGAGAGCAGATCAGCAGAGATAGTGAATAGCCTTAGTGACCAAGCGTTTGAAATCGGAGAAGGAATGGACAGGATTGCTTCCCTGGAGGCTCAATGTGAGTCCCTGGAATTAAAACAAGAGGATGAGGAGAACCGTTCTAGACGTAATAATATCCGGCTGCGGGGCATACCCAACTCACCTACAGACGCAGAGGTAGAGAATTTCACGAAGGAATTATTCAGTTTCATACTAACTTTGCTGGATAGCACCCTGCTGGAAATCAACAGGGTACAGGTCTAAACAAGCCTTCTCTACTCCGCCAGAAGTACTAGCAAGAGTACATTTCTACAAGGTAAACGAGTAAATAATGCAGGAGGCCAGAAACTCTAAGCATATCCAATTTAGGGATGCAATCATGTTGCTCTACCAAGACCTAGCAAAAGCACGCTCCTGAAGAGGAATGCCCTGAAGCAGCTTACAGTATCGTTATGAGAAAGGAATGTCCCACATATCGCTGGGGCTTTCCCACCTCACTGAACTTTACGTGGGAAGGCAAACAATGACAAATCCGCAGCCCAAAGAAGAATCAGAAAGAGATGCAGCACACCAGAAAACTCTCAGGAAGAACCACTACAGCAGCCTGGTCTAAGGTGGATCGAAGGCACAGGATCCGGGGTCCTCCCTAAAAGAACAAGAATCCGGACAAAATCTGAGCAGTCGGTCCAACCCGACAAGGTCCGATATTCCTTCAATAACCTGCGGTCCCGAAACCGCTACATGATCTGATGGTCGCATTTAACTATGGGTTTGGGCCCGCGCTGTGAAACCTGGTCCTCGGTTCGTCAACTCCATCATCTGGGGAGGGTGGGGCTCGGCCTGAGCCTGGGTCCAAAGGCTTTTGCTGCAGGAGCAGCGGGTAACATCCAAGTACGCCAAGATAAGTACGCCTATATAAGCATCTTCATGTTGTGCCGTTTGTTTCACATGGGGCGCAGTTGGCCCCCAAAAGAGTCGGTGGTGGGTTAGAGCCAGATACCCTGTTGGTTGAGGGCTGGACTGAACTCTGCTACTTCTGGGACGGCGGGGTGGCAGGAGGGAAAGGAGAGTGTTCAGGGGGGGAAATAATTAGGAGTATAAAGGAGAAGAAATGTAACAAAAAATCATCTCAAACAAGTTCAGATACAGACAGGGAGAGCCAGCCATGCCTCGCCAGATGGTATGCGGAGCACAGGGGATCATAACAGAGAGAGATACATAACTGGAGATATGGGATGCGACAAAGGAAGGGAATTACGACTAATAACATGGTATGTTCATGGACTTAACTTCCCGGGGAAGACAAGGTCCATGGAATGGAGATTAGCTCAACTCTGTGCAGACATTGTATGCCTGCAGGAAATCCACCTCCTGCAGGCAGATGAACAACGCATTAACTTTAACAGATTCAAGAGGTGCTACTTCACCACGGCTGGGGAACATAAGAGAGGGGTAGCCCTTCTGTTTAATGAGAATGTCCCCCTAACACAGGTCACCATGAAACAGGATCCCAAGGGTAGATTTGTGCTGGTAAAGAATACAATATTAGCGTTCAAGGGGGGCGCTGTTGAGCAGCCTACAAAATGGCTGCCTAGCCGTGGAGCTCCGTGCCCAACAATATCTTATCAGACACCATTGGCGGCGTAACACCAAATCCTGCGCTGGAAGTTTCAGGTGTGCATAGTGTTGCTCTTGCGCTACACCCACGTCTAATCTCGGAAGAAATCGGACCCCGAAGACCCTGTTTACGGCACCTTTCTTCAGGGCAGGAGAGGCTGTGCAGGGCCTTCCTCGAGTGGCGCTGTGCCCAGAGTCCCGGGGCCTGCTGTGTGATCGCCTGGCGTTGTGGAGCTTCACCTGCTTGCGGCGCTCCTTGCAGTGAACCTGCCCTCTCCTCCCCCGCTCCTCAGACAGCTGCTGGCCGCCGGGCCGCGTCCCCCTGTGCGACGGAGGACTACTGGCACAATCTACCTGGAGGCACTGCGGGGAGACCTTCAGCGGTGTGGCCCCGCGCCCCCCCCGGCGGCACCTCTGATCGCGTCCGGCGCTACGGGCGACTGGCGGGTAGTGCCCTGGATCGCACCTTGCCTGTGGGGCCCACCAACCGCTGCAGAGCCCTCCCCTCACTCTATCCGGATCACTGGTGCTTGAGGTAAGGAGCTGGGGGACTGCCCAAATACACCTGCGAACGCTGCGCTACTAGGGTTCAGAGCCCCCAGCTCCCACGCTCGCCAGCCTGAGCAACATTGAGCCCTACCTCCCCAGTTTGTCCCAGGATCCTGCCGCTGGAGCCCTGAGCCACTCTATACCATACACAGCAGCCTCCTCTGCCTGCTCACCATTCATTAAGGATCGCGTGGCTGAGGGCGCCCAGCGATAATACAGCTGGAGGAGAACTCCCCCTCCCAGCGCAGTGCCGCTTCGCAGTTACACAGCGGCCTCCTTCCATACAGGATCAATTTCAGCCGGTGGGGCTTCACCCTAATCATAGGGAATCACCATACCTGCCTGCTAGGCAGACCCATGCAATCCTGCCGTGCCTAACCTAGCAGGCCCTTGTCAGCTTGAACCCTGCGCCTGGGGCCCAATCTGCCTCCCTCCTGGGATTATCCTGTTGGCCTGCTTGGCCTTCCTTGTTCTGTGTTCGAACCTGCTACTCCCTGCTGGCCCCGGATGCCTGATACAGTACCCTGCTCCTAACCCTGAAGCACTCGCCTGGACCCCTCGCTTAGCCACAAATAGGAGGACCCAGCTTGGAGTGCGCTATTGCGCAGGGCCGTCCAGACTGCGGCCACTTCCAGCGCCATCTGACTCTGCTGCCCCCGGGGCCTGCCTGACCTTCCTCGTAACCGCGCAGGGGGCAACCCATTACGCCTGTACTCAATATCACCTACCCTGGGATGCCCAGCAAGCCCCGTGGGACAACCAAGGCTGGGACTATGGACAAATTTGCCAAGTCAACACCCAGGGTGGAACAGAATACCACCTCCTCTAATGCAGCCGACACGGAGACCCCACTAGACCCCCCTCAACTTGACCTGACCACAATGATGGAGTCAATGGCCAAAAACTTTGCCTTCTTCCACGAGATTTGTGCTGGTAAAGGGATACCGCCTGGAACAACCACTCACTATAGCTTCCATCTACTGCCCGAACAATGCACAAGACTCCTTCCTTCATGACCTATTCCAAACCATTCCAACATTCACTGAAGGGAACCTTCTGATTGGGGACGACTTTAATCTAGCCCGGATATACAAAAAGGTAAAACTCTACCCCCAACTAGAATGGATTTATCCCGATCACTAGGGCAGGTGGAATTTCTCAGGAAAACCGGGATGGTGGACGTCTGGAGATGCGAAAATATGGGTTCTAGAGACTTCACTTTCTACTCACATGTGCACAAGGGCTTTTCCAGAATAGATTTAATCTTGATGTCCAGTGTTCTATTCCCCTGCCTGCAAAGGGTAAAAATTCACACAAGAGCACTCTCAGACCATGCCCATGTCACGGCGGATTTACAGATTCATAGAACCCCAAACGCCACCCCCCCCAAAGATACTGGAAACTTCAGTACTCCATCCTACTAGACACTGCAATCAGGAGCGAACTAGCTGAGCCCCTCACCCACTATTTTAGAGAGAACATATCAGAGGGTACCCTCTTAGCCACGGTGTTGGATGCTATAAAGCCAGTGGTGTGGGAGGCCCTGATTAGTGCTGCAGCAGCGCAAAGACGGAGCGCTGAGCTTCATTAAGCAAAGCTAGAGGAGAGAGCGATGGAATTAGAAAAGAGCTTCAAAAAACACCAATCCTCCAAAGTAGGTAGGGACCAAGACCGCCCTATAGATGCATTTAGCCGACAAGTCAGCCAGATCACTAGCATACACAAAGCAATACTATTATATAAACAGTAATAAAGCAAACCACCTACTAGCCTATAAACTGAAAAAAGTCCACAGGAGATCCAATATCCTAAAACTTAAGGCGGCAAATATTATTTCTCGATGTGCGGAGGGGGAAATAGTGGAAATCATGGTAGATCATCATAGAGAAATGTCAGGGCCCCCGACGGAGCCCAAAGCGCAAGTGCACTACCTGCAATCCATTAGTAAAGACCCCCCGGCCCAGTTGGAAGCCCTCGAACGTCCAATCACAGCAGAAAGTCCCTGAAGAGTGCCGCCCGGGTCCTGACGGACTCACAGCCAGATTTTACAAGGTTTTCGCCCACATCTTAGCCCTGCAGCTCTCCTCATTATTTAACTCATTCCTAAAAACTGACAGTATTACTCCTTCCATGGCAGAATCGCTGACAATACTTCCCCCTAAGCCAAGCAATTAGAGAGATTACGGGCGAGGCGGGCCAGGTCTGGAATACTCAGGAAGGCGTGAACGAGGGATTCCTCAGATTTTACAAACACTTATACGAAGATACAGGGGCAGAGGTGGAATGGGAGACCCGAGAAACGCTAGAAGACATTGGACTCCCCCAAGTGAGTGAGGAGGACAGGGAGAACCTGGATGCCCCCATTACAATAGAGGAACTAGAAGCAGTAGTAATACAACTGCCCACAAGCAAAGCCCCCGCGGCAGACAGCCTTCCTAGGGAATTTTATAAAACATATAGACAAGAATTGCCCCCCCCGCTATTAGTAATGCTAAATGAGGCCTTCGACAAAGGGCAACTACCAGAATCCCTCAGGGAAGCGGTCATTATACCACTCCGAAAAGCCAAGCACAGAGTGTGGCTCGTATAGACCACTGTCCATACTGAACCAAGACAGCAAAATTCTCACGCCGGTGCTGGCGAATAGACTAAAGCTAGTGATTAAGAAGCTGGTACACCCATATCAAACCCGATATGTCCCAGGTAGAAGCATATCTGATAACCATAGGAGGCTTCATCATATTATAGAAAAAGTAGAGGGAGACCCGAGTGAAATGGCAGTAGTTTCGCTAGACGCAGTGAAAGCCTTTGATTCAGTCAGATGGCCCTGGATGATGGTGGCCCTGAAAGGATACGGGTTTGGATCGGGGTACCTGCGTTGGGTGAAAATGGTGTATAGCACTCCAACGACCAGGGTCAAGACAGGAGCGATTATATGTCACAGCCACATCCCACAGTGCCTTCCCCAGGAGTCTCCTCACCTTGATCTTCACTGTGACTGGCGACTTTCTGTCTTCTCCTCCGGTCTTTCGGGGTTCTCTCCTCTTCAGTATCCTTCTTAAGGAGTCCTTTCCCCTTCTTGCGTTCGAAGAGATAGGGACGGTCTCCTCCGGAGGCCACCTTGACCGTTATTGGAATAAACCGTCAGGTGAACCCTGGGGAGTCCGCCCCTCCCAAAACAGGGAAAAAGCCAATAAGGCAGAAAAAACCCTGTGAGGCTGCAGGCGCGGATAGAATGGAGGAATTGCGGATCCAGAGGCTTTTAAAGTCTTGAGGCGAAAGTCCAGTTGATACTCCAATGGATGACAGCTACCGGACTGTGATCCCTTGGCAGGGATGAAAGAGCCCTGGGAGAGGCGATGGAGTGTGGAGCCACAAAGGAGAACTTCTATGCTTCCGAAGGATCGAACATAGGCACAGAAGACTGCAGACGGAGGTAAGTTGTTTTGGTAGCCAGGTAAAGGAATGGGGAGAGAGAGAGTGTGAGTAATAGAGAGCAGTAGTGAGTCCGTGAGAGAAAGAGAGAGTGAATGCGAGAGAGTATGAATAAGAGAGCAAGTGAATGCAGGAGTGCGCGAAATGAGAGAGAGAGTGAATGCAAGAGAGTATGAATGAGAGAGCGAATGAATGCGAGCGTGCGAGAATGAAAGAGGGGGTGAAAGAGAGGAATGACAAGACCGAAGGAAGACGGAAAAGACCCCGAGCCACAGGGAACCGGAAAACCGGAACCTCGCCGACGGGGAAGATAGGAACCCGCCGAGCGAGGTAGAGGGTACTACGGGAGAGAAGCTAGGCAGGAACCGAGGACCAGATAAAGGGCAAGGAAAGGAAAGGCAAGAGTGAACGGCCGTCGCCTAACGAGAAGGCGATGGGCCGCGGTGATTAACCGAGAAAGCAAAAGAGGAGCTCGGTATGTCAGGAACTGTAGTAGGCACAAATCGAAAGTCAGCATAGCGAGTTGCAACGCGACTCGCAGGGGGCGTGGCTTCCTTAAATGCAGCAGCAACAAAAAGACTAGACCGCTCACAGACAGGCTGTAAGGACCTAATAGCGCCTCCATCTTGCCCATAACTTCCACGGTCTCCGCAGCGTGACAGTATGCCCTCTCCTTATCCCCTTTCCCCCGGGCTTCCCTGGGTGAAGGCGATGGAACAATCTGAGAAGGCGTGGGGCATGGATGTTACGTCTGGGCTCCCAAGATTGTTCTGCTGCAGAGTACCCTTTCCAATGGACCAGGTATTGTACAGTGCCATGTCTGTAACGGGAATCCACCAGCCTCTCCACTTCACACTCGTCAGGGTCCGGGTCCTCGATCCTTAAAGAAGAGGGTCTACGATGACTCGTAGGATCGGGAAGATAAGCCTTTAGGAGAGACGTATGGAAAACAGGGTGAATCCTCTTCATCCTGGGTGGTAATTGTAACCGAAAGGCCACTGGATTTACCTGAGACAAAATAGGGAAAGGACCTATGAAGCGGGCCGAGAACTTTCCTGGGTGAACCCAACGAGGGAGATATTTGGTAGATAACCACACCTTGGTTCCTACAGCCCAGTTAGGGTTAGGGGATCGCTTCTTATCCGCATACTTCTTGTAACGTATCCGGCTTGCCTCCAACTTCTGTACAGCTTCCTTTTGGATGGTACGGAGATCATGAAGATGTTGATCCACCGAGGGTACAGTTGTAGGAGGAATCCCAAAAAGAGGAATATGTCTCGGATGATACCCGTAGGTAAAAAAGAAGGGACTGATGCCTGTAGCAGAATGTTGGGTATTGTTGTAGGTAAACTCTGCCAGTGCTAGATAAGATTGCCACTTATCCTGCTCCTGATTGCAGAAACAACGTAGATATTGTTCGATGGTGGCATTTAAGCGTTCGGTCTGGCCGTTACTCTGGGGATGGTAACCAGAAGACAATGCTTTCTGAATCCCCAGAGAGCTACATAACGCTGACCAAAAACGGGAGGTAAATTGGGTTCCCCTATCCGACACTATGGTCCGAGGCAAGCCATGTAATCTCACTACGTCTTTCAGGAACACTTCGGCCGTCATGGGGGCGGAAGGCAAGCCATGTAAGGGAGAGAAATGTGCCATCTTGCTCAGGGAGTCAATAGTCACCATAATTGCTGTGTATCCCCCCGAGGGGGGAAGATCTACAATAAAATCGGTAGATACATGTACCCAAGGCTGAGATGGTAGAGGCTCTTGTTGGAGCAGGCCCAATGGTCTGTGAGTGGTATTCTGGTTGGCCGCACATACTGGACAACTCATCACGTATGCCTTAGTGTCCTTTACCATTGTCGGCCACCAGAAATATCTAGAAGCCAGGCGTAGGGTTGCCCTCTGTCCCTTGTGACCCGCAGACGGAAGGTCGTGACACCAATATAGGGCTTGCGTTTGGAACTCCTTAGACGGTAGAAACAGGGCGCCTTGATGAAAGTACAACCCACCCCTCTTCACCAGGAGTGGTTGATACTCTGAAGACACATCGATATGTTTAGTGGCAAGCTCTACTTCTTGTAGGAAAGAGCTGACCATTCCCAGGATTCTCTTGCCAGCAAGTATCCCTTCCTGACCCTGTTTCTCTTCCTCTTGGTACTCCAGTCTCCGAGAGACAGCGTCCGCTAAAGCGTTCTCCTTTCCGGGAAGATATGAGATTTCAAAGTCATATTGGGAAAAGAAATAGGCCCATCGAGCGTGTCTGGAATTGCGACACTCCATTTGCTGCAATATCTTCAGATTCCGGTGGTCAGTACGAACCAGAAAGGGATGGGCAGCTCCCTGTAACAAATGTCTCCATTCAATACAGGCCTGTCTGATAGCCAGTAGCTCTCGTTCCAACACCGAGTAATTCCTTTCACTAGGTGTAAGTGTTCTAGAATAATAAGCCACCGGATGTTCCACTCCATCTTCGCCGACTTGTAGGAGGGCAGCTCCAATGGCCCCTCCAGAGGCATCCGTTTCAACTACAAAGGGGAGAGATTGGTTAGGTTGTACCAGAATGGGGGCAGTAGTAAAGGCTTTCTTGAGTACCAGGAAGGCTTGGTCGACATCCTTATCCCATTCAAACTTCTGGCCCTTTTTTAGAAGACGAGTGATGGGCAAGACTATGTCAGAGAAGTTAGGGATGAATCGTCTGTAAAAGTTGGAAAGACCCAAAAACCTCTGTATGTCCTTGGGACTCTTCGGAACAGGCCATCTAAGGACTGCCCTGACTTTCTCAGGATCCATCTGTACCCCCTCCTTTGAGACGATAAAACCTAAGTATGACACTGAGGCAGCCTCGAAGATGCACTTCTCTGGCTTGACCAGGAGCTGATTTTCCCTTAACCTTTGGAGGACCAGGGAGACATGCCTTCGGTGTTCCGAGAGAGAGGAGGAAAAGACCAAAATGTCGTCTAAATAGACCACCACTGAGGCATACAGCAAGTCAGAAAAAATCTTATCAACAAAGCGCTGGAAGACTGCCGGGGCGTTCACCAGGCCAAAGGGCATGACTCGATATTCGAAATGTCCCAGAGGAGTTCGAAAGGCCGTCTTCCACTCATCCCCTTTCTTTATTCTCAGCAGATGGTAGGCTCCCCGAGGGTCTAATTTGGTGAATATGGAGGCTCCTTCTACTGCTTCCAGTACCTCCTTTATGAGAGGCATAGGATATCTGTCTCGAATAGTCAAGCTGTTCAATCCTCGGTAGTCTATACACGGCCTGAGTTCAGCAGAGCCCTTCTTTGGGATGAAGAACATTGAAGCCCCTGCTGGGGAGTGAGATTCCTGGATCAAGCCATTCTGTAGATTAGCATCTAGATACTCCTTCAATGCCCTTCTTTCTGGTAGGGACATCGGATACATGCGTCCAAACGGTACCGATGCTTCAGGTTTCAAATTGATGGCACAATCCTCTGCTCGATGTGGGGGTAAAGTACGGGGTAGTATATCCTCAAAGATCTCGGCATACTGCTGGTAATAAAGAGGGATCGTTTGAACCACTGCCGAGGAAGTTGGAACCGCAATCCCCTTCCCCCTGGAAGGAGATGTCTGGGGAAGACACGAAGTGGAACAATATGAAGACAGAAAACTTACTGTATTAGTAGCCCAGTCTATCCTGGGATTATGCTTGCACAACCAGGGTATGCCCAGGATGACTGGGAAATGGGCAGCTCTAATGACATCAAAGGTAATTTGTTCCTGGTGTTGAAACAAAGACATAGTGGCAGGACAAGTCTCTTGAATGATAGGTCCAGAAGAGAGAGGAGCTCCGTCTACACCCTCTACCGGTAAAGGACAGTCTTTCTGAAGTAGGGGGATAGCTTGTTCTTGAACCCACTGAACATCAATAAAGTTTCCAGCAGCACCGCAATCCAGCATAGCCAAGGTCTCTAGTGAAGCAAGAGATCCGAAAGTTAGATGAACTGTAAATACCATGAGTCTATGGTCCTCTTTCGACTTATCCTGCTGCCTGAAATTGCAGGGATTAATCAATTCCGCCCGGTTTCTTTCCCTGCTCAAGACCGGGGAGACGCGTTTCCCGACCGTCTCGGGGGTACCTCGGGACAACTCCGAAGCAGATGCTTAGAGGATCCGCAGTACATGCAAAGACCCTGTTCTCTGCGTCTTTTTCGTTCCTCGGGAGTCAACGGGCCCCTAGTTGATCCTATTTGCATAGGTTCCTCTGTCTGCGATCGAGTAGGAGGATTTGAGGCGGGTATTCCGATAGTCTGATGTGGTCTGAACCTCCTCCTTTCTAATCTTCGCTCCTGCAATCTAAACTCCAACTGCAGAGACATCGTGACCAACTCTGGAAAGGAAGCAGGACGTGCCATCCGGGCTAGTTCGTCTTTGAGTTCATCATGTAATCCTCTTCGGAAGAGGGTCTGTTGGGCTGAATCTGGCCATCCCGCCTCCGTAGCCAACTTCATAAACGCGGAGGCATATGTCTGTACACCTTGATTTCCCTGACGGAGATCCAGGAGGGCTTCATAAGAAGAATATTGGACCTCTGGTCATTCAAATCTGTTCCGCAACAATTGAGTGAACTGTGCGTAGTCATTAACCGCAGGATTTGCTTGCGCTATCAGTGGAGTAGCCCAGGCCAAAGCATTGCCCACTAGGTTGGAGACCAAAAACCCAACCTTGGCCCTATCGAGTTCATAGGCCTTAGGTCGAAAGGTAAAGTAAATCATACAGGCATCCAAAAATCCTTTCAGGAGTTGCGGACTGCCATCATACTTCCCGAAGGAGAACGTCAGGGGAGGCAGGTCGCCTCGGATATCCTCTCGAGTCGTCACCTGTTGACGTAAGTTGATGTTCTCTGTTCGAAGGCTCTGAACCTCTGCCTGGAGACCCTGAATCGCTGTTACCATCTCCTGGTATTGTTCCAAGGAGGCCATCGTTCTCGTTGGCGTTGCAAACTGTCACAGCCACATCCCACAGTGCCTTCCCCAGGAGTCTCCTCACCTTGATCTTCACTGTGACTGGCGACTTTCTGTCTTCTCCTCCGGTCTTTCGGGGTTCTCTCCTCTTCAGTATCCTTCTTAAGGAGTCCTTTCCCCTTCTTGCGTTCGAAGAGATAGGGACGGTCTCCTCCGGAGGCCACCTTGACCGTTATTGGAATAAACCGTCAGGTGAACCCTGGGGAGTCCGCCCCTCCCAAAACAGGGAAAAAGCCAATAAGGCAGAAAAAACCCTGTGAGGCTGCAGGCGCGGATAGAATGGAGGAATTGCGGATCCAGAGGCTTTTAAAGTCTTGAGGCGAAAGTCCAGTTGATACTCCAATGGATGACAGCTACCGGACTGTGATCCCTTGGCAGGGATGAAAGAGCCCTGGGAGAGGCGATGGAGTGTGGAGCCACAAAGGAGAACTTCTATGCTTCCGAAGGATCGAACATAGGCACAGAAGACTGCAGACGGAGGTAAGTTGTTTTGGTAGCCAGGTAAAGGAATGGGGAGAGAGAGAGTGTGAGTAATAGAGAGCAGTAGTGAGTCCGTGAGAGAAAGAGAGAGTGAATGCGAGAGAGTATGAATGAGAGAGCAAGTGAATGCAGGAGTGCGCGAAATGAGAGAGAGAGTGAATGCAAGAGAGTATGAATGAGAGAGCGAATGAATGCGAGCGTGCGAGAATGAAAGAGGGGGTGAAAGAGAGGAATGACAAGACCGAAGGAAGACGGAAAAGACCCCGAGCCACAGGGAACCGGAAAACCGGAACCTCGCCGACGGGGAAGATAGGAACCCGCCGAGCGAGGTAGAGGGTACTACGGGAGAGAAGCTAGGCAGGAACCGAGGACCAGATAAAGGGCAAGGAAAGGAAAGGCAAGAGTGAACGGCCGTCGCCTAACGAGAAGGCGATGGGCCGCGGTGATTAACCGAGAAAGCAAAAGAGGAGCTCGGTATGTCAGGAACTGTAGTAGGCACAAATCGAAAGTCAGCATAGCGAGTTGCAACGCGACTCGCAGGGGGCGTGGCTTCCTTAAATGCAGCAGCAACAAAAAGACTAGACCGCTCACAGACAGGCTGTAAGGACCTAATAGCGCCTCCATCTTGCCCATAACTTCCACGGTCTCCGCAGCGTGACATTATATTGGACAAACGGCAACTTAGTAGAGGCACGAGACAGGGATGTCCATGGTCCCCGATGCTGTACATCCTAGCATTGGAGCCACTCGCGGTTTGCCTGAGACAGCAGTAAGAGGAAATAGGGATCTACACCAAGGGGGGACCGCACTTGATATCACTGTACGCGGATGATATGTTATTATACCTGCGATACCCGGAAGAAAATTTACAATACATCCTGGAGGTGATGGAGCGTTACGCAACGCTCTGGGGCATTGCGGTAAACCCTAAAAAATCATTTATGTTCCCCCTGGGGAGGTAGAGAGGGGTTCCACGGAAGAACGTACCAGGATTGCAGATAGCCTGGCAGACCAGAACGTTTAGATACCTGGGAATTAACATACACCATGCAATTGAGGACGAATATAAATATAATACGGAAAGAGCAGTGGAGGGCATTAAGAACAGCATGGGGTTTTGGGCCAAGCTCCCCCTGGCATTGGTGGGGAGAGCGGCCCTGCTTAAGATGGTGGTTCTGCCTAAGCTACTACACTTCTTTGTGAACATCCCACATATGCCACCCAGGCGATTCTTTACTAAACTCCAGAGCTTGTGTAGAGGCTTCCTGTGGCACAACTCCAGGAATAGGGTGGCTTTATGGAAATTGCAAAACACGTACGATAGGGGCGGTATAAAATTGCCGACCTTTGAAATGTATCGCATAGCAGCGCAGCTACAATTTGTTTCGAGTTGGCTGTCACAAAGATGTGACAACAGAATCCAGACTGTTGAGGGGCGAATGTGACCCTTACTTCCTAAAATAACTGATATGGCTACCCAGACCAGAGATCAAAGGGCAACGAGATTGCTGGAAATGGGGTGGAAGACGTGGCATAAGATGTGTTGAGCCATAGGCAATCCTACCCCATGCTCCCCGCAGGTGCCACTTGTGGCACTGCATGGGGTGGAAGAGTAATTGAGGAAAGTAATCCGTAAATATTGGGAGCCGGTGGGCCTAGCGACCCTGGCCGATTTATGGCACGTAGGGGGGGGGGTGCTGGAATTTCAAACATTAGTGGATGAAACAGGGATACACACGGGGCAATCACTTATACCAGAATAATTAGACGGGTGAAGGAAACGTGGTCTGACAGAATATTAGCAGAAGAACCGGATACTGTCATAGAAACTATGCATGATATTTCGGAGGGAGGGCATGAGACATCTCGGATCAACGAACTAGTAATGACCAAAGTGGGTAGGGAGCTGTTCCAATTGAGACAGAAATGGGAGGAGGAGGCGGGAGAACCCATGCAAGACGGGCAGTGGGAAAGAGCTCAAAGATACCACAAGAAGGTGTCCAGGAATGCAAGGCTGCAGCCGATCCAGCTATATGTTACCCATAGGACGCATATGACCCCCGAAAAATCTCTGGGTTTGGAAGTGCGGAAGTACAAACATTTCCTAAATATGGGGAGGTAGATTCCGGGCTGATCCATATGTTCTGGCCGTGCCTGGAGGTGGGAACATTTTGGGATGAAATTAAGACACGGCTATCTGAAAAGGGGATCAACTTAGACGTGGAATTTGTATGGGCCTGCCCGCTGGGGGGATTCACTAGACCACTCAAATTAAAACATGTATGTTAACTTAAAGATCTGGCCTACATCCTGGTCAAAAGAAGAATAGCAATGAACTGGAAAGCAGCTAGCAGACCTAAATTAGAGGTATGGTGGAATGACCTCTTGAAGTGGGCAGACGCCGAAACAATACCATGGTACAAGGCAGCCACCAGGGGGGAGGATGATGAAGTAGGACCCTGATGGCGTGGAGACAAATGGTAGCCACACTGTCAGGAACCTCCCAGGTCAACTCCAGTGGCTGTGACACGTCCGAGAGTGGCAAAGGGGAGTAACCCCAAACTAGGGAAGCCTGGAAAAGAGGCGGAAGCTCGAGTTAAAAAGGGGTGAGGAGGAAAGACATTGGGCCTCATTACGAGTCCAGCGGTAACCGCAGCGGTAAAACCGCCTGGTTACCGCCAGACTTGTATTACCATTCCGCCTCTGTGATTCCCGGAATTACCGGGGCATTACAACCCCAGTTTCCCGGGAATCACGGAGGCGGAATGGTGTTAATTCCCATTCCCATTGAGTCCTATGGGACTCAATGGGAATGGGGATCATGGAAACACCGGCATCATCTCGTAATGCATCTCGTAATGCTGCCGGTGTTTCCTCGTCAGACCTGGCGGGAACATCACCTCCCGCCTGCAGGAGTTGTGATCGCCCGGCATGGAAACAACAGTGGCGGCGGGTTTACCGCCACCGTTGTTTCCATACCGGGCGATTTGTAATGAGGCCCATTGACAAAGAACATACAGTTGTACGCTTATAAACTTGTAACAGAAATGTCGGGTGTGATGGCTATGTTTTGATGTTGTTGTTAAAAAAAGAAAAATCTTTAAAAAAGAAAAAATATGTCATTTGATTTATTTCCTGTTTCTTTCGGTTGAGATCCTTCGATGCTCCCCATGGCATTATGACCAACTTTCTCCCTCATTTGTCTATATAAATCCCCAATCCTTTTCCCTATGCCTTCTGCTTCATGTTCCTCAGCCCATGTTTGTATTCTCGGTATCTTGTACAGCTCCATACGGGGCTGTTGTGACCCTCTTTCTTCTTCCCATCGTTCTTGTGCGTCAATTGGTATTATGCATCTGTTAACAATATGATCTATTTCGTCATCCCTTTGACCCCTACTCCTTCTCATTTCTGCTTCTCTTCTCATCTCCCTTTTCTCTTCTTCCTCTCGTCTTCTTTGGAACCTACCTTCTTTCAATAATTGTGCTTCTATTTCTTCATGTTTCTTCTCCTCTATTATCTCTTTATTTTTTTCAGTTTTTCATAATTTCTTTATTCTTCCTTTCGCTACCTCTCTTTTTCCTTCTCCTCTTTGTAAAGCCACTCTTGTTCCTTTTCCCTCTTTTCTCCTTCCTCTCTTTCTTCCCTTTCCTTAACATCGTCAATACCCTTTCCATCTAATTTGAGTAGCATCTGTCCTCCCATCCACTAGTTCTGTACTATTGTCACTCCACTAGCTCTGTCTTTCTCTCCTTTTCGTCTCTTTGCTTCCTCTTCTATCTCTATCTGCCTGTACCTTCTTTCATCACGCTCTTTATGTTGTTCGCCTGCTGTAAGGAACTCATGGTGACAACAGTTAAGACAGACGCAAGTGATCACAGTTCATGGGTGTTTATTGAACTATAAATTCAGGGTGGAAAAACGCCTAAACTAAACCTAAATCTAAGATGGGAGCAATCGTCGACCATCAAATGCAAATAAGGCCATCCGAGTTGCGTTGTGTCAAAATAAAGGGCCTATACTAAGAAAAAAACGATTTCTAAATACAAAAGAGTGTGAGATAGGATATTCAAAATAAAGTAGAAAAGTTTTCACAAATACTAAGTCAGGATGTGATTGCCTCGAGGGAGTCTTCCCCACGTTTGAGCATGGGATAAGGTGGGACCTTGGAGCACAGCACACATTCGAGCCTTTCCAGCACAAGTCAACATTTCTATTTCAGCTATATGGTCCTCAAGGACCAAGTCTCTTTATTCTCAAAAGTCTCTTGCCTTAGTGGGCCAGATGTCTTGGTAACACAAAATAAAGGTGTGTTCCAAAATGTACGTTGGGTGATGGCTTCACACCTGGGTCCCCCTGTTTTCTTAATGAGCTTTGGGTGGTGACTTTCCACCCGTGGATCTCCCTCAGTCAAGCTCGGACCCCAATGCAATACTTCTTGCTAGCACAAATCTTCATCAACAAATCCTCATGGGCTTTTTAGACTTTGCCCCTTTTCATTAACATTCACTCTTGCTAATCTCCACGAAACACAGTTCATGTGCTATTTCAACATGCAAAATTCACTTCCCTTAGCTTTCACTACAGTTCATAGGTCAAAAGCTTTCGAGTGCATGGGGATTTTGTTTGACCTCCTGTATGACCACTTTGACCTATGTTGGTAGCTGTGAAGCCTTCAGTCAGCTTCTGCAGCTTCACCAGCTGTCAGGGCCTCGCGCTCTAGATATGCAGCGCAAGGGCCTAGCTGCAATGAAGCACACGGGACACCGGAGCTGCTGTGCATGTCCTCTTTATTCAACTCCAACATAGAAAATACCTCTTCTTCCAGCACCTGCCTCCCTAACCCCAACGTCACTTACTGTGAATCGGCCACAACGGCGGCCATCCCCCTCAACGATGTGGAGGGGCTGCATGAGTGCTGCTGGCACCATGACATCTCCCCACTTTTTAAAGAAGTGGATCACTCACTGTCTCTTACCCCATCTCCTCAATCAGTCTGTGAGGTTTCATGCAGCATCTCTGCGGCCTCACTGAGATGTGAGACGTCGGCAGTGGCAGAGGTTCAGCTTTGCTGCCTCCTTCTTCGTCAGACGACTCCCCGTCCCCTAGGTACTGATCATCTGACCATCTTTCATAGGAACTGTGTTTGCGCTGTTCCCATTAGGCTCTGGTGGGACTATCGCCTTCTTGAAGTGTGACATGTTCCGTGTCACTGACTCCTGTCTATCGCCACTAGCCATAATCATGGTGACTTTCCTTTGAGTCACTGTCAACCACTCTGGTGCAAACAAAGCATCTTCATTCCGGCTTCTCGGTTGACATATCAATACTTGATCCCCCGGTTCTAAGGCCGATTCTTGAGCCCGCCTCCGAGTATTTGCTTTCATCTTGCTCTTTTCTGCTTGGTCCTTTCTCTTGGCCTGCTCTTCAAGTGGGGTGGAGGGTGTAGAGTGCGGCCCTTCCAGTAGCCTAATATTGACAGGCCTCGTGAACATCAGATCTGCAGGACATATCCCGGTGGTGCTGTGTGGCGTGTGTCGGTACTCCCTCAGCAGCTGATAGAGGGCTTGCCCGAAAGGCTTGTTGAGTATCGTGACTATTTGTAGGGTCCTTTTGATGCTGGCCATGAACCTCTCAACCATGCCATTGGCTTGAGGCCATCGTGGGGTTATTTTCCTGTGCTGAAACCTTATGTTCTTTGCGAAGTTCTGAAAGTCCTGGTTGGTGAAAGGTGGGCCGTTGTCAGATTTTATGACTCTCGGGAATCCATATATGGACAGCATCCGGTCTAGCACTGGGACCACGCATGTGGCAGCTGTGCTCTCGACCAGCTGGGCTTCCAGGAAGCGGGAATGTTCATCCATCAGTACCAGGATATAGTCACCATTGCGGAGCGGGCCAAAGAAGTCCACCGCCAGTTCGTCCCACACGTGTTCCGGGAGTGTGGACATCTGCAACGGGGTTGGTCGTGTTGGCGGGGCTACTTGCGCACATATCGGGCACCTTCCTACCATATTTTCTACCAGCGCATCCAGTCCCAGGAACTAGACCTTTTGACGTAGCAGACGCTTCATTGACACCACCCCCAGGTGACCTTCATGCGCCAATCGGACCGTCTTTTCTCGTAGCGCCTCTGGGATCACCACTTTGCAGCCCTTCAAGACGATGTGGTCATCTACTATGGACAGCTCATCCTTGACCAGGTCTAGCTACTGGATGTTGTCCTGGACAGATTTGTTCTCCAGTCTGGCTTGTTGTTTGAGGTGAGCCCGTTGGTCCGACTGGATGCAGTGCTAAACAATGCACAGAGCAGGGTCCGGCTCAGACTGGGTGATAAGATCGGACCATTCCACTGGGAGTGGCTGTAGATGATGGACGATGTAGTTAATGTATGCGTCCGCTATGGACGGTTGTGTGTGTACTGGGCCGGTGGGGTGGCGGGACAAGTAGTCCGCCGGGTTATCATCCTTGCCTGGCCGATGTTTGATCTCGGACTTGTAGTCCTGGAGATGTAGCCCCCACCTGTCAATTCTGAGGGGCATCCTGGACTTGGGGTCCCCATAGATTGTAAGGAGGGCTTAATGGTCCGTTATGACCGTGAACGCCTTTCCATACAGGAATAGATGGAAGCATTCACAGGCCCACACCACTGCCAGGCTCTCCTTCTCTACCTGGGAGTATGCCTGCTCCATGTTTGTGAGGCTCCTGCTGGCGTAGGCCACGATGAATATGCTGGAGGGATCAGCAGGGTCTTTTTGCGTCAAGATGGCCCTCACTCCCACTGGGCTTGCGTCCACGATCACCTCGGTCTCCCGCTGTGCGTCGAAGTACGCCATGTCCTCCGCCCTGGTGATGTTGTCGCAAATGGTCTCAAACGCTTTCTGGCAGTCTCCTGACCATTCGAATGGCTGGTCTTTGCGGGTAAGCAGTCGCAGGGGGTTGCTGACATTGGCATAGTCCTTGAGGTACCTCGAGCAATAGCTCGCAAGACCCAAAAAGGATTGCAGCTCTGTCGTGTTTGTGGGAGGTTGCGTTGTGCTGAGGGCTTCCACTTTCTCTGGGTCTGGCCTCATTCCTTTTTCAGAGAAGATATGTCCGAAGAACCACAGGGACCCTTTGCCAAATTTACACTTTGCCTTGTTGAGTGTGAGACCCGCCGCCTCCTGTGCGGCACATACCCTGTGCAACGCTACATTGTGTTACTCCTTTGTCTTCCCGAATACCAGGACGTCGTCCGAGTAGTTGATGCAGTTCGGGACGTGTCGGGTGACTTTGTGTATTTCTTCTTGGAATATCTCAGCTGCCGACGAGATGCCGAAGCTGAGTCTCTTGTACTGAAAAAGCCCCAGGTGAGTCACGAATGTCGTGATGTATTGTGATTTCAGCGCAATCTCAATCTAATGATATCCCTTCGTGAGGTCAAGTTTAGAAAATACTTTTGCTCCATGCAGCAGGTGAATCATGTCCATGATCCTCAGTGCCTTGTGACGCTCCCTTTCAATTGCTTTGTTCGCCCTCCTCATGTCCACGCACAAGCGTAGGGACCCGTCCGGGGACTTCTTGGGCACTGGGACTATCGGGGACACCCACGGCATTGGCCCTGTAACTGGTTCAATCACCTGTAACTGGATGAGTTTGTCTAGTTCCTCCTCATCTTGCCTCTGTATGTTGACTGGTATGCCACGATAGTGCTGAGCCACTGGCCGAACATCTGGGTGAATGTGTAGTTGGATTTTTCTATGTTTCAATTTTCCCAGTCCTTTGAACAGCTTCGGGAAGGCGGCTTCCTTGGCTTCTGCTCTGGCAAAGTACTTGTGTGCCATTAGTTGATATAGGATGTGGATTAAACCCATATCAACCGCTGTTCGGAAGCTTAGTATGCAGCCACTGTTAGCCTCAGTCTTTAATACGTGTAGCATAAGTTTCGCAGCGTGTGACTTGTGTGTGCACCAGGCGGTAATGGTGCCCTTGCAAGGCAATGGCGTGGTGGCCCCGTATGGATAGATGCCCACGGGTTTTAGGGGTTGGGCGAGGGAGTTATACCCCTCCTCACTGATGATGTTGGTGGTAGCCCCTGTGTCAATGAGGAACTCCAGCAGCGTGTCGTTTACTTGTAGGGCGAGAACTGGGCTGTGGTGGGCGGCAGTGCCGTTGTTGAGCGCCCATACGTATCTTTTCTTCCGTTGGTCCTCGCCTGATGATGGAGATTTGCTGCTTGAGGGCGATCTCTTTTCTACATAGCAGATGAATCGTCTCCTCCCGCTGCGCCTGGAACCCTCTGATGGCTGTCTTTCCTCTCGGGTGTATGTGCCTCTATTCTCCCAGTCCTCCCCCCTTTGAGTCTATGGGTCACCTTCCAACCTGTTGTCTGGCGGGCTGAACCACGTGCTCCTCCGACGCTCCTGGAATCTTTGTCTGCTGTGTGTAGCGGCTGGAGTGTTCTTGCAAACGGCTCTGAAGTGGTCCATACCTCCGCAGGTGGCGCACTGCAGTCCCCTGTGTGTGGATATTCGTATCTGCACCTGAAGCAGGTGGCCTCTGAGCGCTTCCCACTCTGATCGGGGGGGAGGACAGTTTGCTTATGACGTTGGGATCAGGTGGTTTGTGTTGGATAGTGATTTTTCCCAGACCGTCAAGTTGGGATTCCACGGCGGCCTCCATTCGCGCTAGTGCGAGGATCTCGTCTAGGGACCTCTGTTTCTGCAACAGGTGCTTCCTGAAGGGTGCAACATGCAGCCAGCGATCACTTGAGACTTTAGAGCCTCCTCATTAGAGTAGCAGTGAAATTCACAGTATTTTAGCTTGATGTAGAGCCGCATGACGAAATTGTCAAGGAATTCACTTTTTTCCTGTCTTGTGTGAAAAATGTGTCTTTCATAGTCTATGTTGGTGTGGGGGGTGAAATATTCTGACAGCTTGCCATGTCGGTCTCCATACAATGCTGTGTCCAGATTGAGTAACTCCCCTGCGATGTCCCTGACTGCGGGCCCCACCGCCATGGACAGCGTGTTTTTCAGGCAGGCGTCATCCTTTAGGCCTATGGCCCCCACATAGAATTTGAAGTCTCTCAAACATGCAACCCAGCGGCGCCCCATATTGGTGGTGTCTCTTAGGTCAAACGGGTGGGGCAGGTGGAGTACCTGTGATGCTCCACCTGCTGTTTGCACTGAGTTGGTAGCGCCCTGGAGGATGAGGGCTCTTGATCCGACATGATTTGGGGTGTGTCTTCCCTGAGGCGGGATGTGGGGTATGCCTCCATTCACTGAAGAGTTGGTCTATTGGTGCCGTAGGCCTTGGTGCTGGCATGTGTAGTGTGTCTATTTTCTTTTTCTTTGTAAGGGGTCCTACCCTTCTCACTGACTCTTATGGGGGAGTGTGCCTCATCCCTGTGGCCTCTGCTGCATCCAGGGATGGCCTTTGGCTGCAGGTGTGTGTCCAGGCCTCTTCCGTGCCTTTCCAGGTGTTGTGTATTGGCCCTGCCCCCAGGCACTTGCCGTTACAGGGCCGCATCTCGCGGGGTGCCTTGGCCTCCACGAGGGCCGGCACTGATGGGCCACGCATTCTGCTTAGGTGGGGGCAGCAGTGGGGCGGGCCTGAGATAAAGAGGCACTCTGATGTGCGTTAGATGCCCGACAGCATCCCCCAGGCCGTGCGGCATCACTCTCCACTTGTCGCCAATGTGAAGCCTTCAGTCAGCTTCTGCCGCTTCACCAGCTGTCAGGGCTCTAGATACGCAGCGCAAGGGCCTAGCTGCAATGAACCACACAGGACACTGGAGCTGCTGCGCACGTCCTCTTTATTCAACTACTCCAACATAGAACTAACCTCCTCTCCCAGCACCCGCCTCCCTAGCCCCAACATCACTTTCTGTGAATCGGCCACAACGGCGGCCGCCCCCCTCAACGATCTGGAGGGGCTGAATGAGTGCTGCTGGCACCATGACAGTGGGTCTCCTACGGCCTTCTGGCACTTGTAGTTTTACTCAATATGGGATTGACCGGAGTCTCTCGAGTTAGCACCCAGATGGTGCCGGTTTCCTCTGCAGTTGGCTTTCACTTCTCTCAGTTTACAATCCTTTGAACTTTCCTCGATGGACCACTTTGCGACTTTCATTCATCAGAGTTCGGTTCTTATCGGCTTTCCCTTCAACTCACTGGCTGTGATGAACCGCTTGGCTTTCCTGGTATCTAGAGTCAAGGCCGGTCCCATGGAAGCAAGAGTTTCCCTCGCTCTGGCTTATCAGCATAGGCACACTTCATGTACGGTCGACATCTGCTGCAACACATTTGAGCTTTTGTCCTCGGTCTTAAGATTCCCCTGCAGAGGGTTTGTGGGTCTGTGTCGAAAAGGGCAAGGTTGTGTCTCTCCTTGTTAACCTCTCGATATTCGCCGCCATTCTCCTTCTCTTGAACTGCCGGGCCTGGATAGCTGTCTCGTAGTGCGGTCTGCCTTGCTCGAACTGTGCTCTGTTGCTCCACCTTTTATCCCTGTAGGGAAAGGAAAGGGCCGTCAGGTGTGTGTGATTTTGGTCAATTGCCAGACTTTTCCTAACCCTGGTATTGAGACACGTCAGGTAGACGGCCCTGGTGTTAGTATGTTGTCTTTCGTGTTGTGCAAAAGTGTTTGTGTAAGAAAAGGGGGGGCAGTGTTTTTGAATGTCCTACAGAAGAGGACTGGGAAAAGGTGTGCAAAGAAGGGGGATACCGCGTCTCACCCGTCAGTGTCCCGCTCCCACTCCTCAAGGACCCCCCATCCAGGTGATCCTCCTGCACTGGACTGGATCCGTGTCCTGGCCACCTGGATGACAGACGCCTGGGGACTAGACAGAGAGGCACGTTCAGGTTTCTCACATACCCTTCCTCCATGCGATGAAGCCACATTTGTTTCACTGGGGAACCAGGAAAGAAAATCTACATTTCCCTGATCTTTTCCTTTTCGGTGTTCCACCATGAAACAGTAGGGTTGTAGGTCTAGAAACCATTGCATGTCTCGAGGGTTGGAATCTTTATGTTGGCTAATCCAAACTAGGGGTGAGTGGTCGGTGACAAGTGTGAACTTTCATCCTAATAGGTAGTACCTGAGATGGATAATAGCCCATTTGATGGCTGGGGCCTCCAATTCTACAACAGAGTCATTTGTTTCACATGGAAATAGCTTTCGGCTGGTGTTTAATATGGGAAAATTTGGGACTGGACGACTCCTAACCCTGAATGGGAGGCATCCGTCTGTAACAAAAACTCCTCTGAGAAGTTGACTACCTTCAGGATTCGATTCTGACATAAACTTTGGAGTTTCTGGGGTTTGGCATTTTTATGTGTATCGGTCAGCCGAATAGTTTTTTCCAAAAAGTTGGGGATAAACCTACGGTAATACTCTATCAATCCGACTAAAGCTCCAAGGTCTCTTTTGGACTTAGGGGGTGGGGTATCTAAGACGGCTGTTAGAGAGAATTCTCAGAAATGTTCTAATTCCCTTCTACCTTAGAGACCCCCAGCACATTTTGCTAGACTTTAGGACTTTTAATTTCTATCCTGGAGAGAGTGAAACCTTTTTCCCACCCTCTCATGTATTTTTCTGTGATTTGGTTTATGTTTCTTTTGACTTTGGATTCTGACAAACTCCATAGGCATCATCTTTGCATTGTGACACACAGCACCTTCAGTGCAGTGACACAGGGAAGTTTCTTAGATTTCCCAAAGGTTTATATACCTTCTCTTGGTGAAACTACTGTTTCCAAGAGCAGTGAAGTGAAATTGACTTTACTTACATTTTATAACTTTCTAGACCCACACTATCTTACAATAGGGTACTGGAGGGGTGTGATAAAAATGAGATAAAATGTCCAAAGAGGATACCAGCTGGCTTAGGCTCTGACAATACCAGGCATATAGACCATATGAAGGGTTAATCAGGTTGTCCGAACGGAAAGTGTAATTGACAAAGCAGTGAACCAATCAGAAATTAACTTATATTGACAAACAGATGTTTTCTGTCAACAAATGATTGTCTTGTTTGTATACTGTGTTGCCAGGAGACGAAGTCGGAGGAAATGAAGAGTGACAGTTATGAGTGGGCATATTGAATGTAAATGTTGAAGAGGAAAGCCTTGCCGACTTGAAAGAAATCACGTTGCGCCGTTGCGCTAAGTTCCAAGTTATTCCTGCAAGCGATCGTTTGAAGTTGCTACATAGTTTGATGCTTATTTTTGGAACCCGGAAGACGACGGGTTCCTACTGCTGAGTGAAAGCGAGAAATCGAACAACGGGTTTGGAGCTAGAAAATCCGTTGAAATGGTAAGCAAACAAGGCTCCGTGTGTGAGGAAGCAGCAGATTCAGGCTATTCACACGCTCGAATAGCCTGTCATTCTGCTTGAAGCTGGGAAATAAGCAATGCCGACATAAGACAACAGCAACACAGAAGCGTGTTTAAGAGGGGCGGGGCTAATGCCGGTCAGCCGCGACGCATCGGTCCGCTGAAAGGGGGAAGCGATGAGGAGCCGCGTAGGCTCGAACAGCTGATCAGACCTTCGGAGTGTCGAGGCCGTTCAGCATAGCACTGACTGGAGAATAACGGCAGTAAAGAAAGTGAAGGTGCGTGACTGTGAGAGAGTGAAGAGGAAGATGAAAGAAAGGTCAAAGATTGAAGATAAAGCATAACGAGTGACTTACGAGTGTTATAAAGACAGAGAGGAGATTATATGAGGAATTTCCATAAAGACTGTTGAGTGAATAAGAGAGAAAAGAAAGAGGTTATATTAAAGAAAGTTATAAAGAACCAGTCTCATTTACGTTTGGAAACGACAGCATAAAAGCAATAAGGATCTGGTGAACGAATCTGAGAAAGGAAGTCAACCTAGAGTGAACCTCACAAGGGTAACAGAACAGAGTCTAAAGACTATGAGGTGACTGTCTCAAGAAGAGAAGAATTTAGTAAAGCCAAAAGAACAGGCGTATAAACTTGAACTGAACAGTTACAATGAACAAAGCCTAAATAAAATCTTATAAAGAAATGAAACATACATGAACAGAGACTTACCTGAAGAAACCTTTTCTGAGTCGCTTGAAGACCTCCCTCATACCAAGAACAATCTTCAAGAGTCAAGACGTATCCTTTTTTCTGAAAGAAAACAAAGAACATTTTAATAAAAGTTGTTTCGGAAACAAGTTAACACCTACTTTCAGACTCAGTGTGTTTATTTGCAAATCTACAGAGGGTGATCTTCACAATTTGGTGTCAGAAGTGGAATTATAGCCGAACACCATGGAGGAACTCATTAAAGCACTAAGCGAAGGGCAACAACTGTTTCAGCAAGCTTTACAATTACAGAACCAGCAAGCAGATAGGCAAGCTTTTCAGCAGGCTATACAACTTCAACAAGCACAGTTAATAGAGGCAATGTAACGCTCACCTGATTCCCACGGGGGCATCGATCGGAACTGGACTGCTAAGGTCTCCACCAGCGTTATTCGTAGTGCAGAGACGGCTGACTGGACCGGCCTTCCTAGCTTTGTCTGCTTGATTCTTAAAAGTTGTTTCCTAAAAGCAGGAGGAGGGGAATTAGCCACCCAGTGGATGCAAGGAAACACTTGTTTAACTCGTTCCCTCTAAGCACCCCAATATTCCCCTCTTGTTGTCTCACCTTATTGTTTGTAATGATGAGCTCTACATCCTGCACCGAGCGCAGGGGCGTGTAGAATCCCAGTTGCTTCACTGGTTTGAAGATCTTGGGCGAGTTCCAGATGTGTTGGACTCCGTGGTAAATGGCAAGGAGCCGTAATTATAATGTCTATAGAGTTCAATTGTCTGTTATTCTCTCGTTTTTATCCCTTTGTATTGCAGCTTAATCCGAGAAGAGTTCACCTGAAGTGCTGCAGGTTGCGCGTGGGTAAGAGTCTGTATTACCCAGCGGTGTCTGGTAAAAGCAAAGTAAATGTCTTTAACAAGTGTTCTTTCCTCCCAAGGTGCGGCGTTTAAGAGGTGGAACGCCGATGAAAGATACCCAGGGGAGCAGTAACTCTGGTGAGTATAATATGGTTGCGTTGATTGTCTTTGTTAGCACCCGGCTCACTTTGTTCTCTTTGTCGCTTCCAGGTTCCACGGATGCGGTGATGAAATGATGGCTGCAGCGCTGAACCGTGGAGATACAGACCGGTAAGTATGGCGCGGCGCGTCTACTAGCGACGCAATTCTTTTATTTCCGACGTGTCTTTTCCAATTCTGAAGTGCGGCGAATTCGTGAACAGATGAAAATTAAAAGGTAAGTTCTTGTTCTTATTTCTCTTTCTTCTAGGATGGTGTCCAGGTTCGAGGCAGCGTGGCAGAGGACTGGATGCTGCAGGCACGGTGAGTGTCACGCTGCAGAAGTGCAGAATAACGCAAAGCATGGGCTGCTGTTCGGGCGTGGTTTAAATAGCCTACAACGTAGTCCCAGGTAAGAAGTTCCCATAAACCACACCCGAGTAAAAAATAGTCCCTGTAATAAAATAGTCCCATCCAGGCCTCACGTGGGCTTTGATTCATCTGCAGCATGGTCTGCAGGAGGTAAGTAATGTCTATGAGCCTGGCGCCTATGACGCCAGGACTGATGTCTATTATGAGCCTGGTGCCTAAGGCACCAGGACTGAACCCAGATAGCCCCCAGCCGGGGCTGCTGGGGTCTCAATAAATGTCTGGATGCCTGCTCCCGAGGCTGCTAGGCTGGGTCCGGATGCCCGGGGGTAGGCATCATGACAGGCAACCAACGTACATAGACACTCTCAAGTTCCAGCATCAGTCCTACAAAAATACTCCGTAGGAGAGGACCCAGCTCACTTCTTTGTGAACTTTGAAAGAGTAGTGAGGAATGCTCAATGGCCAAACGAAACCTGGTGTCATTACATAGCGCCCCTCATGACTGATGAAATGCAGAGCGCATACCAGGCAGAAAATCCGACCGGGGAAACACCTTATATAGATATGAAACAAGTAGTCCTAGAACGCTTGGGACATGATGAAGAAGCCTACAGGATAAAGTTTCGAGAGGTCAAATTGCAAGCAGAAGAAACACCCCAACAGCTATTCTATCGGGTCAAAGAACTAGGAGATAAATGGCTACAGACCAATTCCAGCATGGCTCATGAGATGTCAGAAGAAATTGTTATGGAACAATTTGTTGAAGCCCTTCCCTTACCAATGCAACGTTGGGTCCATCAACATCACCGACCCAGCCTGGTCGAAACTGTTAACATCGCTTCGGCCTATCAAAAGGCTGTACAGGGCAGGACCATGTCATATGTGGTAAATAAACTACAACTACAAGCTTGCATAATCCTTCTCTCAGACCTACTAGTACTACAAGATGGCCTAACTCAATGCTACGCAAAACGGAGTGGGAAACATCTAGAGTGCGGCCAACGAGTGAGAGTCCGGCAGGGATTGGAACCTCTACTGTAGTGCCTAAAGGAATACAATGTTTTGACTGTGGTGAATGGGGACACCTAGCAAGAATGTATCCCAAAAGAGTTAAAGCAGAACCTATGAATGTGGGAAACATGGAGGTTCCTAAAGAAGGAGCGTATCAAGAATCAGCGACAGTTCCAAAATCATCTTATTCATATATCTGCGAGGCTGAAGTTGATGGAAAACCGACAAGAGCCTTTGTCGATACTGGCAATTTACAAACAGTAGTAAGTACAAAACTTGTGGGGAATACAGGGGACTCAAATAAACTAATTCCTATTCGATGTGTCCATGGTGATGTAAAGCCTTACCCTACCAAAGAGATTAATTTAAAAGTGGCTGGGGAACAAATGGAGGTAAGGGCTGCCATCATGCCAGTATTACCAGAGCCTCTGCTAATTGGTTCCGTTGTCCCTAACATTTCACGGATTATAAAGAAAATAGAGGAAAATTGGTAAAGAAATGCCCCTTTTCACCATGAAGAGATTCCTGTAGCTGCGATCAAAGAAAAGAAGGGAAAATCTATGTTAAGAAAGTTAAAGAAAATCTGGGCAGAGAAAAATGTTTGTCCCGTAGCAGTTGACTGGAAAATTGATGAAGGGGGCGATAGTTTCACAATGGCACAGGAAGTAGACCCACTATTAGGAAATGCTAGGGCGGCTGTTCAATCTGTTGTAACCGGAAATGGACCCTGCTTTATTCAGGAAAAGGGTCTATATTATCGGGTCAGCAAGGATGCCACAGGAGCTATAGTAAAATAGTTGTTGGTTCCCAAGAAATATTATTAAACAGTCTTGGAAGTGGCCCACCTGCAGATTGGCGAAGGACATTTGGGGACTGAGAAGGCCACGCAGAAAATCTTGGCAAGATTTTATTGGCCAGGTCTATATGCTCAAGTAGCTCGTTTCTGTCAGGCCTGTCCAGATTGTCAGAAGAAAAATAAAGCGAATGTAAAGAAGACCCCTCTATAACCAATGCCAGTGGTATTGGAACCTTTTAATCTGATCGGGTTAGAAATTGTTGGCCCCATGGAACCCTCCTCAAGAGGACATAAATATATATTGGTGATTTTCGACTACGCCACTAGATACCCAGAAGCTTTTCCTCTAAGATCTACTAGTGCCCAAAATATATGTAATGCATTAATACCTTTTATCAGCCGAGTGGGAATTCCGAAAGAGATTGTTACAGATCGGGGTTCCAATTTTATGTCAACTGTTATGGAGCAGGTTTGTGGGATTCTACAAATGAAACATTTGAAAACCGCTGTTTACCACCCTCAAACCGATGGCCTTGTCGAGAGGTACAATCAAACGATAAAACAGATGCTACACAAAACAGAAGACCCGGGAGGCAAGAATTGGGACAGGTTGTTACCCTGGATACTTCTCACACTCCGGAATACTCCACAATCCTCAACTGGGTTTTCACCTTTTGAACTTCTGTTCGGAAGATCAGTGAGGACGCTGCTTGACATATTGAGAGAGAGTTGGGAAGAAGAGCCGAGTCAAGAGATTTCCTTAACTGAATATGCATATCAACTTAGGGAAAGGGTAGAAAAGTTACAGAATATCGCCATAGAAAACCTCTTACAAGCCCAAACAAAACAAGAACAATATTATAATCGAAATACCCAGTTGAGAACCTTCAAAAAGGGAGATAAAGTGTTAGTGTTACTGCCGACGTCTGAAAATAAAATGCTGGCAGCTTGGAGAGGACCGTATGAGATTGAAGAAGTCCTAGGTCCGCTGACATACAAGGTGAGACAGAATGACAGAAGATTCCAAACGCAAACTTATCATGTAAACTTACTTAAAAAATGGGTAGAACCCATACCTACTGTCGCAGTGATTAATACTAAGGAAGTACATATAGAGCCCTTCCCTCAATTAAAAGAAGAACTTGGTAGAGAAGCATTAAATATAAATCAAGATTTATCAGAAATACAGAGGAAAGAGCGTATGGATATTGTCGGGAGATATTCAAAGACATTTTCTACTTTACCAGGGAGAACGGAAATGGCCTGTCATCACATTGTAACTCAACCTGGAGAAATAGTAAGGATAAAACCTTATAGAATTCTGGAGTCAAAATTACAATCAATCAACAATGAGATTAAGGAAATGTTGGAAATTGGAGTGATAGAACCTTCACATAGTGAGTGGTCATCACCCATAGTACTGGTTCCGAAACCGGATGGTACAGCTCGTTTTTGCATGGATTTTAGAAAGCTGAATGAGATCTCCAAATTTGATGCCTAGCCCATGCCACGGATAGAGGATTTGCTTGACAAATTAGGTCAGGCAACATTTTTGACAACCATAGATTTAACTAAGGGCTACTGGCAAATCCCTCTACATTCAGACAACAAAGAAAAAAACGCTTTTGCTACACCCTCAGGGTTATTTCAATTTACAGTATTACCCTTCGACTTACATGGTGCCCCAGCGACATTCCAGAGGCTTATGAATTCAATTCTTAGAGGACATGAAAACTATGTGGGAGCATACCTTGATGATATTATTGTCTTTAGTCAGTCCTGGAATGATCATTTGACCCATTTGGAGACTATACTTCAGCTGTTACAGAGATCTGGTCTTCACATAAATCCTAAAAAGACTTTTGTAGCCAGTTTCTACACTAGATATTTGGGGTATTTTGTGGGACAGGGTGTAATTAAACCTCAAGAAGAAAAATTGAAAGCAATAAAAAATGTACAGCTCCCTACAAATGTTCGACAGGTACGAGCTTTTCTTGGTTTTGTCGGATATTATAGGAGGTTCATCCCACATTTTTCGACCTTGGCAACCCCTTTGACCAATCTATTGAAGACATCGACTTCAACAAAAAAAGAGTGGTATTCAACTCAGACGGAGAATGCGTTCAATAACCTGAAAAATGCTCTATCAGAAAAAGCAATTTTACAATGTCCAGATTTCTCAGTTCCATTCTACCTACACACAGATGCATCTGGAACAAGTCTTGGAGCCGTGTTATTCCAAAATCAAGCTGAATCGGAAAGACTGGTACTTTTCATAAGCAGGAAACTTCTACCACATGAACTGCACTATGCTACTATTGAGAAGGAATGTCTTGCTGTAAAATGGGCTATAGAGGCCTTACGTTACTATTTATTAGGCAGTGAGTTCACTCTAGTGACGGATCATGCGCCCCTTATATGGTTGGCTCGAAATAAAGACATTAATCCCAGAGTTCTTAGGTGGTTTTTGTCACTACAACCTTTTACGTTCAAGACAATACATCGTCCAGGGAAATTAATGGCCCAGGCAGATTTCTTGTCCCCTAACACTTCCCTTCCCGACCGTAAGGGCCTAGAAGGGGGGGGGGGTGTGATAAAAATGAGATAAAATGTCCAAAGAGTATACCAGCTGGCTTAGGCTCTGACAATACCAGGCATAAAGACCATATGAAGGGTTAATCAGGTTGTCCGAAAGGAAAGAGTAATTGACAAAGCAGTGAACCAATCAGAAATGAGCTTATATTGACAACCAGATGTTTTCTGTCAACAAATGATTGTCTTGTTTGTATACTGTGTTGCCCGGAGACAAAGTCGGAGGAAATGAAGAGTGACAGTTATGAGTGGGCATACTGAATGTAAATGTTGAAGAGGAAAGCCTTGCTGACTTGAAAGAAATCACGTTGCGCCGTTGCGCTAAGTTCCAAGTTATTCCTGCGAGCGATCGTTTGAAGTCGCTACATTGTTTGATGGTTATTTTTGGAACCCGGAAGATGACGGGTTCATACTGCTGAGTGAAAGCGAGAAATAGAACAACGGATTCGGAGCTAGAAAATCCGTTGAACTGGTAAGCAAAAAAGGCTCTGTGTGTGAGGAAGCAGCAGATTCAGGCTATTCACACGCTCGAATAGCCTTTCATTCTGCTTGAAGCTGGGAAATAAGCGATGCCGACATAAGACAACAGCAACACAGAAGCGTGTTCAAGAGGGGCGGAGCTAACGCCGGTCAGCTGCGATGCATCGGTCCGCTGAAAGGGGGAAGCGACGAGGAGCCGCATAGTCTCAAACAGCTCATCAGACCTTCGGAGTGTCGAGGCCATTCAGCATAGCACTGACTGGAGACTAATGGCAATAAAGAAAGTGAAGGTACGTGACTGTGAGAGAGTGAAGAGGAAGATGAAAGAAAGGTCAAAGATTGAAGATAAAGCATAACGAGTGACTTACGAGTGTTATAAAGACAGAGAGGAGATTGTATGAGGAATTTCCATAAATACTGTTTGAGTGAATAAGAGAGAAAAGAAAGTGGTAATATTAAAGAAAGTTATAAAGAACCAGTCTCATATATGTTTGGAAACGACAGCATAAAAGCAATACGGATCTGGTGAACGAATCTGAGAAAGGAAGTCAACCTAGAGTGAACCTCACAAGGGTAACAGAACAGAGTCTAAAGATTATAAGGTGACTGTCTCAAGAAGAGAAGAATTTAGTAAAGCCAAAAGAACAGACGTATAAACTTGAACTGAACAGTTACAATGAACAAAGCCTAAATACAATTTTATAAAGAAATGATGAAACATACATAAACAGAGACTTACCTGAAGAAACCTTTTCTGAGTCACTTGAAGACCTCCCTCATACCAAGTACAATCTTCAAGCGTCAAGACGTATCCTTTTTTCTGAAAGAAAACAAAGAAAGAATAGAAAGTAAAATTTTAATTAAAGTTGTTTCGGAAACAAGTTAACACCTACTTTCAGACTCAGTGTGTTTATTTACATATCTACAGAGGGTGATCTTCACAATTTGGGAGGGGTTACTTAATATTCCCTTTGACTAGGTTCTCATGTAACATTTCTAAGGTACCCTTTCTACAATTAATGGCTGGCGGCAGAGGTTTACTTTTTCCTACCATTGTGTGTTTTTGCTGCAGGCTGCAATTGCCGCTGCAGTAAAGCACCCATGTGTATAGAAGTGGTCATAGCCCCCCTCAAACTGAATGTAGTGGAGATAGACCCCCCTCCACCTCAAACCGAATGATGATGAACTATTGGGTTGATCACTCACTCTAAATGTTATAGAAATTAGAAGTGTGGTGCTTTACAGAGAAGGACGATCTATGTTATGAGGTCAGAATGTCTTGAATGATAGAAGGTTTGTTAAGTTGTATATTTTAAGTGTAAACTAAAAAACTATACTTGAAATGGACCAAGTATCTAAATATGACCAGAAATAGGGTGATCCATCATTTTATGATAGGTCAGGCATGGTCAGGCAATTCCTACGATGGTGGATTGCTGTGAGTCATGATGACACCAGTGGAGATCTTTTTTCATAAGGGTTCATCCAGGGGACAATGGTGGGGAGAATGAGTGAACAAAACCGGTCTAGACTAGGTCTCAGTGGCAGATAGTCAGACAAATCATAAGCAGGGAGAGGGGTTGTACATTGAGCATGCCAATGTAGGCAACAAATCACAGGCAGGAAAAGGGCTAAACTTTTAATCAGGCCATCACCTCACCCCCCTAGAGTGTATATAAGGGAGGGTGAGCCTAGTGATTTTAGCAGAGTCCCAGAGATGTCGTTGATGCTTTATCCTGTGTATCCTGCTTCATGCCTGCTGGAAGAAATAAACTTGCTGACTTTGAAAAATTCTGCCTCAGTCTGCTGATGTGCGCCAGAGTGTTTTCTTGACCCCAGAGAGGCCAATGCCCAGGAGAGAGGATGATGGGACCCTCCTCTACATTTAGCAAGCAAAGCCAGAAGTCCTTAGCTGATGTCTCCAAGACTATGAACTGAACCTGGAAGATAAGGTAAAACATGCTATGAGGCCTGGAAGAGGGGAAAAGAGAGAGAGAGAGATGAGATGATGATGGGGGAAAACTGCAGTTGCCTGCCAACCACTAAAAGGAAGGGTCTTGCAGGCCTGATAGCATGATAGAAAAGGCATTGGCACCTGGGGAGTGAAGGGGAATTTTTGGCTCTTTTCCAAGAATTTTTTTTTCAAAGTCCCTTTTGGAAATCTTCCCAAAAGAATGAAATTGGGGATTTTTTGAGGGTCTTCAAGAAAATGTATTTAATTAATTATTTAAAAAATCACTTTTGGGAGACACATTTTAGGAAAAATATTCTGACATTTTTTAGAAAAAGTTTAAAGTCACTTTGAGAGACCACTCTTAGAAGAAGTTTTGAGTTAATGTTTGCACAGCTTTCAGAAACAATGTTAGCACTTATAGGGAACCCTTCTAAGAATTTATTTGTGTTGGGGTTATCTGTTTACAGTCTTTCAAGAAACAATTTTTATCAATTATAGGGAACCCCCTTCAAATTTTTGGGAGAAAAATCAATGTTTTCTTTAATAGCTTAGGATGTAACAGGAAGGTGGGGTAAACATAGCTTGAGAATATGAGTATTGTATATATTGAGCAATTGACTTGTGAGGGGCCAAGCAATTGAATTATTGAGAACTTGACTTGAGTGTGGCCAAGCAAGTAAGAGGTATCGTGAGAGAGGCCATGATAAATAGAGTACGCCCCGGCCTGCATTTTAAAGAATGTATCCGAAGAAATCTTAACCTAAAATCCCATAGTGGAAGCAGTAGGAGATGAGTTCTGATTAAAGACAGACTTAAAGAGGTTGATTTAAACTCTGTATTGGGTACCTTAGGGGGTAAGACAGGCTGTAGAGAGAAGAATATATGTAACCTGTCGAGTGTGTTTGTTTGTCTGTCTTGTTTTATGTGTTGTATTTTACGCACTGTACATTTGTGTATACATATTGAAGTATTGCATAGAATTCATTTCTATTTAATAAAAATGCATTTTATTGAGTTTTAAGAAAAAATTGGCACAAAGCCAGAAAACAAATGCTCAATAATGGAGAAAATATCACATTAATATGAACTATGGACTATAATATATATGGGCACATTATTTAACAGTTTGAAAAATACAATGTAAAGTTAAAAAATGAAGAAAAGGTTGAAAAAGGTAGTTCACTTTCAAACCCTATAGAAACCAAAATCCAGTAACTATGGAGTTAATTCTTGAATTTGCCAAAAATAGACCACCAGAGCTGTCCAAATAACTTTACACGATAAGGTTTTGCATTTGGCTTGTCAGAAACAAAGGACAGAGGAAGTATGCTTTTTTTAAGAATGATTTGTGCTTTCCAAAAATGCATAGGCACTTTGGAAAAGCTTCACAGTAGAAAAACGAAAGAAGACAGAAGGTTAATCTCTTGTATTTATGGGGTCAACACCTTTAAGAAGCTAGCAAACCTTGTAATGAACAGAACCGCATGGGATTTACAGGACTCTTGGGCAGAGAAAAGAGATTCATTTTAGAAGTGCATAGTTGGCATAGTGCCAAGATAGCCGTGCACTGCTGAAGAAATGAATAGTATTTGCACATATGCAGTTAGATGAGATAAGCTATGTTCGCAGCAAACAGTCTTTTAAATGGAATGTGGTTCAGAACTGTGTGTGCGAAAGACACGACATTAAGTAATCGTTAATTTAACAAATGAGAGAGAAGCAAGCCTCTGTTTGAGAACAGAGCAAGATAACACTTTAATGATTACATATGTGAAGTGATGTTTTTGAAAATTAAGGAACAGTGGCTAGTTGAAGTTGAAAACCACACTGAGACAGTGTTTAAACAATAACAGAAGCTGTTTTCTAAAGTATAAGAGGTTTACTAAATTATGTGGTGAAACAATGATGGAAGTCTCATATTGTTTGAACACGTGTTGCATAAACTGTGTCTCATTGGGAGAGCAGTGTGGTGGTCATGTTAAAACTAGCTGGCAAAAGAATGTTCTTTTGATTGGGTGCATTTTTGATAAATCCCATAGGATATTTGGGTTTTATGTGTAGCAAATAATGTTCGCAAAAAAGAAGAGAATGAGGCATTTTATTTTGTTTGAGTGAAATGGGTTTTCTTCTGTGCCATTGCTAGGAGTTGAGAACAGAGAAATATTGCACTATAATAGTAGCATGCATGTGAGTTTAAAAATGTTGTGCACCAAATGAATTTGCACAGAAGATAGGTGTCAAGTTAGGGAGAGATGTTCCTAGTGATATATAATATGTCTGGGGCTTTGAGGATATTTGAAAATATATTGGAAAAATGTGTCCAAGAGCACATGTGTAGCTGAGGTTCAAATTGTGTTTTTGTGTACAGAATACAGCAAACGAACAGGCCAAAATGTTAGTGAAGGTCATTGGGGTAGACACAGCAAATATCTATTGGAGAGGAAAAGGATAAATGGATTAATAGGCAATTTTGTTAGTTGACAAAATATGATAAATATAGGCGGAAATTCCATTTTTATATTTTAATACAAGGGAACCAGTGAATATTGAAAGAAAGCATGCAGAAGCATGTACATGAGAAGGTCTACATACGGATGCATACAAGTGGGAGGCATGTATGTAGATACACTGACATGAAAAAAATACATACACACACATGCAGATGCATATATAAAGGGACACATGATTTATGTGTAATTAATCTGTGTATCATGGACAATGCATTTAAGAAGGTGCATGCACATTTACAAGCATACACTAACGAGTACACAGAATGGTTTTATTTTTCAGTTAAATTGGTAGCTGACATAGACAATAGTTGGCCCGTTGTGGAAAACCTAGGAAGGGCAGAGATTTGCGTCTTTACATTTAGAAATATTGAGATTTTTGCAGTACGCAAGCAAGAATGGAGGGCAGCAATTATATTTTACTACGGTCATAGGCAAAGACTGTTTAAATAGACCAGAAAGCAGGTTAGAAAAATGAGAAGTAGTGTTGAAAATGGGCAGGAAAGAAATGTAGCACTGGGCGGCAGTAAGGAAAAATCTGCCAAAAAGTTAAAATTGGCTCATGATAAAGAGAGTTAGGAATGTGGCACTCGTGCATTGCGGGCACATAATTAAGCAGGCTTTTGTACACAACAGCTTGTGAAGTTCAAAGCTGATTAAACAGAGAAAATATTTAGGAGTAATGGGGAAAGTTATAAATCACAAACAAGTGACTGCATCTCTGGCAGGCTTTGGAATAAGCAACTTGCACCCATGCAGAGATGACAGAGCACACAGTGTACACAGGCATAGAGCCCTGTCTGTGGACAGTTTGATTTATAAATTAAAAGGACTAGAATGATAAGAGGGACATTAGTTGGGGACAGGATATCCCAGACTAGGACAGAGCAACCTTCCGTGGAGAAAAGGAAGGTGACAATATGGCACTGAAGGGTGTTTTTCAATGGATAAGGAAGTAAGATGCTCGGGTCTAATCCTACCTATATCTCGGACATCAGAATCAATGACGCGTTTAGACCGACCTGTAGGGCAACGTCATGATGAAAGGGGGGAGTTGCCACCTTAAGTGAGCAGATTAAAGTCACTGCCAGGTAAAAGACAGTGCGGAACTATTGTTCTTACCTTGGAAAAACAGACAATGGGAGAAAAGAATGAGTTTGGGGTTTTGCAGTTTCCCTTGCTAGAGAAAGGGGGGGGCATAATATGTACATTGACCCCAGATAGGCAAGGATAACTTAAGGTGCAAACTCCCGAGTTTTGACTTCTGGTGCTGGGAAATGGATACATGAATTAGAAAAGATGACAGGAGGAAATACATTGGCTATAGGGGACATTTGCAGGCCGATTCATGGAATAATTAGCGCGGCACAAGTGGGCAAAAACGTGCGAATCGCAGTGGAATAGCGAAAATCGCAGTGCAAGTGCGAAAATCGCACGAAAAGCAGCGCACATCGATTCATGGAAGTCCGTGCGCGAGAAAACCAGCGGATGTGCGATAAAAAAGTGCGCGGCGCACGTTGGCGCACAGGCCATCTAACAGCGTGCGCCAGGTCACAGCGAAAATCGCACAGGCCAGAGCGAAAATCGCACATAGCGCGGCGCACGCAACAAAAGTAGGCGGAACACGGGCGTAACACTCGGAATGGGGAACAACTTGCCAAAACGTGGGCGTCACGGGGGAAGTACAGGGCACAAGTGCGCGGAACGCCCACACGCTAGCCTACAACACGTATTCATGGAATAGAATAGGGCAAAAAAGCGCACGCTCAAACCAGCGCACAGGCACAAACACGACCGCCACAAGAAAGCAGGCGGTAGCGTCTCTGCGGCTTTAAGAAATGTGCGCCAAAAGGTGCGCCAACAAATAGCACCTATATACTGCCATGATGAATGTCCTATACTGTGGCCCTCCAGGACAAATGACGTGCAAAGGGGTACCCACAAACACGGACCCGCTGACAAAAAATACGTGTGCGTGTATACCGGGGTGCGCGGGAAGTGTCACACGCGATTTGGCCGGGTACGTGGATTTCAGGGGTGCGCGGGAAGTTCCACACGCGAATGGGCCAGTGCGAGCAGGGTACGTGTATTTCAGGGGTGCGCGGGAAGTACCACACGCGATTGGCCCAGTGCGAGCAGGGTACGTGTATTTCAGGGGTGCGCGGGAAGTTCCACACGTGAATTCTGCAGGGTACGTGCATTTCAGGGGTGCGCGGGAAGTTCCACACGCGAATGGGCCAGTGCGAGCAGGGTACGTGTATTACATGGGTGCGCGGGAAGTTCCACACGCGATTCCATCAGGGTATGTGTATTTCAGGGGTGCGCGGGAAGTTACACACGCGATAGTCCCAGTGCGAGCAGGGTACGTGTATTTTAGGGGTGCGCGGGAAGTTCCACACGCGATTGGCCCAGTGCGAGCAGGGTACGTGTATTTCAGGGGTGCGCGGGAAGTTCCACCCGCAAATTCTGCAGGGTACGTGCATTTCAGGGGTGCGCGGGAAGTGCCACACGCGATAGTCCCAGTGCGAGCAGGGTACGTGTATTTCAGGGGTGCGCGGGAAGTTCCACACGCGATTGGCCCAGTGCGAGCAGGGTACGTGTATTTCAGGGGTGCGCGGGAAGTTCCACACGCGAATTCTGCAGGGTACGTGCATATCAGGGGTGCGCGGGAAGTTCCACACGCGTATGGGCCAGTGCGAGCAGTGTACGTGTATTACATGGGTGCGCGGGAAGTTCCACACGCGATTCCATCAGGGTACGTGTATTTCAGGGGTGCGCGGGAAGTTACACACGCGATAGTCCCAGTGCGAGCAGGGTACGTGTATTTCAGGGGTGCGCGGGAAGTTCCACACGCGATTGGGCCAGTGCGAGCAGGGTACGTGTATTTCAGGGGTGCGCGGGAAGTTCCACACGCGAATTCTGCAGGGTACGTGCATTTCAGGGGTGCGCGGGAAGTTCCACACGCGAATGGGCCAGTGCGAGCAGAGTACGTGTATTACATGGGTGCGCGGGAAGTTGCACATGCTATTCCATCAGGGTACGTGTATTTCAGGGGTTCTGGGGAGTACTACACGTGAATTGGCCTTGTGGGTCCTCCCAGGTGTACGCTCCACAACCTCCACGGCCCCTGCAGGCAGCCCACACCACGGGGGACTACCCTGCACCCCTGCTCATGTCCCGCAGGCAGCCCATCCACCATGGGCATGCCCCCAGCCAACCCACATGTCACCTTGCACTACTGATCAACAATGCATGTCTCCCACCACCCCCACCCCCCAGCAGTGCAGGGGCAGCCTCCAGCAGGCCCCCACTCATGTCTCCCACCACCCCCACCCCCCAGCAGTGCAGGGGCAGCCTCCAGCAGGCCCCCACTCATGTGTCCCACCACCCCCACCCCCCAGCCACCAGGGGCAGCCTCCAGCAGGCCCCCACTCATGTCTCCCACCACCCCCACCCCCCAGCAGTGCAGGGGCAGCCTCCAGCAGGCCCCCACTCATGTGTCCCACCACCCCCACCCCCCAGCCACCAGGGGCAGCCTCCAGCAGGCCCCCACTCATGTCTCCCACCACCCCCACCCCCCCAGCAGTGCAGGGGCAGCCTCCACCAGGCCCCCACTCATGTGTCCCACCACCCCCACCCCCCAGCCACCAGGGGCAGCCTCCAGCAGGCCCCCACTCATGTCTCCCACCACCCCCACCCCCCAGCAGTGCAGGGGCAGCCTCCAGCAGGCCCCCACTCATGTGTCCCACCACCCCCACCCCCCAGCAGTGCAGGGGCAGCCTCCAGCAGGCCCCCACTCATGTGTCCCACCACCCCCACCCCCCACCAGTGCAGGGGCAGCCTCCAGCAGGCCCCCACTCATGTCTCCCACCACCCCCACCCCCCAGCCACCAGGGGCAGCCTCCACCAGGCCCCCACTCATGTGTCCCACCACCCCCACCCCCCAGCCACCAGGGCAGCCTCCAGCAGGCCCCCACTCATGTCTCCCACCACCCCCACCCCCCAGCAGTGCAGGGGCAGCCTCCAGCAGGCCCCCACTCATGTGTCCCACCACCCCCACCCCCCAACCACCAGGGGCAGCCTCCAGCAGGCCCCCACTCATGTCTCCCACCACCCCCACCCCCCAGCAGTGCAGGGGCAGCCTCCACCAGGCCCCCACTCATGTGTCCCACCACCCCCACCCCCCAGCAGTGCAGGGGCAGCCTCCAGCAGGCCCCCACTCATGTCTCCCACCACCCCCACCCCCCAGCCACCAGGGGCAGCCTCCACCAGGCCCCCACTCATGTGTCCCACCACCCCCACCCCCCAGCCACCAGGGGCAGCCTCCAGCAGGCCCCCACTCATGTCTCCCACCACCCCCACCCCCCAGCAGTGCAGGGGCAGCCTCCACCAGGTGCTCACAATCCCCAATCATGTGCGTAATGGACAGCCTCCACATCCAAAAAGCCCTACCAAGTAACCCATTCACCCACATGGAAATGGAAATCACATGTTACACCCCCAATGTTCATGAAGCTAATGAACCCATGTCCGTCACACACAATGGTTGCAATATAATGGGAAAACACACAACATGACATGCATGAAACCAATGAGATGATACCACACAGTGAAGTATGCTAACAAAATTGTATTAAAAAAAATTAAGAATGCAAAAGAAAGAAAACTAACTACAATGTGAATGAGAACAAAAAACATGCATGTCCGTATAAAAAACTACCAAGTGTCCATGAGCCCAACTGAACAAAGGAAACCTACTAAAAAAACCTACCTAAAAATCAACTATATACAAAAAGTGGAGCAGTGTCCGTCGACTCCAAATCATAATTAGAAAGAAAGGAAACCTAAAACTAAATAACTATATACAAAGGCGGCGGGCTAGTCCAGCGGCTCACTCCGTGGTGTCCCGGGCCAGGGCATCATCGAACTCCTGTTCGATGTCCCGGAGGCGGACCAGTTCCATGGCCCCGAGGGTCCGCAGGGACGACGCTGTGTCCTCCTCCAAACCCCTGCGGATTGCCTCGAGGCACTCGGCCCGCCTCAGGGCCCTCCGCATGGAGTTCTCCGCCCTGACCATTGTGAGCCGCGCCTCTTCCGCCCGCCGCCGCTCCGCACCTATGGCGTGGCCCAACCGCTGCCACACGGAAGACACTCTCTGTCCTGGGTCCCCCTGCCCTCCGGCCGATGGCCGCCCCTCCGATGTCGAAAGCCCAGAGCCTTCATGGCTCCCAACATGTTGCTGCTGCTGCTGCTCTGCCTCTGCCCATGCACTGCCTCCTGCTGCCTGCACATCCTCCGCCGGCTGGGGTGCACTTGTTGATGTGGCCACCCCTGCTGGACCTCCGACTCCCGACTGTGGCAGGGATGCCTCCTCCACCAGCCTGGCCGCACCGTCAGAGGCAGCTCCACAGGGCACCCAGGTGACTGATGGGTGGGAAGATGGCACAGAGGACGACTGGCGCGTAGGGGGTCCAGTTGAGGAGGGGGTCGGAGCAAGCCCCATCAGACGGAGGAATCCGGCCTGGGTGACCTGTCCCAGCAGGCTGACGTGGTCAACGAGCCATTCGAGATGACGTGCAGTCTCTCCATGAAAAGACTGCAGGTCACCTCGCATGGCCCGTTGACGCAACGCCACACCAGCCAGGACAGGCTCAACCCGGACCTGGATGGCCACGTCCGCAGGCAGAGCAAGGCCAGTTGACGTCAGCTCATCCCCTGCCTGAAAACGGGTCTGGACGTAGGCATCCCTGCTGGTGCAAGATGATGCAGGGACAGGATCGGGGACAGGATTGCACACAGGCACCTCCGCGGCCGCCTGTGCTGCCTCCTGTCCCTGGTCCTGCACTGCACCACTAGCACCAGTGGGATCCCCACCTCCAGACCCCGTCTCTGGTGCTTGCGCGGCCCCCTCCTCCACCAAACCCCCCACCAACCTGGATGACTCCGTGCCATCTTCCCCTGTTGGGCCCTGTGGGGTCCCAGCTGCCCCTTCTGATGCCGAGGAGTCCAACTGCAACCTCTGCCTCTTGGACCTCCCCCGGCAGCTGCGGCCTGGGACGCGGCACCGGACTCCTCACTCCCCGAAGAGATGACAACACGGGAAGGGAGCCGGGCCTTGCATCTCCGGCTGGCGGTCGGATCCCCGCCGCTGTGCTCCACACCACCTTCTCCGCCCTCTTCATCAGTTGACGCTGCAGACAGGGAGAAAGAAAACACAGGCATCAGGGCACTGTACAATGGACACATACACGCATGACAGTTGCACATGAGTGGCATTGGCAAACCTCAGACATGTCATCACAATCCCCAACACACATGTCATTGCAACTGGCACACATGAGCCATACCACAGCCATTTTGCAACTGCCACCCCCATCCCTACACATACAACAGCATCATCAGCCAAAGGGGAGCCAGACATCACATGCAACACAGGAAGTGCACCACACATGTACACACACCACCACACTTGCATGCATGTCTACACCCCTGCCAAGTGTCGCACTGTTCAGACGGGCATCCATGTCACATCTGCCAATCAGGCTTCCACATACCGCTGTCACATGCATCCATGTAGCATCACTGTTGCACCCTTGACAAATACACACACATGCACATGTACACAGTGCTCATACATGCAGCCGAAAACAACATACATGCCTGACATCACGGACATGTCTACTTACATACACATTCATCCAAACATGTGTGCACGCACAACTGCATTTGCCATGCAAGCCCACACACACAAGCACCATCCATGTCTCACACATTACAGCCCTCGCATGTGTCAGCCAAACGGCCCTGTACACCCCCACCCATACTCCACCCCATACAAACAGATGTGCAACCGGCACAATGGCGAATGATCACCACACGCCCTGCTCACAACCAGGATGCATGTACACTCACTGCTCGACTCCAGACGGGTCTGCTTCTCTAGAACCTGGACGTGGAGCGCTGGGGATATGCGTTCCAGGACCCCCATCTGTTCTTCCGACAAGTGGCCCCGGCGCCCCTTGGCATCCGCTGCCTTCAAGAGGCGCCGGGCCTTGTTCAGGGTCCTGGACCTGAAGTCCTCCCAGCGCTTCCTGACATGTTGTGCCATGTCAGGCTATTTGCACGTAAACAAAGTAATCCCCACAACATGACACTAGTGTCACAATGTACAGTGTCCCTATTAGAAACTTGCAACACCTGAAATGCTCACAGTAATGCCGGACCAACAACAAACTTGAGCACGTACTACCATTAACATGACATCACTAATGTATAATATTAGTAGTCTCACCACCTGGAAATGCCTGCACTCCCACCACTACCAACTGTGCAGTGTTGGCGCCTGTAGAGTTGTAGGTGCACTGCTGCCAACATGGACCACATCTCCAGACTAGGTCCTTGTGTAGACATGAGGAAGGGACCTGCAAATTGGGAGGTAGACACAGAAGATTGCACATCAATGCAACATGCAGTGTACAACACAACAGCATTATGCACTAGGAATGTATACACAGTATTGACTACAGACTGCCCACACAGCTCATGGGAGTCCAACGTCACTGTGTAATTCACTGTCACTTGGGCACACCCTTTGCAAGCCCATGGAAACGGGAAGCAGGAGGGGTGTGTGTGACTCAAACCCAAGCATCTGAACCAAATACATTACAAGCCTGCATGTTCCCAGCCACAATGCAGCGTATGCCCACAGGAACCACGGAAGCCAACAAATCGTCCCCAAAAAATTGGGAATAAAAGAAATAAAAATAAAAATAAAAAAAAATAAAAATAAAAATAAAAAATGGCCATTGAAGGGCCCGGGGGGGTTGGGGAGGCCACCCAGGAGGTCCGAGGACAGGATGCACACCAGAACCCACCTGCGTGGATCCTGGAAAAAAAAAACACCTCCATGGGCTCATGGCCCACACGGCTACCCTATTGTGGGAGTATCACTGCTGTCGCTATTATCACCCTGTGCAGCTGCATCCGGAGGTGGTTGCACTATGGGAGGCAGCCCACGCAAGGCCCTAGTCTGCTCCTCCATGGCTGCAAGCATGCGGGTGTGGTAGGTCTGGTTCTGGAGGATGAGTGTGCGGAGGTCCCCATGCAACAACTCACGGGATGCCCGGACCTCCGCCCTCGTTGCCTGCATCTCAGTTGAGAGTGTACGGGTGAGACGCTCCAGCTGCTGTTCTGTCCTTTGGTGTGTAGAAGCCTCAAGCTCAACAAGAGTCGTCCTGAGGTGAAGGAGCTCCTGCCTCAGGGCTTCCCTGTGGCCCTGGGACTCAATGGAGATGGCCTCCTGCAGAGTCGCCAGTGCCGCCCGCCTGTCCCTGTTGGACCCCAACATGTCCTCCCTGTGTGACTGGCAGATGGTGTCGGTTGCCTGCTCTAGTCGCTCCATCAGCCTTTCAGGGGGGACAATGGAAGTGGCCACCCTATCCATGGCCTGAGCCATAATCTCGGATGATGCTGCCTGTTGGGTTGCCATACCGTAAATGGATTGCTCCCATGCAGTATTGCCAGGTGCCGTACGGCCACCACGTCGGCGGGCACCACACCTGTCTGGGGCAAGGCGAACTGCGCCTTGCTGTGCCGACACTGCCTGAGGCTGCAGGACTGCATTCCCCCTCTGATCTGCTGGCCCAGGAACAGGATCAGATGTCGCGGAGTGTGACCCTGCATCCGTAACCACCAAAGGCGTAGCTGCCAACACTGACATCCCCATTGAGGGTTCTGACCCTGGTGCAGGTGGGTGAGACAGAACAGAATCCCTCCCTGGAACACTCACCTGCGACGGCACGTAGGTCTCATCCGAATCAACACCTGAGTACAGCTCGGGGGAGGTGCAGCCAGAGACACCCCTTGAGAGCAGGACCTGCAGCACTTGTGGGTTCTCACCCACCACCACACCACGTCCCTCACTGGTGGTTGGTCGGCCCTCGGGCCCCTCCTGGGTCAGCACCATCTCCACAACCCCAGCAGTATCAGGTGCGTCTTCCCCTGCAAAGACATAAAAACAAAGAAATGGAAACAGGCATTAGCACCATGGCACACAATGAGGGCTGAGAAGCAAGAGAAACAGTACTTGTTTGACACATGTCCCACATGACTAAAACCCTCCCATGCATGCAGCCTCACTGCGTATGAAGGGCAGGCAAATGGCACACACTGATGACACCAAGATTGAAGATGAACACATTTTCTGCATGCTGCCTGGCAGTGGCATCACACATTGGCCTGTGATTGGCAGGTGAAACACACATGCCATCACACAGATGGCATGTACCATTGCTATTGAGTGAAGATGGAGAGGAGGGCAGCACCAATGCATACTGTCCAGTTCCCGCATGTAATAGCTTTTCTAATTCTAACAGGTCAGATTCTTCACCTGGAGCTGCCAGTCCGAAATGGTGCAATTGCACAGGGACATGTTTGAACAAATGATATCCAGGTAACAAAGTCACTCAACTTTACTATAGCCATGTCAGACATGTGACTAGAGGACTGCGACATGCCTAGTAAAAATGGTGGAATGGTAAATATCTGACTAAATGAACAGTGCTAAATTTTGCAACAATGTTGTGGCAAGGTGACACTTCAAGGGCAACTGGCGTGCAGTTGGACTACATGTCTACTGTTGGCAGAAGGGATACAGCTATGGCCAAATGCAGCTGCGCAGGATGTATTGCATGAAGCACATGGATGACCCATACGACTCAGGCGCACACACTCTCACCTGGCACACAAACAGAAGCCCTCACACACACCATGCACATGGATGACACACACATGCATGTGCAGTCACCGGACAATGCCTCGTAATCAGGGAGATCTCCCACGCCTTGGATCTGTTCCTCCGTGACGTAGGTCCCAGCGACTGACTCATGTGGAGTGAGTTCCATGTCTACTACTGGAGACCCACCTCCAGTCACTAGAGTTGCGGCATGACTTGAGGCCAGCTTACTCTTTGCCCTGCGCTTTAGGTCATTCCAGCGCTTATAGCAATCATTGGCTGTGCGCCTCACGATTCCAAAGGCACTTACGATGTCCGCAACGGTCTGCCAGTGTGCCTGGCGTTGTGCAGGTGTGGTCTTGCATCCTGCAACAATGACCATCTCGTTGTCATGTGCGGACACATACTCGACAAGTGCATTCAGTTCGTCATCCGTGAAGCTGGGCTTCCTGGACGGGCCGGACTGTGTAGCCGTGTCTGGGGCATCAGCCTGTGCCGGACGAGAACTCTTCCTCTTCCGCTTGGAAGGTGGTGGTGATCCTGAGTGTCCTGCGCCGCTCTGGACTCTAGGGGCAGGAGCCCTGGTGGACTCTGTATCAGGAGTGTGGGATTGCACACTCAGCATGGGAGTTGGTGCAGGCATTGGCTCTAGTGTGATGGTGTCAGGGGGAATATCAGCAGCATGGACTAGGACCGACACTGTCCGGGCTGGGTGTGTGAGGGCTGGGGTGGATGGAGCCGCAGCTGCCCCTGCAGCCTCTCCGCCCTGCCTACTTGGTGCAGCAGATGACCTTGCTGTCCCAGATGCACGTGGCATGGTGACATCAACGTGCACCAGCGCACGTGCCATAGGCCTGCTGACCAGGAAGTCAGCCATGGAGTCAGCCAGGTCTGGTGCCACAATGGGCTGGTCCAACAAGGGCTGAGCATGGATGGTGTCAGCCACATCAGCCTCAACGGGAGGGGGGGGGATTATGGGTGCCCTTGACTGGTCCTCCACACATGGGGGGACAGGCTCACCCTGCAAGTAACGACCACGTCCCCTACCGGATCCACCACGGCCACCACTTGTGGCTCTTCCACCTTTGCCATCCTTACGGAATCCTCGCCTCCCAACCATGGCACTGATGTTGATGTGCGTATGGGAGTGGCTGTCAAATATTGTCCTGGGCAATTGGGGGTCAAAGGGGTTGGGTACCAGATGGTAATTGTACCCTAGTGCTCTTGCAAGGCTGATTGTAACCGCTGGGGAAAGATGACAGGTCACGCTACGCACAGGAGCCCCAAAAAAGGGAGATGACGTGCACGCAACCCCTCCTAGACCACGTGTGCAGAAAGAAAAACCTGCACTACGCTGTGGCACCCAGTAACACAAGAATGAACGTATGCGTGTCACACGCAGCCTAGAATGACCTCTGAAGGGGTAGGCTACACACGGGGCAAGCACAGATGTTAGATACGTGCGTGACTCACCGTCTGCCAGGTAAAAGAGCGTGAAAAAGGAGCGCATTTGGTTGGCAACACCCCCGCCAAAAGAAGATTTGTACGCTGTCTGAGGAGACAGGACAACAGTAGAAGGGAACACTGTTTGAGGGAACAGGCCCTGGTAAACCAGTAAAAGAGAAAAAAGAGAATAATCTGTCAGAGGTAACAGGGAATACGAACTTGAAACGCCGTGAAGTAAATCGCGTGTGAACCGACAAGAAGTACAGAATTCACCCACTCGCTCTCCACGAAAAGCACGTACAAGGAAATGGTGTTCTACGCGTACCTTTTATACAGGCCCACACGTCCAACGTCACTTACGCGGCGTGTACGCGCTAGGGCCATTTCCACCAATTACACGCTTTGTGACTTATGCGTGTACGGCCATTTCCACCAATTACACGCTTTGTCACTTCTGCGTGTACGGCCATTTCCACCAATCACACGCGATGAGACTCTGACGTGCAGTCTTTCCACGTGTGCTCTGTCATCACGTGGTGTGTGGGAAACACCCATGCGGGTCACGTCACAGACGCGCTTACGCGCTGAGGGCCTTTGGTCCAATAGAATCGCGTATGCGTGCTGACGCGCTTACGGGCTAAAGGCCTTTCCTCGGTTTTCACGCTGACGTGCAGGATTTTCACGTGCCAAATCACTCCGTACCAAGCTGGCCACGCGTAAGCACACGGAAGACCACGCTCCTGCCCAGAAGGCCGAACTACTGCCCCCCAGAGCCCCGAGCACGCTCCCACCTGCCATCTGCTGCTGCCTGACTGCCTGCTGCCCACGTGCACTGCCATTTGCTGCCTGCACATCAGCCAGGGGTGCTGTTGCTGTGACCACCCCTGCTGGAACGAAGACTCCCGACTGGAATTCCATCGCTCCACAGCCCAGCCCCAGGACCCAGTTGCCCACCCACTCCTGCCTCTGGGGTTGTCATGTCGGGGCAAACACCATCTGTGACCACTGACAACCCCCGGCCAGAGAGGCAGAGGGGCACCAGCTTCAGTGCCACCGAAGTTGGTGTCCTGGTGGAGCAAGTCCTGGGGCAGTATGATGCCCTCTTTGGAAGTTCCCGCGCCGACAAGGAAGGACGGACTCGGATCTGGACTGACATCGTGACGGCCATCAACGCGGAGGGGGTGGCAGTCCGGGACTTACAACATGTCAGGAAGCGCTGGGAGGACTTCAGGTCCAGGACCCTGAACAAGGCCCGGCGCCTCTTGAAGGCAGCGGATGCCAAGGGGCGCCGGGGCCACTTGTCGGAAGAACAGATGGGAGTCCTGGAACGCATATCCCCAGCGCTCCACGTCCAGGTCCTAGAGAAGCAGACCCGTCTGGAGTCGAGCGGTGAGTGTACATGCATCCTGGTTGTGAGCAGGGCGTGTGGTGATCATTCGCCATTGTGCGGGTTGCACATCTGTTTGTATGGGGTGGAGTATGGGTGGGGGTGTACAGGGCCGTGGGGCTGACACATGCGAGGGCTGTAATGTGTGAGACATGGATGGTGCTTGTGTGTGTGGGCTTGCATGGCAAATGCAGTTGTGCGTGCACACATGTTTGGATGAATGTGTATGTAAGTAGACATGTCCGTGATGTCAGGCATGTATGTTGTTTTCGACTGCATGTATGAGCACTGTGTACATGTGCATGTGTGTGTATTTGACAAGGGTGCAACAGTGATGCAACATGGATGCATGTGACAGCGGTATGTGGAAGCCTGATTGGCAGATGTGACATGGATGCCCGTCTGAACAGTGCGACACTTGGCAGAGGTGTAGACATGCATGCAAGTGTGGTGGTGTGTGTACATGTGTGGTGCACTTCCTGTGTTGCATGTGATGTCTGGCTCCCCTTTGGCTGCTGATGCTGTTGTATGTGTAGGGATGGTGCTGGCAGTTGCGATATGGCTGTGGTATGGCTCATGTGTGCCAGTTGCAATGACATGTGTGTTGGGGATTGTGATGACATGTCTGAGGTTTGCCAATGCCACTCATGTGCAACTGTCATGCGTGTATGTGTCCATTGTACAGTGCCCTGATGCCTGTGTTTTGTTTCTCCCTGTCTGCACCGTCAACTGATGAAGAGGGCGGAGAAGGTGCTGTGGAGTACAGCGGCGGGGATCCGACCGCCAGCCGGAGACGCAAGGCCCGGCTCCCCTCCCGTGTTGTCATCTCGTCGGGGAGTGAGGAGTCCGGTGCCGCGTCCCAGGCCGCAGCTGCCGGGGGGAGGTCCAAGAGGTGGAGGTTGCAGTTGGACTCCTCGGCAGCAGAAGGGGCAGCTGGGACCCCACAGGGCCCAACAGGGGAAGATGGCACGGAGTCATCCAGGTTGGTGGGGGGTTTGGTGGAGGAGGGGGCCGCGCAAGCACCAGAGACAGGGTCTGGAGGTGGGGATCCCACTGGTGCTAGTGGTGCAGTGCAGGACCAGGGACAGGAGGCAGCACAGGCGGCCGCGGAGGTGCCTGTGTGCAATCCTGTCCCCGATCCTGTCCCTGCATCATCTTGCACCAGCAGGGATGCCTACGTCCAGACCCGTTTTCAGGCAGGGGATGAGCTGACGTCAACTGGCCTTCCTCTGCCTGCGGACGTGGCCATCCAGGTCCGGGTTGAGCCTGTCCTGGCTGGTGTGGCGTTGCGTCAACGGGCCATGCGAGGTGACCTGCAGTCTTTTCATGGAGAGACTGCACGTCATCTCGAATGGCTCGTTGACCACGTCAGCCTGCTGGGACAGGTCACCCAGGCCGGATTCCGCTGTCTGATGGGGCTTGCTCCGACCCCCTCCTCAACTGGACCCCCTACGCGCCAGTCGCCCTCTGTGCCATCTTCCCACCCATCAGTCACCTGGGTGCCCTGTGGAGCTGCCTCTGACGGTGCGGCCAGGCTGGTGGAGGAGGCATCCCTGCCACAGTCGGGAGTCGGAGGTCCAGCAGGGGTGGCCACATCAACAAGTGCACCCCAGCCGGTGGAGGATGTGCAGGCAGCTGGAGGCAGTGCACGGGCAGAGGCAGAGCAGCAGCAGCAGCAACATGGTGGGAGACATGAAGGCTCGGGGCTTTCGACATCGGAGGGGCAGGCATCGGCCGGAGGGCAGGGGGACCCAGGACAGAGAGTGTCTTCCGTGTGGCAGCGGTTGGGCCACGCCATAGGTGCGGAGCGGCGGCGGGCGGAAGAGGCGCGGCTCACAATGGTCAGGGCGGAGAACTCCATGCGGAGGGCCCTGAGGCGGGCCGAGTGCCTCGAGGCAATCCGCAGGGGGTTGGAGGAGGACACAGCGTCGTCCCTGCGGACCCTCGGGGCCATGGAACTGGACCGCCTCCGGGACATCGAACAGGAGTTCGATGATGCCCTAGCCCGGGACACCACAGAGTGAGCCGCTGGACTTGCCCGCCGCCTTTGTATATAGTTCTTTAGTTTTAGGTTTCCTTTCGTTCTTATTATGATTTGGAGTCGACGGACACTGCTCCGCTTTTTGTATATAGTTGATGTTTAGGTAGGTTTTTTAGGAGGTTTCCTTAGTTCAGTTGGGATCATGGACCCTTGTTATTTGTGTACATAGTTCTTTGTTGCATGGAGAGTTTTTTACATTTCACTTTGGACAAAATTTTTTAGGATTTGGATTTCCAGTTTTGTGTTTTTATGCGGACATGCAGCTTATTTTTTCACATTTACATTGTAGTTAGTTTTCTTTCTTTAGCATTCTTTATTTTTTTCAATACATTTTTGTTGCCATAGTTCACTGTGTGGTTTCATCTCATTGGTTTCATGCATGTCATGTTGTGTGTTTTCCCATTCAATTGCAAAAAATGTGTGTGACGGACATGGGTTCATTAGCTTCATGAACATTGGGGGTGTAACATGTGATTTCCATTTCCATGTGGGTGAATGGGTTACTTGGTAGGGCTTTTTGGCTGTGGAGGCTGACCATTACGCAGATGATTGGGGATTGTGAGGACCTGGTGGGGGCTGCACATGGTGGCAGGGGGGTGGGGGTGGTGGGAGACATGAGTGGGGGCCTGGTGGAGGGTGACCCTGGATGCTGGGGGGTGGGGGTGCAGAGGGACATGAGTGGGGGCCTGGTGGAGGGTGACCCTGCACTGCCGGGGGGTGGGGGTGGTGGGAGACATGAGTGGGGGCCTGGTGGAGGGTGACCCTGCACTGCCGGGGGGTGGGGGTGGTGGGAGACATGAGTGGGGGCCTGGTGGGGGCTGGCCATGGTGGCAGGGGGTGGGGGTGGTGGGAGACATGAGTGGGGGCCTGGTGGAGGGTGACCCTGGATGCTGGGGGGTGGGGGTGCAGGGGGACATGAGTGGGGGCCTGGTGGAGGGTGACCCTGCACTGCCGGGGGGTGGGGGTGGTGGGAGACATGAGTGGGGGCCTGGTGGAGGGTGACCCTGCACTGCCGGGGGGTGGGGGTGGTGGGAGACATGAGTGGGGGCCTGGTGGAGGGTTACCCTGCACTGCCGGGGGGTGGGGGTGGTGGGAGACATGAGTGGGGGCCTGGTGGGGGCTGGCCATGGTGGCAGGGGGGTGGGGGTGGTGGGAGACATGAGTGGGGGCCTGGTGGAGGGTGACCCTGGATGCTGGGGGGTGGGGGTGCAGGGGGACATGAGTGGGGGCCTGGTGGAGGGTGACCCTGCACTGCCGGGGGTGGGGGTGGTGGGAGACATGAGTGGGGGCCTGGTGGAGGGTGACCCTGCACTGCCGGGGGGTGGGGGTGGTGGGAGACATGAGTGGGGGCCTGGTGGGGGCTGGCCATGGTGGCAGGGGGGTGGGGGTGGTGGGAGACATGAGTGGGGGCCTGGTGGAGGGTGACCCTGGATGCTGGGGGGTGGGGGTGCAGGGGGACATGAGTGGGGGCCTGGTGGAGGGTGACCCTGCACTGCCGGGGGGTGGGGGGGGTGGGAGACATGAGTGGGGGCCTGGTGGAGGGTGACCCTGCACTGCCGGGGGGTGGGGGTGGTGGGAGACATGAGTGGGGGCCTGGTGGGGGCTAACCATGGTGGCAGGGGGGTGGGGGTGGTGGGAGACATGAGTGGGGGCCTGGTGGAGGGTGACCCTGGATGCTGGGGGGTGGGGGTGCAGGGGGACATGAGTGGGGGCCTGGTGGAGGGTGACCCTGCACTGCCGGGGGGTGGGGGTGGTGGGAGACATGAGTGGGGGCCTGGTGGAGGGTGACCCTGCACTGCCGGGGGTGGGGGTGGTGGGAGACATGAGTGGGGGCCTGGTGGGGGCTGGCCGTGGTGGCAGGGGGTGGGGGTGGTGGGAGACATGAGTTGGGGCCTGGTGGAGGGTGGTCCTGGATGCTGGGGGGTGGGGGTGCAGGGGGACATGAGTGGGGGGCTGGTGGAGGGTGACCCTGCACTGCCGGGGGGTGGGGGTGGTGGGAGACATGAGTGGGGGCCTGGTGGAGGGTTACCCTGCACTGCCGGGGGGTGGGGGTGGTGGGAGACATGAGTGGGGGCCTGGTGGGGGCTGGCCATGGTGGCAGGGGGTGGGGGTGGTGGGAGACATGAGTGGGGGCCTGGTGGAGGGTGACCCTGGATGCTGGGGGGTGGGGGTGCAGGGGGACATGAGTGGGGGCCTGGTGGAGGGTGACCCTGCACTGCCGGGGGTGGGGGTGGTGGGAGACATGAGTGGGGGCCTGGTGGAGGGTGACCCTGCACTGCCGGGGGGTGGGGGTGGTGGGAGACATGAGTGGGGGCCTGGTGGGGGCTGGCCATGGTGGCAGGGGGGTGGGGGTGGTGGGAGACATGAGTGGGGGCCTGGTGGAGGGTGACCCTGGATGCTGGGGGGTGGGGGTGCAGGGGGACATGAGTGGGGGCCTGGTGGAGGGTGACCCTGCACTGCCGGGGGGTGGGGGGGTGGGAGACATGAGTGGGGGCCTGGTGGAGGGTGACCCTGCACTGCCGGGGGGTGGGGGTGGTGGGAGACATGAGTGGGGGCCTGGTGGGGGCTAACCATGGTGGCAGGGGGGTGGGGGTGGTGGGAGACATGAGTGGGGGCCTGGTGGAGGGTGACCCTGGATGCTGGGGGGTGGGGGTGCAGGGGGACATGAGTGGGGGCCTGGTGGAGGGTGACCCTGCACTGCCGGGGGGTGGGGGTGGTGGGAGACATGAGTGGGGGCCTGGTGGAGGGTGACCCTGCACTGCCGGGGGGTGGGGGTGGTGGGAGACATGAGTGGGGGCCTGGTGGGGGCTGGCCATGGTGGCAGGGGGGTGGGGGTGGTGGGAGACATGAGTGGGGGCCTGGTGGAGGGTGACCCTGGATGCTGGGGGGTGAGGGTGCAGGGGGACATGAGTGGGGGCCTGGTGGAGGGTGACCCTGCACTGCCGGGGGGTGGGGGTGGTGGGAGACATGAGTGGGGGCCTGGTGGAGGGTGACCTTGCACTGCCGGGGGCTGGGGTTGGTGGGAGACATGAGTGGGGGCCTGGTGGGGGCTGGCCATGGTGGCAGGGGGGTGGGGGTGGTGGGAGACATGAGTGGGGGCCTGGTGGAGGGTGACCCTGGATGCTGGGGGGTGGGGGTGCAGGGGGACATGAGTGGGGGCCTGGTGGAGGGTGACCCTGCACTGCCAGGGGGTGGGGGTGGTGGGAGACATGAGTGGGGGCCTGGTGGGGGCTGCCCATGGTGGCAGGGGGGTGGGGGTGGTGGGAGACATGAGTGGGGGCCTGGTGGAGGCTGCCCCTGCACTGCTGGGGGGTGGGGGTGGTGGGACACATGAGTGGGGGCCTGCTGGAGGCTGCCCCTGCACTGCTGGGGGGTGGGGGTGGTGGGAGACATGAGTGGGGGCCTGGTGGAGGGTGACCCTGCACTGCCGGGGGGTGAGGGTGGTGGGAGACATGAGTGGGGGCCTGGTGGAGGGTGACCCTGCACTGCCGGGGGGTGGGGGTGGTGGGAGACATGAGTGGGGGCCTGGTGGGGGCTGGCCATGGTGGCAGGGGGTGGGGGTGGTGGGAGACATGAGTGGGGGCCTGGTGGAGGGTGACCCTGCACTGCCGGGGGGTGGGGGTGGTGGGAGACATGAGTGGGGGCCTGGTGGAGGGTGACCCTGCACTGCCGGGGGGTGGGGATGGTGGGAGGCATGAGTGGGGGCCTGGTGGGGGCTGGCCATGGTGGCAGGGGGGTGGGGGTGCAGGAGACATGAGTGGGGGCCTGGTGGAGGGTGACCCTGGATGCTGGGGGGTGGGGGTGCAGGGGGACATGAGTGGGGGCCTGGTGGAGGGTGACCCTGCACTGCCGGGGGTGGGGGTGGTGGGAGACATGAGTGGGGGCCTGGTGGAGGGTGACCCTGCACTGCCGGGGGGTGGGGGTGGTGGGAGACATGAGTGGGGGCCTGGTGGGGGCTGGCCATGGTGGCAGGGGGGTGGGGGTGGTGGGAGACATGAGTGGGGGCCTGGTGGAGGGTGACCCTGGATGCTGGGGGGTGGGGGTGCAGGGGGACATGAGTGGGGGCCTGGTGGAGGGTGACCCTGCACTGCCGGGGGGTGGGGGTGGTGGGAGACATGAGTGGGGGCCTGCTGGAGGGTGACCCTGCACTGCCGGGGGGTGGGGGTGGTGGGAGACATGAGTGGGGGCCTGGTGGGGGCTGGCCATGGTGGCAGGGGGGTGGGGGTGGTGGGAGACATGAGTGGGGGCCTGGTGGAGGGTGACCCTGGATGCTGGGGGGTGGGGGTGGTGGGACACATGAGTGGGGGCCTGGTGGAGGGTGACCCTGTTTTTAACACACATAAACACTGTTTGGGGTCCACAATTTTCAGTGTGGCTGCTGATTCTTGTTTTTGTTCCAGTTAATGGGTGACCTCAGAGAGATATTGTTATAGACGGTTCCTCATGGTGTGTGGGGACTTTCCGTCCTTAGGCGTGGGATGAATTTGGATGGGAACACTGTTACCCATTTGGGACCAGCGGGGTCCGTTAAAAGAGAGTGAAAACTTGGAGGCACATTTCAAAGAGGAACTATTTTTAGAATTTTATTGACCATCATATGAAGTGTGTGCTGTTGAGAATTAAAAATGCGGAACTTCATCCATAGTATATTGTCGTATGGTGTTGTTCGCACGGTATCCCTGGTTTGCTTCTGGGATATCCTAGATTAAAATTTCGTCGACCGGTTTCGATGATTGCTGCTTATCATCTTCTTCAGGACTATAATTTGAACTTGTCCCTATGAGATCAAGGGTGGGGAAGTGGCACTTGGGCCACACATCCCATCTGCCTAAGAGAAAAAGAGAGAAAAAAAGACCAAGAGTTGGTTTTTTTCTTTTCTTGTGGTCACTGTAGTTAATTTCCTATAGTTTTAATCAAGAGTGATTGCTTTAGTTATTTAAAACATTAAATCATGTATAAGAGTTTTGCGATATTCGAACAGTTTATTGGCTACTTGGCTATATAAGACTCGTTTTAGTAATAATGCAAGTTTATTTACCTTTAAGGCACTTTCTGCCAGGTATGTCGAAGTTGTTCAACTGTGCAGCTTTTTTGTAGGGACTTACGCAAAAACCTGTAACACAGTAAAAGTGGGAAAGTGACTTTTAGACTGCTGGCATGCCGTGTTGGTACCGCTCCTAATTGGTGCATAGAGGACGATATACTAATGTGTGCCCGGTGACCCTGCACTGCCAGGGGGTGGGGGTGGTGGGAGACATGAGTCGGGGCCTGGTGGGGGCTGGCCATGGTGGCAGGGGGGTGGGGGTGGTGGGAGACATGAGTGGGGGCCTGGTGGAGGATGACCCTGGATGCTGGGGGGTGGGGGTGCAGGGGGACATGAGTGGGGGCCTGGTGGAGGGTGACCCTGCACTGCCGGGGGGTGGGGGTGGTGGGAGACATGAGTGGGGGCCTGGTGGGGGCTGCCCATGATGGCAGGGGGGAGGGGGGGTGGGAGACATGAGTGGGGGCCTGGTGGAGGCTGCCCCTGCACTGCTGGGGGGTGGGGGTGGTGGGAGACATGAGTGGGGGCCTGGTGGAGGGTGACCCTGGATGCTGGGGGGTGGGGGTGCAGGGGGACATGAGTGGGGGCCTGGTGGAGTGTGACCCTGCACTGCCGGGGGGTGGGGGTGGTGGGAGACATGAGTGGTGGCCTGGTGGGGGCTGCCCATGGTGGCAGGGGAGTGGGGGTGGTGGGAGACATGAGTGGGGGCCTGGTGGAGGCTGCCCCTGCACTGCTGGGGGGTGCGGGTGGTGGGACACATGAGTGGGGGCCTGCTGGAGGCTGCCCCTGCACTGCTGGGGGGTGGGGGTGGTGGGAGACATGAGTGGGGGCCTGGTGGAGGGTGACCCTGCACTGCCGGGGGGTGAGGGTGGTGGTAGACATGAGTGGGGGCCTGGTGGAGGGTGACCCTGCACTTCCGGGGGGTGGGGGTGGTGGGAGACATGAGTGGGGGCCTGGTGGGGGCTGGCCATGGTGGCAGGGGGTGGGGGTGGTGGGAGACATGAGTGGGGGCCTGGTGGAGGGTGACCCTGCACTGCCGGGGGGTGGGGGTGGTGGGAGACATGAGTGGGGGCCTGGTGGAGGGTGACCCTGCACTGCCGGGGGGTGGGGGTGGTGGGAGACATGAGTGGGGGCCTGGTGGGGGCTGGCCATGGTGGCAGGGGGGTGGGGGTGCAGGAGACATGAGTGGGGGCCTGGTGGAGGGTGACCCTGGATGCTGGGGGGTGGGGGTGCAGGGGGACATGAGTGGGGGCCTGGTGGAGGGTGACCCTGCACTGCCGGGGGGTGGGGGTGGTGGGAGACATGAGTGGGGGCCTGGTGGAGGGTGGCCCTGCACTGCCGGGGGGTGGGGGTGGTGGGAGACATGAGTGGGGGCCTGGTGGGGGCTGGCCATGGTGGCAGGGGGGTGGGGGTGGTGGGAGACATGAGTGGGGGCCTGGTGGAGGGTGACCCTGGATGCTGGGGAGTGGGGGTGAAGGGGGACATGAGTGGGGGCCTGGTGGAGGGTAACCCTGCACTGCCGGGGGGTGGGGGTGGTGGGAGACATGAGTGGGGGCCTGGTGGAGGGTGACCCTGCACTGCCGGGGGGTGGGGGTGGTGGGAGACATGAGTGGGGGCCTGGTGGAGGGTGACCCTGGATGCTGGGGGGTGGGGGTGCAGGGGGACATGAGTGGGGGCCTGGTGGAGGGTGACCCTGCACTGCCGGGGGGTGGGGGTGGTGGGAGACATGAGTGGGGGCCTGGTGGGGGCTGCCCATGGTAGCAGGGGGGTGGGGGTGGTGGGAGACATGAGTGGGGGCCTGGTGGAGGCTGCCCCTGCACTGCTGGGGGGTGGGGGTGGTGGGAGACATGTGTGGGGGCCTGCTGGAGGCTGCCCCTGCACTGCTGGGGGGTGGGGGTGGTGGGAGACATGAGTGGGGGCCTGCTGGAGGCTGCCCCTGGTGGATGGGGGTGGGGGTGGTGGGACACATGAGTGGGGCCTGGTGGAGGCTGCCCCTGGTGGCTGGGGGGTGGGGGTGGTGGTAGACATGAGTGGGGGCCTGCTGGAGGCTGCCTCTGCACTGCCGGGGGGTGGGGGTGGTGGGAGACATGAGTGGGGGCCTGGTGGGGGCTGCCCATGGTGGCAGGGGGTGGGGGTGGTGGGAGACATTAGTGGGGGCCTGGTTGGGGCTGCCCATGGTGGCAGGGGGGTGGGGGTGGTGGGAGACATGAGTGGGGGCCTGGTGGGGGCTGCCCATGGTGGCAGGGGGGTGGGGGTGGTAGGAGACATGAGTGGGGGCCATGTGGGTGCTGCCCATGGTGGCAGGGGGGTGGGGGTGGTGGGAGACATGAGTGTGGGCCTGGTGGAGGGTGCCCCTGCACTGCCGGGGGGTGGGGGTGGTGGGAGACATGAGTGGGTGCCTGGTGGAGGGTGACCCTGCACTGCCGGGGGGTGGGGGTGGTGGGAGACATGAGTGGGGGCCTGGTGGAGGGTGAACCCGGATGCTGGGGGGTGGGGGAGCAGGGGGACATGAGTGGGGGCCTGGTGGAGGCTGCCCCTGCACTGCTGGGGGGTGGGGGTGGTGGGAGACATGCATTGTTGATCAGTAGTGCAAGGTGACATGTGGGTTAGCTGGGGGGCATGCCCATGGTGAATGGGCTGCCTGCGGGACATGAGGAGGGGTGCAGGGTAGTCCCCCGTGGTGTGGGCTGCCTGCAGGGGCCGTGGAGGTTGTGGAGCGTACACCTGGGAGGACCCACACGGCCAATTCACGTGTAGTACTCCCCAGAACCCCTGAAATACACATTCCCTGCTGGTATCGCGTGTGGAACTTCCCGCGCACCCCTGAAATACACGTACCCTGCTCGCACTGGGACTATCGCGTGTGGAACCTCCCGCGCACCCCTGAAATACACGTACCCTGCTCGCACTGGGACTATCGCGTGTGGAACTTCCCGCGCACCCCTGAAATACACGTACCCTGCTCGCACTGGGACTATCGCGTGTGGAACTTCCCGCGCACCCCTGAAATACACGTACCCTGCTCGCACTGGGACTATCGCGTGTGGAACTTCCCGCGCACCCCTGAAATACACGTACCCTGCTCGCACTGGGACAATCGCGTGTGCAACTTCACGCGAACCCCTGTAATACACGTAGCACGCTCCCCCAGGCCCGATCGCGTGAGGAAGTTCACGCTAACCCCTGAAATACACGTAGCCCGCTCCCCCAGGCCCGATCGCGTGAGAAAGTTCACGCGAACCCCTGAAATACACGTAGCCCGCTCCCCCAGGCCCGATCGCGTGAGAAAGTTCACGCGAACCCCTGAAATACACGTAGCCCGCTCCCCCAGGCCCGATCGCGTGAGGAAGTTCACGCGAACCCCTGTAATACACATAGCCCGCTCCCCCAGGCCCCATCGCGTGAAAAAATTCACGCGAACCCCTGAAATACACGTAGCCCGCTCCCCCAGGCCCGATCGCGTGAGTAAGTTCACGCGAACCCCTGTAATACACGTAGCACGCTCCCCCAGGCCCGATCGCGTGAGAAACTTCACGCGAACCCCTGAAATACATGTACCCTGCTGAAATCGCGTGTGGAACTTCCCGCGCACCCCTGAAATTCACATACCTTGCTCGAACTGGGCCAATCGCGTGTGGAACTTCCCGCGCAACCCCGAAAAATACACGTTCCCCGCTTGGCGTTTGCTGTTTGCCAGCCCGGTGAACTGGTCCAGGGTTAGCGCAGCCCTTTGCGATGATTTAGCGATTTTGATGGCTTTTCCTTGCGCGAGGGCGTTCTTCGGGGCGTTACTGGCGCTGCTGCAGGGTCGCTGCGATTCTCTGCGCCACGGCTGGTTTGGGAGCCTAAAATCCATGAATACGCTGTGCGCAGAAATCGGTTTTAGCGCACGTGGCTGGCGCAGACAATCGCACGCGGACACTCTGCGCCAGCCGCTTGCGACACTTTTCTGCGAAATTCTATGAATTACAGTGTCTCCTGATTGTCATCCTTGAAGAGAGAGCTGATGAAGTTTGGTCAAAGGCAAGATATTTGAGTATTATCGCTCATGACGGAGAGCTGTTTAAACAATTGTAGAGCAGCAGTGTGGAAAACACCTAGAGTGCTGTATCAGGACACGTCAGATGAGAGAGCTATCAAAATACCAAAAGCTGTCAGAAACCATGCTGAAACGGCTTAAGAAATTAGTGGGCCTGGAAGCAGAGTCATGGTCAGAGATACAGCTCACCATCACATATTATTGCAGACTACTGCAAAAGAGGAATTGAGAGAAAAATGATCCTAGGAAAGTGAAGAAGTGAAATTAAAAGTAGAAAGAATTGTCAAAATACGCCATAGAATGGGAGAGGTTGACTAAGTGGGGAAGGGTCATGCCCCCAGCAAATTACAGGTGAATAGCCAAAGGCAGTATTGATCACGGCAATAATGGATTTGCTCCATGAGGAAGGGGAGGATTTCAAGGAAGAGGCTTTCAGAAAAATCAAGGGAATTGGCAAAAATAATCAGGGAAATTTCCAGAGTAACCCGGTGGGGTTCAAAGCACGCAGAAGAAAAGTCAAAGTATGCAGGAGGGGCAAGTTAGGAGACCTCCTGTATATTGGACATGCGGTATGTCAGAGCACTTTTTACGCATATGTAGAAGCCATGGATTCATGCAGAATGGGTAATCCTTAAAAGCAGGGGACAACCCACCCCCTAGTATATAGTTCACAAGTTAAGGAAGGGTTGCGCCCAGGATCAGACATTGTATCAGGCATAAGCGCTGGGAGTGCAGCAGATACAGCAGTTTAGGAAAGGTGAAAAACAGATTTACTGCAGAGGGCAAGTAAGTGAGCTCCCATGCAGGCTCAGCAATGTGCAAACACAAAATAAACAGTGACACGCAGGAGGGAAAGTGTTGGGTTTAACAGGGAGAAATTATTTTACAAAGGAATGCTTGCATCCACATTAGGACAACCTCATAGGGTGACTTGATGCGTTCAGAATCATTACTGAAAGTAGGCCTCAAAAAGGTGTTGAGGATTAATGTGACTAAGGGCGAACAATTTTTGTTCTAGTGCTAGACATTGGGACTGTATGTACATGCAGTAAAGACAGAAAGGTTGTGAATTAATATTAGAAGGTTGAGGATGTTTTTGAAGACTGTAAATGTAGTTTTTGTGTAGTGAAAAATTAGCAGTCTCTGGAGGAGAGTGTGTTATGACGAATTTTTGGTATATTTGTAACAGGCACCTGCCAGTATTTGAGGAAAGGATTTGATGACAAAACCTAAACATGATGATTTTGTTTAGTGAATTAGGGATAGAGTGTTTTGTTTTGGGAAATGCACCATTTGAATGTGGGTGCATCCATAATGGCATGTACAGGTACAGAGCAAGAGCCCGATGAGATGTTTCTGTTAGAGACCAAAGGTTTTTATTATTGTAGCAAAAACACAGTATTATAGATAACTGTGTGACCTAGTGGTAAAGTGGTGAGAGTATTTGGTGTATTCAGCCTCACACCACGGATATTTATGAACAAAGACGGTGGACAGATAACCTCCATAATATTTGAAACAGCCAACAAGTAATGAAACAGGGCAAATGATCAATGTTTGAATAATAAAATTGGATCATGAAGGACAGTAATGGTTCTCATAAAAAGGTTTAGGTTAAGTTAAGTCACGAATGGCGATATATCTATATAGGGCTTAATGAAAGTATGAAGTGATGCTTTCTTCAAGGACATCACACATTAAAAAGAAAGGAAAGGAAACATTGTATTATATATGGCGATACTGTAGCAACATCCAGTATAAATTAAAGAAAATTGGAGAGAGTGTCAAAAACCGATAAGTGGACTTGGGCCTTTTGGCATGGGTCCAGAAAAATGAAGTAAGGGGAAATGAAAATAAATATTTTACCTTAAATGGTAAAGAAATGAAGAGCTCAGTTTAAAAATTGACGTCATTTGGATGAAATAAAAATAAATTAATAAATAAATAAAAATGAATGAATGAATGAAAGAGAAAAATGAATGACAACATTATTTGTTGAATGAATGATTGATAGGGAACTAACCCAGCATAAAATAAGCAAAATTCCAAAATGTTACAAAAAACAGCATCAATGAGGGTTACAGGCCAACAATGAACAAAATTGCGCAGTGCAATAAAAAAGCATTAGGGGGTAACGGAGGACCAGAAAAGGGGTATGAGTGACCAAAATTGAGTAAACAAGACAAGGTCCATTTTGTACAAGAGCCAATTCAAGGAGAAAATACAAGATTAAGTAAACTATAACTTTCTAAGTGTATGTAATGATATTGGTTTATGTTACAGATGAAAATCATGGGCCTTGCGTGAACATACAAGGAATGGCTTCATGGCCTTAAAAAGGGGAAGAAACAGTATATCATGACGGGGATAAGTAAAGGTTCCCACCACAGGGTGTGGACACACTATTGATCATTATTAAAAGTAAGAGGACCCAGGTAAGAAACAGAAAAAGAGGCAGATAGAGACACAATGTCTTCAATTATGTAGCCATTTTTTCTCAAGATAGGTACAATCTGGTGAATAGAGTAGCATGTAGATGCAGGCATGGTCACTTCAGATAAACGCAGGACATAGAAGACGTCAGATGACAGCTGGGTAACCTTTTAAGAATTTCAATAGTTGGCAGAACGCCAACAAGGGCAGAGTTTAAACATATACATATAGATTTTTTTTAGAATGGGCAAACAATGTAGTTTTATGATATAATATGAAGGCACGTAGTAAGAATTGGTGCCATAGTCTAGAAAAACTGGGGTAGACAAGATTAAGCGTAGTGGGGTAAAAGGAGATAATGTGCTGTGAAACGTTTTAGTTTGTCTCAACAGCATAAAGACAAAGCTCAGATGAAAAAGATCATGGTTCAACAAGATTGGTAGAAAGATGGCGAAGAAAGGCAGAATGAAGCTTTTACAGCTAAGTGGCAAGCATTTACAGCTAAGCGGGAGGTATTTACAGCAAAGCCGAGAAAGAGACTTAAGTACTAGCCCTAGCATCGAACAGGGCTAGTGAAAAGTGTTATTGTCTTGTGCACCAACGAATTAGGGAAAGCCTGTGAGTTAAATGGGCTGAAAAAAGTGAATCCAGAAAATATTTTTTTGTTAGCAGCAAGGAGACAGAATCTAGGTTAGGAAGTAACTTGACGTCCTTGCCAGTACCCGAATAACTTTTGTCTCTATTTCGATTCTTGACAGAGAACAGGGATCCTTAACAAAAGATATCCTTGTCTGCTACGGATGGGCCTAGGAGATGGAGAAGACGACGACATGCCTTTTTTATTTATGTATAAAATGTATTATTTTAAGTGTCTCTACATTTGAAAATGTCAATGCAAGAAAAGGATTAGTATTTCCCCTGACTGGATATAATATTCTTGTAAATGGAGAAAAAAAAGTGAAAGCCCAGAAGACATAAGGGCAGAAAAAATGAGACAGGCAAATGTATTTATTGCCTAAAAATATATGTTTATTGTAAACAAATCAGGTTCCAGCAGGCTGACCATTTACAGTGGGAACAAATGTGAATATGTGCAAAAAAGGGGAGAGAATTAGTCACTTTGCGTACACAGAACTAAATTGTCTGACAGCTTTGTCTAGGAGGCAGGGATGTCCAGAAACATTTTAAATATCATTTTTCTAGGAGGCAGGGATGCTCAAAAATAAAAAATAAAAAATAAATATCGTCTACAATTAAGTTTGTTTAGAACGCAGGTGAATTTTGACAGAACATAAAAAAAAGGGTTTTAAGGGGTTGGGTTGAGAAAAAATGTATTGATAATAGAGACATACTTATTTGTCAAAGGAAACTCACTCCATTTTATATTACAGATGGATAACGAGGGACCTGTATTCCTCAGGAGATTGAAAGCATCAAACCATGTGAGGAGAGAGAAGTCACTGTGGAACCCAACTAACAGCCCTGTTAGAGTAACCATTGTTCCAAATGTTTCTGCAAAAGACTCCCCCATACGTGTGTTCCCTTGCTAAAAAGTGCCCCCCCTTGTGGATTTTTCAACAAAAAATTCAAACTATGAATACAAGTGCTCTATGGAAGAAAGAGACACTCAAATGCAAAGGTATCAGTCTTTGTATTAAAGGGCCTAAGGACTTCCTGCAAGGTAGCCCAAAAAAGAGGACAAAATCAACAGGACACAGACGGTCCGTGGATGCTAAACCGAGATGAGTCGAGTGGAAAACGTGCGAGTGGAAGATGTATTGATGAGAAGAAAAGTACATTTTTACTCAAAATATGCATGGGCAAGATAATGGGAGCAAGGAAGAAAATGTTGTGGGGTGGAGTTGCGGAAAGGATGTGGACTTTGAGTCACGATATGGACAAAATGTGTGCAGACAATGGGCTACTGGGTTACCTCAAAGCTTGACTAATCCCTTGAGTCTCATAGTGGCTGTGAAATTATAAGGCATATAGTCAAAGTAAATTGGGGAATGGAGGTAGGGCTCAAATAAAAGTCATTTTTAGGGACACATACATGTTTAGACTAGGAGAGTATAATGTGTTAGTACTGACATTGTAGAAATGTGTTAGGATACCTCTCAGATTGAAGTAAAATGTATTATAGAAAAGGGTGATTAGATCAGAAATGTGTTGGTACATTGAAAATTAAGGAGGGTGGACACGGGTGTAGTTGTATGTATTGAGTAGATGACTAAATACTATACAGAGGGGGGAGTACATAGAAGTGGTTATTGTTGTGCAGTGTCTTGTGCTGTTGTTGGAAGAGGGGAGATGTGTTGGGCAACACCTCGCTGAGTGTGATGTGCAATGTAAGGGGAGGAGATGTGTTCTTTATGGCTTGGCTATGCAGAAGGAATGTTGTGATGTCATGTGGAGTGTTTGTGCCTGAGTGATGGAATGCATGGGTGAATGTTCTATCCTGGTCAGTTGGGACGTCGCAAGGTCCTTTACTCGCACCAAACCGCTGCATCCACACCGTGGTTTGGTCTCAATATGAACCACATCCGCATCATGGAATCACCATGTGACGACTGTTCTTTTCATTTGAGACACTGTAGGTGTTCCACCTGTTCGCCAACTCCCCACACCTCCATAGTGACATCATCATGAGACCCGCAGCTGATCGCGGTGCAGAGCTCTGCCTCCAACTGTCACTTGGTGCCCAGCTTGCACAACTAATCACTTCCCAGCAGCTGTACACGCTCGTCTATGGGCAAAGTCCGGCTCACACCATACTCCCTTGTCCTGCATATGACAAAGACCCACTATGTACGAGTCAGCTTAACATAGGGTGCTAAAACACTCTGCTCAGGATTATCTTACTGGTCCACTCTGCTCAGACCGCTCTCCACCGAGCCACCCAACGCACTCCAGGCTCCTGCAGGGCTCTACTATTTACGTGTACAGCTCTTCTCTCCCGATTATATGCGGTACATTCCCCCTCTCCTGTTTCTGGGAAATACATCCTTCTGATCCTTATGGGAGCCCTTTACATGCCGAGGCTACTTTAAACCAATACAATGTACTTCCCCTTCCTGCCCTGGGTGATGGGCCTTACTTGTCTGTCTTTGGGGGCAGTGTGTCCTCTGGCCTTTTCTTCTGCACCCCCCGCAGCAGATTCTGGAGCTTAGTTCCTTCCTTCAGCATGCAGGTTCCTTCTCAGCAATCCCATCCTTGTCGCCAATGTCATGAAGCAGCTCCCAGCCTTCTTAGGTTGACTTGCCAGTTTTATTAACAGCTTCATAAGCATCTTTACAGGCAGTCGTTTAAGTTACATATAAGTTACAAGTAGGACAATAAAACACTGGCAGCCCATCACCCAGGCCTCTGGCTGTCCAACTGACTAGGATGGAACATTCACCCATGCATTCCATCACTCAGGCACAAACACTCCACATGACATCACAACATTCCTTGTGCATAGCCAAGCCATACACAACAGTTATAGCCCCCCCTCAAACTGAATGTAGTGGAGATCTATGGACGATCTATGTTATGAGGTCAGAATGTCTTGAATGATAGAAGGTTTGTTAAGTAGTATATTCTAAGTATATTTTACTAAAAAACTAGACTCAAACGGACCAGGTATCAAAATATGACCAGAAATAGGGTGATCCACCATTTTGTGATAGGTCAGGCATGGTCAGGCGATTCCTAAAATGGTGGATTGCTGTGAGTCATGATGACACCAGTGGAGATCTTTTTTTAATAAAAATTCATCCAGGGGACCATGGTGGGGAGAATGAGTGAGTAAACCCCGTCTAGATTAGGTCTGAGTGGCAGATAGTGCGATTAATCATAAGCAGGGAGAGGGGTTGTACATTGATCATGCCATTATAGGCAACAAATCACAGGCAGGAAAGAGGCTGTACTTTTATTCAGGCCATCACCTCACCTCCCTAGAGTGTCTATAAGAGAGGGTGAGCCTAGTGATTTTAGCAGAGTCCCAGAGATGTCATTGATACTGTATCCTGTGTATCCTGTGTCTTGCCTGCTGGAAGAAATAAACTTGCTCACTTTGAAAAATTCTGCCTCAGTTTGCTGATGTGCTCCAGACTGTTTTCGTGTCCCCAAAGATGCCAATGCCCAGGTGTTACGCTCACCTGGTTCCCACAGGGGCGTCGATCGGACCCGGACAGCTGTGGTCTTCACCAACGTGATGCGTAGTGCCGAGATGACTGTCTGGACTGGCCCGCCTAATCTCGTCTGCTTGATCCGTAGAAGTATTCTCCTGCAAGTGGAGAAAGGGATTTAGCCACCCGTGGATATGAGTGATAGCTCCCTCCCACTGTTCTCGTTCTCCCTTCTTGTCACCTCCGATATCCCCTTTTAGGAACCTCACCTTATGTATTTAAATGATGAGCTCTCCATCCTGCGTGGATTGCAGGGGCGCGTTGATGCCAGTTACTTCACTGGTTTGAAGGTGTGGGAGAGTTACGGAGAGTATTGACTCTGAGGTTCCTGGATAGGTTCGGTAAGTATCAAGTTCATAGAGTTCAATATGTCCGATGATTCACTCTTGTTCCCCCCTTCCTTCCTTGTCTTGCAACTAAGATTGTGAGAAGATACCCCTCTTGGCAGTTGGTGGCGCTCAGGTAAGAGTCTGTATTACCCGACACCGTCCGGTAAATGTTGCCGGTGTTTAATGTGTTGTTTTCTCTCTCTTTGCAGGTGCGGCACATGAAGATGTGGAGAGTTATAGAATAATGCCTCCAGTGGTAATCAGGTAAGTCTATGATGGTAAGTGTTTTATTTGTTGGTTTTCTCGGCTCACCTTGTTGTTTTCTTTTGTCCCTCAGGTGCAGGAGTTCTGCGAAGAAATGATGGAGGCAGCGCCGAATCGAAAGATGCTGCGAGGACTGGTGAGTATGGCGTGGCGCTGCAGCTGGAGATGCGACGCATACTGAAATGATGTTCTTTCCAGGTACGGAGGCGAGATGGATCCGAAATCAGGTGAGGAATTCGAAATAGTTTGTTTTCTAATCTTGTCCTTTTCTTTCCTCTTGGTTTTAGGAGCTCCAGATTCGAGGCGGGCATGGCAGAAGACTGGATGCAGACTGCAGGCACGGTGAGCGTTACGCTGCTGGATGCAGAATAACGCGAAGCTGTTATTTGGGCGTGGTTTAAATAGCCTCCAAAGTAGTTCCAGGTAAGAAGTTCCCTAGAACCACGCCTGAGTAAAAAATAGTCCCTGTAGAAAAATAGACCCATCCAGGCCTCACGTTGGCTTGGACTCACTAGCAGCATGGTCTGCATCAGGTAAGTAAAGTCTATGAGCCTGGCGCCTATGGCGCCAGGACTGATTTCCATGATGAGCCTGGCACCTAAGGCACCAGGACTGAACCCAAACAGCCCCCAGCCGGGGCTGTTGGGGTTTTTAGTAAGTATTTGGATGCCTGCTTCCGGAGCTGATGGGCTTGGTCCTGATGCCCGGGGGTAGGCATCATGACACCAGGAGAGAGGGTGATGGGACCCTCCTCTAGACATGGGTGCCCATTTTGTCAAAAAGGCCCTGGTCTTCTTTTTTTGCCCTTTCTTGTTAGAAAGGTCCTTCTTGAGATTGACTCTACGTGCTAAACCAGGTTTAGTCCCTTTGTTCATTTGGTCTTTGGTGGGATTCACTGGTGAAGCCCGCCCCTGGCTCCAGCATGTCTGGCAGCGGCAGGAAGTGGGGAGATGCCCGAAACTCCCTATGCTTAATCCCCTTGGTTACAGGAATGCACCCAAAGGTGATTGGCTGGCTGGCTGTCCTTGCAGGACAGCCACCCTACTGTGTGAGCTACAGCTTGGCTGCGAATGAATGAGAGAAACCTGCATTAAAGGTGAGGCTTTTGGCTTGGAAGGCAGAGTCGACCACTGGATGAATGAATCCGGAGAAGAACTTGGAAGAAACGCTTGCTGCAACTCCTGGACCGCTGGTTTGCCTGGTGAAGCCCTGCTGCATTGCTGAAGCTCTGAATTTGCCTTGACTAGAGAAGCCGTGCAACTGACAACTTCTCCCCTTGGGTTGGTGGGACCAATCTATCCCAAAGCGAACTCGTCTGGACATCCTCTGGGACCTGGCTGTACTTCCATTGCTGCTGCAGGAACCGATTGCCAGGGAGAGGAACACCAGAATAGAGTGCATCATTTTTAAATCGGACAGGAGCTCAAGGAAGATCCTCTGGACTCCCATGAAGCAGGACTCACCAAGCCTGAGTCACCTCAACATAGTGCTGGACCCCAGATGCAAGGAAACTCCACAGTGGAATCCGAGAACCGCGCTGGTGCTGTTTGCGAGACCCACAAGAAGCTGAAACCATGAAGTGCTGCTAATCTGAAGTTTCCCCATTGCTGCCGCCGACCTTCCATTCGAAGTGCAGGAGTTCCCAGATGTCCTCCCTCTTTTCCCCACGACTGAGGCCCAGGAACAACAGGATCTGCCAACCTAGACAGGAACAGAAGCCAGCTGGAACCACTTTCTTCTAACCAAAGGTACTGTAAAACTAAGGGGACTTACCTCTTGTTACGTAGCCTTGCTAGTTCTCGGTTGAGACTTGCCCTGGTTGCTTTCGCAGAGTTGCTTGCAGCTTTGCCCCTCTCAAGCCTCCCAGCTTGCCAGCTTGTGCCCTAAATTAGTTTCATTTTATACAAAGACTTCTAAAACATTGTGCAAGCCTTTTTACCTAACCACAAGAAGTGCTTCAGCTCACCTAGACCTTTGCTCAACTAATATTGGCTGTCCTGGCTCCTTGAAAGACTCTTCTTACCTCTGACTTTGTGCTTTACCTTTCCCCCAGGAAAGGGTTCATTTACTTTGCATTGGAGGGTTAAAAAAAAAAGTACTTACCTGTTTAGGAATAATTGTTAGCCATTGTTTTATTGCCTCATCTTTTTCTTTTGACACTAACCTCAGTATTGCTCTAAATATGCCAGTGATATATCAATGTCCACAGTGTCCTAGTTATTCAAGTGACCTCAGGGTGTAGGAAGTATCTATGTGCCATCCGAAATGGGTATCTACTGATTTAAAGAAAACGAGAGTGTGTATTTTGAAGTATATTTTTGTGTAACATATATTTGTTCCCTTCTAAAGAAGGCTTATTCAACTGACTGTTAAATTAATAAATAATTGTTTAATCAAGAAACCTTGAGTGTAAGTGTTTATTTGGATACTTGTCACTGTGAATCTCTGCGTATTAACCCAACAGCTCACATTGACCCCTCTTGAGATAAGCCTGGTTGCTCGGTCACTCTACCACATGTGTAGTGCATACTTATACCAAAAGTTGGGTTAACTATTGCCAAGAGGACAAGGCTGGTGCAGTCTTCCACAGGGAAATGCATACAATCTTGCCTAACAATGGCTTTTACCTTTTCATGTTGGGGTTGTACGTTCCCATTCCCTACGTAGAAGCCAAGATATTTCACAGCTGATTAGGCCAATCTGCACTTAGCTGGATTAGCAGTTAGGCCAGCATTTCAAAGGACTCTCATGATGGTATAAAGGTGGGATACGTGGTCTTCCCAAGTCTTACCATAAATGACAATATGTCAATATATGCTTTGAACTGGAATAGTCCTAACAGCGTTGAGAACACAGTTGTTTCCTTATCTGGCCCATATACGGGAACTTGCCGGTACCCTTTTGTTAAATCTAGGGTGGACAAATTAGTGGCTGTTCCGAGTTTATCAATTAGGTCATTGATGCGTGGTATGGGATAGGCATCGAAGTCCGAGATGGTATTGACTTGATGCAAGTCTATGCAGAATCTCCAGGAATGGTTGGGTTTAGTGACTAACACAGTAGGAGAGGACCATGGACTTGAGGAGAGCTCAATGATATTGCCTTTCAACATTTTGTTGATTTCCTCAATCACTATCTGCTTACGGGCTTCTTGTAGTTGATATGGCTTTAGATGAACCACTTTACCTTTAGGTGTTCTGATATAATGGTATGTACTTTTCACTTTTCCTGGTTTCTCTGAGAATACATCAGGAAATGAGAATACTGCATCTTTTAGATCTTCTTGCTGTTGGAGTTGACAACTCGAAGGGAATTAAGTCAAAGTTGTCTATGTCCTCTGTTTTCTGTTTGGTTGAGCTATTTTATACGTACATGTTCCAGTCCGTTCTATTATCGCATAAGGTTTGTGCCACTTGGAGACAAGTTTGTTTTCTGAGGTGGGCAAGAGGACCAATACTTTCTGTCCTATGGAGAATTATCTTAAATCTACCTTTTTATCATAAGCAGCCTTTTGTTGGCTTTGGGCCTTCCCCATATGAGTACAAACCAAGTCTTGTACCATTTTCATGTGTTCTCGCATTCGAGTGGCAGTTTGTGAGATTGGAATGGGGGCCTCCTCTCGTTCTTCCCAAGTTTCTCGGAGCATACCCAAGACATCCCTGGGTTCTCTTCCGTAGAGCAATTCAAAGGGAGAGAAACCTGTGGAAGCTTGGGGGGTTTTCCTTACAGCGAATAAAGACCATGGCATCATCTCCTCCCAGTCTTTCCCGTACTTGTCCACTCATTTTCATAAAATTAGTTTTAAGGTCTTATTGAAACTTTCTATCAGGCCATCGGTTGGTGGATGGTATACAGAAGTTAACAAGATAGTGATGTGGAGTAGCTCTTTGACTTCAGCCATAAGCTTACTCATACAATTTGAGCCTTGGTCTGTAAGTATTTCATTGGGAAATTCAACCCGGCAAAAATACAGTAGAAGATGCTTAGCGATCTGCTGGGTGGTGGTATTTCGCATTGGGAATGCCTTGGGATATCGGGTTGCATAGTCTACGATCACTAGGACATATTTGTTGCCCAATTTAGATGTTTCTCTAGGTCCTATTAGGTCCATGCCAATTCTAGAAAAGGGGACTTCTATGATTGGTAACGGGTTCAGAGGGGCAGGTAATGGGATGTGCAGGCTGGTTTTTTTTGGCATATTTTGCATGTCTCACGTCTCCCCTGAAGTTGGGATCAATAACGCCAGCTAAGACATCTTTTTTATTTATATTTTTATTTTGGACATTTATACCGAGCTCCGGGCAGACTTAACTGTATAAAGGCACTGATGATAACAGACCACTGTAACATAGTAGTAGCCGACTGGTGTGCATAAACCCCCCATGAACTTACCTAGAACTATTTAAACAGGAATTGTTTTCAGCACCTTCAGGAACTGAAACAATTTTGCACACTTGTGAATTGAAAGTGGCTGTGTGTGGATACGTGTGCTATCACAATGCGGCTTGATTCAGACGTTCAGCTACGCTCTAGGTTATTTCCTAGGTTCTTTCCTCTAATCATCTGAGAGGACGAGAGAGCGAGAGGAACGGTGGCGGTGACAGCGGTGGCAGTACAACCCGAGGAGCCCAGAGGAGCCGCCTACGATCCGTTTTGGGTCCGCCTTGGATCCCGCTCTGGAGTCTTGGAGGAGAGGACATGAGAGGGCAGAGTGCACTGTAGCTAGTGTGTTAGCGTGCAGGGGAGCGACTGTGGTGTTTGCGACCATTAAGGTAATTAAGGGAAAACACCTGGTTGTGGCTGTCCTGTCTGTGGCCACAATCTATGCGCCACAACTTACCAACTGGTAGCCACCTGTTAGCCAGAAAACACCAGCAAAAAACCGGCAAACACTAGCCCAGCTCACTTTTGCAATACAGCACTCGGAGCTGGTGCTGACGCTTTACTGTTTACAAGACGGATCGTCTTTTACTGTGTGGCTGATAAAACTTTAAAAATGTGGGTGCACTTTGGAATTAGAGTCGGCTCGAAGATGCTTGGTACCTTTGTGCTCTGCGGGTTCGGCGGGCTGGGAAACCATAGCCCTCTGCGTATTGCTCGTCATTTACTCTGTATCCGGAGAAGGTACAGAAAGTTAGCTGTGAAAATATGACGAGAAAAGGAGCAAGTCGGCTGAGAGAGGAGGACTTAATATTATTAACTGGCGAGGTATTATCACGATCGCCCATATGTAAGGTGTCTACTATTGGCTGTCCTAAACACCGAATTGACATAACCATGTGTTACTATTAATTACTGCAGCTGCAATTAATTTGTGGGTTCCTACTGCCGGCTGTTTGGTAAAAGCTCACGAGGAGCACCCAAAACACCCAAAGCAGTAGAGTGCTGAAAATAATTTTGAGTTGGGCATCATTATCTAATTGCCTGTCCTTGAGCGGAGTGAGTGGATACAAGAGTTACCAGGAGACTGCGGGAGAGATTCCTTTGATCCTGATAAAAGCTTACGAGGAGCACTCAAAGTTGCAGAGTATTGAAAATAACACAGAGTTGGGCATTATTAATTAATTGCCTGTCCTTAGGCGGAGTGTGTGTAGGCTAGCGAGACTGGGGGACTGTGGGAGAGATTCCTCTGATCCTGGTAAACCCCTATAAGGGGCACTCTAAGCAGCAGAGTGCTGAAAATAACGAGGGTAATTTACAACGTGATTTTGATTTTTAATCACATAGCTTTAGTATCTCTGAAATTATCCTGCAAATTGGGGAAATCCAAGTAGTGTGAAAGTAATTCTTGGAGAGCAAATATGTCTGCTCAGCAGAGGGTACCGCAAACTAACTAAAGAGCAGAGATTGCGGGAAGTAAATGTAAATTGAAAAAGCAAACACCACTGAGTAAAGGAGCGATCACGTCCTTCTTTCCGCCTAATGTACAAGCGGAAAAGAATTTGCCCATATCAGAGAAAGGGGATTCTAATAGTTAAAATGCTATTAATCCCCAAGATAGGTCAAATGAGGTAGAAATTGACAAGAATTCCCTCTTGGGGATGTGCTTATTGATGCAAAGATCAATGACCCCTGCAACTGTTAAACTTACAGAAGACTGTGACCATGGAGTGACAACGAAACAGTGTCTGTAGTCCACGATAACAATGGACAGACTATCTGTGTCACCAAATTTTGCTATACATTCAGAAATTTCAGATCCAGAGCTCAATATCGATTCTTTCTCATGTCCTAATACTCTGGTTGAGATACAAGCATCAGTGGCATCACTGCAATTCGCACTAAGGATCTTGTTAATAATGTGCGGCCGAATTTTAGAAAACACAATAAATTTAGCAGCATTAAATGCCACAAATAAAAATCTCATTGAGTAGACTGAGAAAAAAAGTAAACCGTTGTTTATGCAAATAACAACAACTTTGATATTACTCTGACTGGACACTCTGATCCCATTACTATTACTTTCCTAGACTTAGAAATCTTTGTTGAACATAATACACTACAAACTAGGACATTTAGAAAACCTACTGCAGTCAATGCTATCTTGCACGCCAAAAGCTGTCATCAAAAAGCAACCATTTCCAACATCCCAGGTGGAGAATTCTATAGAGCACGAAGAAACTGTTCTAGAAAGGAAGACTATGAAGCAGAATGCATTCAACTAACCAATCGCTTTAAGCAGAGAGGGTATCCTGAAATTACAGTCCTAAAAGCCTCACATAAATACTCTCAAATTAAACGTGGAGAACTATTAGTTGCCAAGCAAGCCCAACAAAACACAGTATCCAATTCAAGCAGACCAATCTCGATTATCACTCAGTTCTCTAAAGATTCATCAACTTTATACAAATTGGCCTCCAAACATGGCCATTTACTACATTTGGATCAAGACTTTGTACCCTATATCACGAAAAAGCCCAAGTTCACCTTTACTAAAGCGAACACCCTACGGACATGGTTGGACTGGCCGCATCGTCCGATCGGCCACTGGCCGATGTACTGTGGGGATCTGGGGTGCGGTTTTTCTTGAAGCCGTCCCTGGGACGGTTTTTTAAATTATTATTATTAAACTCTCACAGCTCGCAGGCAGCCAGCCACTGCAGTGCCGTGGTGTGGCGCTGCATGCGTGAGTCAGTCAGTGTGCAGTGCCAGCATGGGCACGGGTCGTCGGGTCGTGTGGGTGGCCCAAGCTGGGGTGTGTTTTTTTTTTTTTTTTTATGGAATGTTTGTGTATTCTGTTGTCGGCTGTCGCATCATGCGCGACTCAGCAGGGCCTGGGGGGGGGGGGCCTTGGGCCAGGCTGGCTGCTGCTGCCTCGCTGGGCTCGCCCTCGCCTTGCAAGTGGTCCACGGAAAGGAAACTGACACCATTATTCAGGGCAAGGGGGCGGGCAGGGGTCAGGAGGGCTGTAGCCTCAGTGCAGGCAGCATACATTATTCATCAAAGCAAGGTAACAAAACACACACGTTGTTACCTTGCTTTGATGCTTATGCATCATGCAGATGCCAGAGGCTGCCTCCGGCTCGCTCTGATTGAAATGCTAATAGAAATTAGCAAGCCTGCCTGCCTGGCTGCCCCCTCGGCCTCCTGCCGCCAGGGCTGGGCCGGGGACTGGGCGTGGGCCCCGGGGCACAGGCAGCACACAGTCTGGCCTCCCCGGGCAGCACGGGCACCTTATCATAAGTAACAACAAGTTGCTTTCAACTTTAGGAAGTAACTGTTGTGCTTGGGGGGCTGGGCCGGGACAAGGCCCTGCCTGGGAATTGTGGCAGGGCAGGCCGCGGCCCAGGCTCAGTGTCGCCGCTCGCTGCAATTGGACTGTGACGTGACTAGAGAGAGAAAGAGGATAAGTTGGGCCCTCTCCGTCCCTGGGCATGATGATTTTGGCCAGCAGTGAGTGACACTGACACCGGCAGCAGCCAGACAGCGCCAGGAGGATCCGAGCCAGCCCACCCACACTCCACAGCAATTACAGTCAGCAAGCACCTGTCCGTCCCAAGAGACACTCCAGTCCTTCCTCCCCAGCAGCCAGCGGAAGACGGAAATAAGGATACAACACGGGGAGAGTGTGAGAATGAGAGAGAAGAGACTTTGAAAGAAGCGGGGAGCGGCTGCGGGGACCGACACGGTGCGTGAGAGAGGCAGAGGCGCCCCCGGAGCCGGACTCCAGAGGCCACAGCGGGACAACAGGTGCTGCTACCGGGCGGGCCACCCACCATTTCCCCATCTCAACACTCGACTCCCGTTGTCCCGTACAGGAGAGGTTCTGCGCCTGGTAAATACTGACCCGAGAGATTCACCTGTCTTGACTTTGCACACTGTTTTTTTCTTAAAAGCGAGGGGCGTCCACGCTCGCTCTCATCCTTAAGGCGCTAGAGTCTTGGGGCGGGCATTTACAGCGCGTGTCTGAATACCAATATGCCCCATTACTTTGAATCAGTAGTATTACATTTTCAAATTGAATTTTAATAATTGTACTTTAATTTATCATTCATCCTGAGAGGATTACGATTCACTTTCCTAATAAATATATCCATCTCCTTTTTCGAATGATAGGGATATCATTTTCCACAATATATAATATGACATGTAATCGTCTTTCTGATGCTTATATCCAGAGCAGGACCTTCAGGCGCAATTATTTAGGAACCTGACGTTCTGGCTGCTGGCGCGGCTGTTTTGCCCTTTTAGCGTGCCCTGGCTGTTGGCAGGAGCCAACAGGGCGCACTGACCTTTAGGCACAGTAGGCCTGATTCATAGTGTTTTATAATGGCAGATTCCCATAGGAAAAGGCTCCATCATCAGCCCCAGTATGTTTTGGCGCAGACCACTGCATTACAGAACACAAAACCTATTACATTCAGTACGTTTCGGATGGTGCATAATGGTCTGAAATGGCCCAACAATGCCATTTAGTGATATGATATGATAGGTTATTTATAACGCGCTTAATACCCAGAGGTTCTGAGCGCGGACCCTGGAATCGAACCTGTGTTGCTCCATGTCCTCTTGCATCCAGCACGTTGCCCATGAGCTATCCTCCCGAGACCTTGGGAGAAGTCTGACTGCATTGTTTGATGGAACCCCTTTATGTCATTTAAATATTTATGGGTTTATCTTTGCATCCTCGAACTACATTGCATTAGAATGCATTTTTAAGAAGCACAGAGTGGGTCAAAGTTTAAGTGGCTATGCCGAGCGTTGAATAGTGTTCATTGTCTTTCCATCTGGGCATACGTGCCCTCTTTCAAGCACATATGTGTGTGTAAATATGGCATCTAATTGGAACTTTGAAGCTTAAATATTACATGTGCACTCCAGACAATTCAGTGCACTTCTAAAGACAAACACTTGGCCGTCCTCGCATTGTCGATTGTCCAAGGCAAGGCCGCTTAAACATGGCGAAGTCGAGCACAGCGAGTGTAGTGATGCAACACAAGTGTACAATGAAGACACATGATACAGCATGCATGTGTTAGCATATGAGCAGAAAGGTAGTGGTTTAAGCACAGGGAGGCACAGGCGTGACAAAGTGACATAGTGAGTGAGATTGATTCCCAAGTATCAGACTGGTTTTTTTTTCACAAGCTTTCTTTATTTGTATTTCCAACACTTACTGCATATAATGCGCAGTACTGAGGCGATATGCCCCGTGGTGGCGGGCCCACCTTGTGGGAAACTAAGCTGTGAGTACCCTGGCCTTGCCTGGTCGGTCGTGTGCAAGATTTTCCCCCATGAGAAGCTAGTGCACAGAGCAGCGTGTCAGTGTGTACTGAAGTCACACAGCAGTGTCACATTCAGTGCATGCAGTGTGTAGACATCAAGCAGCAAGCGAGTTTGAGCCTCGGTGCACTGCCTTGCAATATTATAGGCACCGGCAGTGTGTGTGCCACATGATGTGAGCACACAAAGTAAAGTGTCTTGCACCTAAAGCAAGGTGAAAATCAGGTGCTATGGGTATGATGTTCTGTCCCTCGCATAGAGCATGGCACTTGGTATGGTAGCATGCAGTGTAATGAAGCAGTGCTTGTAGTGCAATGTGTAAGTCTCCGGCAGTGTGATATGCAGTGCCTACTACATTCCGGCCATGAGAATCAGTCGCCTGTGAGAGTTGACAGGTATTTTTCTATAAGTTGCAGTGTCAGAGATTGGCAATGTGGTAGTAGGGATGCCGTTTCCAAACTACTGTGCCTCTGGTGCATCTCACTGGGTGACTGCAAGCAGGCAGTGTAAAACGCAGTGTCTCCTACATGCTGTGCAGCTCTAATGGTTCATGCTATGATCAGAGAGTGCATGTGTGCAGTGTATACATTGAACGCCGTACCTCTTCTACTTTTAGGAGGAAGTGCAAGGTGCAGGCAGCGGATTTAGTGACCCTAGTGCCAGGTGGCAGGTGCAGGCATTATGTAGATAGCAGGCAGAGTAAGCTGCTATCACCACCCAATGTACCGTGTGTGGCTTTCATTTTGTGAACAAGATGCTGCGCAACCAGGGCCCACTTACAAATCTCTGACGATGGGCATGACCTGTAAAATGCAGTGCCTTTGAGTGGCACATCTTGCTTTGGTACCGTACTATGTGAAACCAGTGAGTTGCAGTGCCTCCAGTGCACACCGTACAGGTCAGCTCAATGCGCTCACACGCTGTGAGTGAGCTGAGCAGTGAATGCTGCTCAGCTCTGCCCATGTCACTAGCACACAGAGCGGGAGTAGTACAGTGTGCTGCAGAGAATGGTGCATTTGCCTGGGTACAAGCCAACAATGCCCACCCGAAGCGTGGCAGCGGGTCTCCCTGTAGCGGGGCTCTGAGTCAGGCACCTTTTGGCGTCAAACTGGGTGCGCATTTCAACATGCTCTCTCCCTTGTTCTGGTTACAGCGCATAGAATCGCACAGCATATTGCCCGGCCACCTAGAGGTATATTTTAGTATTCAGACAGAACAGAACCGAACTTGTAACCATTTAAAGTTCCCTAACAGATGCAGAAACTTTACAATCCCAGCAAGGCCATCTCAGCCTTTCATCCTGAGGGCGATAAATGTGTACCAAGACAGGTTGGGTGATATTGTATCATTGTATGCATATTTGTGCTATAAAAAAGAGCTCAAGCGTAAGTGCTATACAATAACATATTATCATTTGGCCTTGGACTTCTGCTTGTATTCACAGTAATTTGACAATATGGATCTATACACACAGATATTAATGATACATATGGTGATCCATTCCTGTATGAAATGTATATCACATTAGTGAAATCATAACCATATTTTTATAGTGTACTTAGTAACAATGCTATTTGATGCCCACTTTCTGTTTTGTCAAGGGGTGAAAGGTAGTGCTTCATTAATGGTACTGATTCTGTAGAAACATCTGTGTTTGCGCAGTGAGAACCGTGGTAGGCAATGCATTCCTTTCTATAGCGTTGCGCTTTGCTGGGCACAGATTCCTCAGTCAGTGTTCACTCTGTATCAAGTCTCACTCGCACACATTGTTTTTTACAAGCCCTTGCAGTTGATGTCTAGTTTAGAGCTTATATTCAAATGACCTTTACCTGTTTACTGCAATCCCAGTTCCCTGCACTAGCACGTTACTATCTGGAAATTCTTTAGCAATTTGCATCCTCCAAATGAAACAAGGAATACATCAACACATCACAAACCATCCTCTATTGTTTTTAGCTCAATTTGTGTACAGCCTTTATGGACCTGGATGGTCTTTTGTGACAGACTATCTATGGTTTAGCTAGCTATTGGGGGATGCTTTGGCGCCCATCATATTTTGTTACAAGCCCTGCACTGTATTTATATGCTATATACTGTGTTTATTGGGTTTTCTTTACCTTGTTTCTTTTTGCAGGCAGGTCACTGTTCAAGTATCCACTCTAGTCAGGCCTTAGAGCGGAGCTACCAACAGCCAGCCAGGCGAGCCCATCCCTGTGAGTAAGTAACCACTAGTGACTGTACATCCTCAATGCAGTGCAATGTAAGGTGGTCCTGTATAGCATGACTCAAACCACTTTGGCAGCCTTTATTATGCACACCTGTTGTCTCCCCCCAGATTCACGGCCACCCTAGGCTCAAGTCCAGCATATAAGCAGCACAGTGACCAGGCAGAACTCCTAGCCTATTCCTCCTCTTTCAATCTGGCCACGTTTTGTTATCGTGCATTTGCATCCAGACCTAATGTGTGCTAGGGCAAAAGGAAAACCTGGATTATACCTCTCTCAAACACCGGGGTGGAGGATAGGATGATTACACAAATGTGTACATTTGTGTGCATGCAGCAGGAATTCACTTGCTATAGGCACCATTGGTGTTTTTCATAAGTTAATTACAATGCTACTTTCCTTTTTGGCTACTATTTTTTTCTGAGACGTCATACCATAATACAACGTCCAGGCCACTGCTCGCCTGGAGAAATAACATGCATGCATCCAGTTCATTTACCATGCCATGGGAATGGATTACTGTTAGACTCAGCATTTTATAGACCCAGCTAGATATTGTTCTCTTTTTTGGGTGGGAGGTTATGGTGAGGCTGGGGACAGTCAAATCTGGAAATGCAGACAAGCACTTGTTTCCTCTTAATGAAATGATATTTTGGATGTTGGCACTGGCAGCCAGGTTACTTAGACCTACTGTGATAAAGGTAGGAATCAGATGCACAATTAAGCTAATTTTATTTTTTAGGAGAGAAATGGATTCAAAAAAAAGAAAGGGAGGAGCAGAAAAACTAAGAGAAAAGAAGAAAAAGCGAATTGAAGAGGAAATCCGGCAAAACAAAACAATTGAAGATCTGTTTACAGGTCAGACCATCAAAATGTCACGTGGTGGTATTGCTGGGAGAAAAGTGGATGAGGTTGAACAGCCATCTTCTTCAGGTACAAGTGTTAAACCTGGTTCTTCACCGGACCCATCAACAAGAGCTCCAGATGTGAGAAGACTAGAAGCCAGAGTCTCTGCAGTTATTGGAGACATCTCAACAGAGGCAGATGCTGCAGCAACTATAATGTCAGCAATCATTGAAGGTGCCACCCAAGAGGAAGTGTCGGAATCAAGTCTGCCAGAAATAATTGAGGCTGTCCATCTCGAGGAAGAGGCAGCCGGTGGTGGTACCAGTCTGCCACAAACAACTGAAGATTCCCCCAAGGAAGAAGTGTCGGAATCAAGTCTGCCAGAAATACTTGAGGCTGTCCTCCTCGAGGGGGAAGTGGCAGCCGGTGGTGGTACCAGTCTGCCACAAACAATTGAAGATTCCCCCAAGGAAGAAGTGTCGGAATCAAGTCTGCCAGAAATAATTGAGGCTGTCTTCCTCGAGGGGGAAGTGGCAGCCAGTGGTGGTACCAGTCTGCCACAAACAATTGAAGATTCCCCCAAGGAGGAAGTGTCAGACACAAGTCTGCCAGAAATAATTGGAGACAACATCATCCCCCCAGAGGAAGTGGCAGGTACTAGTCATTCGAAAGAATCTTTATCTGCTTTACAACATACTGAAGACTCAGGGAATGGGGGTGTGAAGCGCAGAGCACTGAAAGATGATCTACAGGTGGCAGACTATTTGTTTCAACATCCAAAACCAGATCAACTTTCCTATTTCTTTCAGCACCATCCAATTCAACCTCCCAAACATAGACACATTAAAGCAAGCTTAGCCTTTTGGAGGAAAGATGGGGGAAAACGGTATTGGTTAAGTTACTCTGAAATACAAAAGGCCCTTTTTTGCACAGTTCTTTTAGCGTTTACTAAACGTGGAGAGAGGGGTCTTTTCATCAACGGGATGAAAAACTGGAGGCGTATTTACCAGCGCATTGCAGAAAATGAGGCAGGCCAAGGTCACCGGAGGTGCACAGATTCATATATGTTGAACTTTTCAGGGGTCGACATAGGCGGTTTACTCTTTCACCGACAGAAATTAGCTCGAAGTGAGCAAATCAGAAAAAGAAGAGACATATTGGAGCGCGTTATTGACGTTGTAAAAGTCATTGGGAAAAGGGGGCTCCGTTTTTGTGGGAAATCAGAGTCCATGTCCGAGCTGGATAATGAAGAGCTGGATCATGGCAACTTCCTTGAAATCCTTCTGCTCCTTAGTAAATATGACAGACCTATACAGGAACATATTGAGGCCATTCAAACCAAATCCAAAAAGAAAACTGGGCAAGTACGGGGTGCTTCTGTGACCTTCATGTCAAAGACTACAGTTGGGTATGTGATTGAAGCCATTTCCAAACTGATCAAAATGGTAATCTGTCAAGAAATAAAGGAAGCAGGGATATTTTCCATTCAGATAGACTCAACCCAAGATGTGTTACTGATCAGTGCTCTATAATTATTAGATATGTTACTGACACTGTACCTTAACACCTACTAGCATTAACCAACTGTACTTTGTCTACTGGAAAGGGGCTGTTTGAGTTGGTGCAGAGTGTTATTAAAGATAATGGTCTGGACCTACGCAAGTGCATTGGAAATTCAACCGATGGTGCATCCAATATGCAGGGGCAGTACAATGGTCTCACATCCTGGCTCAGTAAGGAATCCCCTGTTCAAATACATGTCTGGTGCTATGCACATGTATTAAATCTTGTACTTGTAGAAGGGACACAAGTATCAAATGAATCCATGTCTTTGTTTGGCCTGTTAAACTCTTGTGCCGTTTTTTTCAGGGAGTCCTACAAAAGGATGGATGCGTGGCGTGAGCTGTCTGTGGAAGGCCGCACAATCCAAATAATAGGAGAAAGAAGGTGATGGGCAAAGGATGCAGCACTACGGAAAGTTTTTGGCCCCTTTAATAACCCAAACAAAGCAATGTTCATTGGTGTGGTTGTTGCACTCAATAATATTGGCTCAAATACGGATAAATTCAATGCAAACGTCCGTTACCAAGCTTTAAACTTTTCTGAGGCTCTGTGCAAATTCCAAACAGTGCTCACAGCCCAGTTATATCTCAGAGTATTTAATTCGACAACCCCATTATCTAAGTACCTCCAGACAAGTGGAATGAACATCCTACAGTCACAAAGAATGGTCTCGGACACTACAAAAGCGCTTGCTGCACAGTCAAGAAATTTTGATTCTGTGTATTCTGCAGCTGAAAAATTTGCAGTATGGGCCAACGTGGGCTTGGAAGAGAGAGGCTATGATAAAGGAGTGGAAACTGCACTTCCAGAGGGTAGAGTGTCCCACAAAAAGAGGATGCCTGGAATGAATGCAAGGGATGAGCCAATCACCTTGGCTAAAGACCGGTTTAGAGTTACTGTACATAATGCCATTATGGACAACATTCTTCAAAGCCTAACTAGTCGTTTTAAAACCCACTCATCTCTTGCCGCAGATATAGCATGCCTGGATCCCAAAAAATTTAATGAAAGTCTACCCGACAATACTCTTACAAATATGTGCTCCTTGCTTGTAAAACTGGATGACTCCATAACGCTACAGGGGTTAAGGGAAGAACTCTCAGACTTTGCAAGCAAGTGGACTAAACTGAGGAGGACACTACCAGAAGAGTATGCCTTTGAAGCCCTACATAGTGAAGATCCAGCACTACAAGATTTTGGAGAGCTACCTTTTAGTACAGAAATGCAATACATGCCGTAACTGTGCAGTATGTTGCTATGCAATTCTAAAAAGGTATGAACTTTTTAGTAGTGCTTACCGGCAATTGTATTTGGCATACAAGTTCATCTTGACCTTATCTTGCACACAGGTAGCATGTGAAAGACATTTTTCAAAATTGAAGAATATTAAAACCTGCCTAAGAAACCACCTCTGCCAGGACAACCTTGAAGCCTTTATGCTCATGTCTGTGGAGCGTAATGTGCTTGTCCAATTGCAAAATCCGGACATAATCGACCTGGTTGCACATAAAAGTGCATTGTTGCAGGAACCCTTGATTGAGTGATTTCCAGGATTTTCATGAACCTGGAAGCAGGATTTCCAGGAGTGGACTTGGCTGTCACAGAACTGTATGCAAAGTTATGTTATTTTATGAGTTGTGTTGTTATTGTGTCATCATTTGGCTGTACTGCTTATTAAATGCAACTCTATTTTCATTACTGGTGTCAACTAGTAGACATGCTTTGAGTCTGGTTCTGCAAAATAAGTATTTTACTATCTGATGTTTTTTTTTAAAAAAAGAACAAATGGAATGTTATCACTTTCTCAAGCGTTTACACAAAATAACAAAACATAACCATGCAACAGACACATGAACCCTCCATAAGTAGCATTTTCTGTTAAGTCGTGAATTGATGCGATTCACGGATGATGGTTTGAGGGCCACTTTTTTTGAGGTGAGGGGTGGGCCACTTTTTTGAGGTGAGTGGTGGGCCACTTTTCTGAGGCGAGGGGTGGGCCACTTTTTTTTGGGTGTCTGGGCCTATTTCTTGTCCCAGTCCGACCCTGCCTACGGAACTAACTTAGTCCCTCCTTCTTTGACCCAATAGAGACTTGTAATCCTCTCAGATGGTTGAAACAAGCTGTTGGCTTTCATAAATGTGGCAGTTGCAACCAATGTCAATTCGCTCATGGAAACTGTCAAGAATTTGTAGACAACAGCGGCATATCAATCAAAATTAAGGACTTTATCAATTGCAAATCTAAACTAGTAGTGTATGCTATTATCTGTGTGTGTCATAAACTAATATTGGAAGCACTATTAGGCAACTAAGGGTTCGTATTAGAGACATCTCTCAAGTCTCAAGAAAACGGACACTAACTTACCCTTGGCCTTACATTGGCAAACCCAACACCAAATGGACAATCAAGCAGACATACGTTTTATTGGTTTGATCAGAGCAAAGTGTGGCAAACGAGGAGGCAATATATGCCTCAAACTCAGACAACTGGAATCAAAGCTTATTTGTTGTTTTCGTTGTACTAGCATAGGCCTTAACACAGACCATGAAATGCATGTATTTCTGTAATGCACTGAGCACCAATCATCAAACCAATTTACTAAATGTCTAATGACCTTCTGTTTATTCTATTTTTTGTTGTGCTAATATGCTACCCTACGAGTATTCTAATAGCTTCTGCTTATTCATATGTGTGCTAACATTTTGTTGCATCAAGGTATATTATATTAACATTTTGGATTATTTATATCCATGATAATTTAAGTTTGTTTAACATGTACCCAAATCTCTTTGGCCTGTTCAATCTCTGCTATGCCAAGACACTGGCACTAACATTCTAACTGTTTTTGACTATATACATGCTTGTTCACTTCTTGTCCTGTCTAGATACTGCATTTGTCAACAGTAATATCTATGATTGCATCCATTTATTTCAGACCAATGTGGGTACATATATGCTTATTTCACTATGATATCTAATTTTCTTTTTGTGCTATTTAGAGGCAAATATTGCCCCAAACTATCTCTAAAAGGGACAATTTCCTGTCTAGCCTAGAAACTACACTTAACAACTATGTAGTGATTAGTAATGTTTGTTCGTGCGCCGTCACGCGAGTCTCTGCTCCTTTGTTATGATTCTAAGCAGGGGAGCTCGCGTGACGGCAGCAACGGTTGGACGAATGTAAGCTGAGGGAGTGGTTGCTCCGACGGGCTCGCGGAAATAAACTTCAAGCTAATTCTCCTACTTACCGCCTCCTCCAGTTCTTTCATTTTGGCGACGAGGATGGTGGCGAGCCCGCGGTGGAGAGCAACCCAGTAGCAGGGCACACGCGTGCCTGCTCAGGTCGTCAAGACCGCCTGTGAGCCCCGGCGCCTCCCACTCTCCCTGCGTGCAATAGACGCTGCTGTGCCCTGCCACCGGACCCCTCTTCCTGGGTCACAGATCACCGGTGAGCCCCGGCGCCTCCTGTTCTCCTTGCATCGAGGGAGAGAGCGCTGTGAGAGGCGCCGCCGGGTAATGCCACTGTGCCTCTTCCGGATTCAGGATACTCAAGGGCGTCAAGGAACGTAACTGGGACACGCCGGCCCTGCCCCGTTGAGGTGAGGAGGGGCACAGGGAGAGCGGGAGGAGTTCGGACCCAATAGAAAGTGGGCGGTCCCTCTAATTCGTAACACAGCACTGTCCAGCAGAGCACTCACGTGACCCACGTCTTCCTCAGCATATATATTGTTAAAGGGAACGCTTCACAGATTTAGAAAGGAATAACAAACATTTCGATTAGTGTGATTAAGTGCCGGTAATGAACAATACACTTAGGAAAGAAAGTTAAGTTTTGCTTCACGGATTTAAAAAAGGAATAACAAACATTTCCATTAGACTGATTCAGTGCTGGTAATGAACAATTCATGAGATAGAAAGTTAAATTACTCCAAGTTGACTGGAAGGCGTGTTTTAAGCAGTCTGCAAGAAGTGCAATTGTCTCAAGGATCAAAACACTTTAGCCATGACTGCAGCTAGCATGGCTCCACCTCCACCTTTCTTAATGGAACCTGGTGTCCCGCCAATAAGGTTGGACAGGTGGAAGAAACGCTTTGATACTTATCTGGTGGCAGTTGGAGGAGATAAATTTGCTGCTGCAAGAAAGGAAGCAATTCTTTTGCATAATTTAGGTAGAGAGGGTTGAAGTGTATATGATGGTTTGCCACAATATCCACAAAAAGGTCAAGGAGAAGTGGATCAGTATACTCTGACTGAGAAGAAATTAGAATTTCATTTTGAAGCAAAGAAAAATATAACGTTTGAGAGACATACGTTTTTTCAGAGGACACAGGACTCCGGTGAACCTGTAGAAAATTTTATAGCAGCATTAAGATCTTTGAGCCACACATGTGAATTTGGTAAATTAACAGATTCACTAATACGAAACCAGTTAGTACGTTGTACTAATAACATGAAAATTCAAGAAAGACTACTGACAAAAGATGTATCTCTAGAAGTGAGTGTGGAGACTGCCAGAGACATGGAGCAGGCACAAAAGTACATGTCGACTATGACAGGAGAGAAACAAGAAAGTGAAGTGGCAGCTGTGAGGGGGGTCATGAGAATGAGTGTGAATAAAGAGACCAAGTGCTATAAGTGTGGCAGCAATCGCCATATTTCCACGAGTGCATTCTGTCCAGCGAGAAACGTTTCATGTTTAAAATGCAAAAAAAGGGGACATTTTGCAAGAGTCTGCCGAGATTCGAGTCAAGTTCAATACATTGAACCTGGAGCAAGAATCCCAGAACAAGAAGAAAGTGTGAGTGGAGTCCAAAGCATACAAACCAAGCATGTGTTGGAGATAGCAGAAGTCTCCAATAGAGGAAGTGCACCTACCGATGTGTTTATGATAAATGGAAGAGTTGTTACACTAAAAGTAGATAGTTGCTCACCTTGGACTCTAGTATCAAAAAGAACATATGAGAACTGTTTACAAGGCTCAATCACTGATCTTAAACAGCACAGCCTAGAATCATATGCTTATGGTAATGTGAAGATTGAGATATTGGGAAAGTTTCAGGAGGCCATCAAGTACAAAGGGAGAAGTTGTGAATCGGAGATATGTGTGACACAAGAAGGATCTTCTCTGTTAGGGTGGGGTGAGCAACACAAACTAGGCATTCGAATACAAGCGAATGCGGAGGAGCCAGTCACGGTTGCAGAAGTAAAGGACAAGTGGGAAAATTAGTTTTCAAAGGTATTTCAAGAAGATTTGGGGATGCTCCCAAGGGTTTGAGCATGAAATACAATTGAAGGCTGGAGCAATACCAAGAGTGCACAAAGTGAGACCGATACCTCATGAACTGAGAATGAAATTGAAGTCAGAAATTGAGGCCTTGCTGCAGAAAGGAATCATAGAACAAAGTGAGAGTTCGGAATGGTTATCTCCTATAGTTGTGGCAATGAAACCAAATGGACAAATAAGGCTTTGTGTGCACATGAGAGATATCAATAGGAACATACTTGTAGACAGACATCCGTTGCCAATTATTGGGGATACGTTATCAACTCTTAAAGGAGCTAAAGTTTTTTCGGTGATTGACCTTTCTCAAGCCTACCACCAGATTCCCTTGAGAGAAGACTGCCAGCATCTAACTGCGTTCATAACGCCCTTTGGTATTTTCAAATACTGCAGAATGACGTTCGGGCTTGCTTCTGCATCTTTGGTATTTCAGAGAGTGATGGACACTATATTGGAAGGGATAAAGAACATTGTGGTATTTCAGGATGGCGTGCTTATATATGCAAATAGTGTGGCTGAACATGATGAGGTTTTAACCAATGTATTGGGCAGACTGTCTGAAGCTGGTTTGACAGTGAAGAGGGATAAGTGCAAGATTGGGGTTGAGAGAGTGGAATACCTTGGGCATGAAATTGATGAGTGTGGGGTGAGACCAAAGAAATGCTTGGTGGAGGCGGTAAAGAGTGCACCAGTGACGTCTAACAAGGATCAAGTGAGGTCCTTTTTGGGTCTTGCTGAATATTATCATAAGTTTGTTAAAGATTTTGCGATAGTCTCCACTCCCATAAGGATGATACTAAAGAAAGGTGCCAAGTTTGAATGGACTTCAGAGTGTGGTGCAGCATTTGAAAACATTAAGGAAGCGATTAGTAAAGCTCTCTCAATTGGGAAATTTGATTCATCAGATAAAACGGTATTGGTGGTAGATGCAAGTGTAATGGGATTAGGAGCAACTTTAGTACAATATGACAATGATAATAGGGAAAGAGTAATTGCATTTGCGTCAAGGGCATTGAAGGGAGCGGAGTCTAAATACTCTGTTATCGAGAGAGAGACGTTGGCTATGTTTTGGGCCATCACGCACTTTAAGTATTTTTTGTGGGGCAGGCGTTTTATTGTTAGATCTGACCAAAAGCCACTAGTCCAACTGTTTGAGAGTGGAAGGTGGGCTTTAGGCTATCCAAGGTTAAGCAGGTGGGGCTTAGGCATACATGCATATAATTTTGAAGTGAGTTTTCTTCCGGGAAAAAAAATGTAGTGGCAGACTGCCTGTCCAGGCTGCCGATTGGAGACACTGAAGTTAATGATAGTGAAGGAGAAATAGAGGAATCGGTAGTAGCTGATGTTCTGAGCGCGATTAGTCAGGAGTTGTGGTCTAAAGGAGAAGATTCTGATCAAGAACTTAAGTTAGTTAAGGAGTGGATGGTAAAGGGTTGGCCCCAAAAGAGAACTTTGGAAAGAAAATTTTATATATGGTGGGAGCTCAAGGAAGAATTTAATATTTTTGAGGGTAAACTAAGGAGAGGGAGGTGCATTGTCCCTCCAGAGTCTGTCAGGTCTAGCCTCTTAGAACTTGCTCATGAGGGCCACCCGGGAGAAAGTGCCATGAAAAGGAAACTTTGTCAGAATTATTGGTGGCCACGGATTGACAAGATAGCTGAGAGGTGGGTGAAAGATTGCATGATATGTCATTAGGATACAAGTACTTCTCTGTGACTATTTTTTTCCCCCCGGCCTCTTTACAGGATAATATAGCACTATATGCTGTTATTTAAAATATATCAAATCAACCACATGAGAGCGTCTCATTTGGCCACACCCCCGATTTCCTGAAACCATAACGTGGACACATTGTGCCTCTATATTTCTACAACGTACCACTTTTATTTTTAAAATTCTTGCAACACTTCTGTGCTATCAATACAATTCACACACACTTTTCTGTTTCTACGATTCCCCTTATATCCTTGTTTTAATTTATTTTGGTGAGCCTGCTTTTCAACTATTATATATGGCATCCTTTGTTTACTATTTAGGGCGCATTTGATGTGCACGTGACATCACTTGCGCTTACGTGCGCGTGACGTCACACGTGCAACGCGCTTCTGCTTAGTTTTGTACTTACAGCCGTTCCGGTCCACCGTTCGGCTGGACTGCTGTTTTTTCTACCTAGAGCTGGGGATTTAACACTTTTACTTGACCTTTAGGACATTATTTTACCACTAGGTAAGCCAGCACTCATTATCTCGCTTGCTCAGTGTTTTTCTTATGGCAGCACCCATTTATACATTTTTTCTTACATTCATCGGCCTACTCTCTTTTTTATCTTAGTCATCTCATCAAAGACCTCATCCTTAATTACTTCCTCTTGCTCAATACTTGTTACCTGCCATTTAGGTTAAGTGGGCATATGCCACGACTACAATCCTTTCTGAATTGCACATTAACATGGATCTCCAAATCATCGAATTTACTTTCCTCATCACTTAGGTCGATATTGCAACCTACCCTCCAGGGTGGATATTACTCAGACAGCCATATTGGTTATTTCCTTTACCACAATTACTGGTACGTGTCATTTGTAATTGATGACTCATTACAATTTCACTTTCCCATCACTCATCTTGTCCATCATTTTAGTCTTTTTCTATACACATTGGTGATACTTAATTCAGTTTATTCCTTCAGGGCTATAAGGTGCGTCATATATTCACCCCCTCTTCCTTGGCTGGCCCATGATACGCTCCCGTGTGTCTTGCTAAGAGCATATGAGCAACAACTATGTCAACCTACACTGATCTTCATTTTTAAATGTTTTTATCATATTGGATTTGGCTACATTATGAATGCTTGCCAACATTTCCCGCTCGAATGAATCATGGTATTGTTTTCTTTCCTTCTTTCTTGATTTATTGCTGAATTGTGACAACACATTGCTTATGATGTACTTATTTCTGTTTAACCCTCTATGTTATGATATGAACAAAGACTATTCTTTTATGTTTGTAATCTAACCGCGAAAACACCACACTTATTGGGTTTTCCTGTAAAAAAACAATTTTTCACATTTTTTTCTTTCTACTCACATTGTTTTATGCACAGCCTTGACAACGACCCAGCGGGTCGAAACACGTGTCGGCTGATTTTCTCTACAAGCAAAATAAATATCAAGTTCCTTTGCAACTAAGAGATTCATTGTGAATTTATAATCACAACAATATAACCCAGCCACTCAACTAATATGGGATCTGCGTGTCAATTCTACTCACAACGTATTGTAGACGTAGAATAACATTTCGGAACCCATACGGATGGTCAATGAGCCAACTGTGAATCCGGAACCAGATCTTAATGTGACAAATAATTCAATGTTATATTTCTCCCGAAAACAGCAGAGATTAGCAAAGAGGGTATCAATGAGGAAACGGCCTTGCAGTGTGGCTTCACCACTCCCAGAATCTGCTCCACATGTTAAAAACACGAATAAAATAAAGAAGAAAGCAGCCTGGGTGAAAAAGAGAAATTCTGAAAGGCCTGGGCGCTTCACAAATTGGCTCATTCCTGAGAAAGACAAGGAATTATTTGTCGAAGAGGAAGAATCGCCAGAACTTTTAACTTCACAGCTTGAGCAGGAAGTAGACATTACCTCATCCACACCTTATAGTCGAAGACAAATCCCTCTGTCCAGGGATAACCCATAACCAGTATCTATGGATAAAGGGCAGAAGCCAGTATTGAGTAACAATCGCATCTGTATAATTAAGAACCTGTACCAAAGTGATGATCAAGATTGGCTTACGAGAACTGAATTTTTGATCGGACTGCATTCTATTCCACAACTGAGAGTTTTAAGATCTGAAGACTTTGAATATATAGAACCATTTAATGGTTTGAATACTAATGTATCGGCTATTCATTGTAAATTCCTGGCAACCGCTCAAATGTTGCGCATGTATAAAGGAAATGTATGGGAGATTGATGTGGAAATCAATGCTGATCCAGAAAAAGAAGATCTAGAATGCCCAAGGAAACTGGTTGTAGAGCCCAAGATCAAGTCTGGTATGCCCCAAGTACCGACAAGAAAGGAGGTCCAGTTGGCTGACATCCAAAATATTTTAAAATGGCTGGTTGAATCTCTTCCAGTGGTACTTCCAAAGGAATAAGGTTGCTCGATTCTATCATGGAACTGCAGGGGCTTTAGCCACTTATTTACTCCTGAAGGCTCGTTGTCTTTTATAACTAAGTATACTTGTATATGTCTTCAGGAGGTATGGCTTACCACCCCGTTAGTATTGAATGGAGATACATTGTACAAATCTCTTGCAAAAAAGGGTTTACGGGGTAGACCGTATGGGGGTTAATTGTTGGAGTTCGACATAATGTAAAATCACGACGCATTGAAAACAAATTGGATGACTTTGTGATTGCGGTTGAATTGGAGATTTCAATTGAAAATATTAGAGGGAAAAAGTTGTTGTTTAGCCTGTACAGCCCACCGGGAGCTACCCAAAGTGAAAACATAAAGGAAACACTACATGACGTCCTGATAAATTGGACGCTGAATCAGGAAAATAAATCTGTAGTTATTGTGGGGGACTTTAATTGTCATATGACTGGGGGGGCTGGGATAACGAGTAACCCCTATTTAAGATCTAAGAGTAAAATGACACATACAACGCAAGACCCCGAAGGGTTGTAACGGTTTCGTTTTTGTTTCAGCTGTGGGATGTGGAAATGATAAATGGAAGAACTATCATTGATTACCCAGGTAAAGAAACATGGGAGAATGGTGGATCTAGAGGATCTAGAAGTACTCTAGATTATATCTTTGTTACCCCTGAAATAGCGATGCGTGTTAAGGATATGGAGATGTCCAAGAACGTATGGAATATCATGCATCACTTGGGTTAGCAATATGTTCTGATGAATCAGACCACACTGTGAAACCTCTGGGGAATCTAAGGGTTAATCACGCTGCTACACGTATCTGCTAGTCAGAAAGAAATATTGCTAAGGTGGCTCATGCATTGTCGGTTGAACGTTATCTGGATAGTAGCTTATTCCAGGCAATGTCCATTGAGAACATTGAAAAATTCATTTCTACATTTGCTAATATTCACGCTACGGCTGGTAATGGAATTGCTATAGCTGCCCCCCCCCCAAGAGAAACACATACAATAGAGAAGTTAGTGATGCTAAAAGACTCCTTAGAGCAGAGATCCGAAGGGCTAAGAAAATATGCCCTATGATTAGATCTTATGTCTTTGCCTGTAAATTACTTAAGGGGAATTTTAGAGCCTAGGTAAAACAAAAGAAATATCAGAAGAAGCTCAGACAATGGCAAGAGACGATACAACTCTTGTGCACTAAGAACTCTCGAAATATATGGGCACTACTGTGGGGAAGCCAGGTGTAATAGGAAAACCCCTTTGATCAATCCCATTGGAGCGCACAGATGGGAAAAGTTTTTGATGGATCGTAATATTCCCGCCCATGAAGTGGGTAATATGATAGAAAATGTTGTCCTCGCTGTCCACCTTTCAAGGTTACTGTTGATGTGCTTGTTGCTAAGATCAAAACATTAAAATTGTCCTGAGCTCTGGGACCAAATGGTCTTGCTAATATTGCATTGAAATGAAATGAAAGCTGGAATTTTGGGCAGATTCACTGAAGATTTTTTTTTTAAAGTTATGACCGAGGGAAGAATACCTAATTCCTGGCAGAGGGCCACATTAATACCGGTGTACAAGAAAGGTGATAAGACCGACCCTGGTAACTATAGATTGTTATGTATGTTTGATAGCACTGGTAAACTCTTTGCTAGCTTGTTATTAGATGAACTTCAAGAATGGGCTAACAAGGAGGGAGTTTTCAATCGTTTTCAAAGTGGGTTTAGGCAGGGCTACTCAGCTATTCACAATTTGGTCATCATTTGGTCATCTTGGATACCCTGCGCACTAATGCCAGGAAAAAAGGTAATCCCCTTTGTGTGCTCTATGTTGACTTTAAAGCTGCTTTCGACCTAGTTCGGAGAGAAATATTGTGGTCGAAATTAGAGTTGCTTGGTGCCCACAAGGCCTGTTGTATTATATGAGGCTCCTTCACCAAAGTAATACAGTCTCCCTTAAACTCGATTCTCTGGGGAACATGACTTGTCAAATCGAACAGAACAGAGGAGTCGAACAGGGCTGTGTTACGGCTCCAACTCTATATAATCTTTTTTTTTATGATCTACCGGCAGCGATTGGAGAGGTACAGAATTGCCCTCCATTAATCGGAAAAGAACACTGCCCTGTTCTCGCATATACGGATGACTTGGTCATTCTTGACCATACATTCAGCTGCATACGTAGATCAGCACTATGGTTATATGCGAAAAGAAATGGACTCATCATCAATTTAAAGAAAAAGCAATTGATGCTGTTCTCAAGTAAAATGATTGCTCGTACCAGACTTATGGTGCAGGAGTCAGAGATCCTCTATACCCCAAGTTATAAATATCTGGGAAGTGAAGTTGAGATTAAGGGGGACTATCTTCAATGTAAACAAGTTAGAATGATTAGAGCTGCCCAAATCACTGCTCTGGTTCACCGTTTTACGATTACTCATGGTGGATTCACTATTTGGGCTGCGCGTCTCCTACACCAACAGGTTTTAGCCCCAATGATAACGCATGGTCTTGAAGCCCTGAAAACGATGGATCTCAATTGGTTGCAGGTAGTTGAAGGCAAATATTGGAAAAAAATCTTGGGCCTTCCTACCTGCATACCTATGGCCATAATTAGGCTGGAATTGGGGTTGCAATCATTAAAATCCTTAGTACTTAAGAAAAGGGCAGAACTGTGCCTTAAAATGTTGAACTTCTCGGGCAATCAGTTATTGTCAAAACTTCCTGGCGACAGGAAGTTTTGAAGAGAACTGGGAAATTGCTCTTAAAAAACAAGGTACAAAACTATTTCAAAGAGATTGGTTGGAGTACATGAATTGGGGGATCTTCTCAAACATCAAGGTTTGCTCTATTTAAAAGAGTAGAATATTGGGATTGGTTAGAAAACTACACCCATCTTGAAGGGTTAAAGAACTACCATTTTGTTACGTATATGTTATATACTTACAGAAAGCCAAAGCTATACTTAAACCTATGCAATTAGATCAAGACGTTTTATATTACTCACCATGGTCAATCATTTACAGGTGTTGGCAACTACTGGAATAATTAATCAGCTACCATTCGCTGAGCGTTTCTGCCGATTATGCAAGAATAAAGGAACTACTGAAACTGGGAAACATGTGTTAACCAAGTGCCCTAACATGTTAACAATGTATAATGCTCAGTACGGCAGATACTTACATGAAATAGAGTATATAGCGGAGACAATTTTTTGGTGGCACAGTATTAAAACAACAAATATTAAGCTCTTTATTTCAATGTACAATGTATGGTTAATAATAGAGAGTTTATTGGGGATCTCTATTTGAATACTATTACTGACGTGCTCCAGTAGTATTAATCTGTACATTAAATTGCATTATGTGGATTTAATCGAACTAAATTTGTCCTCAGAAATGAATGTGATGAGGAGTGTGCTTTTACTTCGATTTGATTTCGTTGAGATTATGATTTGTTTTATGAGTTAATTAATTATGTAAACAACTTTTTATGAATTTTGTATGAATTGTATGTTTAAAATTTTGTTCATTTAATTTTGTAGTATATGTGTAAAGTGTAGTTATAAACTAAATCACATTAATACATTAATTTAAAGGACTTAAACAATAACTGGTAGTGCCTAATCTCCAAGGGTAGCTCGTTCTAGAACCTATGCCTGAAAACTCCAAATCTCCTCTCGCCTCTGGAAACACACACTGTGCAAGGAACACTCAGCAATAGCTACTCCCCTGAACGCAACAACCTTGACGGGTTGTAACAACACATTTTAGAGCTGAGGAACTCCTGGGCCAACCCATTTAGACACTTGAAGATCAGGCACGCCACTTTAAATTTGCTCCGGTCTTCCACCGCCAGCCTGTGCAGAGTTCTGTGCAGGGGGGAATGTAATCTCTTCTCCCAAGCTGGCCTACCAGTTTGACCGCTGCATTTTGGGCCTTCTGCAGCCTATACAATTGTTTGGCCGGGATGCCCATCAATAGACTGTTACAGTAATCCAAATGGGTGTTTGTCATGGCCCCTACCACAGCCGCATGGTCGTCTGCATCCATTTGCACCCATCTTTTCTCCAATTTTGTCACCCACCAGTCTTTTACGATACAGAGGTGTGAGGCCTGATAGAATTCTTTTCACATTAGGGAGACCTAACCCTCCCTTGATCGTAGGTATAGTTAAGATGTCATATGCAACCCTTGGTGATTTATTACTCCAGACAAATGCAGAAATTGTTCTCTGTAACTTTTCAAAGAAGGGGGCTGGGGTACGAAGTGGTAGAGCCTGGAACATATAAAGCAATTCAGGGAGAATTACCATTTTTATCATATTGATGCGACCGGCTCCATGTTCTTAGTTGACCTGCTATTTCTTTCAATAATGGAGGGTAATTGACTTTGTACAACCGTGATAGTTCTGGGGGTATTACAACGCCCACCAATTTAATGCTATCTTGAGCCCAGCCAAACTGAGTTTGCAAATGCAGTAGCTGTACTAGTAATGCAGTAGGCAAAGAGAGATTTTGGATTTGGATTTGGCATGATTGATTTTCAATCCTGCCACCGCCCCATAGTTTTTAAGTTCGTGTTCGATTGAAGCTAGATATTCCTCCCCTAAGGCTACTCTTTGTTTGCGTTTTACACCAATTCCACTATAAGAGCTCTTCAAAGTGTTGCTTTAAAAGCATCACACGTCACATTTACAGAAACATCTGATTGCGCATTCAAATCGAAATATTCGGTGATCTTACTTTCAATTTTCTTCACTACCGCTGCGTACCCCAAGAGTGCAGAAGGGAACCGCCAGACCCAAACCCTCTGAGGAGTCCCACCCAATCGTAGATCGAGGACAAGCAGTGCATGGTCTGACAGTGAGATCTCCAGGTTAGACATTTGTGTGACCAGGCCAAGCAGTGGCTTCATAATCCAGACATAATCAATTCGAAGAGAAAGTCCCATGGACATGTGAATAAAATGTGTCCTGTCGTGAATTGCAGGCCACAGATGAACCAGAATTAAGCTCAAGAATTTTTGCCTTAATGTTTTACATGGTGTTCGTTTTGGGGAGTAAGTAGGCGCGCTGTGGTCCTGGGTTGGATCGCAAGCTATATTTAAGTCCCCCATTAGTACCATTTCCCCCTCCTCAGTGGTAACTTAGCCTGTGACTCTTCACAATTCTTAAGACTGGTTGCATAGACAAGTTGAATAACAATGGAGGCAAAGAAGATCCCCGTGGAAGTCTGCAACTCAATGCAATAAGCCTGGAGGTGTAGCCCCCTAATTTCATGAACTGGAGTCCATTTGTCAGAAAAGACCCAAACCATTTGGTGGCCTATTCAGAAACCTCACCAATCCCTCTTAGGCAAACTAACATGACACCATGGTCAACTGTTTCAAAGGCCGCAAATAGGTCCAACATCAAAAAGAGTGTTAACCCACCCCCATCTGCAACCTCCAGTAACTCATCATGCACTACCAGCAGAGCTGTTTCGGTCCCATGCTTTGGTTGGAATCCTGAATGGAACCCATCCAAGAGCGCCTCCTTCTCCACAAATGTTTGATGTTGGGATATAACCACTTTCTCCAAAACTTTGGCTGACCATGGTAGAGCAGCAACCGGCCGGTAGTTTTTTAAAACGGCCGGATCCAGATTGGGCTTCTTCAATAGTGGTGTACCTGTGGCATTTTTTAATTTGTCAGGGACCAGACCCTGTGTCAGTGATTTATTCACAAAGGTGGTCATAAAGGGAGCAATGTTTTGGGCTAACCGCCTAGCAGTACAGGCAGGCCGCGCAAACTCGAGGTTGTTGGTTGGTTTGAAATTCGACAAGAGGGATTGTATTAGATCCTCAGTTACATATTGAAACTCAAACTTCCCACCAGTCTCGTGCCCTATGGATACTAGCACGTCTGGCTGGGGATCCGGTGGGCCAACCTCTTCCAGAGTTACCTCAATGCTGTTCTGTGTTACTTCTATTTTTTTTTAAAAAATAGATTGAAGACATTGGCCTGCGCCTGTGACGAATCAAGAGATGCTGCAATGCAATTTGGCTTGCGTTCCCAAACTTCCATGCTAAGCCAGATTTTGGGGCTGGTCGGATGTAGCATCCTGGAAGGGGTACCAAGACTAAATCTGTAGGAATCACTCCTCTTTTCCCAGGGGGAATAAAAGCGTCCCTACTGCTACAGATATCAAGCCCTATTGATTCCTTGGTGGCAATGGAAGGGTTAGAGGCTATCTGACTAGGTTTTTGAAATTGTAGGGTTCCCCAATTTGTATCAATTGAGTCACATCCCACTTCTAAAACCATATATAAGGAACTCATGGTGACAACAGTAAAGACAGACACAAGTGATCACAGTTCAAGGGTGTTTATTGAACTATAAATGCAGGGTGGAAAAATGCCTAAACTATACCGAAATCTAAGATGGCAGCGTCGACCATCAAGTGAAAATAAGGCAGTCCTAGTGGACTTGTGTCAAATTAAAAGGGCCTATACTAAGATAAAAGCCTATTGCCAATTCCTTACACTAAATACAAAAGAGTGTGGGATAGCATATTCAAAATAAAGAAGAAAAGTGTTTACAAAGAATAAGCCAGGATGTGATTGCCTCGAGGACTCCCTTCCCCACGTTTTAGCACGGGACAAGGTTAGACTTTGGAGCACAGCACGCACTCGAGCCTTTCAAGAAGGAGTTGACAGTTCTGTTTCATCTAACAGGTCCTCTAGTGCCAAGTCTCTTTAATCTCAAGATTCTCTTGCCTTAGAGGCCTGGATGTCTCAGTAACACAAAATAAAAGTTTGTTCCAAAATTTGCATTGGGTGATAGCTTTACCCCTGGGTCTCCCTCTTCTGGGCGTAGACCCCTCGCAAGTTGAGTTCAATTACTTTATCCAAATCAGTTATTTTCTCAATGAGCTTCGAGTGGTGACTTTCCACCCCTGGATCTCACTCGGCCAGGCTCAGACCCCAATGTAATACTTTTTGCTTGCACAAATCTTCATCAACAATTCCTCATGGACTTTTTTAGACTTTGCCCCTTTTCATTATCATCCCTCAGCCAGGTTCACCCTTGCTAATCTCCAAGAAACACAGTTCATGCGCTATTTCAACATGCAGGATTCACTTCCCTTAGCTTTCAATACAGTTTGTAGGTTAAAGGCTCTCGACTGCACAGGGATTTTGCTTGATCTCCTGTATGACCACTTTGACCTATCTTGGAGGCTTTCCTACGGTCTTCTCGGACTTATTGTTTTACTCAATATGGGATTGACCAGAGTCTCTCGAGTAAGTACCCACATGGTGCTGGTTCTTTCTGCAGCTGGCTTTCCCTTTTCACAATTGACAGTTCTTTGAACTTTCCTCCAATTGCCACTTTGCGATTTTCATTCAACCCAGTTCGGTTCTTATCGGCTTTCCCTTCGACTCACTGGCTGTGATGAACTGCTTGGCTTTCCTAGTATCTAGAGTCAAGGCCGGTACCACGGTAGCAGGAGGTTCCCTCGCTGCGGCTTATCAGCGTAGGCACACTTGTGTATCGGCAGCATCTGCTGCAACACACTTGGGCAATCGTCCTCGGTCTTACGATTCCCTCTGCGGTTGTTTCGCGGGTTTGGGTCAAAAAGGGCAAGGTCCTGTCTCTCATTGTTAGACTCTTGATATTCACTGCCTTTCTCCTCCTCTTGAACTGCTGGGCCTAGAAAGCTCTCTCGTTGTGCGGTCTGCCTTGCTCGTACTGTGCTCTATTGCTCCACCTTTTATCCCCTTGGGGAAAAGAAAGGGCCGTCAGGTGTGTGTGATTTTGGTCAATTGCCTAACTTTGCCTGACCCTGCTATTGGTACACGTCAGGTAGACGGCTCTGGTGTTAGTCTGTTGTCTTTCATGTTGTGCGAAAGTGTTTGTGTAAGAAAAGGGGCGCAGTGTTTTTGAATGTCCTACAGAAGAGGACTGGGAAAAGGTGTGCAAAGAAGGGGGATACCGCGTCTCACCCATCGGTGTCCCACTACCACTACCCAAGGATCCCCAGCCATGGGATCCTCCCGCACTGGTCCACCCCTAGGAACTGGATCCAAAAGTGATGGCCGTGTCCTGGCCACCAGGATAACATATCCCCTGGGGACTAGACAGTAAGACACCTTCAGGTTTCTCACAGTGTGGACATATATATACGTTCTTTACTCTTGCTTTATTCTATATTGTCCTTACTACTTTAATCGGGGGCACGCACGTCGGAATAACATACTCCACCGCTGCATTTAACTCCTTTAAAGGATGCATTCCCTGTTGGTCTTCAGTTGGACTATCATTCTTAGGTGGAGAAAGAGAATCCAAGGGCGTTACCTCCTCCTCTTTATGCTGATTAGCATACACTCCTTCTCGGGCAGGTCTTCATTCCCGCTCTAATGCATCTTCCATAGATCTAATATAGCTAACCTTTTTGGTAACTTCTTCCCTGAGTATGCAGCATGTAAGTATGTTGTCATGTGTTGCAATACTGTTCTTGATAAGGAACATTCCTGAGGCCACAGCATGAACATTTTGTCAGCCGTGACATTTACCCACTCATTGTGGTATTTCCTAATCTTAGGTGTGTATCTCGGCAGTGTTTTTTCATAAGTGTAAAAGGGAAGTGTACCCCATGATGACAATACATACTGATTCTTTTATTCTACTATTTCTTTAATTAATTATACCACAGCAATCAATTTGGGAAAGCACCATCAATCGCCACCCGTATCCCCAAAATATTTCTTCCAAACAATTTTCAAGCCTACAAAATAATATCCATTTTAATTCTTCGTTTATGGATCTATCGATTCTTACTATGATGCTTTTATTATTGACAATCTAAGAATCTTATTGTATTCTATTGTTTCTCAACTGCTATCCTCCTGTGATTGATTGGTGCCAATTGCTTGCTTTTTAGGATCTGATAAACAGTTGAATTTATTGCTATCATTCTAAAGTTTTAAGTCTACAACCTATATTATCACAACTAATACAAAACATGTCAATTTTTTACACTAATATTTTTTTTCAAACTCAAACAAATGTGCACAGCAATTTCCACGATCGTCTTCTTTACTGTCACTAGTAAAAGTAGCTCATCTCTATTTTACTCCATTTCGGAGTGTGTCACGCATCCTTTTTTGGTTTAGCCGCAGTAATCCCTTAAATTTACTCTGTTCCAGAGTTTGATGTCATCCCTTCTATTCTCCCACAGATTAGGAAACAAGGTATCTCTCCTTAATCATATCCTGTTTTGTTACCCCACTATATATACATATACAATACGACTCCTCCCCTTTTGATGTTTCTACTTAGGTCCATTGTTCAGTTCAAGCCCTTCGGTATTGACTCTTCCCCAATCGACCACTTTGCCTTCCGTCCACGGGACAGACAGGAATTTCTTCAAAAGGGCACCTGCCGACCGTCGCTGATTACACTTGTTTTTCTCCCACTCTCCACAGGAAACTCTGCAATCGTCCGGCTAATGGTGGAAGGCGTCAAGAATCTGAGAGTCTTTTCAGAGACAAAAAGATGAATTTGTTTGATCAGATGTGGGGGGAGATTCCTGGATTTGTAATAGCTAATGATACCATTTAATTCCTTTGTATGTAGTCCGTATGGACTATTTAACAGTATTTATGTTCCTCAATGTGATGATTTTTTGCTGTGTAAATATTCATCTTGTTTGTTATCTGTGTTATTGGTAGTAATGTTATTTGAAAATTTATAAAAATGTAAATACAAAAGAATCTGAGAGTCGGATCTGAACCATCCGCACCACTAGTAAAATGTGCAGTACCACCTGGAGCACACCAAGTGCTGGATGGGATTACCACAATAAGTGATCTCTGGCCCAAATAACTGGACATACTCAAAGAATAAGTAAAAATACTACTTTATTTTCAGTTCAATAAAGTAGAGAAACCTGCCAAACAAACAGATTGTAGCTCACACACTCTCAAATACATTTTGGTTACACAAAGGCTTTATACCTCGTTTTATGTCAGCTATGACATCATCCTATGTACAAACGGTAAAAACCTATCGGGCAGAGGGATCGGTTAAAGGAAAATATATACCTATAGCTTATTTAGGTGTTAGTAACATCATAGGCTGCCCCCTATCTGGTAGGCACATCTTGAGCTTCCCTCTAACTATGTATAATACAGATAATAGCAGAATAACAGCATCGGAATGGTTTCTGCAACAATGTACAGTTCACCATTGCATAGGTCCTCATGATTGGTTGGGATGATTCTCTTCCAACCTTGAACATTCTGCTTGTAAGCAAAACGAAACCCAGGTGCAGGGAGCAACATCAAACCACTGCCCACTAGGCTAATTTGCCTACCAGCTCTCATCAGTTAGGCCCTAAGGCAAGGCTTCTTTGTAGTAAACCTTGCTGGCTGTTCTCTTCTCTGGAACTTTGAAGGGAGTTAAGGCACATTGCTATGTTCGTCTGTCTGGAGCTTCATGAATAGGCCTTATTTTCTGGTCTGGGGCCACATGTGAGAAGACCATGAGTGTGTCCATTCTGTCATTCTATTTATTGCTATTTAATTAAATTACAATGGGTGTTATTACTCTTTTCGCCCTTTGGAGACTTGGTTGCGCTGTCTTACATGTGCTTTCCATGTCTTTAATTGTACAATACTTGGCACTCGCAAATGTTCACTCCTTTACTTAATCTAAGAGAAATATGTCTTAGGTAAATGGCTTATCCTCTCTGCCTCCTTTCGTGCCTTGCAGTTGCCTCTTGCTGTGGCATATTTGATCCTTAGCCAAACAAAAATTCTTTGTTCTTGCACAAATCTGTTATTCCAGCGCCTGTCAGCTTTGCAGCCTTGGTCTCTCCCCTTCAGGCCTTTTGCTTACTATTATACAGAGTCAATGTCCATTTTGTCATCATAGCTGCTTCACTCGTGCTCTATTTTCTACTGCAACAAGCTTCCATATGTCTCATCCACCTTCAGTTTCTGTGTATATACATCTAATGCATGTCTTCTTACATATCTTCTCAGTGTATATGACTTCTTCATATTCGAATATATGTCTACTTTGTCACTTCAATCACATCTTTATTCTTTGAGTATTCCTTTATCATTTCAGTGCGTCCTTGTGTCTTCTCTTCATGACGTCACTTTGCACCTGTCAGATTTCCCTTATAGCTCTTCAATATTCAGTGGTTTCTGCAGACTTCCTTCTCCCACTTCAGTTTGAGGGTACATTCGATATGGTTATCTGAGTGCATAAGGTCTCTCATATATTCAATGCAGTATTAGGATGATGCCTGAGGTCATGCATGTGTCTTCTTGTTCTTCGTCCAGTATGACAGAGGTGAGTGTGCAGGCTCTATAGATGATTATACAGCTGCCTCTCTACAACAGAGTTTCATGCAGCTCTGAAAAATATGCTCGCACAAACGAAAGAACGAACATTTTCTGCAATCTGTGGAACCTTGATCTAGCCTATTAAGACAAGAATACTTTACTGATCTAAAGAAAAACAAAAAGCTCCACTGAAAGGACAGCACTATAGGGGAATGCTGCCATACGGATGGGATGTCAAGGACAGTTGTATGGAGCACATCATTTGCCCATCTTTATCTGTTTGCTGATCACAGAACTCATGAATCCTCGCCACAGTCCGGGTGCAGCAAACACTTCTTTCACCTTCTTTCAAGCTCCCATTTCAGAGCACAGCAGAATTCACTGGCCAGGATTACAGAGGAGATGCGCACCAGCATGGAAGAGTGCAGGTATACGCAGCTGCAAGCCGTGCGACTCATCAACCTTTCCCATCTCCTTTTTTTTTGTTCAAGCACCACCACAAAGCGCTTTACTCTTCACTGCTGGTCCTCCTGGGCTTGGGCTACGATGGATTGGTGAAATGTAGACTGGCCCTGCCGCTAGCGGGGTGTTGAGGGGGTTCAGGCCTGGCTGCACACTCACCTTCTTCTTATATTTCTCCCTTTTTGTTGTGAAGGTCTGGAGCGAGCGGATCAAAACGTACTGCACATGCAGCCCGAGTATGCCTCAGGTAGAGCGCTCCCCACTTCAGGGGCACTGATGCGGCACGAAGACACAGCACCGGAAGCCTCCTTCCCATCTTCTGCTCATGGCTCCAATCCCGCAGCAAGCACACTTCTTCTTTCCTTACTTCAGGTTTTGACCATGTAGCACACTGTCAGCAGGACACCGCAGGCAGCCGCACCAGCATCGCAGGGCTACAGGACCCTTCATCACCATTGTTGCGAGGGGGGCAGTTCATGGGCACACGGGCCATCCCCATCAGTGCTGGGGGCACTGTCACGCACCCAACATGAAACCAACAACCTTGCCGCCAGCTTGCCGTGTACGACAGTATCCAACCTGGCAGGGACGCAGCAAGTGGCCTTCGTACAGTCATGAACATCATCATGGGAGGAGCCCGGTATCCCCACAGAGGACACTTCACGGGTGGCTTCAGCCGCGATCCCGATGGAGATTACCTTGGAAACTGAGGGACTCACTGTCAACGCTACTGTCTGATCACGTGACACGCAAGAAGTCACATGATTGGTTTCCACAGCAATGGCCTTAATTAAACGCTCGGCGCGAGGCTCAGCGTTTCTCAGCTGTGCTCCCGGCTGGCATGTAGTGTTTACCTCGTATCTTGCTCTGTGTACTTTAAACTACTTGGCTCTTGACCTCGGCAACACTATAACGGATGTTCATTTGGACTACTCTGTACCACGTGGATTCTTGTCATCAGAGTTCTGACGCCGTCCCTTACTTCAGTGCCTGTTCCCGGTCATCTCCTTGCTAGGTGTGATTCTTCTTGTTTTCATTTTATCTTGTCCCGGTTTTATAGTTCCTATAACCTGCTCTGATTCCCTTGCAGCCTACCTGGGGACCCGGTGCTGTTGTTCCAGCCACCTGTGGCCTCAATAAATGGTTAGCGAGTGATCTTTCTCTTCCTGACTGGTACTTGGGGACAGAGGTACTCTAGTCTACAAGGTAATTTACGTCTTGACAGACACAGAAGATGTTACTACCGCATAGACTATGGAGGCTGCCACTGGCAATCCGATAGTTGCTTTGGTACAAGCAATCACAGTATTACAGGCAGACATGTCCGCTGCCATCACTGCCGTACATCAGCACTTAGACACCATACAAAGCAAGAGCCATGCACTCCCTCCTGACCCTGAGTTTGGGCATCCCCCTGTCCAGCCCGCTCCCTCAGGCAGTACTCCGCCCCTGAACCCTGTTTTTGTCCCTACACCTTTTCCTTTGGCTGCCCCAGAGAAATTCCATGGTGATCCACTGAAGTTTTGTACTTTCTTGAATCAATGCAAGCTGCATTTCTTGTGCCGGCCTCAGGCGTTCCCTAATTCCACCACTAAGGCAGCCTTTATGCTCTCACATCTCACCAACATAGCTGCCGCACGGGCGAATCCACTATTATAAAGTAATAGCCCTGTTCTCTATGATTTTGAACAATTAGTGGCCGAAACGACCAGAGTGTTCGACACATGGTACAAAGCTCAGACCCGGGACTAGGAGTTATTGGACCTGGTTCAGGGCAAGGCCAGTCTGCTTGAGTATATTACTAGGTTTAATCAGTTGTCCGTAGAAACAGCCTGGCCTGAACATAAGAAGGCTGTAGTGTTTTACATAGGCCTTAGAGACCACATGATACCCGGCACTCTCCATGTCAGGCTCTTGTTGCCATTGCCCATCTGGCGGTAGACGACCATCAGACTAATATGCAAACACCAACGCCATCCACCCACGTTGTGGGAGCAGTCACCCCTGGCATTCCAGCAGAGTACCACGACTTTGCAGAAGTATTCGACAGGGGTTGTGCCTAACATCTTCCACCTCACCAGCAGTATCACTGCCCTATTGACCTGATTCCTGAGGCAGAGATTCCATGTGGTTGTATCTACTCTGTGTCACCATCTGAAGACCAGACCCTGAAAAAATATTTAATGCTTTCCCTCCAATTGGGTCACATAAGGCCTTCCCATTCTCCCGCTGCCAGCCCCATCTACTTTGTCGCTAAGCAGGAGGGTGATCTCCATCCTTGTGTGGACTACAGATGGCTCAATCTGTTCACTGTAAAAAAATCGCTACCCCATTCCATTGATCACAGCCTTGCTGGATCAACTAAGTCAGGCCACGGTTTTCACAAAGCTAGATCTCAGGGGGGCGTACAACCTGGTTCGTATCAGAAGGAGCGATGAGTGAAAAACCACGTTCTGCACACAACACAGTCTTTATGAATATAATGTTATGCCATTTGGGTTATGTAACGCCCCCTGCTACCTTTCAGCGCTTTATGAATGACCTGTTCCATGACATCATTGACACCTATGTCATCGTCTACCTCGAAGATATCTTGATTTTCTCCCCATCATTCCAGACTCATGTACAGCACGTCCGGGAGGTCCTTACTCTCATCAAAGCCAACTCCGTATACATAAAACCTGAAAAGTGTCTCTTCCATGTTACTTGGGCTTTTGGGATACCAAATCACACTCAGGGGCCTTTCTATGAACACCTCCATGGTTAGGGGCATTCTCAAATGGCCTGTTCCTGTTAGCATTAAGTCTCTGCAGCCTTTCTTGGGTTTTCGCAAACTTCTATGGAAGGTTCATCTCAGGTTTTTCTGCCATTCTTTCCCCATTAACCAAACTTACCAGCCCAAAGACCCATTTTGTATGGACCTCGGCTCACCAGGAAGCTTTTGATTCCCTTAAACAGCTTTTACCGCCGCTCCCATCTTGCAACACCCTAGTACAGAGTTACCATTTGTGGTGGAGGCTGATGCATCATCCTAAGCCTTAGGAGCGGTCCTTTCCCAGTCATGTACGACCACTGGCAGTCTGCAACCCGTTGCCTACCACTCCTTCAAATTCACCCCAACGGAGATGCACTATACAGTCACCAAAAAAGAATTGTTGGCTGTAAAGGACGCCTTCCAAGTTTGGAGACAACATTTGCTAGGGGCCAAATGGCCGGTAAGGGTTTTCTCAGACCACTGCAACATTTAAGACCTGGCCGCCATGAAGTGCATCAAAAGCCGTTAGGTTTGCTGGCATCTCTTTTTCTCTGCCTTTGATTTTACCATCCGTCACCATCCTGGTGCGGTCCATGGCAAGGCTGATGCTCTAGGAGAAAGAATGGAGTCAGCAGCTACCCCAGATCAACCGTGTAGGATAGGTAGGTCAAGACAGGCAGGAAGCTAGTGTTGAAGCACTAGCTAATTAGGGTCATACAATAGTTTTAGGTTTAGAAAACAGATTCAATTTATTCATGGGTTTGGGCACATCTATGTTAAAAGTTAGTTCACAAAAAGAAAAAATACGAAGAAAAACAAATTAGAACTGTCACATTTGAGCCTCATTCGGCTTATGATGGAAGGTGAAAACAAATAAAAAACTGTTGTTAACATCACAGTTGAATTGAGTGAGTGAGTAGCATAAGTGTATCGTATTTGTTCCAAATACTACTATTAGATTTTAGTAGTATGGTATTACAGTCGACACATATAATATGTAGGTGTTTCTGGTTCGGGGAATACCACCGGCGGATGCTCCTCAGTGCGTCGACGGTCAAGCCTTCTCCAGCGGCATAAAGAGAGCGGCGATGCAGACGAGAGCGTCCTTGGCTCAAATTAAGTTCTTAGGCAAATAGGAGCACAGCGGTCATCGACAGAGGCGGACAACAGTCCGGGCGCTTCTCTTAGGGATTCCACGGCAGTCTCCGTCTCCGGTCGGCAGCCTGTCGTAGGTCTGTCTACCAGGGAGCTTTGGAAAAGATCAGCTGGTGCACGATGGTCCATCATAGCTCGGGAAGAGGGCGACTTACGAGGTCCTCTCTGGGTCAGTTCTTGGAGACACAGCAGCTTTCATGTTGTGAAGGAGAGCAACAGCAATTCTTCTCTTCCAGCAGGGCTTCAAGGTTAAGCTTCAGTTTCACTCCAGTTACTCTTCAGCTTCTGAACACGAATTCTAGCAGTGAGAGGCCCCCAGATATACTAGTTGATCTCCCATTCATTCTGCTGGGTCACACTTAGGCAATTAATCGGTCAGAAGGGCATTCATACAGGCAGGCATCCAATCAGGTGCATAGTGCATTCAGGCCATTCACTCCTCTCCAGACACTCACAACAAGTTATGTGTATTGGGACAAGTACCCAGCCATTCAACACTCCACACTGCATTCATACCAGTTTCGGGCAGGGCAGTCTCAGTCATTGTGTCAAACATCAGATACTAGACACCCAGAACACAGAATGCGTATTCGTCACACACTCCATTCACCCAGGTACCACCCACAGGGTGTACCCACAACATACAGTCACTGGGAAGGCTCCAGCCAGTCTGGCCTGGACTTCATAACAGCACCATATATGGAACTTCCACCCAACAGCTGGTCGGGGGAAGGGACAGAGAGTCAGGGCTTCCCAGGACTTTGAGAAAACAAGGTAACAGGCAAGAGAAAGCAAGAGGCCACGGGGGCCATCTTGTTTCCTATCAGGAATCAACTGATTCCAATGGCAGGGCCTGGGTATACCAAAATGGAGGATACTCAGAGCACCTGTCAAAATCAGTATGGAGCTGCCACCAGCCCATACCCTGCTCTGTGGGCCACACATAGGTGCCCAAAAACATACACTAGGGGCACAGGGTTGTACCCCCACCCATGGGTGCCATAAGGGTATCCCATGGGTCTGTACATCAAACCAAAAGAGAGAGCTGCACCGCCAGGAGTCCCATATGAACTCCTGCGCGGAAAACATGACAGAACACACGATAAAAAGCAGTAAAGGACAAGGATACGGAGGCCCTGTCCCTCTGATGCATTTCCAGCATCACAGTCGCCCCCCCCAGACTGAGGTTAGGGTGCCTAATCTCCCACAAGATAGACACCCTCATCCAGACGGTCAACATACCTTCTGGAAAGGCCATCTGCGTTATCGTGGCTCTTCCCTGGTCTATGCTCTATGGTGAAGTCTAGCCCTTGCAGGCCAATGGACCACCTGAGCAGTTTTGGGATTTCACCCTTCATCTGCATAAGCCACTTCAGGGGCTTATCTTATGATCTGTTTGGGTCTTGAAGGTAGACCCTGTAAGGTAGGGCCTAAAACGCCTAATGCTCCAAACTATACTAAAACATTCCTTTTCAACAGTAGCCACCTAAGTTCTCTACCCTGGAGTTGTCCACTGATGAATATGATAGGATGTTCTCTTCCTTTGTCATCTAACTGGGACAATACAGCTCCAGATCCAGTGTCGTAGGCATCTGTCTGGACGATAAAGGGTTGGCTGTAGTCAGGCGCACACAACACAGGTGCCCTACACAGACTTTCTTTCAAGCCATCAAAGGCCCTCTGACAGTCTTCAGTCCAATTAACCTTCCTAGGTTGTTTTCGGTGAAGTCAGAGCTGGCAGGGGTGCAGCTATGGTTCCATAGTCTGCCATGGAATTGTGATAGTACCCAGTGAGGCCCAAAAAGGCTCTCACCTGGGTTTGAGTAGTGGGAGTCTCCCAGTCATGAACTTTACTGGGGAGAGGTTGGATTTTACCCCCTCCTACCTCATGACCAAGATAGGTGACTTTCCCCTGAGCTATCTGGCACTTGGTGGCCTTGATAGTGAGGTTAGCCCTTTTCAAGGCCTGCAACACCCTATTCAGATGAGTCAAATGCTCTTCCCAGGTGGAACTGTAGACGGCAATGTCGTCTAAGTAGGCCACACAAAAGGCTTCCAGCCCACTGAACGCATGGTTGACCAATCTCTGGAAGGTGGCAGGGGCATTCTTCAACCCAAAAGGCATGATCCTAAACTGGTAGAGTCCCTCTGGTGTTAAGAACGCCGTCTTTTCCTTGGCATGGTCCGTCAGAGCTATTTGCCAATAGCCTGAGGTAGGTCAAAGGTGCTCACAAATTTGGCAGCACCTATGGTGTCCACGAGCTCATCAGCCCTGGGCAATGGGTGCGCGTCAGTTTTGGTGACGGCATTGACTCCTCGGTAGTCCACACAGAACCTCCAATCCTTGGTACCTGCCTGGGAACTTGCCTTGGGGACAAGGACCACTGGACTGGACCAGGGACTGGTTGAGGGTTCAATAACACCCAGATCCACCATATTGGCAACCTCAGCCTAGATGTGGTTCTTAACTGTGTCTGACATAAGGTAGCACCTGCTTTTGACAGGAACACTGTCACCAGTGTCAATTTCATGCCTACACCACGGTGTAAGGCCTGGTGTCAGCGAAATCAGAGAGGCATATTGCCGGAGCAAAGCCCTGCAGGCCCTCTGCTGCTCTGTCGTCAGATCGGGAGAGAGATGTACTCCCTCCACTGAGCCATCTTGAGGGTTGCTATGCAGCAAAACAGAAAGGGGCTCACTCTCATCCTCTTCTTGCTCTGAAGCTAGCAAGAGACATGAGACTTCTGCACACCTGTGGAAAGGCTTGAGCCTGTTAATATGGAATACCTGAGGGGCTACCCCAGGGGCTCCCTTGTCAACCAGATAATTGACTTCGCCCATCTTGGAGATTATCCTGAAGGGTCCAGTCCATTTATCGGACAAAGCTCGAGGCTTGGTAGGCTCCATCACGGGGACCTCCTGTCTCGGAGTCCAATCCACTTGCGATGCTTTAAGGTCATGCCAGTACTTATTCAGTTCCTGGCTGGCCTTCGGATTCGCTGTTGCCTGACCCATCATCTGTGTCATCCTCCGTCTGAGGCCTAACACATAGTCCCCCACTTGCTTGGAGGGACCTGGAGAGGTGGCCTCCCAACCTTCTCTGATCAAGGCAAGGGGCCCCCTCACGGGATGTCTAAAGAGTAACTCAAAGGGGCTGAAACCAACACCCTCTTGAGGTACCTCTCTGTAAGCGAACAGCAGGCATGGGAGGAGGAGATCCCATTTCCTCCTTAGGGGCTCTTCCAAAGCACCTAGCATGCCCTTGAGAGTTTCATTAAATCTCTCAACCAGACCATTGGTCTGGGGGTGGTAAGAGGTGGAGAACTTGTAGGTTACCCAGCACTCTTTCCACATGGTTTTCATGTAACTAGACATGAAGTTGGCTCCTCTGTCAGAGACAACCTCCTTGGGGAATCCAACACTGGTGAAAATGCCCAGGAGAGCCATGGCAACCACCTTGGCATTTACAGTCCGAAGGGGTATAGCCTCAGGGTACCTGGTGGCATGATCTACCAAGACCAGGATGAACTGATGTCCACCTGAAGTGGGAGGGTCAAGGGGACCGACAATGTCGATGCCTACCCTCTCAAACGGTGTGCCAACCACTGGCAATGGCTGCAGTGGGGCAAGGACACTGCCTCCAGTTTTGCCAGACAATTGACAAGTTGGGCAGGTCCTGCAGTGGGACTCCACTTCTACTCCCATCCGGGCCAGTAGAAATGGGCAGAGAGCCTCTGCTTAGTCTTCTTGGTCCCAAGATGACCAGCTAAGGGCACCCCATGCGCCAACTGCAGCAGGAAGGGCCTGTAAACCTGGGGTACCACCAACCTCTTGAGGGCAGCAGTGTAACGCTCACCTGATTCCCGTAGAGGCGCCGGTCTTGACTGGGCGTATACCGTATCTTCAAAGGTGATGTGTAACACACGGCTGGCTCTTTGGGCTGGACCTCTGTGCACTGTATGTCTGGCTCGAAGGGTAAGATGTCTGCAGATAGAAAATGTGGGATTAATGAACTGGGTTATTGAATGTCTCTCTCTTCTTCCCTTTCTCTTCTCCTGTAGAACCCCAAAGGTTAACGCTCTCACCTTAGGTAAGTGAATGCCGTGCTCTCCATCTGCCTCGAGGCAGGGTGCTGTAACCAGTTTCTTCACTGGATAAGGGGAGCAGGCCTCTTGACTTCAGAGGACTGCTGTCCGTCGTTTACTGCACGAACGGTAAGTTTCGAGTAATTCTAATGTCTTTAAAGTCTTTAGTAATGATGTCTCTTGTTTTGCAGGGTTCCGGCGATGGCGGATGGCGGGCTGAAGTGAGTTGAAGATGGAGCCCGTGTGATGAATAGAAGCGCCTGGAAGCACGTAAGTAAGCGCTTGTTGCCTGCTTCACGATGCGCTCTAACTGTCTTTTTATTTTGCAGGTACAAGTTCGGGGCGGCTGCAGGGTGCCGGAATACCCACTGGGTTAGATGTGGAAAGGAGTAATGGCACGTGAGTATTAAAGTTCCCCAATGTCTTTAAACGCACCTTGTTTTGTCTTTCAGATGCGGGATGCAGCGCCGAAGGCCTCCGGAGCGTGCGAAGAGTTGGTAAGCTTTTGTCTTTCAGATGCCGGAATGCAGTGTGAAGACCTCCGGAGCGCACTAAGAGTAGGTAAGCCTTTGTCTTTCAGATGCCGGAATGCAGCGCGAGGCGTTGGTGACAGCCGATGGACCAGGTAAGTGAAGAGCTGTCACTGAAGACCGTAATGCTAACCTGTTCTTTCTTGTCTTTATAGGTGTTGCTGAAGACTGGATTCAGAATGGTAAGCCTTTTTCCTTAGGCCCAGGATCAGATGCAGAAGACACGATGAGCGTTCTGCTGCTGAGGATGCAGAATAACGCAAAGCAAGATTCATCCATCGGGTGTGGTTTAAATAGCCTCCTGTAGTGCTTAGGTGTCTCCTTCCACAGCCACGCCTAGGTAAGAAAAGAGTTCCTGCTTTCCAGAAGAGTTCCAGTGTTCTGAATCTAGGGAGTGGCTCCTGCCCCACCCAACAGGAAAAGTAGTTCCAAACAGAAGAGGATCAGAGACTCAACTGGCAGGCAAGTAAGCAGCATGGTCTGCTGCAGGTAAGTCCACCCAAGCATTATGAGCCCGGCGCTTCCAGCGCTGGGACTGGGCATATTTATGAGCCTGGTGCCACTGGCGCCAGGACTGGGTCCAAAAGGTCCCAATTGGGACTGGTTGGCACTCGGAACCTGGGTTATGGATCTGCTTCGAAGGGAGTTGGGAAAACCCTGACCTTTTGGAAGCAGAGATCATGACAGTACCCCCCCTCAAGGCCCCTCCCAAACCTGGCTTCTCCGGGGGTTTTGGCTTGTCAGGAAATGTTCGGTGAAATCTTTTGATTAGGCGAGGAGCGTGGACATATTCAGCAGGTTCCCAGGATCTCTCTTGGGGGCCGTAGCCTTTCCAGTCAATTAGGTAGAATAGTTTAGATTTGGAGATCTTGGAGTCCAGAATGCTTTTGACTTCAAACTCGAGTTCTCCATCAACTAGGATAGGTTTTGGAGATTTGGTTAGTCGGGTTTGAGGTTGCACGGGTTTTAATAGAGAGACGTGGAAGACCGGATGTATCTTCATGTGCGGGGGCAAGTCCAACTTGACCGCTACTGGGTTTACTATGGTAGTGATGGAATAGGGACCAAGGTATCTTGGGTTGAATGTGCGTGGCCCTTTTAGAGGTAGATATTTGGTGGATAACCAGACTTGATCCCCTACTTGATATTGAGGGGCTTCCTTCCGATGTTGATCTGCTCCTTTCTTGTATTGTTCTTTAGCCCTTTGAAGGTGAGAAACAGCTTCCTTAAAGGCTTGGGTGATTGTAGAATGCAGGTAGCCTACTGCTGGTGTTTCAAGATCTTGGAGGGGATCCAACTCCGAGGTTCGAGGGTGACTGCCGTACAAAAGAAAAAACGGGGTTTTCCCAGTTCCCGAATGGACAGAGTTATTGTAGGCATATTCGGCTATCCATAGGATGTCTTTCCAAGTTTTTTCAGTTTGTTGCAGCATGCAGCGTAAATACTGTTCCAGAGTTTGATTGGTCCTCTCGGTTTGTCCGTCGGTCTGAGGGTGGTGACTGGTCGATAGTCTCACATCAATTTGAGCCGACCGACAGCAACTTCGCCAAAAATGAGAAATAAATTGACTACCTCGATCCGAAATTAGAACCGAAGGAAAACCGTGCAGTCGGACGATGTTTTCGAGAAATTCTCGGGCCAGAGTTGCTGCTGTTGGCAAGCCTTTGAGCGGAATGAAATGCGCCATCTTGGAGAATAAGTCCACGATTACTAGAATCGTATTGTATCCGGAGCATGGAGGTAGATCGGTGATGAAGTCCATAGAAAGCGTATGCCAAGGGCGAGGTGGGATGTCAATAGGGCGTAAGAGGCCTGCTGGTCTTTCCTTTTGACTCTTGTTTTGGGCGCATACTCCACAGGACATTATAAAGTCTCTGATATCCTTTTTCCAAGACGGCCACCAGAAGTAGCGCTTGATCTTTTCTGAGGTCTTGGCCATACCGGGATGTCCTTCCATTAAAGAATCGTGATAACAAGAGATTACTTTTTTCTGTAAATCTGTGCTGGGTAGGTATAATCGTTCTTGGAAATACAATAAGTTGTCCTTTACTGCAAAGTCCTTTCCCTGCAGATGCCAATTCTGTATGTCTGCTGGAGTTACAAGTTGCCTGGCTTCATCCTTAACTTCCTCTATGGATTCTGTGGCGATTACACCCAGAATTCTTTGTTCGGGAATGATTGGTACAGGTTTAGGGTTGATCAAGTGTTCTTCCACTCCCATCCGAGAAAGGGCATCAGCTTTACCGTTTTTTGTACCAGGTCGATAGGTAATTATGAAGTCAAACTCGGCAAAGAATAATGCCCAACGGAGTTGTCTAGAGGATTGGGCTTTTGCGGTTTTCAAATATTGCAGGTTTCGGTGATCCGTAATCACAGTAACGGTGTGTCGGGCCCCCAGCAGATAATGCCGCCAAGCCTTAAAGGCAGACTTGATAGCCAGAAGTTCCTTGTCAGTAATCGTGTAATTGATTTCAGGAGGCGAGAATTTGCGGGACCAAAATGCCACGGGATGCAACTGATTGGTTACCGGGTCCTTTTGTGATAGAACTGCCCCCATGGCAAGGCTTGAAGCATCAGTTTCCACGATGTAGGGGAGTTCGGGGCGAGGGTGTTTTAAGATTGGTGCAGAGATAAATTTAGTCTTCAAATCCTGGAAAGCTTGTTCCGCCTCGGTAGACCATTCAAAACGTTTGTTTTTCTTTAACAAGGCAGTGATGGGCTGGACTATTCGAGAGAATTCAGGGATAAACCTGCGGTAAAAGTTAGCGAAGCCTAACATGCTTTGCACACCTTTTACGGAGGATGGTGATGGCCATTTGAGAACTGCATCGACCTTCTTTGAATCCATACGCACTCCGCCAGGTGATAAGATGAATCCCAAGAATTCAACTTCAGTCACGTTGAAAACACATTTTTCCAACTTAGCGAAAAGTTTGTGTTGACGCAATCTTTCGAGGACCATTTTCACGTGTTTCCGATGTTCAGATTCCGATGAAGAATAAACGAGGATGTCGTCAATGTAAACAACAACACACACATCTATGAGCTCTCTGAGGACATCGTTCATAAAATATTGAAAGGCGGCCGGGGCAATACAAAGTCCGAAGGGCATGACCTGATATTCAAATAGCCCATACTTAGTGCGGAAGGCCGTCTTCCATTCATCGCCCTCTTTTACTCGTACCAAGTGATAAGCTCCTCTAAGATCCAGCTTTGTATATATGCATGCTTTTCTGACTTGGTCCAGGAGTTCAGGGATCAAAGGTAACGGATATCTATTCTTAACGGTGATCTGGTTCAGGGAGCGATAATCTATACAAGTTCTAAGGTCTCCTTCCTTTTTTGGAACGAAGAACAAAGCTGAAGAAGCAGGGGACTTGGAAGGACGAATAAACCCATTTGCCAGGTATTGATCCAGGTATTGTCGAAGGTGAAGGTTCTCAGGCTCGGTGAGGGCATAAATTCTACTACAAGGAGGAGTAGATCCAGGTATCAGGTCGATCTGGCAGTCATAAGACCTATGAGGAGGTAGAGAGTTAGCCTGATCCTTCCGGAAAACATCTTGGTATTCTAGGTATTCGGGAGGTAACTGGGGAGTCTCTGAAGAAATTGCTGCCAGTGCAACACCAGGTGGAGGGTGACAAGTAGAGACACATTCTGGAAACTGGACCGTTCTTGCTCGCCAATCGATCAGAGGATTGTGTTTCTCTAACCAAGGTATTCCTAGAATAATCTGAAACTGAGGGGCCTTGATCACATCGAACACGATCTTCTCATGGTGTCCATCTTGACTTACTAGCGTCACTTCTTGAGTGGTATGCGTTACTGGCCCGGAGGCTATCTCCGTACCATCCACCGTAGTAATGACGTCCTTTACAGCCTTGGGACAAAGAGTTAGATTCATCCTCAAAACCATTTCATGATCCACATAATTGCCGATGGCACCGCTGTCGACGTAAGCTTCAATTGCATGTAATCGATCCGGATTATCAGGGCTAATGAGGACCATAGGTATCACGAAATGTGAGGTCACGGAACTGGTTTTCACGCTCGGCAAGAGGACCTCTATTCTTGTCGGGCGAGGTCGTTTCCCTGCTCAGAGTTTGTAACTTTGGTAACTGCAGCTCCTACTGCCTTCTTGGCAGGTTTCACCGGACAGTCTCGAAGAAAGTGCCCTGAGTTTCCGCAATAGAGGCATAATTGCAACTGTTTTCTCCTTTCCCGCTCCTTTTGTGTTAGAGGACCTTTCAGACCCCCTATTTGCATGGGTTCCCCGGAGTCTACTCCTTTGGAAGGAGTTGGCGGTTTGGAAAATACTCGAGCATCAAACTTGGAACGATCGGCCTTCCTGTTCTGCAGTCTGTGATCTATTTGAACGACTAAGTCTATATAGTCCGAACAATCTTGTGGGAGATTCACTACTTGGGCTAACACATCTTTGAGCTCTCTGCGTAGACCTCTATAAAACAGCGTAATCCTTTTGTCCTCAGGCCAGTGAGTTTCCACTATCAGTCTGTTGAAAGACGCAATATAAGCCAAAAGGTCTTGATTACCTTGTCGCAACGAAAGAAGCTCATTGTCCAAGGCCTGCCCCTGTGAATGTCTTGCGAACAGTTTTTCCATACTGAGCTGAAAAGCTTGAAAATCATGGAGGACCGGATCATCTTGATTTACTAGAGGGATCGACCAGTCTGCCGCATTGCCACTAAGGTACGAAAGCACGAAAGCTACTTTAGCTTGATCAGTTGGAAAGGCTGCTGGCCGGCATAAGAAATGCAACCGGCACTGATTGATAAATACTGCAAACCTCTTTGGGTCACCAGAAAATCGTTCGGGCGGAGCCAGAGGTACATTCCCAGGTAGGTTGCTCTGCACTGGATTCATAGAGGATGTAGAAGGAAGATTTCCCCCAGATGCGGGTAACGGGGTCTGTCCGGCTTGTGACTGTAGCAATTGTCTAGCGAGATCATCTGTTCGCTCCTTGGAAATAATCAGTTCCCTTCTTAGAGCGTTCGTTTCCTGACGGGCTGCATGCACTTCTGCCCTTAGTTCCCCAAGTAACTGGGCTAGCTGGTCGGTATCCGAGGTTTCCATAGCGCCTGGACGGGAGTTTTGTGGTAGGCTTTGCGTTCTGTAACGCTCACCTGATTCCCGTAGAGGCGCCGGTCTCGACTGGGCGTATACCGTATCTTCAAAGGTGATGTGTAACACACGGCTGGCTCTTTGGGCTGGACCTCTGTGCACTGTATGTCTGGCTCGAAGGGTAAGATGTCTGCAGATAGAAAATGTGGGATTAATGAACAGGGTTATTGAATGTCTCTCTCTTCTTCCCTTTCTCTTCTCCTGTAGAACCCCAAAGGTTAACGCTCTCACCTTAGGTAAGTGAATGCCGTGCTCTCCATGTGCCTCGAGGCAGGGTGCTGTAACCAGTTTCTTCACTGGATAAGGGGAGCAGGCCTCTTGACTTCAGAGGACTGCTGTCCGTCGTTTACTGCACGAACGGTAAGTTTCGAGTAATTCTAATGTCTTCAAAGTCTTTAGTAATGATGTCTCTTGTTTTGCAGGGTTCCGGCGATGGCGGATGGCGGGCTGAAGTGAGTTGAAGATGGAGCCCGTGTGATGAATAGAAGCGCCTGGAAGCACGTAAGTAAGCGCTTGTTGCCTGCTTCACGATGCGCTCTAACTGTCTTTTTATTTTGCAGGTACAAGTTCGGGGCGGCTGCAGGGTGCCGGAATACCCACTGGGTTAGATGTGGAAAGGAGTAATGGCACGTGAGTATTAAAGTTCCCCAATGTCTTTAAACGCACCTTGTTTTGTCTTTCAGATGCGGGATGCAGCGCCGAAGGCCTCCGGAGCGTGCGAAGAGTTGGTAAGCTTTTATCTTTCAGATGCCGGAATGCAGTGTGAAGACCTCCGGAGCGCACTAAGAGTAGGTAAGCCTTTGTCTTTCAGATGCCGGAATGCAGCGCGAGGCGTTGGTGACAGCCGATGGACCAGGTAAGTGAAGAGCTGTCACTGAAGACCGTAATGCTAACCTGTTCTTTCTTGTCTTTATAGGTATTGCTGAAGACTGGATTCAGAATGGTAAGCCTTTTTCCTTAGGCCCAGGATCAGATGCAGAAGACACGATGAGCGTTCTGCTGCTGAGGATGCAGAATAACGCAAAGCAAGATTCATCCATCGGGTGTGGTTTAAATAGCCTCCTGTAGTGCTTAGGTCCCTCCTTCCACAGCCACGCCTAGGTAAGAAAAGAGTTCCTGCTTTCCAGAACAGTTCCAGTGTTCTGAATCTAGGGAGTGGCTCCTGCCCCACCCAACAGGAAAAGTAGTTCCAAACAGAAGAGGATCAGAGACTCAACTGGCAGGCAAGTAAGCAGCATGGTCTGCTGCAGGTAAGTCCACCCAAGCATTATGAGCCCGGCGCTTCCAGCGCTGGGACTGGGCATATTTATGAGCCTGGTGCCACTGGCGCCAGGACTGGGTCCAAAAGGTCCCAATTGGGACTGGTTGGCACTCGGAACCTGGGTTATGGATCTGCTTCGAAGGGAGTTGGGAAAACCCTGACCTTTTGGAAGCAGAGATCATGACAAGCAGGTTGCGGCTTAGTGGGCTCACTAACAAGGAGCTCACCCTCCCAATAAATCCGGAATGTCCTAGGCACTTCTCCTTGTGCCTGGGACAGGGCCTGTTTCCTCAGACCCTCGACAGAGTGGCACTCTTTCTGTCCCTTATAGAAGTCTGCCCGGGAGGGTCCCCCTTCAGCTAACAAGCATTGAAGGTTGGGATGATCCTCCGGGTTGAAAACCTCTCCCACAGGAGAGTCTTCTGGCTCTTCTCCCACAGGAGTTGAGACAGTGTTTACCACTGGATCCAGCCTGTCCGGAGCATGGATCCCAATGGGTGCTGTTGGAACAGCAGGAAGAGCAGGGGCTCCCTCAACAGAGGTGGACTTCTTACTCTTCCGTTTCCTTCGCACCTTGGGTTTCCCCGTCCACAAGGATACTGGGCTCGCAGCCGGACCCTGTGTGACCTGCGATCGGGACCACCACAGCACCCATGGGTAGACCATCCGTGATCATCCCCAACTCGACCAAATTGTTTCCTAACAAAATGTTCGCAGGCACGTTGTCCTGAACCAGGACTGGAAGCTTTGCTGTCTTGTCTCCAATTCTAATGTTGACTAAGGCTACAGGCGATAATTTGGATAATTTGGTTCCCAGAGGAGCACCTACATAGTCCTCTGGCTTGAGCAGGGTCATGTCCACCACTGTCATGCTTGCCCCAGTGTCTCTCAAACCAGTAGAAGGCTGGCCATTCAAGAGGACACTTCTCAAAAACCTATGAGTATTCTGTGGGATAGTCGCCAGTACTTCTGCATACTGGCCCCAGGCCCCAAGGGACACTAAGTAAATCTCTACGGGAGCACCGAAGGTGATCCCAGTAGAGGAGCCGAGGACAGTGGCCTCCACCTCAGGTACGGAGTAGGGATAGGTCAGGCTGACTGCCTGGACTCCAAGTGTCTTACCCTTACACCTGGGGTCACCCCTTCGGTGATCCAGAGCCCCACAATCCCAACAAGTGCCAGGAGTGGGGGGTACAGTACTGGAACCACTGGGACCCTGCTTTGCAGCAGGCGGACCACTACTCTTACTCCCACCCACAACAGACTTATCCCCACTAGGTTTTTGGGTCTTCGGAGAGGAAGGTTTTGGTTTACCCAACTGTGACTGCTTTTGGGACTCCCCAGCTTTCTGAGAGGCCCCCTTTTCTTTGTCCTTGTCCTTCCACTGGAGTCCTTAGGGGACACCCGGTGAGAGACCCACTTGTCAGCCAACCTAGCCAGCTTAAAGGGGTCCAAAATTTTCTGGTCAGCAACATACTGACGCAGCTCTGGTGAACAGGTTTCCCAACAATGCTCAAAAAACAAAAGGTGGGACAATTCAACAAACGTTTTCACTTTGTAACCATCAATCCACCCCATCATGTTCCTATGTGCAGCACTCACCCAGTCAATCCAAGACACATTCTCTCGTTTCTTAAATTCCCTGAACCCTTTGATGTATTGGGTAGGTATCTTGCCAAACTTGGCAATTAAAGCAGACTTCATGCACTCATACTGACCCCTTTCTTCCATACTCAGTTTCAGAATACAGTCATATCCAGTTTGAGGCACTCTGATTGACAAACACTTAGCCCAATCTCTCTTATCAATATAATGAATTGCACAAGCCATTTCAAACGCTTCAGTCCATTGGAGGATATCAGAACCCTCCGCATACACACGAACCAAATCTTTCATAAACTTGGTTGCTGGGGACCTGACACTCTCAACAGGTTTAGCTGAAGTCTCCACTCGAGCTTTCTCTAACTGGATTCGCTGACATTCAGTGTCCTTGTCTTTGAGTTCAAGATCCCTATTTTTTAGTTCCACTTGCTGTGCCAACTCCTCTTTCTTAAGCTCAGCATCTATTTCCAACTTGCGATATTCAAAGGCCAATTTCATCCTTAATAACTCAAGCTCCACGGAAGTGCTGGGGTTTGGAACAGAGGCAGCGGGAATGGTGGCATTCCCAGAATCAGATTCGGTGACAACCCTTGGGGTAGGGTCCTCATTGGTTGCATCCCCCCTTCAAGAGCTTCACAATTAGTCTGGTAGTCCACCAGGGCAGCTATCAGCTCAGCCCTAGACTTATCCACAAAGTCTAACTCCCTGGCTTCACAAGCACTCTGGAGAGCCTCTAAGCTCATCCGAGTCAATTTGCCATTCACAATAGATTCCATTGCTTGTAATGCAGTTATCTTGTACACAACTAAACCTTAATTTAACAAAGTGCAGATATTTTGTAAGTGTCATGGTTATTCACTGATTCTTAAAACCATAATCATCCCACCGCTACCACCAGTGTAAAGACTGGAGGGGGTGTCTGTACTTCCGCTCTCTATATGGTAGAGGAGAGGCACAGAGGACCCCAGCCAAGATTCTCTATTATTGGTAACATAGTCGAGCAATCAAGGCCTAGCTTTTCAGGAGGTGATGCAGGCTGGTTCTTAAGTACAGTGTAGTCCCCAAGCCCCCACAAAGGAATGTCCACACACTGTATTGGTTAAAACACAGTCTTTATATAATTAATATTCAAGGTTATGTACACTATCACAATAACTCACTTTGTGCTCAGATAATCAATAATGGTAAATATATACAGTTCTACAGTGGTACCACAAATATTAACAGATCTCATTAAAGTGCATCAACTATACTGTCAAAATGTCACACAGATCAATAAAGAGGAAACCAGCAGTAGAGAGAGGAAGGAAAGCAATAAGGTTTAACAATTGGCAGAATACTGGCCCCTACCAACTAGGCACAATTCTGTGTGGAGATCCCCCCCACCTGGCCAACCTGTAAAGCAAAGATGTATCACAAGCCAAGTCCATATATTGTTCTATGAGTCTTATTTCCCTCTACAATAGTTCTACAGCTCCAATTTACCTGGAATTGTAGCATTTGTCGTCTGGGAATCGACGGCCCTTCTTGAGTGCCCTCCCTTTAAGGCAGGAGTCACGGGTCGTCGAACGTCCGACAGAGAACAGGGTGAACTATGGCGCTGAAGTGGCAGCTTCGTTCCTAGCGGTGCTCGTGGACGACAGAGCGTTGGCGTCCTGCAAGGAAGAGGCGTGCGGGGCACCTCAGTGACAATAGTTCTGGACCGCAAAGAGATGATGAAGAACTGTGGCCCAGCAAGGGCGTCGAGTCGTCGGCGTTTCTGTGGTGTTTAGGTGGCGGGATACCCAACGGCAGATTCTCCTCAGCGTGTCGACGGTCGGGCCTTCTCCAGTGGGATAAAGCGGGCGGCGATGCAGATGAGAGCGTCCTTGGCTCAAATTAAGTTCTTAGGCAAACGGGAACACGGCGGCTACAGTCGGCGACGGCGGTCGTCGACAGAGGCGGACAACAGTCCGGGCGCTTCTCTTGAGGATTCCGCGGCAATCTCCGTCTCCAGTCGACAGCCTGTTGTAGATCTGTCTACCAGGGAGCTTTGGCAAAGATCAGCTGGTGCACGATGGTCCCTCGTAGCTCGGAAAGAGGGCGCCTTACCAGGTCCTCTCTGGGTCAGTTCTTGGAGACACAGCAGCTTTTAGATTGTGAAGGAGAGCAACAACAATTCTTCTCTTCCAGCAGGGCTTCAAGGTTAAGCTTCAGTTTCACTCCAGTTACTCTTCAGCTTCTGAACACGAATTCTAGCAGTGAGAGGCCCCCAGATATACTAGTTGATCTCGCATTCATTCTGCTGGGTCACACTCAGGCAACCAATTGGTCAGAAGGGCATTCATGCAGGCGGGCATCCAATCAGGTGCAAAGTGCATTCAGGCCATTCACTCCTCTCCAGACACTCACAACAAGTTATGTGTATTGGGCCAAGTACCCAGCCATTCAACACTCCACACTGCATTCATACCAGTTCCGGGTAGGGCTGTCTCAGTCATTGTGTCAAACACCAGATACTAGACACCCACAACACAGAATGCGTATTCGTCACACACTCCATTCACCCAGGTCCCACCCACAGGGTGTACCCACAACATACAGTCACTGTAAAGGCTCCAGCCAGTCTGGCCTGGACTTCATAACAACACCATATATGGAACTTCCACCCAACAGCTGGTCAGGGGGAAGGGACAGAGTCAGGGCTTCCCAGGACTTTGGGAAAACAAGGTAACAGGCAATAGAAAGCAAGAGGCCACGGGGGCCATCTTGTTTCCTATCAGGAATCAACTGATTCCAATGGCAGGGCCTGGGTATCCCAAAATGGAGGATACTCAGAGCACCTGTCAAATTCAGCATGGAGCTGCCACCAGCCCATACCCTGCTCTGTGGGCCACACACAGGTGCCCCAAAACATACACTAGGGGCACAGCGTTGTAACCCCACCCGTGGGTGCCATAAGGGTATCCCATGGGTCTGTACACCAAACCAAAAGAGAGAGCTGCACCGCCAGGAGTCCCACATGAACCCCTGCACGGAAAACATAACAGAACACATGATAAACAGCAGTAAAGGACAAGGATACGGAGGCCCTGTCCCTCCGATGCATTTCCAGCATCACAATCAGGATTTACACCTTGCTGAATTTTACTACAATAACGCCCCAAACTCTTCCACTGGCTTCTCCCCGTTCAATTCCTTGTACGGGCAACACCCCTGTGTCTTACCGTTTCCTGACCTGCCTTCGTCCCCTACTCCAGCTGCTGGTGCCTGTTTTAGGGATCTTGTTGTGGTGCACAAGCAGACCCTTGCCATCTCCAAGAAGCACAGGCAGCTATGTGTCGTCCAGCAGATTGGAAACATACCCAGGCCCCGTCCTATGCAGTTAATGACAGAGTGTGGTTGTCCAACAAACTGCATGCCTGATTGTCAGAAGCTGCTTCCCCATTTTATATGGACTTACAAGATCACCAAAGTTATTAATGCAGCCTCTTATTGCCTTGCTTTGCCCGTTTCCTGGTGGATTCATCCTGTTTCCCACACCTCCCTCTTGAAGTCATGTCCTCCCTCCACTCGGGTGGCGTTACCTCCTATGCCCCTTTTTCAGGGATCCCCTGATGAATATGAAGTGAGTGGAGTGGGATTCTTGGTTCTCGTGTTAGGAAAGGTCATCGCCAGTATCTGGTTGATTGGGTTGGATTTGGCCCAGAGGAGCGGTGCTGGGAACCCACTGCCAATGTCCACGCCCCGGTCTTGCTGGCCCGTTTCCATAGGGATCACCCTTCCTGCCAACGAGGTTGTGGGCCTTTGGGAGGGGGGTTCTGTCACACACCCAACACGAAACCAACAACCTTGCTGGCCTGCCCGCCGTGCATGACAATATCCAACCTGGCAGGGATGCAGCAAGCTGCCTTCGTACGGTCATGCACGTCATCATGGGAGGAGCCCAGTATCCCCACAGAGGACACTTCGCTGACATCTTCAGCCGTGATCCCGATGGAGGTTACTTTGGAAACGGAGGGACTCACTGTCAATGCTATCGTCCGATCACGTGACACGTAGGAAGTCATGTGATCGGTTTCCACAGAAACAGCCTTGGCACGGGGCTCAGCGCTTCTCAGCTGTGCTCCCGGCCGACGTGTAGCATTTACCTTGTATCTTGCTCTTCATACTTTGGACTACCTGGCTCTTGACCTCTGCAACGCTATAACGGATATTCTTTTGGACTACTCTGTACCACGTGGATTCTTCTTGTCATCGATTTCCCTTGTTTGTGAACTCGACCACGGCCTTCACACTGGATTGATTTTTGGACTGCCATTCTGTACCGCGAATCTCCCTGCCAGGAGTTACTGCTGTTACACTCTGACAGACACGGTGCCTCCCCGCTTTCAGTTCTCCTGGGTTGCATACAATTGGAGGCACCACCTGGGTTGCTGGATTACACTACCACCTTCTAGCACTGCACATAGTGGGGGATTACTTCCTGTATTCAGGGAGTTCTGACGCCCTGCCTTACTTCAGTACCTGTTCCCAGTCATCTCCTTGGTAGATGTGATTCTTGTTGTTTTCATTGTATCTTGCACTGGTTTTATAGTTCCTATAACCTGCTGTTTCCCTTGCAGTCCACCTGGGGACCCGGTGCTGTTGTTCTAGCCACCTGTGGCCTCAATAATCAGTCAGCAGTGATCTTTCTCTCCCTGACTGGTACTTGGGGACGGAGGTACTCTAGTCTACGACGTAACTTATGTCTTGACAGGCACCCAGCATAATCTTCAGGTATAGTTGTTTTTGCGAACGGGCCCAGAGACCAGCCCGATGGGTGCTGGAGGCACCAAGCATATATTTACGGGTGACATCAGTTGCCGGAGACTCCCAACTTTGCTGTGCTCACACAAGATGACCGTGGCCTGGGTGCTCCCAGGGTGCACATACTGATCTGGGGGCCCCCACATCGGTGGTGGTTGCAGTACTGTGGTCACGCAGCATCAGCCTGCGGGCCAAGGTAGCAGGGCCATGTTCACGCGGCATCAGTCTGCAGGCCCAATAATGAGAAGTACAATTCAGGGAGTCAACCACCGTTCTGCTGCACGTGCCGGCTGAGGCTCCTTTTATTGACAGTCATCACAACGTCATGACACCTATTATTCTTAAAACGGCAGCACCACACATTGGAATGACCTCTGGCATCCAGCACCAGAGCCAGCTCAGCTCTAACTGCCACTCAGTAGAACACTCACCTAGGCTAACGCTCTAGATTGCAAAGAATGCATCACCTGCATATCAACATTCTGGCAGGCAGAATATTACAGGGTAATTGCAGGCTGTTAGTTTATTTGATTAAGTAATTTTTAATTACCTGCGTACCAACATTCTGACAGGCAGAATATTACAGGGTGATTGCAGACTGCTAGTTTATTTCATTGTGTAATTTCTCATTCATTGTTTTATAGCTAGAACAAATAATAAAATGTGTCAAATGAAAAACAAAGTAAAACACTTTATAAGGCTAAATGCCTTTAGGCGTTTTAGTGCTTTTTTGCAGCTGTTGAATATGAGTAAATTTTTTAGGGATATTAACTTGATTCAAACATGAAACCGCCCCAATCTATATTTCACTTCCTAACGGTTTTCAAAGTTGCAAAACCTGTGCCAACACTATCAATGCTTTAAGGCTGCGTGCGCAGCTCGCTTCTCGCTGCTCACTGGCTTGGCGTCGTGACCGATAATAACCCCGCTCTCCTCAAATCCCTCCTCCCCTGTCCAATCAGACAGTCCATAGCCACCAAAACTCCGCCCAACACCGTAGTTCCCCCATCTGAACTACTCTGGACAGTTATGAGCCCGCCCAGTCACCTTTCCTCCCCTTAAGGAAAGTCATGCTAGAGACTGTTCCCGCCCTCATTCACCTTTCCCCCGGTTTTCCTGAAAAGTTCTTCACTCTTACTCTGTCCAATCAGTGCCTCGAGCTGCAGGTGGACTGCCCACGGGGCACCAATCAGAATTCGGTTAGGGGGCGTGGATTGGCTGGCCGGCCGAGCCCCACAGAGAGTGAAGGGGCGTGGCCCCGAAGCGTACCGCTGTGTAGTGTGTGAGAAGCAGGTGGTTGATTGGCCCGTTGAGGTGCAGGTAGAGACGGCGCGTGGGCATCGTCTGGGTAACCGGCTGTGGCTGTTGGAGCGCCACACGCCGGCTACGTGAGAAAGTGCCGGTTGTCCGAGGAACTTGAGCCCGAAGAGGAAGATGGCGGAGGGAGCATTTGCTGGGGATTCTATGCTGGTGGGGGCAGCGCAGACCGTGGTGTCAGCCGGTGGCCTACTGGAGACCACCGCCGAGGCCTTGGGAGCCTCCGAGTCAGCCCTTCGGCTCATCCTGTCCATCTTTGTAGGTGAGAGGCACCGACAGGAAGCCCGCAGTTCTGCCACTCACATGCCACCCTCACACACCACTGTCACCTGACAGTAGAGGACCCCACATCGGCTCCTACTAGCCCCGCATGTTGTTGACTACCAGGACACTTCTTAGATTCCCACCCTCTGGTTTATCCTATCCAGATTCAAAGAGTGTGTGGTGGTGGGCGGGGTTGTCATTTTGCACAGTATATAGCCTTATAGTCCCGCCCCTTAAAACTCAATTGATCCCACCTTTTGGTTAAGAGACTCAAATACCACCAACCGCATGAGTGTTGCCGTGCAATGTGTCATACCGTTACTGTAAGGCCCCTGTCACTGTTCCACTCCTCACAATAGAACGCAGAGTGCTCCCTATCAACCCGTATACCACCGATCAGAGGTCACTTTTAATGAGGAAGAATCCCCTAGGCCTTATTAATGCGACCTAGATCCCCACACCTCTTAAGACCGTACTCTTATGTCATGTTCGCAGGTGAGGGCCCACATACCTGTTATGAGGGATTCCGGAGACAGTAAGTTCGAGATCTCGGACAATTGTCATACCCTACCGCAACCCCTAGCTCTTGGGTAGTCGTTATGGAGCACTGCAGATGTTTTAAGTTCCTTTTTCATCACTGACAATAAATAATCCCGCTCACTTCCATGGTTGAGAGCCTCCAGAGTATTGCTGATCACCTCACTGCCAAGGACCCCAGAATACCAACTCTCACGATAACCCCTTCACTATACCTTACTCCACAGAAAACTACACCATCACCCACAAACTTTCTACCTGTTAATGAAGGGTGTGCCATGTGTTCGGATCCTAGAGTATCCGCCTTCATCCCACCAGCTTACTCTACTTCCTGTCCATCAGTCATCAGTATACCCATATTGCATCAGCACCACTGAACCTTGCAAATGAATGTCTACCACCAGACAAAGGCCCTTTTACCACAACAGACAAGGATGCGAGATCATTGTTCTACCACCCCAAACACTCAACTCACTTGTATCAGTCTCTGCTTTTCCTCCTTTTCGCCCCTTCTCTAGCTGTCCATGGCGTTGTCACCTTACCACCGTTTGAAAATTACAAACTGCAACATGATACACTACAGCCTCCACTAGCCATGCGTTTGAATGATAATTCCATCTAACTATGCAATGGGATAGGGACAATAGATGGTAATTTCACTTAAGTGCTTGCTTCAGATCTCTTCATGCAACTTCCAGTCAGGTTGGAATCCTGCAGTGGCTGATTCGCTACCACCGCCCTCTACAAATATTTCAGTGGAATGTCTTTGTAATGCCATCACTTGATATTACCTCATATTGCAGCATAACTCCCCACTTTCAAGTGCCATGATTCTATACACACTGCCATAGACGAGACTGCTGACAGTAACACCCCCCAAACCTCGTAGGAGTATACCATTGATAACACCTATAAACACAGCCCAACTTTACCCCATGCCCCAGTTGGACATCCTACATAACATGTACAAATTCTAATAATCTCAAAATCTCAAAGTTCTATGGTTCTTTCTTCTTATGTCAATCCTGAAATACCACTGTTCAACTCATCCTGTTATCCTTTAAAACATGAGGTCTTATTCAGTCACATTTAGAACTTCTTTTTTTTTTTTTTTTTTAACTTCCCAGTCGTTTCACCCTAAAGATACTGTCTGTCTACTTTTATCAACCCCGTGCCATCTTGACCAACATTGTAGTCAGGATTCCTTGCTTCAAAATAAAACCCCCATTCATAATCCTTGCCTCCCATTCCAATTAATATTCCTTCAATAGACGACCGCATACACTATCCTATTTTTCCATGTCCCGCTTTGTCATCTTCTCATGAATTATCTGATGTACATTTTGACATTGTTCCACAAATCTTGACCAAACATCATTCATGTGGCACTGTCTTCTTTCACCTTCCAATCTTCTTATTGGAGGACAATTTATCGCCACTAATATAACCTTCAGGTTTAGAAAGCTGTTCATTCTGCTAACCACCTGTTAGACCGTGGGGTTGTATTGTAGTGAATGGTGGTGCAGTGCCTCGTGTGCATGGGTGGATTTTGGACGTTTAGGCGGAGTGCCATGCACCGTGCAGCAGCAGAGTAGCTTCTTGACACTCTGGTGATGTCTCTCACAGGCCATTGCCGTGGGTCACCATGGCTAATGTGCTTCCACTCCTACTACTGCCACTTCATTGCTGCCCCCTGGACACATACTAACAATCCCTGCCATAGGATCCATCCCAATAATGTTTATACTGGCCACTGGTGACTTTAATGATTTGAGTTTTGGTACCCCAGGCTATGTATGCGAGATACTGAGTGTTTTTAAATCTTTATTTTATAACCTGCTTTCTATATAAAGTGAGTTGCATGGAAGCAATGCAGCATATTAGAGGATATTTCATACGACTCTTCTAGTTGTTAAGCTATACATTTTATGAAATGCACAAAATGAATTGATACGTTAAATGTCCACATCTTAAATTCCAGTCTGTTTTAGATCCATTCTGTATGCTAGCCTTCGCGTTTGTAGCGAAAGGCTTCTCCAACCTTTCCGTCAGGTGCGTTGCATTTAAAAGGATTTATATCCTGTGATCTCCCGTATGCTCTCTGTTGGGGGCTGACATCGATGCTGTAATCGGTTTATTTGAAATCATCGTCAGTTTTACAATATGTACTTCTTGTAATTACCCCCCCAACCGCCGTTATTGCAGGAACGTGTTCAGACCGAAACTCTGGTCTTAATTCATGCTCCTATCTGGATGTGGTCTCTGTGCCTGATTCTAACCCCTCCCCAGTGCCAGCACTGACAGAATGCCATCTGATGAAGGTGGGGTAGCCTGAACGTTTTTATTTTTATTTTTTTATTTTTTAGTATTATGCAGATAATTCTTGCTGAAATGGAGCCCCACGATAATCGGGAACGCGCCCTCCCTGCCGTTCATAATGGCCCTAAGCCAAAAACATAGGGAACCCATGTACCTTTGTGACAGTTTCCTGACGTCACCAAAGCCTGCCCTGCACTGGCAGCAGGGCAGGATCAATGGTCACGTCCTTTCCTGAATATCTGCTGGAGCACTAGACAGAGATGGTTGTTTAATTGTCTGCACCTCTTGTTTAAATTCTTGTAGTTTTGTACCGGAACCAGCCTGGTGGCACATTAATATTGCATTATAAGCCATCTCTGGTTATGATATGATGGTTGCTGAGATCACAACTATGAAGCCACAAAACATTTGGATGTCTTATCTGCTTGGAGAGAGGTGACTCGTTAATGACAGGGCTGAGTGTGTATTGGCTGTCTGGCATGGGTGTACCTACAGCAAACATATAGGCACCTGTCCGGAGACCTTGTGTATTCATCCCGAAATTAAGGTCGTCATTTTTCTCCTGGAGACAGGAATTCTTCCCTGGTGGTCCACTGAGGACCGGTGCGGTCCTGACAGGACATTTGCCCTCTCACAGGAGGCTGCTGAGAGAGTTTAGCTCCGAAAAGGGGTTCCACCATCTTGAATTCTGCTAAGGCTCCCTAAACTTCCTGCAGGTAAAGTACTCTGAGGAAGACATTGTAAGGCAAAGGACACTTGTTATAGCGGCCTGGTTTGGATCCCTGACGCGGGGTCTCTTTGGTTCAGTCCGGTGTAGTATTTTGCCCCTATAAGGGTTTGGGGGCCCCCTTAGTTTCCTTTTGACAAAAAGGATTAACCTGGAACTCCGAAGGGGAAACAGTCCATTCCAAAGTCCCCTGCTATAGAAGTGAGGAAATAAACGTTCAATGGGAGAGGAAAGCTCTTTTCCATACCCATCCCAAGGGTGAAACTACTGTGTGTGTATAAGCTTACTGGTACCCAGACCCTGCTACTGTAGGTCACGGAACTCCTGTAAGTGCACTTCACAACCCTTCCTGGCTAGGAAGGGCAAACTAAAGGTCTTGCCTTGCCCCTCGGGTCCTGAGCTGGGCCTCCCAGCAGCCACAAAACTGAGGAAGGGACCCTTCAACACCTTCCAGACTGCTTCATGGGAGCCGATGGAGCCATCTTGGACCTCAATGCTCAAACGCCTGATTTTTTGCTACGTGTCTTTGCATCTGAGACCCGACAAATCTTCTAGCGCCCCTATTTCGGCACTACCTGTCTTGTCACCATCTTCTTTGAGCTCCATGCTGTTGCAGTACTCGGTCACCTTGTTTAGCCAGCTGGGCTCACTTGCTGCAAAAAGCCAGTCTCTGCTTCTCTGCACCAGGGGCAGTCGAGTCCACCACCGACCCAACATGCCCTGCTGTCACCATCACCTTCAACCCACAAGCCATGGCCACGGCCACTGCTCCTAAACTTGCCCAGAATCCTGGTTCGACACGGTTCACCCTAGAAGACACATGAATTATTTGAGGCGGTCCTATCCCCCAATCTGCTTTACTTGTGCCTGGTGACTTTTCTTTTTTTAAGCCTCGTTCGCTACCTTTTTGAAAGACCTTTTGCTGCTGCTGCGCATCCTGTCCTCCAACCCATGATTCCACTTGAAGTCTTTCTCTGTTTAATTTTACATGGGTGGGACAGTAGTGTTTTTTAAAATTATTTGTGTGAATTTTGGTTTAATTAAAGATCCTATTGTTATCGAACCTTAGACAATCTTTTTTTGATTTTTGGTACCACTGTACTATTTTGTGTTGCATCTTTGCCAGCTCACACTCCACTGAAGAATTTAGCTTGCCCTTCGTCCATGCCGCCAAAGGCGGTGCAGGAGATAGATCTGTTGGGCTGTGCCTGTTGGACCTTTATGAATGATCTCACTACTGTTTATATAGTAGTGTGGGCATGAGTAGGCACTTTAGTCTCTACTCGTCCCTGTACTCCTGCAGAGCAGTAGTTATTTTATTTATTATTTGGATTTATTATGACATTTATAGAAGCGCAACAAGCCCCCAGGCATCTAGGCGATACTTGCAGACAGAAGGCACAACAAGCATTGATGACACATGGGTAAGTGTCTGGAGTTGGATGAACAAGTGCTTCTTTAGTGTTTTTCTGAAAACCTGGTAGGAGGTTTCAGATCGGAGGTGATGTGGCAGATTGTTCTATAGGCTGGCCACGACCAGCGTGAAGCTAGAGCAATCGGCTTGTTTTCGTCTAAATCTGGGGGTTGGGAGTCAGTGGCTGGATGAAGATCTGATAGGTCTGGCTTGTTGTATATTTCTTGATATTCTGGAAAAGGTAGGAGGGGGGCCTTATTTTTGAGGCAGCAATGGGCAATTGCGATTTTGAAAGTCATTCTTAAGCGGATGGGTTCCATGTAATAATGTCCCTGCAAAAATGGGCTCTGATAAAAAAGTCGCTGTTTTTTGCGGAGACATTATTGCTTTGAGCATGCAGGGGACAACCCCGCAAACCTTTATTTATTTAATTTTTAAAATTATTTTAAATTTCTTTTTTACAAGGGGAGCAGGGGACATCCCCGCAACCCGTCCCATAATGTCACCATGTATGTCACCAATGGCTTTTCCTGGTGACATTATGTTTGGGGACATTATTACCCGATACCCCCGGATGGGGAGCCAGTGGACTGTCCTTCGGACTTCTGAGATGGGGTCGATTTATTCAAGTTCAGCGCGCCTGGCGGGGCAGGAAGTGAGGGAGGTGCCCGAACCTCCCTGTGCATAATCCCCTTGGTTACAGGAATGCACCCACAGGTGATTGGCTGGCTGTGCCTTGAAGGACAGCCACCCTGCTGTGAGTGACAGCTAGGCTGCGAATGAATGGGAGAAACATAAAAGGCGATGACTTTTGCTTGGAAGGCAGTGTCGGCCACTGGCCAAAGGAATCCAAAGAAGAACTTGGAAGATAAGCTTGCTGCAGCTCCTGCACCGTTGGTTTGCCTGGTGAAGCCCTGCTGGAGTGCCGAAGCTCTGAATTCGCCTTAACTAGAGAAGCCCTGCATACGACTTCTACTCTTGGGTTGGTGGGACCAATTTACCCCAAGTTTACTTCATTGCTGCTGCAGGAACCGATTGCCAGGGAGAGGAACACCAGAATAGAGTGTCTCGTCTTTAAGTCGGACCCAAGCTCCAGGAAGATCCTCTGGACTCCCATAAAGCAGGACTGACCAAGCCTGAGCCACCTGGATGAATCTGGGTCGAACGGATGAATCTGGGTCGAACGGATGAATCTGGGTCGAACGGATGGAGTATATAGATAGAAAAGGTGAAGTATGTGGATGGCACGCATGAAGTATGTGGATGGCACGGATGAAGCATGTAGAAGGAACGGGTGAAGTATGTGGATGGAACGGGTGAACTGATGTAGGTGGATGGAACCGGTAAAGTGGGTGAAACGGGTGAAGTGGATAGAACATGTGAAATGGATAGAACCAGTTAAGTGGACGGAACGTGTGAAGATGACGTATGTGGATGGATGATGCATGGAGAAAGGATAATGTGAGGTAGAACGAATAAAAGCAGCAGTGCATAAAATGGTTGGAATGCATAAAATGGTTGATGTCCTTGGAATGGATTAGAGTGCTTGGAAAGAAGTGGAGGGCATGGAACGGATTCAAGTACACTGAACAGTCGCGAGTGCAAGGAACGGACTGGAATGCATGGAATGGAGTGCATGAAACAGATTGGAGTACATGGAACGGATTGGAATGCATAGAATGGCGTGACTTACTTGGAATGGTTTGAAAGAACATTGAAAAGAACGGCTTTGAGTGCTTGACACGGTCGTAGTGCATGGAACGGATGGAGTACATGGAACTATTGGAGTGGGCTCGGTCTCAATCAGCTAAGGTAAACCACCGTAGCCACATCTCCACGCCTACTCTCTTCTTTACACCACCACTCAAATAGAACACAGCGATACTATGACATCATTCGGTATAGCTGTTCTCATACCATCATTAGCCTCATACTCCCCATCACCCTAACTAAACACTGCTGGCCTAGGTGTTTCTCCTCAGGCCTAACGCAGCCAAATCGGTCTGGATAACAACCTGCCAGAACGAACACATACTCCTGATCTCTCAGCCTCCCCACCTTTCGCTAAGAAGCAGCTATCACACGATTGCCACACCTGCTGCACACATATCCGGTGCTCACACGCACCTCTCTCAATTCTTTCTACTGACCTGAACTTCCGTTCCCGAGGGCGTTCAACCTACCAGCGCCTTGAGACCATACCAATGGTACATAAGGCGCTATATAAATGCAAAGTAACATAACATAACCTCAACAGAGTGCTGGACCCCAGATGCGCGGAAAGCCCATAAGGTATCCAAAAACCGCAGTGGTGCTATTTGCGAGAAGCTGAAGCCGCAAAGTGCTGCTGATCTGAAGTTTGCCCATTGCTGCTGCCGACCTTCAAACCGTAGTGCAGGAGTCCCCAGACGTCCTCCCTCTTGTCCCCACGACCGAGGCCCAGGAACAACCAGATCTGCCATACTACAACTGGAACAGAAGCCAGCTGGTACCAATTTCTTCAGACCTAAGGTACTGTAAACTAAGATGTACTTACCTTGTTGTGTAGCCTTGCTAGCTCTCAGTTGAGACTTGTCATGGTTGCCCTTTGCACAGTTGCTTGCAGCTTTGCCCCTCACAAGCCCCTTACAGTGATTTCATTTTCTACAAAGATTTCTAAATCATTTTGCAAGACTTTTTAGTTACCTTCAAGAAGTGCTTCAGATCCCCTAGACTTTGCTCAATTGACATTGGCTTTCCCTGCTCCCTGAAAGACTCTTATGTTCTCTAACTTTGTGCTTTAACTATCCCTCAACAAAAGTCGCACATTATATAACTTGTGTAGCTGGGAAAGGGTCAATTTACTCTGCATTGGGGGTTCAAAAGTACTTGCCTGCTTAAGAATATTTGTTAAAAATGGTTTTCTCTCATCTTTTCCTTTTTACACTAACCTCTGCATTGATCTAAATATGCCATTGATATATCAACGTCCACAGTTGCCTAGTTATTTATCACCTCAGGGTGTAGGAAGTGTCTTTTTGCCATCCCAAATGGGTATCTACTGATTTAGTGAATCTGAGTGTGTATTTTTGAAGTATATTTGTGTTATATATATATTGCTCCCTTCTAGAGGAGGCTTATTCACACTGACTGTTAAATAATTGTTTAATCAAGAAACCTTGAGTGTGTTTATTTGGATACTTGTCACTGTGAATCTCTGTTACAGCCCTACAGCTCACATTGACCCCTCTTGAGATAACCTTGGCTGCTCAGTCACTATACCAACCCATGTAGTACATGCTTATACCAAAGGTTGGGTTAACTATTGCCAAGAGGACAGGGCTGGTGCAGTCTCCCACAGGGTACTGTATACAATCTTGCCTAACCTGTTTCAAGGCGCGCACGTTGGGCACCTGCATTTATGTAGCAGTGGAGTTGGAAGCAATGTGTTGGGAGGGGGTGTGCTGGAGTGGTTGTAGGTCGCAACAGTGCTATTGGAAGCATGAAACCTATGGCCAAAGATTTGATGGGGTGCCGGAGAGTACAGCATAGTATTGGGCTGCATTTCTATTAGTATTTCATCACAAACATCCCTGGTGAGCTTTCATGCCCTTTCATGCACAGCCACATAAAGGTCTTCCTAGGTCTCTGCACGGCCCCTAAAGAGAGATCTAATCTGGGCTGCCCTCTTCAACCTTTCTTCTGAGTCCACTGCACATGAGGAGATGCCCTTTTTTTTTTTCTCGCTTATGTTCACCTGGCTTCTTTTAATCTTTCTCTCTTCCTGCAGGTTACCCTTTGGCTTTGTTCCAGCGCTGGTGCCTCTATGGGAAGGACCCTCACCTTGTCTACCTGTTTCACACAGTCACTGGCTTGGCAATCTGCTACTTTAACTTTGGTATGTACTCTGCTTATCACTTTAGCAATATTTGTTCTCTCCACAGGACAGCGTAGCCCACCTCTGTGGGAGAATGCTGCTAAAATAGCTTACAAAGCTAAAACGTGCCTTCTGGAAGTACTACCCTGTGCTGTTCTTGGCTCTGAAGCCCACAAGATCCTACTTTTTTGCTTGTCAGTGGTTGAAAACCTGTTAGTTTCTCCTCGTGCTGATTTCAATGGCATCGATTGGGTGTTAGTGCCTTAAGGTTTTTTTAGTACTCTTAAATCACCAGTATGCTGCAGCTCATCTCACCCAGTTCTGAAGGTCATAGGTGAACATGTCCTGTTTTACAGCTCCAAACCTATACTTTACCAATGGATGGTCTCTTCAACTAGTAAAACCAACTCCTGCCTACTTTTGAAGTGTAGATTGTGATTAAGCTCATTAAAAAATATATATATATATATATAATTGGGAGCAAAATGTAACTTTCTCGATGCTAAGATCATCATTGACATGGCACCCAGAAACATTCGGAGTCAACCTTCACTTACAAAATAATTCCCAATCAAAGATTGTATTTCATTGCACTGGATGCTCGCTCTACGCTGCTCGTTTTGTTGCTTAGACATATTTTACAGCCTTGTTGGCATTGCATTACATACACACGGATGTTAGACAATTTTTAAACTGTAATTTTATCTAGCTTTGATTTTTAGAAAGCTGCGAAATTTGCACAGAAACTTGCTTGTTATTTTATAGGAACAGTGTAGAAGTACGAGATTAGCAGGACAAATCTTATTTGCTTTTTTAGAGTACATAGCGCCTTACAGAACGCTCTGAATATTTAGACTGCTTAGAAAGGTGTGAACTACAACTCCCAAGAGTTGCAGTCCGCGCCTCTTTTATTGGCCACCAGGCATGACCGCGACAGAGACCAACCGGACGTGGGGATGGCTTGTCACTTTTTAATAGTGTTTAGTAGGCGATCATTGGTGATTACCCCATTGTATGTACTTTGGTTACTTCTTGTGGGTTTATTATCGCTGCATTACGGTACATCAATACCAGTAATTTAAGCATTCCTTCAAAAACACTACACATGGCATGCTCTCACTACGTGCCCTAAACAAAATTAGGCATTTTAATATTGCGGCTAATCAACCCCTGGCCCAACAATTTATTGCATTACCCCCCCCTTGAAACTAGCATGAAATTTACATTTGATCTTCTTTTAAGAATGCAGTCACTATAAATGAGTTCATATTTACCATGAAGCTTGCTAAGTCATGGTTTACTAATAGCAGCACTACTTATTTTCAACTGTTAGTACCTGAGTTTTTTCCAGATTAAATGGCATAATGGAGAGAATCGGAAAGGAGATTGGGTGGCTATTTTGACCAGATCCTCTCTCGGAGTTACAAACTTCCACTTTCTAACTGGGATGCAACATCTCCGGTACTGGACGGCACTTACCACCCATCTCCCAATGAAGCTTATCGGCTGCTACTCTGTTGTAGACCTCCTGGCCCAGCTGCCCTTTTCTTTGGATATCCCTGATGCCCATTTGGGGTCAGAAGCACTCCATTACTAAAAAATGATTATTTTTGGGTGATCTAAATATATGGTGCAATGTTTCTGAAGAAGTGAACTGCAGATATCTCTGACTTTCTGCATACCCATGATTTGCATCTTTTATGTAATTTACCGACCCACATTGGTGGCCACTGCCTGGACCCTGTTTTCTTCAGAGGGTTACAATTGTGTCATCGTGAAATTACCCCAGTGAGTTGGTCAGATCACTTTGTGGTAAGTTTCTCAATACCTAGCAGCCATTTATCTCGCTGTAAAATTGTGAATATCAGTGTGCATCTGCTTCGTCGAAAGAAAGATCTCTAGTTTATTTCAAGTAGAGAGCTACTGGGAGATTTAGCCCATGCGCAACCCACCATAAACTGTATAGAATTATACACTGATCTTATGTTACATCTTCAAACCAACTGCGACAGTATCACCACTTTCAAAAAGTGTAAACAAATCTTTGAAGAAAAATAATCAGTGGTATAGCGAAAAACTAAAAAAATCTTCTGCACTACCGGAAAAAATATGGCTTAAGACTAAAGATCTAGCAGATCGTCACTTGGCCAAACTGCACTGGAGGAATACAAAAAAAGATATTCTACTTTCAAAATCCTCCACCTTGCAAAAACAAATTAACGTTGCCGATAACAGTCCCAAAGCTCTTTTCTCAGCCATTAGAAACTTCACTAACTCGGAATGTACCAATGTTAGCTTGCGAGTTTCAACTCCAATAGTGAGTTCAATATCTTCTTTCGGGACAATATTGACACTCAACTTTTCAATCCTGGAATGGAAACTATTTGTCCCAAATTCGTTTTCTCATCAGTAAGGATTTAGGATATTGCCAATTTGCTGGGAAAACTCAAACCCACCAACTTTTGATATGATCCGATTCCAGCCTATCTAGTCAAGCAGCATGCACATGTACTTGGTGAAGCCTTACAAACCCTGGTCAATGCTTCGCTTGCTAAAGGTTGCGTGCCACAACAACAACATTGGACCACAACGTTTTGTCTAATTACTGGCTAATTGCTGGCCTGCTAACATTTTGGAAAAGACTGTAAACACTCAAAGCTTTTTGGAGGAACATAATCTCCTGGACTTGCATCAGTCAGGATTTAGTCCAGGCCATGGTACTGAGACTGCCCTTATGCAGTTTAGGACAATCTGCTGGAGGCTGCTGACAAAGGGAATATCCGCATGCTGGACCAGTCAGTGGCTTTCGACATGGTTGATTCTGAGATTCTCATTTTACGACTGTTGTCGGTGGCACGGGTATCCGATGACGACCTGGAATAGTTTCTCCTTTTTGACCAACCTCACCCAGCAGGTCAAAGTTGGTCCATATTTCCGACTCGTCGTCTATGGACTGTGGGGTGCCTCTGGGATCTTCTTTGTTCCCGTTGTCATTCAGCGTTTACATTCGCCCATTTCTTAGAACATTTTCTCAGAGTTTGGTTTGTGTATGCTGATGACACCCAACTTTATGTATGGCTCAAGCAACCATTGGAGGCAATGGTTCGAGTCCTATAATAAGCTCCAATTAAACCCATCAAAAACGGAACTCATTGTATTCGGCTCCAAAATAACGGTAGCACATGCTCTACAATCTATTCTTTGTTCGGGGCTCCTACAACATTTTCTGGCACAGTAAGGATTCTTAGTTGTGTCTGGCAGTCCAGCATGGACAGCAATCTACATGTCAATTAGACAGTTAAGTTTATGTATTATCAACATAAATTAATTAAGGCTCTTCTTCCCCTTATTGCAGAAAAGGACTGCTCGACGACACTGGTGGGTATACTCACAAATTCAAAATTGGATTATTGTAACACCCTCCTTATGGGTTTTCAAAGGTTTCAAATACAGAGACTACAGATTGCACAGAACTCTACAATCACGTTGATCTTTGCACTACCGAGGGAGTCAACTGTTTGACAGTCTTGGAAAAATCTTCATTGTCTCCCAGTACAGCAGAGAATCCTGTTTAAGGCTCTGTGTCTGGTCTTCAAGTGTATCCATGGTCTAGCTCCAGCATATCTGCCTTCAAAAATTCAAACTCCTTGTCCAAATCGATCTCTTCAATCTATGGGACAGAGCCTTTTGGCGGTCCCTTTTGTTAAAACAACAACATGGGGTGATAGGCGTTTTCCTTCTTTGGTCCTCGCTCTTGGATCTCTTTACCAATGGACCTCTGACGGATTGAATCTTTATCTATCTTCAGGAAACAACTAAAAACGTACCTTTTTCATGTAATATTCCACTATCTGTCTCCAAATGGTGAACACATTAGCCATACCATTTGCAGTTAGGATACCCTTGAATTCTCATCTTTTCCGAATCACTACATTGTACTGCATTCACAGATGCATCCAATTCGAAGCTCCAAGATGCAACAAAATAAAGTATGCACGCTCTCCATGCTCATAAGACGGGCACGTCCTTCATACGGCAAACCCACCCCGCCCCCACATGTTGTTCCGCAGGAGTCTTTGCATCACCCAGTGCCGCTGTGTAGTATGACTCACAAAAAACTGCTAAGTACAACACTATTAGCATATTTCCTCCTCCTACAATAATGTTCTCTTTACGTCTCTACTTTAAAAAAAAATATATATATATTTTTTTTAATATCCACACTTTCCCAAAACCTGAAAACGTGGGACAATCGGTATTGTTTTGTGTGTTTATGTGCATTCTGCAATGTTATGCCAAATAATGTGCAGATCAACAACTAGAGGGATGGGTGGTCCTGCTCCGAGGACCCTGAATCCTGCTTCATTTTACCATCACTATGGCCCTCTTGTTGTTTGTCTTGCATCACATGCAGCAAGATTTTAGGTTTGGATTTAATTGCCAAAGGTCTCAGCCTAAAGTAGAACCTTAGATACTGACCAGGATAGGTTAGGCCACTGATTACGAATCTATAAAGGCAGTGACTCCCTAGCGACAAAAAACAATTCAAGGACCACTGGGACAACCTTGTCTGGTATCCCTAAGAATTCAGAATTTATCAGAGACAATGCCATTAACCAAGATTGCTAGCTAAAGTGTATCCTAAAAGGTGACTTAAATATTTGCTTAAACGGGCCCGTTTCTAACCCAGAGAGAACTTTTTAGAATCGGGAGAATAATTCCCACGCTGCATTTAGTCTATGCCACCAAATTCTGCCACTTATTTCTATTTGCTATCTTATTGTATGCAATTGGCACATTCTACTGGTTGCTGATCCCAACCTGCCCAGACCACTTTTTGCCTTTAACAAAGGCATGAACATGTGTCAATCTTTGGTTTATGCCGCCAGAGAAAAGATGGGTACCACCACCAAAACCTGGTCCATGTTAGGCTTGGCATCTATTGTAGGGCATTTTAACTACTAGCTTTGTTAGTAGAGGTAAAACATGGAATCTTAGATACTTCACTAATTGCAAATCAGCAAATGTCATTTATGTTATCAAATGTGTATGTAACAAACTTTGTTGGGAAAACCTCTCGCCCTGTGCATGTACGGCTCAAGGAACACAAATCACGTATCGTAAACCAGGTATTAGCGGCCCTCTTGGTGACACATTTCTGTGAAGCTCGGCATTCAGCAGAAGATTTTGAGTTGTGTGTGTGATTGAAAAAGTAGTGGGCATTAGGAGTAATATCAGTGTAGAACATGTTGGATTTATCAACTCCAGACACACACTGATGGTCTCAACGACTAGTTGGACTGGACTGTTTTGACCTAATATTCACATGGCTTGTTTGCCTATGTTGCCTATAGTGTCCTGACATTTTGGCCCGAGGTGCATTTGTTTATAGGCCCTATTAGTACTTTATTTTACAGCCCAGCTGCATTCTGGTTTACATACACATTTTTGAATTCTCTGCTTGAACTCTTTTCAGCCGTTTTTGAGCAAGGACTCTCATCCTTATTACAGAGAGTTCCTATACACTTCAAGCTTTATTTTCAGCTTTGTTGTGTATTGTTAGAATTTCAGCAATGTTTTACTTTACTGTATCAGTCCAAGTTTGCATACACCTTTTAGAATCTTTAGTTGAATTATTTTAAGCCGTCTGATCGGGGCATTTCTCCCTATTATAGTGAGAACTCACACTTTTTTATTCTTTTAAAAAAATATGTTTAGCTTCATTGCGTAGAACCACGATTTCTGCAACCTTTTACCCTTTCAATCTGGGCGATAAGCTTTGCTCTTTGACTTGCATTGAACGTGCTTGTCCGTTCTTTGTGTTCAACCTCGGCACATCGAAGTTGGCGTTTCCAGCAGCCACTGCATTTATTTACTGGCGGTTGTGTTTTTTATTTATTTTTTTATTTCTCCTTTTTCCATACTTTAAAGGTCATGGTGTTTTATCACCCTCTGCACACATGGAAAAGTCGGTCTCTTGGGTGTTTGCATGGCGTTATTTATGTTTCTCTTCTTGTGGTGATGGTGGCCTCGAGTTTAGAGCCATTTGTTACTTTGTTTAGATTGGTGGTCATCTATTGATTTTTTACATTGTTTGCCCCACAGATCTGTCTCTGTATCCATATAGCGAAGTATTGGTCAGGGAATAGACATCAATTGGGATTTGTTCCCCAATTGATGACAGGTATGTGATGTCTTGTGACTTGAGTGCTGTTCAGTTTGTGTTGAATGGATATTCTATGATGTACATAATGTTCTTTGTTAATGTAGGACTTTGGGTTACATCCCCGAGGAAACAGTTTGGGCTGCCAAAACTAGTGACCTGCCTGGGGAGCCAATTAATGTCTTGTCTTGTGTTGCCCTCCAGACATATTGTAGAGCTGCATTCAGCACTGATTCAATTATACGCCCACACCAGTTGGTCTTGTTTATTTAAGGTGTATAGTGCCTTGGTGGTCGCTCCCGATTGCGCCACCATCACAGCCACTCTAAGGGAAAAGTCATTTTCTTTGCTACTTTTGGATGCACCTTATGCCCTTTGTGATTTTCACCCACTTACAAAGTATTTTGCACTTTAATCAAGCCTTTTCTATATAGGTGATATCTTTGTTTATGTAAGTATTTAGTACTATGATGCTGTTTTTATGACTTCATTATTTTTTTGGAATACATTAAATTGTATTGTGGACTTTCTGAAAGAAATAATTAGAGGTATGGTTCCTCCTGGATTTAAAATGACAATTTATTTTCCCCATTATTATTTTTGTTTTTATTGATAATAACAAATGATTAGATCAATGTAACAGTAGGTAAATTGTAAACAAGAAGTGATGAAGAGAAAAATATATAGTGATAAAATCAAGCAGAGACCATCTCGAATGAGAGAATAATAAGTATGGTATGTATACAGTGATAACAAGATTAATGACCTAATCATCATATGAAGATCATGATGGGACAAACAAAAGGTAGACAAACTAATGATGAACAGAGTGGAGGGATAAGAGGGGGAGGGAGCTATTCAAAACAATGAGATTTGGGTAAAGGATCTAATTGTACACATGTAATTATTAATTTGAATTAATGAAACATTTGATATTCATGAACCATGAGTGGCCATATTATGATACGAGAGATGATCAGTAAAAAGAGACCATTTAACATCATGTTTGGATCTAGCATTGAGACGTGCTGCCATGCAGTGTTCCAATCCTTGAATGTGACATATGTTGTTCCACCAACCCTTAACAAATAGGTTTTTAAAGCCGTTCCGGTTGGTTGTAATTACTTGATGCAATTGCATTAAACAAGTCATATAAACCGCGGGCGGGGGGGTTTCTTTTTCGTACTTTTGGGGTAATAAAGGTCCTGTGAGGGAAGAAAAATAGACTTTGCGACATCTTGGAAGCAGTGGAGAGAGTTTTGACCTTGGGCCACAATAATTCCCATGTTATGTTGTCCACCCTTTCGCACAGTCCATTTCCAATTGGGTTTGGATAGAATATCTATCAGCAGGAACATCTTTGGTGCCTAATAGTTTATAGAATTGAGCCGCTTTGATATTGGGAGTAGAAGTCGTGAACATGATTCTTTTAGGGTTGGGAATGATCTCATTCTGAGTGAAGTGCGGGAAACGGTTAAGGCATGCGTAAACTAATTTATTGTAAAAGCCAAAGTCTGAGGAGGGGAAGGAGAACCTTTTTTCAAATCCTGGAAGGATTCCCAGCCAGTTGTGTGATAGATTTGGTGAATGAATCTAATACCCTTGCTAATCCAGGATTTCTATAAAGTGTCCTGTTGTTGAATGTAATATGTTTGTTGTTCCATAGAAAAGGTGAGCATTTTAGGGTCAGTGAGTGGGTTGGAAGAGAAAGGTTCTAAGGGCAGAAACAGCCACCTTAATTGGGTTAGTAAGTTTAGTAGATAAAGATCCATAAATATAGATCAAATCTTGGGTACTGATCAGTGTGGTGAACTCCCTTTTCAAGAATGAACCAGGTAGGGAGGTCCTCATATTCGGAGGTATTCAGCCAGATGCATAATTGTTTAATAAGGAATGCATTATGGTATCGTTTGAAGTCTGGAAACATGACACCACCATGTTCAAAGGGGGCTATAAGTTTGCTTCCGAAATTCTTTTTTTTTTTACCAATGCCCCATAAGAAGTTGAGTAGGAAAGAGTTTATGGCAGAGAAGAAGGAAATGGTAAGAGGGGTGGGGAGCATTTGAAGGTAATAGAGAATGAGGCATGAGGCATGAAAGCATCATCTTAATAGTTTCAAGACGCCCCCACCAAGGGAGATATGTAGGGTGACCAGAGAGAGGTGAGTTCCGTAAGTCTAAGAAGAAGAGATGAAGAGTTTAATTTTATAGTATTTTTAGTAGAAGAGGTAAAGAGTAAGCCCAAATATTTAAATGAGTTGTCGCACAATTTAAAGCCAAATGTATATCAATTTCATGCTTGAGGCGAAATAGTCAGAGGCTAAAGAGAACTCATTGAGGACTGACAAAAGGTATGGAATATGATCTTTGTTTTTTTAGGAGCATTAGAATGTCGTTGGCATATGCTGCTATTTTAAATTCATGTTTGCCACAGGTTACACCAGGAATTTGAGGGTTAGTTCTTATATGTTGTAACAAATTCTCAAGAGATAAAAACATGTACAATGGGAGAGAAAGGGCAGCCCTGTCTAGTGCCCCTTTAAAGGGGGAAGAAAGATGATTGACTGTAAATGAAGATGGGGGAATTGGGGTTGGGTCTAGAAGTCCCAATGCACTCTATCGAATGCTTTTTCAGCGTCAAGCGCTATGGCGGCATAGCCATGATGATCTGTTTTTGTCTTACGCTATAAGATGCATGGCATCCATTAAAAGTCTTGCATTAAAAGAAGATGTTTCTCCCTTTTACATAACCAACTTGATCTTATTAGTTTGGGGAGTTAGGATTCAATTCTGTTGGCAAGTATCCTTGCAAATATCTTTCATTCAACATTTATTAGGGAAATGGGCATATCATTTTTAGGAAGGTCAAATTATTTTAGGGCTTTAGGGAAGAGAATCAAAGTGGCTTTGGCAAATGACCCAAAGGAGGAGTTTCTATTAGCGTAGTAGGTAAAGAGTGATTGGAGTTTAGGATATAGGATACTAGAAAAACGATGGGAGAACTCTGGAGAGAGGCCATCAGGGCCAGGTGCCTTGCCAGTCTTTAGTTGCCTGAATGATTTCTTGGGTGGTTATTTCAGAGTCAAGGCTGCTAAGATCTATCTGGGGATATGAATCTCTCGTTTTGGAAGAAAGGGAGCAGATTATCAGGATTTTAAATAGGAAGCAATAACCTTCCCTGCTTTCTTAGAGGTTTGGTATATTTTCAATTTGAATTTTAGGATGGTATTAGAAGCGATTTCGGTAAGTTTCTAATTAATTTGCGTACGCAATAATAACACTTCATGAAGTTTAGGTTGAGTGGGGGGTTGGTGGTATATTTTCTCAGTTTTGGAAAGTTCCAGAAATAATTCATCTAACACCTTGTTTCTCACTGCCGCCTTAAATGCATCCCAATTGTTACCCGTAGAGGTATCTTCATCCTTATTGTCAAGAAAGAACTGTTGCTGAAAAACTGTTAAATGACTTAACAAACTGATCGTCTTGTAATAGCGTATTATTGTATTATTGGAGCGCCATCTGCTGGATTGTTTACTAATATTAAGAAAGTCAAAGGTAATCGGAGATCACAATCTTGGCAATACAAGAATCAAGAACAGTGTGTGACAGTGATTTAGTGACAAAAATATAATCTAGACGTGAGAGGGGACTCATGGGGCAGTGAGTGAAATGTGAAGTCAGTCTGTGGGGTGCAAGAGTCTGCAGGTATCAGCCAAACCAGTCTCTGATATGCAGTGGATGAATGTGTCGTGGGACTTGGAGCTTCGGAAGACACATTTGGATTTCCTATCCATAAAAGGCTCAAGGACATAATTAACCCCTTGCCATGTAACTTTTTTGTTACATGAGTTATCTCGGCCAAATTTGGCCCCTTTTTCCCTCAGGAATTCTAGTTTGCTGTAAGGGGGTGAGAGAAAATAACCAAAAAGTGTTTTTTATTGGCATTTTTGAAAAAACAAAATGTACAAAGAAACCTGTGTTTTTTTTTTCCCTTGTAAGAGCTAGGAACAAATGGGTTGCTGTGTTGAATTCCCAATTTTCCTGGCTTTCAAGAACAGGTTGAGTGGAAACGGAAACAACTTATTTTGATATGGTTGTCAACCGTTTTGTGAGAGGCGATTTTTGGCCTTCTTTTCCAATAGGACATGTGTGGACGGAATACAAGAAAAGGGTAGGAAAGCTGAATGGGAGGACAGAAAGGCATGCATCTTTGTAAAGTAGACAAAATTCCAAGTTTAGGAAGGGGTGATTTGCGCAGGTCAGGCAACGACTATGTAGGGAAAAATTCAATAGTTTGGGGAAAATTTGGGAAAATGACAGAAAAATAAGTATGTGGTGGACATGGTTGGCACAGTAAGGCATTGACTTGTGTGAATTCTGAGAGCAACAATGCTCCGCTACACGTTCTCCCGACTCTTCCAGTTAGGAAATCACACATTTCTAGTAATGTTTCACAAAACAAGCAATACCATAAGCCAAAAACTGAGCCATGGTACACAGGAGTTGTATGCTTATGGCCTAAACAGACGTACTTGGCATGTGTAAATAAGGAAAACCAATGTAGTGAGGAAGGCCAAGCATACATTTTTTGAAGGAGCACAGGCAGACCTTTTGAAGGGTAGGTGACTTGTGCAGGTTACAAAAGCGTGCAGTGACTAAATGTAGGTCACATTTGGGAAATGAAAGGGTTGTGTGATAAAGGGGCGCAGAAAATGGGTCGAAATGTTATGAAAACGATGCAAACGCAACAAATATCATCCCTTCCTGACGCAAGTGTGGGTGCACCTACCTGGGAGCGAAGGGAAAAGGCTGAACTACTCGTAACCCCCGACAACCTAAAGATTTGGGCCTAGGGTGTCGAAGCAACCAAAGAAAACCGGGAACCCCATGCATTTCCGAAAAGAGGCCACCCGTGGGAATCCAGAGGTCTGACTTGCGCAAATCGGCTCAGAATTTATTACCCACAACCCCTGGCAAAGTCCGAAATTTGGCAAACATTTTTCAGACCTTTCCCTCCACCCACCCACCGAAACACGCCGCCAACAACACATGTCCTACCATCCAACTTTCTCACAGGTGTCCCGACAAACGGTACCTCACATGTGTGGGTGCACCTACCTGGGCGCAAAGGGAAAAGGCTAAACTACTCGTAACCCCCAACAGGTTTGGGGAGACAATCTAAAGATTTGGGCCTACGGTGTCGAAGCCACCAAGGAAAACTGGGAACCCCATCCATTTCAGAAAAGACAGCCGTGGGAATCCACAGATATCTGACTTGCGCGAATACCCCCAGAATGCATTACTCACAAGTCCCGGCAAAGACCCACATGGGAGCCGGGTGCCCAAGGGCAGGGACATTACCCCGACTTTCCTGGAGCTCTGGCTGGCCTGCGTTACAGCTCCTCCCTCCGGGAAAGGACGGGGAATGTCCTGGCCCTCCCTGGAACCAACGCTGGGCTTGGGGACGTTCAACCCATATGGGAGTCACCCGCCCAAGGCCAGGGACATGGCCCCCCCCCCCCCACCACCCTAGAGCTCTAGCTTAGTTGCGTTACAGCGTCTCCCCTTTGGGAAAGGACAGGGACCCTGTGTCACATAGCAATTTGCTATGCAATTCTGTAGGTTTGCTAATGAAATTGAGACTTGTGTAGCAAAGTTAGCTATTTAAGTTGCCCTTTCACTGCTCACCCTGAATTCCTCCCTGGCTATCAAGGCTCGCCACCCTCTTCTCTGTTCACTGTAAGTTCAAAAGTGCTAATGGAGAGAGTAATAATAATGATGATCGTCTCCTTCAAAGGCCTGGGTGGGAGTGCTGGGCAAGATTTTATTTCGCAAATAATTGATAACCAGAAGTAATCTGGATGATAATTATATTAAGCTAACTATATCCTCTTTGGTAAAGACCAGTTGGTGTAACTTTATTAAAAATAGTCTGGCCATTCCATACCGTACAATTTTAAGTTGTTGCATAATGCATAACCACCGTATTGCTTCTCTAAAACACTACATTGTCTCCATGGTTTACAGTAAAGTTTAGGTTAGTGTCTAAATCTGTGTCAACTAGATTTCTGTTTTTGAAGATGCATCACATTGATGAGGGAACAATTTTGAAAATGTACTTGATCATATGGCCAACTGCTTTTAATGGCAAATGTAGTTGGTGACCTGCTGGTTGCTTTATCTGTGCAACTGGAGCTCAACGCGGAGCGTTTTTTATGCCAGTTACCCTGAAACCGAGATCGCTGCAAACTACAATATTCCACCTAGTTTGACCAGTTCTCTGCCTACTTTGGCATCTACTCTGCGTAGTCTCTTACACTTTCTTTCCTCTTATATAATTAACACACAAAGCTAACTAGATGTTTATGCAAAAGAATGATCGATCGTTCAATCCACACTATACATCGACACATATCCTCCAGAGCTCACTTTGCTCTGTGATATTATGATTGCATTATATATTAGCATCTGTGGGATAGAGATGGTCAAACTGTTAGCCTTTTTCATATCTATTTATTTGTGTCCATTCATACCGCTAACCCTGTACATTTTACACTCAGCCAGAGCCTGCAAAGTCCACTTAAGAAGATTTCAAGAAGGGCAAGTACCATTTGTAGGGGATGTTTGAAACTTGTATGTAACAATTACTTTTTTGCAGTAAATGTCAAATACGTTTCACTGAGCATAGCTGGCAGCATTGTGCCAAACATAGTGGGTTTGTGGTGACATACGCCGTTTCTTTTAGGTCGAGTAGCTAAACTAAATTACTTAACATGCAGGTCTAGTGGAATTTCAAAAAATTTGGAAGGCCTGATTCGCATCACTAATATCTTTCAGCGGTACACAAAAATGCTGTATTGATGCTAATTTTATGGTTCAAATGCAAATACCTTCTGGTGAAATTAAAAATATGAGTATAACATTGCTAATCAAATGGGTGTGTTTGCTAATCAAGAAAATATTAATTTAGCTAACTCTGCTAATCAAAAATAGCTAATTTATGCCTTGCACATGGGAGACAGCCGCCCAAGGCCAGGGACGTTACCCCCGACTTTCCTGGAGCTCTGGCTGGCCTGCGTTACAGGTTCTCCCTCTGGGAAAGGTCGGGGACCCTACCGGAGCTCCCTGAAACCGTTGCTGGGCTTGGGGACGGTGAAAATGGTAAACGGATGTGCAAGGCCTTGGACGGCTGCCTCCCATGTGGGTTGGCATTCCCCAAGTGCAGCGGCTGTCCCAGGTAGCCTTGGCAGGGTCCCCGTCCTTTCCCAAATAGGAGAAGCTGTAACGCAACCCAGGCAGAGCTCCAGGGTGGTGGGGGGGGTCATATCCCTGGCTTTGGGCAGCAGACCCCCATGTGGCTTGAACGTCCCTAAGCCCAGTGTTGGTTCCCGGGAGGCCCAGGACATTCCCTGTCCTTTCCCGGATGGAGAAGCTGTAACGCAGACCAGCCAGAATACCAGGATGGATGGGGATCAAGTACCTGGCCTTTGGCACCCGTCTCCCATGTGGGTTGACCATCCCCAAGTGCAGCGGCCGTCCCAGGGAGCCCCTGTAGGATCCCCCATTCCTCCCCGGAGGTGACATCTGTAACGTAGCACAGCCAGAGATGCAGGCCTGGGCTTGCGGATGGTCAACCCACACGGGGGACATCCGCTCCCAGGAAAACACTGTGTTCTGCTGGCATGGGGGCAATATGTGGCCTTCCTCTGCAATTGTGTCCCAGCCCACCGAAATATCTCCCCAGACGACCTTCTTCTGCCCACACCAACAATCCAGCTCCAGTCTCACCCACCCCACTGACAATCGGCCCCAACCGTAGAAGAATAAGAAACAGTACTCTCATAACGTTGCAGCTGCTCGTGTAGAAAAAGCTGTAAACGAACAAACCTTTGTTACCTGCGGTCATGCCAGCAAAAAACAAATCATCACTACTATCGATCAAGGCTCCCCTTTCATGCCATCCCTGGCGGACTACTGACCCTCACCCCCCAGTAAAACACATTTGCCCCTTCCTAGGGGCAGAAATCATCCCCAGGGAGGGCTACATGAAGTGCCCCCCACCCACTTAGGGTGGGGGGCAGAGGGCCACCCCCCTTTCCATTACAAAATTCACTGGTGGTTTATGGTGCTCCTCCCCCCCCCCCCTCCCCTCTTAGAATGCATCCTACCATTTTCAAATTTTTGTTTTGTTAACCCAACTTCCCTTGGCACAGATGGGCACATTGTCCAATCTGCCCCCAGGGTGCCCAAAACCTACTGCCCCATCCTTCGGGGGGGCCTGTCCCACGTTTCGTGGTGGCCCTTTCCTCCCCACACTAAATGTATGGGTGGGGCATCTCGGCAGCCCTCCCTGCGGTCGGATGCCCCTTCCTAGGGCCAGAAATCTGCCCCCAGGGAGGGCTACATGATTTGCCCCCCCCCATCCACTTAGGGTGTGGGGACAGGGCCACCCCCCCCTTTCGATATAAAATTCAACTGGTGGTCTAGTGGGTGGGGGCACTCCCCCCAAAACAAATCATTTCATTTTCTGCGACCGATCAGCAACAAGCAATGCCTCACAAATGGTGTCGTTGGAAAGGGGCTCCCCTTTCGACACTTCCCTCAATCTCATCGGCTCAAAAAAAGCCAGAGATCGAGGGAGAGGGAGAAGGGCTCTTACTTTGTTTCTTGTTGGTGTGCATTACTGAAGGTATCCAACCCCTGGGCTGTGAGGGGGCCCGGGGGTTGGATTACAGCTTTGTAGGGATCGCACAAAACAGAATGCCTAAAAGGCAAGCTATTGAAGGCAAGCGTCCCCAGCCAGCACGATCCTCCCCGCAATGAGAGACAATGAAGGACTCTCCCAAGTAGGGAATAAGGCCAAGACCGAGTGCGGGTGAGCTTAAATGGGAGTTTATCAATCAGAATATGGCATGCAAAGAACTCTGCAAACTCCGAGAGCGCTCTGTCTGACAATAGCAAAGACAGGCGTATATATTTACAAAAAACGTCATAAGAACCTACATACTATAGGGGGCACAAGTTCAATGGGATTGGGTGGCGATGACTAACTATAGGTGCCTCTGCGATGTGGTTGGCCGTGGCTGGAGAACGTCACTGGTCAGCCTCGTGGGTTGGGCTGGGCCTGGCAGGTTGGCAGAGTTCATCCGGACGGTGTTGTTGTGCCATCGCGGCCAGTGTCGGAGATGAATGTCTTTTCCTGACTTATTTGCCCTAGGCCATGCACACCGCAGTCATTCAGTCATTGCAATATTATCTCCTTTAGTAAATCTTCCAATAGGTTATTCTACAGGTTAATGCAACACAGGAGGAATGCACCTTGTGAGGGGTCTAATGGTCATTCGTCAGGGCATGGTTACCAGCGTCCTGTTGACCGGAGCCATAGGTTGAGGGGCTAAGCTTCAGGGCATGGGACGGACGGTACAAGCCTCCCTGTCTTGTTAGATGTAGTTATAAATATGCCGCTTGTGTGTTGCCACAGTGTTGGGTGTCCTGATTGCACAGGGCCATAAGTCTGAGATGATCTGGTGGGTTGTGGGGTTTACGAGGGGGCGCCTTTGGAAGTGTGGGTTCAGGCAGAGGTTTACTGCTGTGCTGTAAATAATGCAGGTGGCGGCCCGTGGCCTTGGGTGCTGCAGAGGGGGCTATACATCTTTGAAGCGGCTCCAGTCTAGTTGGGGGAGGCGGGGCAGCGCGGCGCGGGCCTCTGCTCTCATGTTTGGCAGTCTCCGGAGGGTGGGAGGGGAAATGGCCTTGCACATATTTACAAAGGTATCTTCCTCGCGTGTTGCCGGTTTTTGGAGGCGAAAACATCACAATCACTGGAATACTTTATAATATTTGTTTGAAGAACATACATTTCACTTCGCTGAAGGCATTTCAATTATATACAGTCTGAGCACCTTATTCGTACACTATGTTTTGACAACTACCGTATTTAGCTATATGCATATACATCTTGCAGTAAGTGAGGTAGCATTGCGGTTGGTGTAGTACATAGAAAATGAACCGCCACCGTATGTGACGGTGGTGGCACGCAAGGGGCTTTGAACATACACGCGTGACGAGTGCATTCTCGCACACCCTTCACAGGGGCCCCCTGTATGGTTACATTCGTTTTCTTGTGTACTCTAGCAGCATTAGTTCAGTTATGGCGCAGGACCGCGGGGTGTACGGTTTTCAATTATACATATAAGGAACACTCCACCGGAATGCTTTTATTATTTGCACACCCCTGCAGGGGTGCGGGTCCTTCATGGCTGGGGTCATGTACAATAATTACACAATTTTACAGGTTTCTTTAGTAAAAGTGGTTGTATGGAAAGGATACATGTGTTAGAAGTGGTTTTTGACATTCATATTTGGGTACCTTTCTGCCTTCATCAGATGACCATTCTACAGATCTTCCCATCACCCAGGCCTTGCTGACCGGGTCATTCTGGGAGCAGTGATACACTGCGGACGGTGAAATGTTACAGTGTTAGTATCTTATGCTAGCTCATGTCCGTCCTGTTCGTGGGAACGTGCTCACAGCGGATCTGCCAGGGTGCTGCGGCAACAGGGATAATTGAAACTCTCCGAGGGTGGGGGCCGCGCTACAGTGCGCTACGCTCACACCGTCTTCATTAGACAAAATGGTTTCAGAGGCCTAGCTAAATTCAATACGTGTGGGCAATGTCTTCAGCAGGTGAGCCATCCACCACCTGGGCCCGGGTGGTAAGGAGGGGACGCCCGATGAGCCATGGCCCTCACCTGGGGTGGAGATGTAGGCCAGGGGGGGGTCTTTTGGACCACTCCTCCCCTACATTTCCCCCCTTTCGTTACTTAAGTAACGAATACTTTAAATCCTTCAGCATTCTGCTTCGTCCATCACTGCCTCATCCCATGCAGGTGTGCCTTTTATGGGCATCCATGCTCTACACACCCCCCCGTAAGCTTTCCCCTCTTCTGGCATATTCATCTGGGGTACAAGTCAGGTATATACATCCGCCATCTCCCGCCAGATCTACCCACACCTCTTGGTACCATTCTAGTACACGGGGCTCTCTAATGGTGGTGTGCCATGCTTTATCCACGATATCTTTGTCGTGATAGATGGGCACCAGCTGATATCTTGGTGTGTTATCTGTTCCTGTTTGTACCTGCACTTCCTGCATGTTATGCATTGTCCCACGGGCGTTGCCCATTGTCACCATCGTCATTGCACCATTAGGTACTGCGTTAGCACAACATCGAAGACCCACCTGGCACAGGCAAAAAATAAAAAGGAGGAACACCACAGCTGGCATCAAAAATTTCACAGTTGTTCCAAGCCATGAGGGGACCCAGGAGAAAATGTTGTGGAACCACGTACTGTCTTCTGCTCCACCCTCCATTTTCATTTTTTCTCCTAGGTTGTGTACTGCTTCGATCACATGGGACAGGGAACCGTTTTCTGCATCTTCGGAAGGTACGAAAGTGCAACAGGCACTTCCAATTTTTCGGCAAACACCTCCATCCATCGCCGTCAATAGGTCCAAGACATACCTGTTTTGCATTGTCATCGGCCGTAAAGCCCTTAGTTCCACTTTGATTACGTTGAACCCTTCTTCGGTGTCATTGGCCAGCTGAATCAGTTCCCAACGTATTATCTGGAGCCATTTTGCGTTTGCCCTTGCTTGGACACTTGAGATGAGTGAGGCGAAGAATGTTTCTGCTGAGCTGAACAATCGATATCTGTCTGGGATCTGAGCCAACAGTTCTGATGATGCCTTTGATATGTAATTTGATGCTCTTCTGTTACGGGTCAGCACCTCTCCCTTGTTTCCGGAAGACAGGACATACATCTGTGACTCCGCAGTCGGCTGGGCTGCACTCTGTTGTATGCGTTCCTGTGTCCTTTTGCTTCCATCGATGTGGCTTTCTGGTATTACCATTAGGGCTGAGTGCAGAGTGGCCATTGAGCAGCTGCCACTTCAGGACGGGGGAAGGTGCAGGTATGCCTGATTGCCGCATACCCAGTACGTGTCCATTAGGGCCGCTGTCCCTTTTCTCAGATCTGGGATGGTGAGGGTCTTGTTACAGTTCTTGTTTGTTCCCATGGTAGTTTTTCCCTCTCCTTTGAAACATAGTTCATAGTCTATTTCGCTCTGTAGTTTGAAGGGTTTTTCAATGGCGGTTACCCAAGTTAGTTTTGAAATGTGTTCCTTCCATACTGGTGTGCATGTTTCTTCTATCCACTGCAGTTTCTCTGGTGCCACACCTCTCAGTGCTTCAGCTTTACACATTACTTCTTCGTCCTTCCACTTGTTGTCTGAAAAAAGTGTCCCTTGTATTACAAAAAATGGTTCCTCCAGACATACCACCCCTGCCGTTTTTGGGTAGCAAGTTTTCTCGTTCTGCAGCATTTTAAAAATAACTTCATGTGCCTGGAAGGTGTTCTTAATCCTGCATAACGTGAGATGAAGGAGACATTGGGCATCTATAATTGGCAACTCTTTGGGTAGCAATACTTTGGGTGTACCTGAAGCATGAGGAATAAGGGAGCAGACATAGCAGCTTTCATTTGTTGTTTGTTTTGCGGTGGCACTCATATCTGCATACCACTTATTTGTCTGGTGGGGGTGTCGGGGGTCTTCCATTTTATCTAATCCTAACCCATAATACTCATCATATTTCCTCCTCCCGGTGTCCCTTTTCCGTCTGTTGTTTTTATTCCTCATGTACTTCCCAGCCTCCTGGGCGAGGGAAAAAATAGACCCCCCTTTCTCATTCCCGCCCCCCTTTGCCCATTCATCGTATAAGACTTCATGTGCTGCCAGCATCTTTTCCTCTTCGTCCGTGAGTTTATCTTGCAGGTTGTTTTTTAAGACAGAGGCAGGTTGACTGGTGGGGGTATCATACAACCACGATATGGCAGACGGGTTTCGGTCATTTAAACTGCGAGCATTATACCTATACATCACTGGTGGAGACACTGTGTTGTTTTGCATTCCACCTCTTTCTTTTCTGATATGGCAGCATTGGATGGTGTGGTGTGATAACCCCATACAAGTTTAGTTCCGTCCCATACCAGAAAATCACCTTCCCTCATATTGACACTTGCAGTTACATTGGTCCCAGTGGTGTTGTTAATCCCAGTGCTGTTAATCCCTCCCCCCTCGTTCATCTCGATAGAGATGAGCGCTACAAACCAATATGTAACCAGACCAAACATTAGCATAAAAAACATCGTAATACACACAGATAATCCGCACTCATACGAATATCTGCATCTCTCATTTAATAATTCTCTCATTCTACTAATTCTATCCGTTGCAGGCTGCCTGTTAGATGCCATGGTAGTTCCTGTTTGAGATATAAAAGTGCATTAAGTGCATGCATGTAAACATTTTGTTGTCACCATTAGTGCCAATATATATTGACGGGTAATGGAAGCGGGTAGGGTTGTAGGGAAGGGTATTCACAGACAAGGGTGTAAACATGTCATAATTTTTATCACTTCATTAGTTACATACAAGTCCAAAAAAAACCTTTTTTTGTTTCCTCAGTAATATATAAAAAGAGAATGCAGGAATACTTCATCAGTCACTTTCCCATTCACGTTCATTGCTGACACACAAACACAAGTTAACATTCAGACATTCTGTTCAGTTGAATCGGTTGCTGTTGTCTGTGCCTCCTCATCTGTCTCCTCTTGCACATTACTATATGCTCTTCGTACATCTGTCAGGTGTACCCAGTACCTCAAGCCCTTCACTTTTACAGCTGTGGGCGTGCAGAACACTACCTCGTATGGGCCGTGGAACCGTGGTGCATTCCATCGACGCACAAAACTCCTGACATAAATTAACTCGCCCGGCATTAGCTGTAGCTGTTCTCGGGCTCTGTGGCAGGCCCTGTTATGTTCCCCTCCTCTCTAGTGAAGGGTGGGGAGAGCTGCTTTGATATTGCGCGCGCTGCCCTTGTTAATTTTTTCAAATAGTCTGTGAATTCTTCTCCCAATATCGCGGCGCTCCTGTGTGCATCTGAGTGTTCGCGCAGTGGAGAGTGTGCTGTGTGCATTCGTCTCCCAGTCACGATTTCGTGCGGGGACAAATGGTGATCTTTACTTGGCTGATTTCTCAGTTCAAATAGCGCAAGGGGCAGACAGTAGATCCAATTCTTCTTCAATGAAAAGCATAGTTTTGATAACCTGCCCTTTAACAGTCCGTTCATCTTTTCTACTACGCCATTACTTTGAGGATGATAAATCGAACACAATTTATGTTTTATTCCCAATAAGGTAGTGACTTCCTTGAAAAGTTCATTCACAAAGTGAGTACCGTTGTCTGAGCGAATCATGTCACAAATTCCCCAGCGCGGGAACACTTCCCTCACTAGGAACTTTGCAGCGCTTTTGGCATCAGGTCGTGCACACGGACCTGCTTCCACCCACCTTGAGAATGGGCACACAACCACGATCATGTACCGTGCGCCATTACACCTTCCCCATGTCCGCGTAATCAATATGCAGTTCTCTGAATGGGCCAATGGGTCTAGGAATTGTTCCCCGGAGCGTGCGTAATGTCATTCCTGAATTGTAGATCTGACATGTTGTGCATTCCATTGCTAATCGAGATACGTGCTCCTGGAGACAGGGCACGAACCACTCTTCCTGTATTTCTGCTGCAATATGCTGTTTGGTATTATGTGCAGGGAAGTGTAACTGTTGAAACGCAATTTCTAATAACTGGATTGGCATTACCACTTTTCCTGAGTTATTTTGCCGCCACAGTAAGTCTGTTCCCGACTTGCTGCACCCTCGTTTTGTCCATATCAATTTTTCATCTTCACTAGCTCCTTCCTGTAGTTCTAGTATTTGTGATATGGGCATCATATTGTACCCTTCTGGGGGCTCTTCGTTTGTCTTGTGCTGCAGCATGTACTCACCTGCTTCATATTTCTGAAAATAGGAAGCCTCCTTGGCGGCAGCGTCCGCTGCCGCGTTCCCCAAGGACACAACGTCTGTGTTGGATGTATGTGCTTGGCACTTAACTATTGCTACTGCAGTAGGGTTTTGTAGGGCCTCAATTAACTCTTTCAACAACTCTGCATGCTGTACTGGTGTTCCGTCTGCCCGCCGAAATCCCCTCCGCCTCCATCTCGCTAGACCTCCATGTACTGTCGTCGTCATGTAAGCTGAGTCTGTGTATATTGTCACTGCGCAACCCTTTGCTGCATGTAGTGCTTCTATGAGCGCAATCAGTTCTGCTGCTTGTGCGGAGTAATGTGACGGGAGGCGGTACTGTACTAATGTTTCATACTTACCGTCTTCTAATCTTACCACCGCCATACCAACATGCTTTTCTCCCGTGTCCACATCAATCGATGCAGACCCATCCACGAAGTACACTTCCCCCTCGCTTAGAGCGTTTTCACACACCACTGTGTCCTCCCCTTTTTCTCCTGTGTGTGTTGCGCAATCGTGGTCCTGCATGTCCTCTAGTGTGCATGCTTCTGTAATGAATGTCGCGGGGTTTACTGTTTTGCATCTCACCACATGGATGTTGGTGCTGGACAATATGATTTCATAAGCTGTTGCCCGCTGTGTTGTCAGTGTGCTTTTTGACCTCTCCAGTATTGCAAATAACGAATGTTCCACAAACAATGTTACAGGGCAACCCATTACTATTGTGGCACTTTTCTCAATCGCGAATGCGGCTGCAGCGAGCGATTGCTCGCACGCGAAATGGCCTTGCATTACGGCATCCAACGTACCACTATAGTAAGCCAAGGGCTTGTGTCCTAGGGACATCTTTTGTGTCAGGACAGCTGTCATGAGTGTTCCCTTGCAGTGTGAGAATAGGTAAAATTCGCGTCCATAATCAGGGTTGGCTAGCACTGGAGCGCTTGAAATTAACCTTTTTAATGATTTGAATGACTTGCTCATTTCTTCTGACCATTCGATCTTTTTATTTTCCTGTTGTGCTTCTTTGAGTGCTTGTAGTAGGGGTCTTGTGTATGCTGCATAATCTAATATCCATGCTCGGCAATAGTTGCACATTCCCAAAAATTTCTGCATCTCTTTCACTGTTGTGGGTTCCGCTACTGATCTTATCGCTTCTACCCTGTCGGGAATTATTCTTTTTCCATCTTTTGATATCAGCTGTCCCAGGTATAAGACCTCTGTCAGGCAGTACTGTAGTTTCTCCTTTTCCACCTTGTACCCCTTATTTGCCAATAGTGTCAGGAGCGTTGTTGAATCCTTTCTACATGTTTCTTCGTCTTGTGCACACACTAGCAAATCGTCTACGTACTGAATGATTGTACTCACAACTGATAGGGTTCCCAAGTCTTCATGCAATATGCGGTTGAATATGCTCGGGCTCTCACAGTATCCCTGTGGTAGTCTGCAGTGTTCATACCTTTTACCCCCCAGTGTGAATGCTGTAAGGTATCTACTCTCTTCAGCGAGGGGTATTGAGAAAAATGCGTTTTTCAAATCCACTACTGTGAAATGTGATGCTAGTTTCGGGATGCTGCATAATATGGATGCAGGGTTCGGGACCAAAGGGAACTCTTTCTGAATTACATCATTTAGGGGGCGTAAGTCCTGTATCATCCTCCAAGACCCTCCTTTTGCTTTTTTGATTGGATAAATACATGTGTTACATGGGGAGGTTGAAGGCACTATTATCCCTTGCGCTAGTAGTGCATTTATGGTCTCTTTTATCCCTTCTTCAGCCTCACGGGACAATGGATACTGTTTCACTCGGGGTAAAATTGCCCCTTGCTTTAGCTTTATTACCACAGGTTGGACTCCATGGAACAGCCCTACATCATGGGGGCCTGTCGTCCACAAATTATTTGGTACGAGCCTCATGTCATCATCAAAAAAGGACGGCGGTGCTCCTACCACTGCCATTAGTTGGACGGGGATTTCTCTGGCTTGAATCAAAATGTCACAGGGCATCGCTATTTCCATTACTATCTCACCATCCCCTTCTGTGTCTGAAAAGAGATCCTCATCTGTTAATTCTCGTAGGGCGATGTTGGCATTTGTACACAGCACTGTTCGCCACTCACATCCTTCCCTATCCACTCCAATCACAGCAATCCTTTTCGCTGATACCTGTACAGCGTGCAAGTCTAATGATACCACTGATCCTGGTGCGGTGTCGGGCACACTATGGGGCGGAAGAAGAACTCCGCTGGGATCCTCCAGTCCATTTTTCTTAGCTCTGGGATTATGAGGGCCAATGTCTTTAGCCCTTCAATAAACATTTCCTCATTTTCCGGCAACCCTCGTACTTCCAGTGTAGTTGTGTAGGCTTGCACTACCAACATTGCACGCAAGGGGCATATCCCGGGTGTAGAACACACTATTCCTCTCTCAGTAAATGATATGGTCATGTTAAGTTTACTCAGGAGATCCCTCCCTAATAAATTTATTGGTGAGTGTTCAGAATACAGTAAGGGTGTCTTTACAGTTTTACCCCCCACTGTTACATCCAAAGCTTCTGTGTAAGGAACTTCAATTACAGCCCCAGAGAACCCCTGCGTCTCTAACTTCCTGTTAGATAACGGGAAGCGGCCCTCCCGGATACATGATTTCTCCGCTCCCGAATCAACCATGAATATGAACTGCTTGTCTCCTATCTGCGCCCCTACCAATGGCTCCTCTGCTGCATTGTAGGTGGTAGATAGAACTGGACACGCAAGTGTTCTCTGTGGGCTGTCCTATGCGGGGTGTCTCATCGCCCCCCCCCCTCATTAAAGATACTTCCTGAAACCACTGACATGCCGTTGTAGGGTGCTGGTGCGGGGGCCCCGTTTGCCGTCGTCGCGAAAGGGTTGCCTGGCGTGTACTGCATATTGTCATTATTTTGTGGGTGGTTCTGTGTTCTATACTGGTGCCCCTGTTGCTGCTCAGCATTACCTTGGCCTGGGTTTCTTAGTTGTTGTTGTCCCATAGGAAGGCCATATGGGCTCCCCGGGTGGGGGTGGCCATACTGTTCTACCTCTTGGAACCCGTTGTTGGGTCTGGCTCTGCACTCCCTAGAGTAATGCCCACATCTTCCGCAGTTCCAGCAACTCCCTTGTGCACCTCTAGGGCCCTGCCATCATTTCCTCCCATTCCCCCGTATCCCGGTCCACCTCCTCTTCGGCCCCTGTACCCACCTCGTCCCCCTCGAGGGGTCCACTCTTGCCACTGCGGACCTCGCCTTGCTCCTGCCCGTTCCACTGCCGCTGTCCTGCTCCAGCCCAATTAGTTGCCACCCTTCCTTGTATTGCTATCAGCCCCTCCTCTTCCTCATCTCCCTCCCTGCTGTGTGGGAGCGCGGCTACAGCCGCTGCGACCTTCACCAACTTTGTCTGCACTAGCTTTGCTTTGTCCGCCAATCTCCTCTGTGCCACCTCCTTCTCCCTTTCCTTTATTCTCTTACAATGGTGTACTATTATGCTCTGAATCTCAGGCCATCCCTTCGCTTCAATACCTGCTATCTTGTCGAGCGCCTTTTGCATTTCTTTGGGGAGCCCTCTTTTTATAATGAAATAAAATAAAGATGTCGATTGATACCAGGGCGTGCCCGTTTCTGCTCTCCACATCTCTTGGACCCGAAAAATGTAATCAATGGCCTCCTCCCCATCATTCATTGTACACTGCATTACTGACTGTAAGTCTGGTGTATCTGGAAACGTTTCTCGCAAGGCATCCCACACCCGTGCACGCACTGTGTTAAAGGAGGCTCCATCATGGCGGTCGCAGTCTAATGTTACTCCCGGGAAACCGGCCTTGACCCATACTCTCTCAGCCTGATCCCCCACTGCTGATACAAGCGAGCTTTTCACATCTCCTATTGCTAGGGGTACCCCAGCAGTGTGCTTCTCAAAGGCGTATATCCACTTACTTGCCCCTCCTGATAGCGGGGGCAATAGCTTTAATAAATTGGCTTTATCCATCTGAGCCCATTGGATATAATTCGGCCTCCCTCCTCCCCTATGTATCAATGGGAGCTGTAGCCTTCCTTTTGTCGTTGCATCCGGACCCGTTTTGGCCGCTGACGTCCCCACTGATGCCATTTTCCCCACCCTGTTCCTTAATCGCCCCATCCATTCATCATCCAGTGTTCTCATTGAACATGTACCATCCCCTCCTTCGCTTCGCCCTCCCATCGCCATGCTCAACCTGTCGCTTTCTTCTAAATCGTCCCTTATATCACATAGTAATTCCTCTCTGTCCCCCATAGGCCTTTCTTCATTCTCAATATCTCCCTCTCTTTTTCAATTCTGAACAGTATCTCGCCCTTTTTCCACCCGTCTTCATGTTTTCTATTCTCACCTGGCGCTCTAGACGTGCACCCTGATCTAGCTGCATTAAGTGCGGTTTGTTCGCATATGTCTTTTATCCTCGAGAGCTCATCTTTTGCTATTGAAAGTCTTGATTGTAAATCATCTGTGAGCTTCTCTATGTCCACCCTTTGTGTACTTGCCTGGGCTCGCTCCCTTGTGCTTTCATATGGCGGGGGTGCCGTGGGCCGGCGGGGTGTAGTAGTTGTCGGGGGAGGCACGTAAGTGGGGTCACTGTACCCTTCTGCGGGCACAGGCTTGTTTAATATCGGATACAAACTTATTACCTCTATTGGGGGCGCTACACTTGATAATTCTTTAATATCTTTCTGTATCATCAGTGGATTGTCGGTGGTGGACGGGAGGTCAGCATTTAATGCTGGTGCTTTAGGCGGTGGTATCTCTTCAAATAACCTCCAGAGATCTAACACTTCTCTCCTATTTTGCAACTGCTTCCCCTTGTACTTCAAACAAATGCATGTGGCCACCATATCCAGAACACTTATCAAATGACCCTCCCTCGGGCCATATCTGGGGTAACCCCTCCCCCTTCAACTCGGTTACCCATTGGTCATGATATTTCTTGATTCGCTCCGCCTAGCCTGGTAAATTCTTACAAATATGTGATAAGGGTGTTTCGGCCCCCATCTTGTGTATTTTCCCTAGTACTTGTTTCTTTCTGTGTGTCCACAATTACAATATAAACCTCTTACCAATATGTGTTTCGTCTTTTACCTCACATTCAATAATGGGCTCCTTTGTGCTCTCCCCCCTACCTGCGCAATACAAAACTGACTGTACACAGTTTCAATTCTCTTCTCTTCGGGGGGGGGGGGGCACATACAAGAGCAAAACCATCAGTTATTTCGACATTAACCCGGAAATCAAATAGGTACACACTCACTCCACCTTGTCGTTTTTCTCGTCAAAGTTCTATCCGGTCACACTTACCATGACCATTCCATTTCTATACATTTATAGCCATTTTACACACTTGCAACATCAACTTGTCGTCTGACACATACGAGGCGCACATACCTCCCGGTATCACTCTGTTCACAATTCAAGCTGCCCTCCCTTTCCTCCCTAGCCGACTGTCCCTATCCTTCTTATTCGGATATATGGATGCGTATATATATATATATATATATATATATATATATAGGTCTGCTCTTCCCTCTTATAGTAGGACTCTTTCCCTCTTACTTTCTCCCTGAGTTTTGTACTAATCTCACTTTTATTTTCCCCCTAACCCTAGAAAAAGAAAAAGAAGTAATAGCGGTCACTAATATATTCTCAGTGCCCCCTTTTGCTGGACACTTTTTATCTTATATTCCACTTCTTTGTATATTCCCAGTACTAGTCAAGATAGCACTATGCGGCGCCGCCTTCCACCCCCTTTCGGAGCTAGGTTCCCGTCACTTTTATCTCTTATTCACCTCTTAATCCTAATGGCCATATGCAAAGAAAAAGCAAGGAAAATTTTAGGATGATCCTTAGTAGATCTGCGTACCCCCTCTTCGTTCCCTGTCCTACACTTCTTCCCCCACTCCCTTTACAATCGCTCGCACTCAATACTCACGAGCCCGTCTTGAACCGATAGTCTCCGAAACTGGGTCCGTCCTGGCAGTGTTGCCGTCAGCTCAACAGTCAGCCCCGGCTCCGGCGAGCGGTACTCAAAGGGGATTTTTCAACTGGGATCCCGTACCCTCTCTGTTTTGAGTGCGCACTTCTTAGTGTACCGGTCGCCGTTGGCGGCCAGCCTCCCGGAGCCGGCTCACCGTGCGTATCCCTTTTCGAACGGAGATTCTCGTGCCAAAAGGGGACGGTAATGTTAGATCGGGAAAAAATAATAGTAATAATCTCACGTCGGGGTCACCACTGAAGGCAAGCGTCCCCAGCCAGCACGATCCTCCCCGCAATGAGAGACAATGAAGGACTCTCCCAAGTAGGGAATAAGGCCAAGACAGAGTGCGGGTGAGCTTAAATGGGAGTTTATCAATCAGAATATGGCATGCAAAGAACTCTGCAAACTCCGAGAGCGCTCTGTCTGACAATAGCAAAGACAGGCGTATATATTTACAAAAAACATCATAAGAACCTACATAGGGGGCACAAGTTCAATGGGATTGGGTGGCGATGACTAACTATAGGTGCCTCTGCGATGTGGTTGGCCGTGGCTGGAGAACGTCACTGGTCAGCCTCGTGGGTTGGGCTGGGCCTGGCAGGTTGGCAGAGTTCATCCGGACGGTGTTGTTGTGCCATCGCGGCCAGTGTCAGAGATGAATGTCTTTTCCTGATTTATTTGCCCTAGGCCATGCACACCGCAGTCATTCAGTCATTGCAATATTATCTCCTTTAGTAAATCTTCCAATAGGTTATTCTACAGGTTAATGCAACACAGGAGGAATGCACCTTGTGAGGGGTCTAATGGTCATTCGTCAGGGCATGGTTACCAGCGTCCTGTTGACCGGAGCCATAGGTTGAGGGGCTAAGCTTCAGGGCATGGGACGGACGGTACAAGCCTCCCTGTCTTGTTAGATGTAGTTATAAATGTGCCGCTTGTGTGTTGCCACAGTGTTGGGTGTCCTGATTGCACAGGGCCATAAGTCTGAGATGATCTGGTGGGTTGTGGGGTTTACGAGGGGGCGCCTTTGGAAGTGTGGGTTCAGGCAGAGGTTTACTGCTGTGCTGTAAATAATGCAGGTGGCGGCCCGTGGCCTTGGGTGCTGCAGAGGGGGCTACACATCTTTGAAGCGGCTCCAGTCTAGTTGGGGGAGGCGGGGCAGCGCGGCGCGGGCCTCTGCTCTCATGTTTGGCAGTCTCCGGAGGGTGGGAGGGGAAATGGCCTTGCACATATTTACAAAGGTATCTTCCTCGCGTGTTGCCGGTTTTTGGAGGCGAAAACATCACAATCATTAGAATACTTTATAATATTTGTTTGAAGAACATACATTTCACTTCGCTGAAGGCATTTCAATTATATCCAGTCTGAGCACCTTATTCGTACACTATGTTTTGACAACTACCGTATTTAGCTATATGCATATACATCTTGCAGTAAGTGAGGTAGCATTGCGGTTGGTGTAGTACATAGAAAATGAACCGCCACCGTATGTGACGGTGGTGGCACGCAAGGGGCTTTGAACATACACGCGTGACGAGTGCATTCTCGCACACCCTTCACAGGGGCCCCCTGTATGGTTACATTCGTTTTCTTGTGTACTCTAGCAGCATTAGTTCAGTTATGGCGCAGGACCGCGGGGTGTACGGTTTTCAATGATACATATAAGGAACACTCCCCCGGAATGCTTTTATTATTTGCACACCCCTGCAGGGGTGCGGGTCCTTCATGGCTGGGGTCATGTACAATAATTACACAATTTTACAGGTTTCTTTAGTAAAAGTGGTTGTATGGAAAGGATACATGTGTTAGAAGTGGTTTTTGACATTCATATTTGGGTACCTTTCTGCCTTCATCAGATGACCATTCTACAGATCTTCCCATCACCCAAGCCTTGCTGACCGGGTCATTCTGGGAGCAGTGATACACTGCGGACGGTGAAATGTTAGTGTTAGTATCTTATGCTAGCTCATGTCCGTCCTGTTTGTGGGAACGTGCTCACAGCGGATCTGCCAGGGTGCTGCGGCAACAGGGATAATTGAAACTCTCCGAGGGTGGGGGCCGCGCTACAGTGCGCTACGCTCACACCGTCTTCATTAGACAAAATGGTTTCAGAGGCCTAGCTAAATTCAATACGTGTGGGCAATGTCTTCAGCAGGTGAGCCATCCACCACCTGGGCCCAGGTGGTAAGGAGGTGACGCCCGATGAGCCATGGCCCTCACCTGGGGTGGAGATGTAGGCCAGGGGGGGGTCTTTTGGACCACTCCTCCCCTACACTATCTCATCCTTGGCACTACGCAGGTGATGTCAAGGACGAGATAGCTCGTCCTTGGCATTAAATAGCTTAAAGTCTCCACATACCACAAGGTTAGTAAGGTCTGATTGTAAGATGTTTTGTTTCACTGAGTCCCAGAAATTGGTGTCAGGCGCAGTGGGACCACAAATATTCATACTACAAATAATTTTAGCCCCATACTACAAATAACTTTAGCCCCAATCTGTAGTTTAACCCCCACCCACTGCCCATTATTATCAGAGTTCTGATTAATCTTGTAGGGGAGGCTCTTACTAATGAGTATGGCAACACCATTTTTCTTGTCTGGGGCAGGGCTAGCAAAAACAACCTGGACCCACAGAGATTTCAGTTTCATTGATTTGACCATGGACAGGCGGGTCTCCTGTATACAGGCAACAGAAGGGCCACATCTTTTGAGATGTGAGAGAACCTTGCATCACTTAGTCCCTTTCACATTCCAGAATATGTATTTAAACGTGCTCATTGGGGATTAAGGATGCTAGTTAATATGAACAATACATGTTAGACATAGCAGTTGAATAAAGGAAATATCTGTCGTAGAATGATGGAAAAAAAACACTGGGCACAGCTAGGTTCAAAATTAGCAGGACAGAATGGAAACGCAATGCATCCACTGGGCACAGCTAGATGTAATGAGAGTGGGACTATAAGCTCACAAAACGCAAAACAAGGCAACGTAAGACGAGTGCTCGATTCTACCTTGAACGTTTGGCCACAGGTTAGGCTTCTACAGTATAGAAAATCAGTCCTAACGGTAATCCATCCTGGTATATGTACCATGGGCGGTAGAGAAAAAAGTCAAGCCCCTGTGGCTGAGATACACATGTCGCCACACATCCCGATCGTCCATGAGTGGTTAAATCCCCCTCTGCACTGCAACCCTCCCCTCCAGACACTATTCCTGCAGTGCGCTCCTGTCTTTACTTTGATCCACCCATAAGTTAAAATCTCCTCCAACCATCATCTGACCCTCCAAAGCCTACTTACAAAAGACAATCTGCCCTTGATTTGGGATGTAAACCGAAGCAACTACCACTCTTACTCCTCAGAGTTCACCCTGCATGATGAGTAGTCTCCCCTCCATTCCTGTGACCATCTTTCGTTTCACAAACTTCAATGCCTTGTTAAGTAGAATGTTTAAACTCCTCCCTCCTTTGAGTCACCAAAAGCCCAGAGGGACTCGCCCTCACCCTCCCACCCCCAGTACTCTCTGCTCCTCTCTGACCTTCATTCAAGTTTCCTGTAAGAATAGGATGTCCAAACCTGCTCTCGTGAATATTTCATTTTTAAAATGGACATAAACCCACACGGTGGAAATCTAACAAAGCTTAATGCATGCAAGAGACTATTTGCACACTTGCCATCAAGAATAGACCAAGTGAAGAGTTCGGTCCACAGCACTGGTTTGGGCAGAGAATTCTTTTCACTATGTCAGCTAAAGCACTTAAAGATAGCTGGGCACCACTGGCACCCATGGTGCATTTTCATAAACTGTAGCATTGGTGACTGTTATAGGTGAAGTCGGTTGCCTGACTCTGCCAGATTTGATTGGTGTATAATCGGTTCTTCTGATTCTCAGTTTCTCGTGCATCACCTGCTGTTGTTTTCTCAGCCTGCTTTCGTGTCTGCTGTAATGTTGATCTTGCTTTATTTGATGTCCTGCTGCTTTTGGACAAGCAGCTGGCGAGGTCAGTCTATTGCGTTGTGAAGAGTTGCAACCCCAACCACCCTGTCCAGTGTGCAGGGTACAATTCAAGTTGCAAGCTACTAGCCAGCCATAAGTCACTGGCCCCCTCAATAAACATGTACACAGCACACCATTTCTTAACCTCCAGAGTCAATGTCCCTAGCCATTGCCTAGTGGCAAGTGCAGGATGGTCCGGCCATTACTGTATGTTGCTTTGGTTAGGGCGTGTGAGAAACCTAGTGTCTCCAAGGCTTTGGCTAGGGCTTTCGCTGGGGCATCATTAGGATCGTGTAGTCCTACGTTAAGGTCGCCAGTCAAAAGGAACCTGGAGGAGGTCTTGAGGTTGTCTGATAGGTGTGTGATAGTGGAGTGGAAGTCAGCCATAGGACCGGGGGGCGGGGGGAGACTGGGGATAGACCATGTGCAATGTGATTGTGTAGTTGTGTTATGTTGTGATTTTGAGAGATAGGAGGTCCCAGTTACTTGTTAGATTGATCCATTTTCCTAATGCATATGGTGTCTTTGGCTATGAGGGCTACCCCGCCTCCTTTGGAAAGTGGGCGATCTTGATGGTAGATAGTGTAGCCCATGGGGAGAGCAATAGCAAGGGCAGGGCCAGAGGCTTCATGCAACTATGTCTCTGTAACCGCACATAGGTCAAGGTTATGGGTGATGATCATGTTTTGTAAGTCTACAGCATGGGCTGGGAGGGAGCAGGCATTAAAGAGGGTGCAGTTGAGGGTAGGGAGATTGGAAGGAGGAGGTGAAGGGTTAGGTTGGCTGATGTTGGTGACTTGACCAGAGCATAATGGAAGTACGTTGGGTGTGGTAGCCATGGTGATTTTATCCTTGCCTGTGGTGATAGCAATGCCAGTGGCACACTCGAGGCAATTTGTGGCAAGGAGGCAGGGGGCATTGGAGGGTGGTCAGTAACCTCCGCATCAGTGCAGTGTTTGAGGGGCATGGCATGCTCGGTGTTGTCGGGTGTGAGATTAGTCACTTGGGGCATGGTTAAGCTATGGGTCCAGAGTTTTAGCATGAACTAAAGTTGAGGTGGTGGGGCATTGTTGGAAAGTGGTAAGCTTTTTCTGCACGTAAAAGGTGGGTGCGTTTTTGTTTTTTAGAGGATGTATGAATTGGGTGGGAGCGTGGTCTGGGGACTTGTGTACTGTGCTGGATGTTGGATTATGTGGAGATGTAAAGGACTGCTGCTTTCTAGTCCATGCCTCTAGAGCAGAGTCTGTGGTTACAGTCGTGGATGCTCATCGGCAGAGAGCTGTGGGGAGGTGTCTTAGTTTGTGCTCTGAGATGCCTATAACGGTGAAGAAGTGGGGCACTGTGTGGGGGCAACTTATGGGGATTCATACTAGCATAAAGTGGTGTAAAATACTGCAGGGTCACAGAATGGGGTCACGCTAGCAAGTGGTGCATAAATATGGTAAGGAAACAGCTGGGTTCACACTGGGACGTGCTGCAAAATACAGTAGGGCGGCAGATGGGGTCGCGCTCGCATAAGGTGAAACGGGTACAGTAGGGCAGCTACTGCGGTTCACAATCGGGCGTGCTGCAGAATTCAGTAGGGCAACAGCTGTGTTCACACTGGCATGATATCAAGTGGTGCATAAATACAGTAAGGCAACAGCTGGGTTCGCACTGGCACGCTAGCAAGTGGTGCATAAATACAGTAAGGCAACAGCTGGGTTCGCACTGGCACGCTAGCAAGTGGTGCATAAATACAGTAAGGCAACAGCTGGGTTCACACTGGCACGTGCTGCCGAATGCCCAGGGCGGCAGATGGGGATCACGCTAGCACATGCTGCTAGATGCAGCAAGGCTATCGTGAGTGGCAGAGTAGTCAACGTACATTGTGGTAAATAGCGTGTGTAAAGTCAGATAGTGGCCGCAGGGCTCAGTAGACACAGTAATGCGTCGTGAAATGGCTTAAGAATAAGGGCTGTTAATATGGTAGCTGGAGCGGAAGGGCAGATTAGTGTGCCGGGCATTTACTCGGCGCGTGGGCGGCTGCATCGTGCAGATGAGGCAGAAGCCGTAGTTTGTGAATAGAAAGGATGCATGGGATGCACGGCTGAATGGTTAGTGGCCCCGTTGCTTACAGAAGTCTTTTTGTTGTCGGCAAAAGTTGTTAGGCACAGGCACTGTGGCTTCTGGCTTCTCCCGTCTGACAGGCTCGGGACAGGGGTCTTGAGTATGGGTCTTTGATGGGGTGGGGGTGGCTTTCGCCTGCTGGCTCCCTGATTGGGCAGCATCTGTTTTAAGCTTCTCAATCACAATGCTTCAGCCTACTTTACTAAAGTTAGCACTCCTGTGCTAACACAGCGGCGGCCATTTTGTAGCGAATTTCATAAAGAAAAGTCAATGTGAGAAATATCAGCTTCTGCTGATGTGTGCAGGGCTTACACAGCTGCGTGCATTCTCAAAAAGGAAGACGATCCCTAGATTTACACTTTACTTTGATCAAGGTCTTATAAATAAAATGGGTTTGTGACATCTCATATGTAGTTGGTGGCTAACAACGGAGCATTTCACCTACATAAACAATATCAAGATATATATCTCTATCTAGATATAGATGTATCTATCAATCATATCGAGATTCACCCAATAATATCGAGATGTGACTTTTGGTTCCATATCACCCAGTCCTAGGTGTTGGACGTTTCCTAGGGAGACTGCACCTGGCAGGCATATGTACAATCATACTGCAAGTATCTGTTGGACTCCATTAGTGGCCGCATGTTCGCATCTTCTAATGCACTTTTAAATAGTTGTGGAAGCACACATGTATCCGTTGCACAGCTATACCCATGCATAGGTCGTCCACTGTGTGCTGGTAACACCGCCCCTGTCACCAGCCCTACAGATTCATGCGGTAGTCTACCGCATTTCGAGTACTCCTGCCGACTACGTGGGTGGCTCTGCAAACCTATGTGTGGCTGAAGCACGCCTGGCTGTATGACGCCCACTGGTAAACCAGGAACAGCAACCTGCAGTGTAACATGGGTGTGTTAAATGTCACATTAATTTGATGTGCTGCTTGCCTTTCTATGACCTGTGAAACAGACAGATCGTGTCTGCACTGAGCAGTGTGACTGAAAGTGTCAAGAGGTTGCTTGCTGGGCGTACAGTTGAAGAAAACCTGTAACTGCAGGTGGGACAGTTTGTAGTGAGTATGCAAAATGGCAAAGCTGGTGCGGCTTGGTCACGCACATACTAGTGTATGTAAAGGCAAGTAAACAAACAGCAGAATGTTCTGAGCGAAAACAATGTTAGTGGTGGTTAGAAAAGTACTGTAGCTGCATGGGTTGCACAGAATAAATGCCTTCCTGCTCCACGTAATGAAGCTGTGTTTCGCGTTGTTGTATACATTCTTGTATTCCAGAATGTATGCCTCAGTTGTGGGGTACATTTATCAGCCCAGCCGAACTCCCCTACATCACCAAACTGCATTTTCAGCAGTCACCAGCAGAATGGCTGCGCTGGCTCTGTGGAGCACCATTGCCTTGCTCCAAAACTGCATTATGCAATCACCAAAATAATTGCTGCGCTGTCTTTACCAGGCACATATGGAGCGAGATGGAACATGGAACACCACGAGAATGGCTGCCAGGGTTTTCCTTATGTGCACCAAAGAAAAGAATTCAAAGGCAGCGCTGCTATGCTGCCAGCTCAAAACTTCCCACTGAAAAAGAAAATGTCCTGCATTTAAAACGACTGCGCACTGATGCTCTTTTCATTTTTTCAACATTGCCCAGTAAGACACATTCATGTGTACACCCATATTCAGGGTGTACACCAGCAGGCATTCCTCACTGAATTGCATGTTGTGTCAGACAAAATCTCTGAAACGGCTAAGAACTTAATTCCAAGCCGTCCGGAAAATGCTTTACTTTTTGCAACAAAATAACCCAGACAGGTCTTTTCCTTTCTCTTTCTCTTTATTCTCTTCTCCCCCCACCCTCCCCAATACACCCTTCCTGTGTAGTAGACATTGACTAGGGCTATAAATAATGTTCAGCATCTAGTTGCGAGAGAAAATCGCATCTGTGAAAGTAACATCCCAGAAGAATTAACCCACATGTAAAAGGGTGCTCTTGACAAACAAGAAAATGCCTTTTAAAAAGTGAAATGTTAAACTAAGGCCTTGTGCTTGCATAGAAATGGGATTGGGGGGGGGGCTTGCTTTACACATATAAATTATATTTATTTCTAAAAGACTTGCTTTTTGGTTAAGGGAAAGAAAAATAAATAAAACTACTGTGAAACCAGCAGACCAGGTTTGCCAGGCCCTGGCTTCAAAGGGCCCTGCCTTTCCTGGGAACAGGATCATCTTCCCCCAAGTGGACCAGTCCCCATGGAAACTATGAATGGGCCAAGGGGAAGCATCTTGCGCCCTCGTCAGACAAAGCGACACTGCTCCAGCATGAAACAATGGACTGCCGGGACACACAGGTGTGAATTCCTGGTGACACCTCCCCTCAAGCTGAAGGGCTTCAAAGGTGAATCCATGACAGCACTGGGCTAAACTGACAAGAGCCTGACGTTTGGCTGTGGCCTGGAAAGGAATGCCCATATTTGGAACACAAAGCCAGCCCAGTGGATTTCAGAGACTATGGAGCTTTATTATTTCAGTAACCAAAAGACATATTAATGTGAATCCCTGATTCCTTGCTAATCCTTTCTACCCCCACAAAATTCGGTTAACGGGTTTGAGGGAGCATTACAGGGGGAAATACTATCTGTGGTGCTATCAGAAAACACCTCCCAAAAATATTCTTGCCTGTATTGACTTGTGCATTACATATCTGATGTTAGAAGGTCAAACTAAGTGTGTTCTATCATTTTATATTGTAATTATCACCACACTGGTGATTGCTGCCCTTTATTAAATTTGTGTGATTTTCATTGAAATCTAAAAATAAATAAATTTTGTATTATTGAACACTAGCCTGGTTCATGGTCCATTGTGACCCGGGGTGTTTGTAAAGGTGGGAATGAGACTGGTTGTGTGCCTTCTCAAATTGAATTCATAATAAATTAAAATAAGTGTTTTTGATTGTGCGCTGCATCCCTGGCCAATAGAAAACGTCCTGGTCTGGAGTGTACTGTGCCTTTTTGAAATCCTAAACACTGAATGCTACTCCTAAGACTACTGGCATAGCATGAAGTGTTTGTACTGCATGTGACAACAACTGAAATGAAAGCACAAGGGACCAGTGGGCAGTCTACCGCCCTTCCACAATTATGTAGGGTAATTTCATGTACAGCATTTGCCACATCTGCTGCGGCCAACAAGAGCGGCACTCCTGTAGGGCAGCAGAGCTCTAAAACATCCTTGCAGATGATATGCCGCGCTACAGACCCTTAACCGGCAAAGGGCATTGTATTGTGCATGTACTGCAATGCGCTACTCTACAGAGGGAAGGTACTTGGAAGTGCCTGGGAAGAGTCAGTCCGGGAGCATGACAATGACTGGCACCTATGTAGGTGAGGGCCACCCAATAATTCCCTATCGGCACGTCCCCTATGGTATCCATGCAGGTGCTGCCCCTTCTGTACCGGGCCTTTCCTGCCATTCCTTCTGTGCCGTGTGTTAGAAGACCATAACAAATGGAAATGAACTGGGAAAAGAAAAAAGGGAAATAAAGAAAGGACCTTTTTAGAGATGAACAATGGAATTGCCAATTAACGGATGCAGAGCTGGAGGCGTGGCACCGTGTGCAAAACACTGTAGTTGAATCAGTTGGAAAGGGGGTCGCTGTAGGAAGGTTTCTTTACGTGTTGCATAGCGTTTTGAAGAGTTTCACTGCACAACACTTAATACAAACATTTTTCCACTACTTTCAAGAAGGGCATCAAGGCAAATTGGATGGGGTGTGCAGAAATCGGTATGGCAGGCATAGTAAGATGAACGTTATAGCTGGAGAAAACTGTGCTGTGAAACGTCCGATTCCTTTGTGTGAAGTACGCCATTGGCACATGTCGTAGAAAGGCACAAATGCACTTCTTCGCAATGTACTGCGTTTTCTCCATTTGCAGACCAAATAAAAAATGACGCAGCCACATCGGTAACAAACGCATGACCTGGGCAAGTGCCTCCTTCATCGCAAACAGCACTGAAACTCATGTAACATGGTATGCAATTTTCCCTCCACAATGAACAATGTCTGCATGATTGCGTGTCACCAAGTGTCACACAGACAAACCAAAATCAGTCACTTTATTGTAGGTGCTGCATAGCACTACACATCCACATGATCGATTCTAAAATGAGCAGCCATTGCACAGTGTTTTCCATTCCCTTTCAATCAATGTATTTCGAACTCCCCCAAAACCTGCACGCTGTGGCTCGTGAAACACACAAAAACAATACACAATGTTCACTCGGTCCCTTCCCCAAGTCCATATTTGGTTGAACCTTACTGTATGAGGTTAATAGCCATTAGATTCTCATACTACACCACATTGTATCAAAAAATAGTATTTTATTTTTCATATTTCAACAGTAAAAAACTTTTTTTCTTTTATCTTTTCTTCTTCACAGTTCCAATTTTTTAATCTTTTTTAAAAAGGAGTATTTCTGATAGTATGCAAATCACAATATCTGCACCATTACCATGCAATATCGTTGTATACATTTAATCTCATGTAATAGTTGACCATTTAATAATTAGCAAAAATTCATCTCTTAACCTGGATCTACAAGTTGCTCACCCCTATCGCCGAGACAAGCAACCCAGTCCGTAAAAACCTTTCACTTATTCTTCCTAAAACACACAGCCATAACTGCACCCTCTGCATTTCAGTCAACAAATACACCATGTACCACAGTCTGTGCATACACACCACACCCAGAAACCTTATTGAACAATCCCGTAGCCTCTACAGGCCCATTTCTATGGCAGTCATCTGCAAAAGGGGCGTATCTAACACGTGCCACCCTGCAACTATTGTGATATTCGCTGACTTTTTGTGCTGTGCACGCGCGTAAGTGGGGGGGGGGGAATAACTTTCAACCAGGGTAGGGGACGTTGTTAGTTGTGGCCGCTCTTAAAAGAGCCTTTTTTAAAAATAAAGGTGCTTCCATAGAAACACTATATATATATATATATATTTTTTGTTTTTTTTTTGTTGCTGTTTTCATTAAGTATTTTGGTGTTTTCTACATCAGCTCACATTCTTAAAATAGGGTCTTCAGTGCAGCCTGTAGATTGTGAAACAAAATGTCATTGCCGCTGGTCGACAAAGACATGCCATTTCCTTCGAAACTGTTTATATATCGAGTACCAATGTTCTCATTCTCACAGGAGAACATCCCAGCAACACTCAAGAAGTCACACATGCTTCTGTTGATGAGACCCCCTCCGACCTCTGGCTGGCGACAGGAATCATTACAATAGTCCCACACTATTCTTGGGGGGGGGGGGGGGGGGGGGGGGTATAGATGAGAAAAGTACCTTGGTAGTGGGAAAAATGCGCTGCACTGCTTTCATCATCTTCAGTTGATGGTACACATTGGAACAAGGCATGGAACCCAAAAAGAAGGCTCCAAGAGCACAAAATGTACAGTTGTGGAAGTGGCCATGCGTCGACATTTTACAAGCACTCCGCGAAACGGCACGATTCAACACTGCACCACAAAGACTCCACTCCCGCCTAACCGAAATTGCCACAAAAGCTTTCTTTGAGGGCATACACTAACAGATCTTCCACAAAGGCATCACCCATGACGAAAACTGTGCGTCTTGCCATGTTTGCCAACCACACTACACAAAGTAATGAAAAAAATGGTTGCCGCCCTTTATGATTGGACATTCCCCACAATCCCATTTCCGTTGGCCACCGTGGTGAGAAGCGCAGAATGTGGCATGTGCCCTTCCCCAAGTACTGTCAGGGCCGCGCCCCAGTGAAGCAGGAGTCCTCCTTCTCCCTATTGGTGCCCTTGCCTGTGACGCACACCCTGAGCACCTTATTGGATAATGGCCACAGTCCCATTTCCATTCGCCAGCGTGGTGAGAAGTGTGGAATATGGCACGTAAGCTTCCCCTAAGTACTGCGAGGGCGGCGCCCCAGTAAAGCAGGAGGACTCCTTTTGTTCCTTGTGCACTATTTCTTGTTTATCACTAACTCATTGGGGACTGTTAAGTAGTCACACACGCATCCACCAATGACATTCAAGACCTTAGCATCGTACACTGTCACATATGTACCGTTGCACAATAAGCCTCCAAATGGGGTGTCATTGTAAAGCACGTTCAGTAAAATAATGCAAAATTTGTGCATCAACAATCATCCATGTGAGCACCCATCAACACAAACTGGAGGTATGAATATTATTTCTGCAAAATTCGCAGAACTCTGTTATAAGTACCTGTGCGCATGGTATGTGCCACTGAGCGTCCATTACAGTCGTGTAAGATTTTTAGTTTTTTTTTCTCCCATCCACTACCATGAAGTCTCACATCAATTGCATATGCTTGGCAACGTTTCCATTTACCCACACCACCCATTGTTATATCGCAACAGGAACTCTTCTTTCCTTTCGACAACAGTAGACCTTTTTTTCAGCACTAACCCATGTCTTACAGAAATTGTGAACATGTGACTTCAAAACCAGCACTGAATGTATAGTAGCAACGTAAATAAAGGTGGTTCTCTGTAGGCTGCACTATTGCAATGGCCTCGGTCAAAATTTGCCTCCTTCCATTCTACACCCTCTGCAACTCATCCAGGAGAGGACTGTGCAGCCTTTCCTTGGCCTCAAGGCCAGGGATGGTGTATCTCTGGGACTGAAATGTCTGCACTGGCTCCCAGTACCTGCGAGCAATAGGCCTTCTGGGACCTGCGTAAATATGTGCGTGCTCCAGCTCTTCCCTCATCCGCTTCCAACTCCCTCAGGGTCACTCGCTTCTACAAGCAACAACTTGGTGGTAGTGCTCTTTCTTAGGGTGGGGCCTTCCTCTGCAATAGCTTCCCTGCCTCCCTGAAACTTGAGGAGAACCATCGCCGGTTCCGGAAGCAACTGAAAATCTTTCTCTTTGCCTCTGCTTTTGCCCCTCCTCTCCCCTGCTGACTTACTGCCTGAAACTGATGCTGCACTGGTTACCTAGACACCCTCTGATGTCGTTCCAGATCCACCTCAGCCCTAACAGTAGGTAGAATGGGGGGTGGTTCATTCTTTAGTCTTATTAAGAGAATGCCTATTCCCCTCTCCACCCACTTATGTCGCCAACCTGCCTTCACCATACATAATGGAGAATGAACTCTTTAAGGTTTGCCCCACGAAAGACTTGCAAGTCGTGCAAACTGTTCAGGCCCAAAATACTCGAGGACCGCAAAACAAAATGCTGGGCCCATCCCGCCATGCAGGTCGAGGCCACCATGGACGTCGAGGGAGCCTCCAGCAACGGCAGCATTGATGTGTACAGTGACGCTGAGGGTGATTGGGATCTGTCGGATACCCACGTGCGAGCCCCCGACCCAAACAGGCAGGTTGGCGGTTCTGCTACAGGGACGACACCCGGCGGCACTAGCACAATCAAGTTGTACCACACAAAGCACACCTCCCAAGGCTGAAAGATGACGCCGACCGGAAAGCCACACAGTGTCACGGGGAGGTCCAAAATGTCCCTGTCCTCTGGGCCATCGCTGCCGCCACACGACAGGCCCACGAAACACACGCAAGATGTTTCTGACACTGTGTCAAAAGCCACGAAATCCTCACATGCCGAAGACTGGGCGTCGAAAGACCTGTCAATGCCGACCCCCCTACCGTCGAAAGATGCATCGAAGGCCTCTTTGAAGACTACACCAAGCTCGAAAATGAGCGAGCTGATTAAAAAAACACGTCCCAGTCACATTAAAGCGGACGTCGAAAAGCCATAAGTCTTCTAAGACCCAGGGATAGGTCACTATTTCACCAGCTATGCACCACAAAAGAGCCCCTGCACCTGAACCAACAGCCCCCACCCCCCTGCCTCCGTTTCCCCCGGTAATTCCAAGTTCATCACAATGGACAGCAGATCAAATTGATAGTCATGAGGCTTATGTCCTCTCTAGCTAATTTCTTTGATGACCACCTGAGGCCTTGCAAAACCTTAAGGGTGCGCAACACAGTGGGCCAGTAACTACTCAGAGCGGGACTTGGGCCAGCCTGCTTATTGTTACACCATGGAAGACCCCAAGGACCCTGGAACTTGCACAGACCCAGACGACCAAGGGGACATGGGTGAAGTCGACCAATATTATGATGATGATGATGATGACGACGACAATGTCTACGTCAGCCAGTTACCAGATGATAACCAAATGCAGTATAATGACCAGCTCCTAAAGGCGGCAGAGCATTTCAAAATCCATACACAAGAGACACAAGCCGATAAGGACTTTGTTGAAGACTTACTAGGAGATAAGAAGTCCGCAACCCAATCGATTCCCCCACCCCCTACTACAAACAGTACAGCGACGCACCCAACCCTCTCTTCTTACTCTTAATTTAACGCGGGCAGTCAACCCCTGCATTGAGAAAGTAATCGGACCAGCCCCGTCCGACCTTCTATACACCAGGGGACAGTTAAAACCAGACTCTCTTTAGTGGTAACAACTACTAGAAAGAGAGCAGGTACCCCTCTGGCCTCTTTCGAAGCCCCTCCAGATAAGGAGAGTCAAATTATTTACACTTTTGGAAGAAAGGTAGCCTATTCGGCAGCCTACCAGACTAGAATTGCTAATAACACAACACTATTAGCTAGTTGGAACTGTCACAAGTGGGATGACCTTACAGAACAAATAGTACTGGTTCCTAAGCCCCTTAAAACACAGCTGTCGCTCTCCGTTGCTGAGGGTAAGCAAATGGCCAACTGCATTCTCAAGAACAACTTGGATGCAGCAGCCAATGCAGGGAGAATCCTAGCAGAGGGCACTTTGATCAAATGGCACGCTTGGCTATTCCGAACAGTCGGAAGCACAGCGCACAGCTGGATCACCTTAATTCTGTCACACCACTGCCAGTAGCAGCTTCTCTCTCTGTGCCACCAGCACTCCCGCTGCTGGGATGATTCCATTGGAGTCATCACAGATTCCCCAGCAATGACCTCCTACCATGTGGCCAAGGAACGGCAGCTGCTCCTGACCCGGGTTTATGAGTAAGGATCACATGGAGGAGACAACCACTAGGGAGATGTCATGACTTTGTGAGGAAGACCCAAGACCTTTTTCCATGAGGAAGACCCTTTAATACCCAGGACCATAATGGCATATTGACAGCTGCTTGTCTCAGCACTCCCCCTCTGCCCCCTCTAACTCCCCCACCCCCCCGCTCCTCCCCCTTGTTGAAATAAAGAAAGCTCTTCAAATTTTTCTGGTGCAAAACCCAACTATGATACAAACGCACAAAGCTCCAACACATGTGGAGAGTTGAGGCAGGTGCAATATTGAAAGCAGGTGCAATATTGAAATCATCCAGCACTCTGGAGGATGGGAGGTGTGCAGCTCCACCAGTACTTTTATGGAGGTGCCCCCCAAAAAGACAAGAAGATGCTGTATGTCCTCCTGCTTGTGCCCCCTCCCTGTGTCCAGTACCTCCATTCACCATTGTTGGCCCCATCACCAGCACAGATCTGCAACAGTGCCCCAAATGGCGAACGTGTACAACAGGATACAAAGAGAATTCTGTGCAGCCATCCATCCAGCCTACTAAATGCACCTGCTCCTATATTTACCCATCTGTCCATCCATCTGTTCAAACTACTATGCACACCCACTCCTACATCGACCAAAACTGCTATATGAACCTCTTCCTACACCCCCATCTGCCCAAACATCTATATTCACCTGCCCATCCATATCCTCACAAACTACTGCATGCACCTGCTCCTACATCTGCCCAAACCAATTTATACTGTTGCTCCTCCATTCCACACCCATCCCTATGCCCAAATTAATGTATACATCCACTTCTCCAACTGCTCATCCCCTCTATCCATACAATCTTAATCATCCACTAACTCCCCAAATGTCTTGACTTATTGACATTACCAGTGCCATTTTCCAGTTTTCCTGGGCTTTTCGAGGCCTAGAGATTATCCTGGTATTGCAGGGGCATCTTCTTTTTGGATATTTTGGATATTTTATATTTGCGCTTTCTGGGTGCACCTTGCTGAGTTGCAAATCTTCTGAGTAGCTGTATATGAGTGAGTCCGTATTGTAAGGGCCAGTGTTTGGTCTAACACACTTAACCTGCACTTTGGACTGTTTGCTTTGGTTGATGGTGCTGCAAATTGGTTTTGTGTAGATAATGTGTACAAGGGTGGACCACCGGTCTGATAATTTTCATTGTTTGAGTTTTTGTGGTGTTCTCTTGCTTGAGAAATAAGAGGAGCTGGTGGCAGTGGCTATTTTGGAAGTGCAGAGGTGACTGCATATAAAGGTTTTCGGGTCACTTGAGTCTTCATCGTTCCAGTCGTATAAATAACAATTGTCCTTTTTTGTTGGATTTGGCTGCTATGGTCCTTTTGAGTCTACGTGTATGGGAATGTTTGGACATGGGTGCGGTATTGGGGGTAGGGTGCGTGATCGTGCGAGTGTTCATTGGTTTTTCACCCATATCTGTAGATATTGCCTGTGTAATAAAAGGTTGCTTCTAATTTTACCAAATTATAGTAATTGGTCAACAAATAGTTTGTTTATTTTTTTTCAGAGTTTTGAGTTTTTGTGCCTTTTTTAGGGGGGTTAATTTTGGAGTTATATAACTTGAGGCGGTAGTAGCCCACTTAGCTGCTGAACCTTTCAGCACTGCTATCTTGCAGTTGGCACCTGTGATTCTGTAGGAGTGGTGGTCTCCTTAATTGAAGTTTATGGTTTTCGAAGTTAGACATATAACTAACTTTCCTAGCCTCCTTGATGGGTAAGGGCATGCATTTGGTGGGTGATTACATTGAAATAAATTGAGACGTTTTTGGTGGGTGTTCAGTCTTCTGGCCATGTGATCCTAACTCTAGGACAATGATCCCCATCAGGGTGCATGAAGGAGTACACTTTAAAAAAAAAATTAAATGTTTTTGTCCAGTGTTGACATTTTCTGCGTTGGTGATGCTTGTGTTGCACAGCCAATGATTTCATTGAAGTTTCCCTCTTAATACAAGAAACCTGTTGCTGACAGGATGGCCTCCATCTATTTCTCTACATTCTGCAGAATGTTGGGCATGTTCTAATCGGGCTCTGCCTGTTCTCAAAAAGGGTGCCTTTTCTCAAAATGGGGGCAAATCGGTAATTTCTATCGCTGTATAAAACTAGGCAGCAGCAAGCGGCCAGTGGGGAATCTGGCAGAAATAGTTGACTATCACTTAACAATCTTTCCACCTTTTGTAAATCTGAGTACCAAACCCTTATGCAAAGAAGTCCTGGTGTTAATCGGCTGCAAGTGATGTAGGAGTGCTTCATGGTGGAAGCTCAGTTACTGTGTTGCCATTTTTTTTCAGTAACTAGCTCAACTGTAAATGTCTTCTGCTGCCAATTGTGGCTTGTTGTGTGTTCATTTTGCTTTGTACATGTTTACCTTTTTGTTGCATTTTTGTGCTGCATCGTTTGATAAATATGGTACTGTAACGTGATATGTTTTTTCCTCTGCAAAAAATTAAATAAGAGGTTCTCGGTCCACATCAGTCTGCTGCTCCCAAGATGCACTGTGTGCATTTCACTGGCCCAATGCATTTTAGCTAAAGAAGTATTTTCACTGCTGCCTGCTAGAAACAGTAAGGCACTGTTAAGGAGATTTATCATTTGTAGGCTTCATCCCCTCTCCTAGTGAGACCCCCAACACTTTTTGCTGGATTTCTGGACATTTTGCTTTATATCCTGAATGAATGGAGCCTTTTTCTACTCATTCAGTATCATGGTTTTGAGGGGATTGGGTCCTCTGACGTATTCCATATCTATGACCGTAATCACCACAGCTGTGCTGCTTCCTAAAATCTTTTGGCGTCTGCGTTAATGATGTCGATACGTCGCCCTCGAGGACCTCCTCCGACGGCCGACGTCACCAGATGTTATAAGTAGGACGCACGACACCCGTAGCCTCGGTTCTGTTTTTTCCGCGAAGGTGTTTGCTTCGGAGATCTTGGCGCGCCTCGACTCTTTGGAGTTTGTTCTTTTGGTTCTTCGAACCTGTTCGTTTTGTGAAGTATTATCGGGATGTCTTCCTCTTCTTCTTCCACCCGGATTCCGGGCTTCAAGAAGTGGGGGGGACTGCGGGTCCGAGATGTCGAGGCCCACGACACGGATGATTGTGTCGACTGCCAGTCGCTTACGTCCAAGGCCTTGCGGGAATGTAAGAAGAAGCGGTCGGTCGGTAAGGTGTCCAAGCCCCGGATTCGAGGGGCGACTTTCCGCATCGTAGTCGTAAGTCTAGGGGGTCTCGGTCCCGGAGTGGTCCCGCCACTCCTCTGCCTCTTCGAGGCACTCCCGGAAGCGCCGTTGTCGGTCGCCTGCCCCGCCCTCATCCGAGGACTCCGCCCGTCGGCGGGTTACTTATCCCACTAAGCGTTCCTCTCCAGAGGAATGGGCTTCCTTCGGGAAGAAAATGTTGGCGATTCTTGAATCGCCTCCGAGTGGTGTCGGCCGTGACTGTACTAGAGACGCCGCTCGTACGCCTTCGGGCTCGGGTGGTTGGCACGATTCGTGGGAAAGGTCCCTCTCGGACAAGGGGAATCGTTCTAGTCATGCCCGTTCCAGGTCCCGGTCCTCGATGCGCTCGAGCCCGTGTGCACCTGTGAAGTCTTCGAAGAAGACGTCGACGCCGAGGTCGTCGACGGATTCTCTCTCTCGAGGCTCTGCCTCCGAGGAAGTCGTCGATGCCCAGGCTGTCGAAGGACTTACTCGGGGCTCCGCCCTCGAGGCCTGTGTCGATGCTGTTGGCGCCGCGCTCGACGTCAACGCCGTTTCACTCAACGCCCTCGGCGCCTTTCGAGGCTGTGGTGTTGGATGTACCCAATGGCACGGGGTAACCCCCTAGAAAGGCTCTGGCCAAGGCAAAACATGTCTTTCTCCCTTATTCAATGCCCACTTTCCAGCCTATGGAGTATATTTCCGATGTGGAAGAGGGTTCTGAAGATGGGTTGGTTCCTATACGAGATGAGATTCTTTCTGGTCATAGCCAGATTGAGGACCTGCGTCAGTCACTGCATGATGCCAGTGGTCTGGACACCTCTCCGGAGGTCGGTGCCCCCAGTTGATTTTGTGCAGGATGACCTGATGGATATCCTCGACCAAGGTCCACCCACTGACCCGGTACTGCCATTCCATATGGCTCTGCAAAGAAGAGTGGCAGCGGCTTGGACTGCTCCGGAGAGTCTCCCGGCAGTGGGCAAGTCTTTGCTGCGAAAATACAGCCCGGTCAGTAGTGACCCCTGCTACTTGACCACGCACCCCACTCCGGAGAGTTTGGTGGTGCAGGCGGCTACGGCCCCAGCAAAGCAAGCATCGTATCCTACCATCCATCCTGATGGGGACGACAAGCGTTTTGATGGCTGGGCGAAGAAAGTGTTTTCCTCAGGGGGGTATGGCTCTTCAGGCGGCCAACTCCGTATGTGCCTTCGTCACGTTTCACGCACACTCTGTGGAACTGTATTTCCTTAGCGGCTGAACATATTCCCGAAGGGGACGAGCAGGATTGTTTTCTTGCTATTATTAAGGATGGCAAGGATGCCATGTGTGTCTGTTCAGTCGGGTTTGGACATGGCAGACTGTGTCAGCCGGTCCATGGCGGCAAGCACCGTAATACGCAGGTTTGCGTGGTTTAGGAAGTCGGGGTTTGCTCCTGATGTGCAAGGTAGGCTCCTCAACATGCCCTTTGATGGTGAACATCTTTTTGGCAGCAAGGCTGACGAGAGCCTTGAGAGGTTGCAGACCTCCAAAGCTGCAGCAAAGTCGTTGGGCGCTGCAGTCTGCCAACCTTCGCCTTTTCGTCCTAGGGGACAGCAATGGAGGGGAGGTTCCTTTCGTTATTACTCATCCTTTAGTAAAGCGAGAAGGGCTGCAAGTCAAAGGGGCAACCGTAAGAGTGCCAGAGGTGGAAAACAAGGTACTCGAGGTGCCAAGGCCGCGCGAGCAGTTGCCTCGTTGCCTCGTTGCCTCGTTGCCCGCAGGCAATGCCGCTTCTGCTCAGTCATGAGGCCCATGCTTCACCGGTTGGGGGGAAGGCTAGCGCAGCGTCTTGTCGAATGGTGTGCCATTACTTCAGATGTGTGGGTTCTGGAGATAATAGCCCACGGCTACTGTCTTCCTTTCCGGCAGAGGCCTCAAGACAGTCCACCAGGGAACCTCTCTTTGAAGAGTACGGATCCGCTCCTTGCACAGGAAATTCAATCCCTGATGGAGAAAGGTGCCATAGAACTGGTGCCTGTAGCGGAGAGGAACAAGGGATGGTATTCCCCTTATTTTTTGATTTCAAAGAAAGACAGGGGATTGAGACCCGCGCGGTTTGAACAAACTCCCCTGGAAGGACAAGTTCAAGATGGTTACTCTTTCTCAAGTCCTCCAGGCCCTTCAACTTCAGGACTGGTTGGTGTCTCTCGACCTCAAGGACGCTTATTTTCATGTGCCGATCCATCCAAAGCACAAGAAGTACCTGAGGTTCGCGCATCTCAGGAAAGAGGGATTCACGTCTACCCCTACCTGGACGATTGGTTGATCAGGGTGTGCTCTCCCGAGCAAGTCCTGGGTCATCTGTCCGTCACCTGCCACTCCCTCCACAAGCTGGGCTTCTCCCTCAACTTAAAGAAGTCCCACTTGATGCCAACTCAGAGGCTCCAGTACATCGGAGCAGTGCTCGACACGTCCCTGGGGCAGTGTTTTCCTCCCCAGGTGAGGGCTCATCACATTCAGCAGATGGTGCACAAGTTCCCACATGCCCAGAGTCTCTCTGCGTTAGAGTTCTTGAGATTGCTCGGCCTCATGGCATCCTGCATTCTTCTGGTGCCAGAGGCCAGGTTGCGGATGAGATCTTTGCAATGGGCACTCAAGCTCGAGTGGTCTCAGTCCTCCGGCAGGATGTTGGTCCCCGTTCGGGTGCCGCCCTCGGTCGCCCAGGACCTTCTGTGGTGGGTCGTCGAAGGCAATCTGATGAAGGGATCTCCATTTTGGCCACCCTGGCTGGAGGTGACTATCGTGACGGACGCATCCCTCACAGGATGGGGAGCTCATGCCAACGAGTCGGCGGTCATTGGTCTCCGGAGTCCAGACTCTATCAATCTGTAGGAGGTGAGGGCCGTCAGTCTTGCCCTGAAGGCTTTTCTGCCGACTGTGGGAGGAAAGAATGTCCTGATTGGACAACACAGTGGCCATGCACGACCTCAACAAAAAGGGGGGGGGGGGCAGGGTCACTTCCTCTGTGCAGGGAGGCGATGCAGCTCTGGTTCTGGGCAATCCAGCAGGAAATTTCAGTCTCGGCAGTTCATCTGGCTGGAGAAGAAAACGAGACGGTGGACGCTCTGAGCAGGCAGAGCGCGATCGCTCAGATTCTCCTGGAGATCTTCGTCCTTTGGGGGACCCCTCAAGTGGATCTCTTCGCCTCCAGTGTCAACCGGAAGTGTGAAAGGTTCTGCCCGCGGGAATTTCCTCCAAGAGGAGCCTTAGGAGACGCGTTGGTAGTGGAGTGGTCCTTCCCACTGCTGCATGCGTTTCCTCCAGTCCCCGTCATTCTGCAAGTGCTGCGGAGGTTACAGAGGTTCGGTTCCCGGATGATCCTCATTGCTCCGGCATGGGCCAGGAGGACGTGGTACCCGGACCTTCTCGACTTGTCCATCTGCCCTCCACGTCGTCTTCCCTACTGAGACGATCTGCTCTCACGGGAGGGGGGTCAGGTTCTCCATCCAGAGGTCAGATCCCTCAACCTTCACGCTTGGCTTCTGAAAGGTTGAGGTATAAGGATTGCGACCTCCCTGAAGACGTGATGGAGGTCTTGCTTTCGGCCAGACGGCCGGCAACACAGTCCCTGTACATTGCCATTGGAGAAAGTTCTGCGACTGGTGCAGGGTTCAGAATGTGGATCCTTTTTCATGTGACATTCCTGTTGTTCTGTCTTTTTTTTGCTTTCTTTGGCCCACAAGAACCTACACGTGGGTAACGTTAAATGTTACCTGGCAGCGCTGTCTATATTTAAGCGCTCGTCTGAGGAGTGTTCTTATCTTAAAATCCCTTTAATTTCTCAGTTTCTGAAAGGGATCACTATTGTGTTCCCTCCGTCACCTTTCCAGGTGCCCGGTTGGGATCTGAACCTTGCTCTCAATGGGTGCTCCCTTTCTTTGAGCCTTTGCATTCTTGTCCTTTGAGACTGTTAACCCTTAAAACTGTGTTTTTAGTTGCTGTTACTTCCGCTCGCAGAGTGAGTGAGTTACAGGCACTTTCAGTTAAGCCACCCTTCACTGTGTTTCATAAGGACAGGGTTGTCCTCAGAGTTCGTCCTTCCTTTCTTCCGAAGGTGGTGTCGGAATTCCATTTAAGCCAGAAGGTTATTCTTCCGGCATTTTATCCTCCTCCACATCCTGGTAAGGAAGAGGAGAGGCTCCATAGGCTGGATCCTAGCAGAGCTTTAAGCTTCTACATTTCATGCATGTCCTGGGTCAGAGTGGACGATCAACTATTTATTGGTTACGCTGGAAGGTGTTTGGGACAAGCTGTAACTAAGCAGACTTTGTCTCGATGGATCATCTTGGCAATTGCCGACTGTTACAGCTTGGCGGGTAAGGACCCTCCCGTAGGCTTACGGGCCCATTCTACCAGGGGTATGGCTGCCTCTACTGCCCTGCAGAGGGGTGTTCCTGTTCGTAACATCTGTGATGCAGCCACCTGGGCTTCGGTCCATACTTTTGTACGTCACTACTCCCTCGATTCTATCCGGGGGCAGGATCTGGCCTTTGGCAAGGCGGTCCTTTACTCTGCAATTTGATTGGGCATTGTAAATTTGTATAGTCTAAATTCTTTTCCCACCTCTTTACGTTGGTACTGCTTTGGGAGTCTGTCGTAGATATGGAATACGTCAGAGGACCCAATCCGCTCGAAGAACAAGTTACTCTCTTACCTGGTAACGTTCTTTCGATGGGATGGTCCGACGACGTATTCCATATCGCTCCCTCCCTGCCTACCCCGCTACAGAATTTCTTATGCGATTGCAGTTTACGTTTCCGCAAGGCTTTCTGTGGTCCTACTGGCAGAAGATTGGTGCCAAACGTTCTGGGGGAAAACTACAACTGAGGCTACGAGCGTCGTGCGTCCTACTTATAACATCTGGTGCTGTCGGAGGAGGTCCTCGAGGACGGTGTATTGACGTCATCGCCGCAGGCGCCGGAAGATTTTCTGAAGCAGCACAGCTGTGGTGATTACTGTCATAGATATGGAATAGGTCGTCGGACCATCCCATCGAAAAAACATTACCAGGTAAGAGTACCTTGTTCTTCTGTCTTTTGAATCTCTGTTCTGTGTTTTACCTTTTATATGCAATCTGCTTTCCTCCATATCTCTTAAGGCATCTGTGTTTTTAACTTTTGCAGCACTCCTTATGGTCCGTGTTGATGGGAACCCTTGGGTTCTCCTTTGAAATTCTTTTTCTTTATCCTTACTTTCTACTGTTTTTAAGAATGGTGTGATGCCTTGTATCCCTCCTAAAACTTCATCCCCCTTCTCTCTGCTCCTGTGACTTTTCAGTCACATAGACAACCCTCTAGCTATGGCTCGTGGCAGTGGACGTGTTGTACCAACTATTGTGCTATTTGTTACCGCAGACTATATTCACAGTCCCGGTTGTGCACAATAGGGCCACCTAAGTACGCCTTTATTTTTTCACCATTTCTAGCGTGTGTGTTTCTGTGTGTGTCCCTCTGCCTTTGCTGGGAGCCCTTGAGTGTCCCTTTATAGCAGGGGTGCACAACTGATTTTGACAGAGGGCCGAAAGTACCTTACATGAGGGCTATAGTGGGCCGAAAAGTAAATGTGGGCGGGGCGGTAGGCGGGGCGTGGCAGGAGGCTTTTTAAACCCCCAATTTCTACTAAACACATGGAAAAAGAATGTTTTTGAGGGGTAACGATTTTTATTTGCATTTCAAACTTACATTTTGTACTACACATTTTCCATTGTTATAATTTATTTCTAATTAGTTATTGTATCTCGCATGTTTAGTTAACTTATATATATTTTATTGACCCTAGATTGGACATGCCGTTATTTTGGACTGCTACAGTTTGCTATTTGGGTTGCCCAAGAGGAGTATGGCCTTCATTGAGTCAGGTTTCCTCAAAAAGCCAAAGATGAACATCTCCCAACTGTGCCTGTTTTAGCTTTATTATTGGGTTCACTCTTGGAGTGAAACACTATGCCCCATGTCCCTCACCCCCAACCAAACACTATGCCCCTTGGCCCCCTCACCCCCAACCAAACATTATGCCCCATGGCTCCCTCACCCCCAACCAAACATTATGCCCCATGGCACCCTCACCCCCAACCAAACACTATGACCCATGTCCCTCACACCCAACCAAACACTATGCCCCATGGCCCCCTCACCCCCAACCAAACAATATGCCCCATGGCCCCCTCACCCCCAACCAAACAATATGCCCCATGGCCCCTCACCCCCAACCAAACACTGGCCCTTGCCCCCCTCACCCCCAACCAAACATTATGCCCCTTGCCCCCCTCACACCCAACCAAACATTATGCCCCATGTCCCTCACCCTCAACCAAACACTATGACCCATGTCCCTCACCCCCAACCAAACACTATGCCCCATGGCCCCCTCACATCCAACCAAACACACTATGCCCCATGTCCCTCACCCCCAACCAAACACTATTCTCCATGGCCCCCTCGCATCCAACCAAACACTATGCCCCATGGCACCCTCACCCCCAACCAAACATTATGCCCCATGGCCCCCTCACCCCCAACCAAACATTATGCCCCATGGCCCCCTCACCCCCAACCAAACATTATGCCCCATGGCCCCCTCACCCCCAACCAAACATTATGCCTCATGGCCCCCTCACATCCAACCAAACATTATGCCCCATGGCCCCCTCACATCCAACCAAACACTATGCCCCATGGCACCCTCACCCCCAACCAAACATTATGCCCCATGGCCCCCTCACCCCCAACCAAACACTATGCCCCATGTCCCTCACCCCCAACCAAACACGATGGCCCATGGCCCCCTCACATCCAACCAAACACTATGCCCCATGGCCCCCTCACATCCAACCAAACACTATGCCCCATGTCCCTCACTCCCAACCAAACACTATGCCCCATGGCCCCCTCACATCCAACCAAACATTATGCCCCATGGCCCCCTCACATCCAACCAAACATTATGCCCCATGGCCCCCTCACCCCCAACCAAACATTATGCCCCATGGCCCCCTCACATCCAACCAAACATTATGCCCCATTATGATGTTATTCACCCTGGCCCACCTCACCCCCCAACTCAGCACACACACAAACATGCACCCATACAGACCCGAACCCCCACTCCCCAACTCAGCACACTCTCAAACATGCAAACATACAGACCCGACCCCCCACCCCAAATCAGCACACACACAGACCCGAACCCCCCACCCCCAACTCAGCACACTCTCAAACATGCAAACATACAGACCCAAACCCCCACCCCCCAACTCGGCACACACACAAACATGCACCCATACAGACCCGACCCCACCCCCCAACTCAGCACACACACAAACATGCACCCATACAGACCCGAACCCCCCACCCCCCAACTCCAAACCCCCACCCCCCAAATCAGCACGCACACACAAGCACCCAACCAGACCCGAACCCCCACCCCCCAACTCAGCACACTCCAAACATACAGACCCAAACCCCCACCCCCCAACTCAGCACACACACAAACATGCATCCATACAGACCCGACCCCCCCCCCCCCCAAATCAGCACACACAGACCCGAACCCCCCACCCCCAACTCAGCACACACACAAACATGCACCCATACAGACCCGAACCCCCACCCCCCACACACATCCAACACCCCCCCACCCCCGCATCTCAACATACACAAAATACATTCAAATCCAAACATCCGACACACATCCAACACCCCCCCACATCTCAACATACACACAAAATACATTCAGATCCAAACATCCGACACACATCCAACACCCCCCCCACCCCAACATACACACAAAAAACATTAAAATCCAAACATCCGACACACATCCAACACCCCCCCACCCCGCATCTCAACATACACACAAAATACATTCAGATCCAAACATTCATACACATCTGACACCCCCCACCCCCGCATCTCAACATACACACAAAAAATATTACAATCCAAACGTTCATACAGATCCGACACACATCCGACACCCCCCCACCCCCGCTTCTCAACATACACACAAAAAACATTAAAATCCAAACATCCGACACACATCCAACACCCCCCACCCCCGCATCTCAACATACACACAATACATTCAAATCCAAACATTCGACACACATCCGACACCCCCCCACCCCCGCATCTCAACATACACACAAAAAACATTAAAATCCAAACATCCGACACACATCCGACCCCCCCCCCCTCGCAACATACACACACACACACACACACACACAAACAAAGCAAAACAGACCCGACACACAAACACAAACAGACCACTTACCGGAGACGTGCTGGAAGGAAGGCAGGCAGGCAGGTAAGCGGCAGGTAAGCGGCAGGTAAGCGGCAGGTAAGCGGCAGGTAAGCTGGAACGCTGGACTCGTACTACGGCTGGCGTGGTCCAAGGCTGAAATGCCTTCCGGCATCAAGCCTTATGGACCACGCCAGCCGTAGTGCTGGCCCTCCATTGGTGCAGCACACACGCATTACGTGGCTCGTAGGAGCGACGTGGTGTGTGTGTGTGTGTGCTGAGCCAATGAGGTCCAGTGTTTTGTCCGGCCCGGAAGACCACAAAGACCCTCCTAATGGAGGGCGGCCGCGGGCCGCCCTCCATTAGGAAAGTCTTTGTGCCTCGCGGGCCGGACAAAAGAGCATGGCGGGCCGCAACTGGCCCGCGGGCCGTATGTTGTGCACCCATGCTTTATAGGCTCCAGTGTTTCTGGGCAGGCAGAAAGTGGGGGGAGGAGTTGTTCATTTCTCTGCTCTTTGTCTGCTGGAGTGCCTGAATGGAACCAGCTACCACTGGGGGGGGGGGGGGGGGGGTCTGGCTGTCCTGATTGGACAGCCACCCGCCCCTTTCTGTAAACTGAGAGAGATTGCAGGGGAGTGTGTGCTGAAACAGAATAAAAGGTGAGGTTCCTGTGGTGAAAGGCAAGTCGACCACTGGAAACTGAAGTAACCGAAGAAGACGACCAGAGACGCCGGCAGACCCTTTCCTTTGCAACACTGTGAAGCGACCATTGCTGTCCTGGCCCCGTTTCCTATGTGACAGAGTAACTCGGAAGAGGACTGCTTCCCTTTGACTGGTGGGACCGACCAGTTCTGAGACAAACTACAATCCAAGACCTCTCCCGAGGTGCAGACCACAAATATGAGGAGACCTGCCACCCCATTCATAGTGCATCGTCTTGCCAAGGTCGAACATGTCCAAGTCTTTGCTGTGCTCCTATTGAACCTCCAGGGACGCAATCCGACTCCTCCAAGTCCACTTACCAGAGTGCAGGAATCCAGGAATTGAAGAAGATTGACTGGGTGAATCGTGCATGTTAACTTGGCTCGAACATATGCACGACCACTTGAACAAGCAGTTCTTTCAGTGTGTTGCTTGGAAGACCGGAATACACTCGGGTGAATTCTGTCTACCTTGCTTGCCGACATGCATTGTAAACTGTCAAACATGAAGCAACAAACCAAGTGGCTGGCTGACATTGCGTGCTGAGAATGTCTTGTGCGTATTATGTTCACTGTGCTCTTTTGTGGTAATCCTGTGCCATGCAGTCCTGCTGGTCAAGATGTATAAATATGAAGACTTTGTAACAAGAAGGTAAAGGCCCGAACAAAGCCATTGCTCTTGTTCCCTGTCCGCTCAAGCGCATTGGAAACTGAATGGGTTTAGTGGACACTAGAGGCCACTACTGTAAGGCAGAAGACCACTGGATAAGAGTGCCTGCTGCGCTGAAGAGAACGTGGATGCTCATATATGGGCGGAGAATGGCTAGAGGGACATTTGCAAGGACGGATTAAGGGACTGGTGTGCAAACCAGTAATGGGGCACCAGAAGACAGTAGTTGGCAGCAGCGCCACTATTTTGACCCTAGACAGGGTCAGCAGTATTCGGCCAGGGAGTGTTACGAGGATGATTTTGGTGCAGGGGACTATGTGGAATATGGTTGCCCGGGAGAGGGAAAGAGACGCGTGTGTATCCCTGTACATTCAAAGGGACCGTTTGTTGAAGTTGCGGTACACAGCAAGCAGGCTAGATTCCTGTTAGACACCGGTGCCTCTAACACATCAATATCCCACATAATAGTGTCTTCATCCCCCTCTGCGGGAATATTAATACATTAGTGGGATTCGGTTGAACATTTACTTCAGACTTCACGACGTGGATCATATAGGGTGTCCGGTCGGTCCCTTTTGACTCTAAAAAGAGTGGGTTGAGGTGCTAGTCCATTGTCTAATATGCATCTGTACGCATACAAAATATAAAAGCATGCTATACATAGTATTTAAATAGCAGGTACATCGTGAAAAGTGTTAACTATCTGCCGTTAAACGAGACGTTCTGTTTGTGTACTTTTTTTTTTTTTGTTTAACTTGTCCCTGAACCATATATCTTTACTTTTAGCGGGAAAAATGCTTCCCGTTTAGAAAATCTGCATTTTCTACAACGTGGCTGCATACTATGTTTTATCCGTCATATGCTGAACGGTTCAATCCTTTCACATGCCGCTCTACTTTAGATGTATACTTCTGTGCTGAAAACCAATTTTCATTTACATTATGAAATATAGTGAACGCTTCAGCTCGGTCGGCAAAGCCGCACCATCAACTTACTTTAATAATTAGATTTCCACAATATTCAATCCTCCTAGAGGCCAGAAGGAAACTGTGAATACTGGGCTTTGACCTCGAGGAGATAAGCCACAGATCCAGCAACAAGAATCTTTCCTCAGGAGCCTCTAAATGGCAAATCCAAGATAAACAAAAACCACCAATGGCTAGACAGGTAAAAACCATGGCCAAGTGCAGCCCTAAGCTTAGAGAAGATAGAACATCCTCCGCACGCAGTAGTAGGCGGCACGCAGACAGAAGGGAGAGGAACGAAGATGCCTAAAGATGTGACAATGCAAAATTAGCTTTCGTGGCCCGATAAAACAGAAAGAAGAGGACGCAAGGGGAATTAACCAGTCCTCCATCAACCAGATTAACAATATGAGACCCACAAGGACGGACCGAGTGGAACACAGGAAGGATCAACCAGTTTTGCAGATAACTGGGTAGCAGACCTGCCTCGACAATGGCAAGCGACCAAACACAAGCAAGGAGAAAATCGCACGGGATATGTCCTTTGAAAAAGAAAGGGTCTCTAGCGGCCCGCAAACATTGGAACAGCACAATACTGCAAGATACAGTTAACGCAAAGAGCAGAGGCATGGCCACAGGAAGCGTGCAGCCTAACTGGGACTGGCTACCAGAAGTTCTAAGTAGGCCCAAACGATCCTAGCAACTAAATTCCAAACGTCAACCAGTCCGTCCAGAAGCACAGAAGTCCATCCCAAGTAATAAGACCACTCACTTAGCTATCGGATTGTGGAATACTTGAGGTTTTGTACACCTCACAAGCACTTTTAATGTGATTTAGGCAGCTTCGATGTACTTTGTCTTCAAGAGACGTGGTCTACAAAGGAACCGAGCATCGACGGATGTGACTTGGCTTTTTCTCTGGCTATTGGAGACCCAGTTGGAAGACCTAGAGCCGGTTTGATTACAGCCGTCCGTACCGGTAGAGCTCTACACCTCGAGACAATCCTTCTGTGCGAGCCTCATTTACTGGCTACTATAATCTTATGGACATCGGGCTCACCCATTATAAACCGCAAGAAGACAGAAAGGTTTCTGTTGATAAATCTTTATTGGAACCCAAAAGATCCATTGTCTAACTCCATCATTCACAAAATTGAAGCCTTAATAACTGATTTTAGAGAAGAACCCCAAGCGGACCACGTCATAATCTGTGGTGATCTGAATGCCTCCATGTATGCAAATTCGGACACTGGCTATTTTCACACTATTTCGGAAGCACGAGGTAAACTGTGGACAGACGTTATACAGAAAGTGTTCGGTGTACCCGTGGTGAGGAGTAGCAGACTAGGGTACAAAATACACTGATGCACAGGAAATGGTACTGCTACTTGGAAGGCTTCATCATGATTCTGTGTCATTGAATAAAGCTTGACTTAATTTGTAAAATCAAGGAGCCTTCCTGGTTTTTACTAATGGAATATATCATGAGTGAGATATTTGACCCAGAAAGAAGTTAAGTCCGGAAGGAAAAACACCATATACTCACTAGGGGTTTGTGTGATTAAATAGCTTGTATTCGAAACACATATTTACAGTTTTTTATGAACATAGAACAATGATAGTAAACCAAACTTAACCATAATGTTTTCAAAATCAAGAAAAAGAGTATGTGCACCTTAAACATAGTGTGATAAACTGAAAAAGTTTTTCTATATTGTTAAAACAAGGAACAGAAAAAATTGTTAGTGCTTAATCAACAATTAAATGCTTGATCCGCATTGGACCAAATTCATACGTTGATCCAGTGGTCTTTATCCATCTGGGTGAATTGAATCTAATTCATGATAATTGAATGTCTTATACAAGAAAAATTAATATTGGGCGTAATTGTCCCAACTGGTTGAATACCAGCCAATTCCAACTGGATATATGCCAACGTCGCAGGGGGTAGTGTGAGCGGAACTCCCGCTCATAGAGGTGTTACAATCTGAGTGCAGTATTGTCTCACTTAACAAAGTCCCCCTTGCTTGCAAAATGACGTTTCGGCGGCCTTGACGTCCATCGTTTATCAAAAATTGGAAGGACGTGGAAGCTGCCTTCTTCAGGGCGGTTAAATAACCCCTGTGAAAAAGAGATCAAGAGAGAAAAAAACTTTGCTCAATTCCTCTCATGGTACAGTGGTGTTTCCCTGCTGGACTTACAAGGGTGAATTAGTAAAAGAGTTGACTAAATCAGAACTCATAGGGAAATGAATACCCAAAATAGCATTAGTTAAAACTTATGGGGAAATGGGAACCTATGATGGGAGATAGAGTAAACATAGTGTAGACTCTTATCTTTGTAGGTCTGCGGTGGAAAGAATAAAATAAAAGTCTCACCACAGACACCTTGTAGACCCTCTCTTGGTAAGGCAGACTCTCCGAACTGGGTATAGCCAGATGGAATGGAGGGATGTTTGTAGTAGTTGTGCGTGGGGAGGCGGGAGGAAAAATGTATTCCTTTGATTGACTCACTGGGTTGCTCTGTGCAGGTCGCACCCTCGAGGTAGTGCTCTGTAAACATGGTTATGAAGGGAGAGGAAAAAGAGAGGGGGGATTAAAAGCAGTAAATGGGAGCAGGGATCTCTTAAGGTGGAGGTCTGTGTGTCCCTTGTGGGGAAGAAACAGTGTAAATGAAGCCAGTACCTGGATGTAAAAATGCATAGGCGGTGTCCCGGTCTCCTGTGTATGCAGATGGTCTTCCTTAGTTGGAAGACGGTCGAGGAGAGTGTGATCCTCCGTTTTCTTTGATTCTGTGGGCAGAGAAGAGCAAGGAAAACGACTATTGTTTGGGCATAACCAGTTGTGTTGAATTTGGCCGGATTGCATGTGTATGCAGGGTATCTAAAAAGTGTCCCCTAAATTGGCAGGTTTATCATGAGGGAAAGCTCACCTGTGTCTGGATGTGACTGGACGCCAGGTCAGGGCTTGAAGAATGCAGCCTGTTGCCAAAAGACGTGCGTTCGACAGGCGTCGAGCTACTGTAATGAAGGCGAGCAAGGGCTGGGGGTGTGTCTGGGTGTGTGGGTCTCTTGGCCAATCAGGTGACCGAAAAAATCCACAGTCCCGATTGACCGGAGTGGAAGCAATGCGGAACTGGATAGAACCGAGATGTCTATCGTTTGGGTGTTTGTCTCGGTTAGTAGTGGTGTTGCAGAGTCAGCTACGGAGTTTCAGAGCGTAGCGAGCTCGGTGTCTGCAAATCAAAATGTGCCTGCTGGGGGTGAGTCAATAATAAAATGAGTCGGGGGCTCAACTAAGGAAGACCATCTGCATACACAGGAGACCGGGACACCGCCTATGCATTTTTACATCCAGGTACTGGCTTCATTTACACTGTTTCTTCCCCACAAGGGACACACAGACCTCCACCTTAAGAGATCCCTGCTCCCATTTACTGCTTTTAATCCCCCCTCTCTTTTTCCTCTCCCTTCATAACCATGTTTACAGAGCACTACCTCGAGGGTGCGACCTGCACAGAGCAACCCAGTGAGTCAATCAAAGGAATACATTTTTCCTCCCGCCTCCCCACGCACAACTACTACAAACATCCCTCCATCTGGCTATACCCAGTTCGGAGAGTCTGCCTTACCAAGAGAGTGTCTACAAGGTGTCTGTGGTGAGACTTTTATTTTATTCTTTCCACCGCAGACCTACAAAGATAAGAGTCTACACTATGTTTACTCTATCTCCCATCATAGGTTCCCATTTCCCCATAAGTTTTAACTAATGCTATTTTGGATATTCATTTCCCTATGAGTTCTGATTTAGTCAACTCTTTTACTAATTCACCCTTGTAAGTCCAGCAGGGAAACACCACTGTACCATGAGAGGAATTGAGCAAAGTTTTTTTCTCTCTTGATCTCTTTTTCACAGGGGTTATTTAACCGCCCTGAAGAAGGCAGCTTCCACGTCCTTCCAATTTTTGATACACGATGGACGTCAAGGCCGCCGAAACGTCATTTTGCAAGCAAGGGGGACTTTGTTAAGTGAGACAATACTGCACTCAGATTGTAACACCTCTATGAGCGGGAGTTCCGCTCACACTACCCCCTGCGACGTTGGCATATATCCAGTTGGAATTGGCTGGTATTCAACCAGTTGGGACAATTACGCCCAATATTAATTTTTCTTGTATAAGACATTCAATTATCATGAATTAGATTCAATTCACCCAGATGGATAAAGACCACTGGATCAACGTATGAATTTGGTCCAATGCGGATCAAGCATTTAATTGTTGATTAAGCACTAACAATTTTTTCTGTTCCTTGTTTTAACAATATAGAAAAACTTTTTCAGTTTATCACACTATGTTTAAGGTGCACATACTCTTTTTCTTGATTTTGAAAACATTATGGTTAAGTTTGGTTTACTATCATTGTTCTATGTTCATAAAAAACTGTAAATATGTGTTTCGAATACAAGCTATTTAATCACACAAACCCCTAGTGAGTATATGGTGTTTTTCCTTCTGGACTTAACTTCTTTCTGGGTCAAATATCTCACTCATGATATATTCCATTAGTAAAAACCAGGAAGGCTCCTTGATTTTACAAATTAACTCAAGCTTTATTCAATGACACAGAATCATGATGAAGCCTTCCAAGTAGCAGTACCATTTCCTGTGCAAAACTGTGGACAGACAGCATGGGCGCCAACGATTTGCATAACTTACAGTTCATCGACGACAGGACCTCCCCTAATTGCTACATGGGGAAGGCCAAGGCCACAAAGCAATGCTTGATCACATTTATGTCTCCCGTGAACTCTTCACAAGGGTAGAGGCCTTGGAGATTAAACACACTTTCCACAGCGACCATAATCTTTTGAAGGCAAGCTGGAATCAAGGGATACACGTGAACCAATATGACAGCCAGTGTTGACACCAACCAAGGGGGCACAAGACTTTGACTAAAGTCAAGGACCATTAACGCAATCACAACAGAATATCTGCTAGCGCAAGTAAGGATTAACAACGCAGCTGGTTTGGTAAACCTGGATTACTCCCTCTCCCTGTGCCCTACAAGCGCCCAACGAAGGGAGCCGTCAAGACCACCTGTCGCCATCACTCCAATAATCCTATCTTGAAAGTTAAAAGAATTGAACTTCCAAAGCTGATTCGGAAAGCAAAAAAATCCCTGACATGGCACAACATTGAAGCAGCCACCGCAGCCAAACAGATGTACAAGAACTGGCTAAAACGCTATAAAAGCATCTTCTATCAAGACGACTCCGAAAACGTGCTTCGAACACTGAGTGGAAAACAACCGAAAGCATTTTGGTCGCTAATATCGGCCGAGGGACGAGCAACTCAGGATGCTCTCCTTAGTAGTGTGAGTGAGAAGAATTGAATATCACACTTCATGAACCTGTTTGGTCAAGTTCCAACAACTCCTAGGAGTGAAAAACTTAATGGTGGGACATTGAGTTTGACAAAACTATGATTGAAAACAAAATCGGCAAATTGAAATTGTCTCGAGCGCCTGGCCCGGACGGGCTTTCCAATGTCTATCTTAAACCAACGTGGATGCTTGGGCTCGCTTGATATCTGAAATCTTCAAAACCTGCTCCATCTCCAAAACAATCCCCCTTCTTGGAAGACAGCCAACATTGTGCCAATTTTCAAAAAAGGGAACAAGGGGGACCCACACTACTATCAACCGATAGCTTTGCTAGATACTTTTGCTAGATACCATCGGGAACATTTTTGGCACTTTTCTGTTAGAAAAATTCAATCTTTGGGTGGTATCTACATCTGGCTTTCATCACTTCCATACTGGGTTTACCAAGAACATTGGAACAGCGGACATTATGCTGCTCAGCATACTAAAGGCAAACGTTGTGGTGCACCTAGCTTAGTGCTTGCTTTCATAGACCTCTCCCAAGCGTTCGACAAGGTCAACAGGGACAAACTGTGGACAAAACTTAACTGAAAGTGCCCAGAAACCATTCTAGCTCCAATCAAAGAACTCTATTCGGAAACCTCAATGAGTACAGCTAAGTGGAGCAGGCCTACTCTCAAATAACATCAACATGTACCAAGGAGTCAAACAAGGCTGCCCACTGGCGCCGGCGCTTTACAAGGCCTATGTTAGGGAGAATTCTCTTCTAAGGCTAATTTCCCTTACCTGGAGAGTCCCCCAACAGCTTTGCTGGATTTGAAGGGTTCATTTTTTTTTTTCCTGCTAAGAGTGAGACCCTTTTTTTCCCCACTCTTAGCCTAAAACATACACTAGCAATCTGTCTATCTTGTGTGCTTATGGTCTATGGGGTTTGTCTCGCCCTCGTAGGAATCATCTTTTTAACATGTTACACAGCGCCCTCAGTGCAGTAACACAGGGCTGTCATAGTGACCCCCAAACATAGACTCCATACCTTGGGACTGACTACTGTCTCCCAGGGCATGTAAAGTTACCATTGACTTTACTAGTCAATAGTTAAGAACAAAACCAGTACAACCCATTTTACTATGGAAGTACTGGGAAGGGTTAATAGTTTTTCCGTGGTGTTCTTTTTCGAGGGGGTACCGTACAGTCCCTCTCTGTTTCTGGCTGTTGGCAGTGGTTACTACCATAAATATTCGACCGCAAATATTTCCCTATGGGATTTTCCCATTGTTCGAGTCTACCACTTTTGCTGACAGCCTCTAACATCCCGCTGGTTTATTTTAATATTAACTTTACTCCGGTAGGTTTTTATTGCCAGAACGTTAATAATATTTCTTTCTCGTGTCTTTCTCTGAAATTCTAACCCAGGTCGGGGATCCTTTGTTCGTCCTTTTGGCAGGCTTCTGCACAGAAGCCCTCTTTTCGGCGCCACTGAGTCTGGGGTAGACTGGATGTGTGGGAGGGGGAATAGGCACCCTGTACAGGGTTACCTAGGCAACCTAAATCACACTCTGCCCTGATAGGCGCGGAGGGGGTTATCCCGCCAGGATAGCCAACCCACTGTGTGAGTGACAGCTAGGCTGTATGAATGGGGGTCTTGCTGCATAAAAGCAGGGTCCCGAGGACTGGAGGACAAGACGTCGCCACTGGAACTAAGAAGCCAAAGAGGAGAGAAGCCAAAGACCTCTGCAATGACTGAACCACCAGTGAAGCCCTGCTGCAGATCCTCACCACTTTTCTCCAGCGACTCGAAGATCTTCACCTGCAAGAGTCTTCTTCCCTTGAGCTGGATGGGACAACCAGTTCGCCAATCGCCTTCCAGGACCTGCCTTGGTCGAATCGCCAGTGCCAAGCACTCGGAGACCGGATAGCCAGGCACCTGTCCACTGCGATTTAAAGGAGCGTACCTTTTATTCTGTTTTGGCAGCACCATGGCTGGTTTCATCCCTGGTCAGTGTAGTAACTCGCACATTCCTCCACGACGAGAGCCTCTCTTCCTCTGCTGGATTTCCCGCACTGCAGGAACTGCCAGGAACTACCGCAGGAGCCTCTTCCACTTTAAAGGTCCTTTTTTCCGCCAGGCCTCCAGTTTCGTTGGGTATTGCTAAAGGTGTTTTAAATCCTTTACTTTCTGGGCTGGCCGCCTTTTTTGTCTAACATTATCTTTCTACGTCCTGCAACCGCCTTTTCAATCGTTTATCAAAGACTTGACTGCAGCTACTAGAACATTTGATCCTAGGCGCTTTGCCTTGTACCACTGACTCTGGCACAGGCCTCTTGACTGTCTAAATATGTTACAACTGCCTTCTCTAGATTGTTTCTCAACAGGAAATGTGTTGGTGCCCCTAAAACTCTTATAACCACCTTTCCTTCCCCTTTTAAATATTGCTGAAGTGCCATTTTGCTCGGTTTTCACCAAAGTACTGTTGATGCTAAAGTGCTGCCTCGCTTAACTTGTTCACAATCTAATTGGGAAGTGTTGCTGGTGTGTTTAGGAGTCTAAACCTGTATAACTTGTTCTTTCCCTCCCTCTGAAGAAATTGTTAGTGCCATTTCTGCTTAATTTACACTCTGCCGTTTTGCTCCGTTTTCACTCTTGCTCAAACTTCTCTACAATTTAAATAGGGAGTTGTGTATACTTTTCCTGACTGTTTTAACTTACTTTAATAATAGTGATTTGTGTGTGAACATCAGTGTGTGTAAAATAAATATATATATTCTTTTTGATACAAAGCTGTGGTCAGTGTTTCCTTGTTCCATAGTATTGTAGTCCTATTGTGTAAACCCTGAATACTGCTCATCTCCCTATCTCTGCCTATATGGGTGACCTTCAAAATTCTGAAAAAGCTATCGGTCTTCCCGCCAACAGTGGGTAAGGGAAAAATAAGTAGACTACTCTATGCTGACGACATTATTCTTGTAGATCAAATGGTGGTGGGTCTACAAAGAAAATTGGACAACCTCATAGCATAACTACAAATGAATGACCTTGAAATCAACCTCAATAAAACGAAAGTGATGACTCTTGAAAAATCAGCCAAAAGAAAGGATTCGAAAGTCTGGCATATCGAAGGAACCCCACTTGAAAAAGTTCAATCATTTCGTTATCTGGTGTCATTTTCAGCAAAAACAACCTGGAATTACCAATGCAAGAACACATGCGTATGAAAATCAAAAACCTGACGAATCAAACGAAAAAGCTAGAGAAGACATTCGGTCGCTTTTCCATCCCAGCGGCCCTGAACTTCTACAGAGCTAAAGCTGTCCCAGCTATCGTTTATGGTGCCGAGGCAATGCCTGGGATTCCCTCCAACATTTGGGGAAAACTTGAAGGATCCTTTTTGGAGGGAGGGCAGTCCTAAGACTACCTGCGTCAACACCAGTAGTGATAATCGGGAGGGAACTGGGCTTAACATCTTTGAAAGCAATTGTAGAGCTGAACACCTTAATCATCTTCATGAAGATATACAGTTCAAAATAACATTTACGAGATCATCCACGAAGAAATGTCCAAAGGAACAAATAAAATGTTAACTAAATGGTCATCCAAAAACCGGGCATGCCTCGAGGAAATCGGAAGTTCACAAAAGGAACTAGTCTGTAATCCAATGAAAACAGCTAAGAAACTAAAAGAACAAGACTGGTGTAAAACTTGGGACTCGGCAATAAGATATAAATCCATAAGGCATTTGCAAGCTAGCATTAAAAAAACTCAATGAACCAGTAAGCTATCTACTTAAATTTCTGAACAAGAAATTACGATCGACTTTCATGAGAGCCTGACTGAACATCTTAAAAACAAATTAAATTCTCGCTGTTCGAGATAAAAGCAGAATAAATCGATGTCGATTCTGTGATCCGAAGAACATACCGGAAACCTTGAGACACCTACTCCTTGAATGCAAGAGTCTATCACTAAATCGAAAAGTACATCTAGGCCACCTGTTCACAGAACACTGTAGTATGGATGTGGATTATTGGTGGACGATACTAATGAACAGGGCCAACCGAAAACCAGTCATTGCAGTCGAAAATGTCATTAAGAGCCTTGATCTGGAACACAGACAATGAAGGGGCATGAGGGATGTATGATGTAAAAATCTGTATCAAACAAATCACTGAAGGAACAATCTGATTGACAAGGGGATTGACAAGTGTCGAGCTAAACGGAGTGAAGAAAATGACCAAAAATTCAACCTTGTAAAAACTGGTAAAATGCAGTTCAAGCAGGGGGGGGGGGGGGAATTATTTTTATATATATATCGGTCCATAGTGTTAGCTCCTATCCATTGGTCGTAGTCGGCTAGTCAAATTAATTGGGTCTGTAGTATGGAGGCGCTCTTCTTGCTAGTCAGTCTTTGTGGCCGTATTCTGGGACATCTTCTATTTCCTTAGTGTCAATCCATGGCATGTTCAGTTCTAAATGTCCAGCGCCATCTTGGAATGGTATCTTGTTTTTGTAATTTCTCTATTCTTTATATGCTTAGTTGATTACAACAGTTCTATAGTTAAGGTACCTATACCTCAACTAGCCAGTTTTGTAACGAAATGACACGAAGTCGGCAATGGGGCTAAAATCTCTTTTTGTTCTCGAACTTCCCCACGATTTTACCAATGTGGGATATTTTAACCGTATTGGTCTTGAGATCCCGAAATTCCGTTTAGGAATACAGTGTTAATAATTCTGAATAAACAGCCCTCCTAGACACTTGATCAAAATGTACTAATGTGTCTACTGATTAATATGGAGTCTCTATATATTTGTTATTGACCTCCTGTATCTGGGTACTCCGTGTTTACTCAACACTTTTAGTTATTCAATATCTCAAGTATGTATTATAGATGGAACTTTACTAGTGATTACCCTGGTTACATAAGTTGAGAAACCCATTGAGGTGACCCTTACCAGGTAGCATAATAGCATCTAGTAGGGTCTAGAAATCTAATGACAGTGTGCTAAACTTTAATTCTTGATTTTGTGCCATTTTATAGCTTCGTTAAGACCTTTCGTATAACTTTGCGTCATGTATATAAGTTCCTGTTCTCTTCTGAACAGTTTGTCATCTTTTGTGCTTTGATTTTCTCCTTTTACCACTTGTAACAGTCCAGTTGAATTCTTCATATCCATGATTCTCTGCCATGAAATGTATGACCATTGGGACTTGTAGTTCATTTTCAAGTAACTCCTCTGTTCTATAATTCATGTTTTAATTTTTCTATTTGTTTTTCCGATATATTGTAATCCACACGGGCATTTTATCATATATATGACATGGTCTGTGTTACAATTTGAAACATTGTTTCCATTTGGTGTGTGTATCTATATTTATTTCTTTGCTTTTACTTGTCAATTTACATACACCCCATTTTCTGCATGGGTAATGTCCCTTTATGGGGTCCATGCCCAGTGCTGTAATGCTTTCAATGGGAGGTATTTTTGTTTTCAATTTGCTTCTACTCATGCAGTTGCCTATAGATGTACTCTTTTTTTTGGTATGCAAAAATAGGTGGTGGAAGATTTGATGCAGATGAAGCAAATATTTTCCAATTTTTCTGTATGATTTTGCGTATAGTTAAACTTAGGTTGGTAAAGGTGTTAACACAAACTATTCTATCATCTTTAGGTTTGTCAATTTTCTCCTCTAATAAAGCTTCCCTGTTATTATTGAAAGCTCTTTTGGCTGCTTTTTGTTTTTACACGTTTTTTAGGGCATCCCCTCTTTCTAAATTTGGCCATAAGGGCTGTTGCTTCTTCTTCATATGCTGCATTACTAGTACTGTTTCTTTTGAGCTTTAAACATTGGCCAAAGGGTAGATTGTCCCTTGGATGTTTAATATGATGGCTTTTATAGTTCACTAGAGAATTTTGATCCGTAGTTTTATGGTATGGTTTCACCACTAGTTCACCATTCTCATGGAAAATAGTGAGGTCTAGGAAGTTGCTGGATTCATTGTTTGTCATAGTGAATTTAAGATGATTTTAGCCAGGAAAAAAATGAATTTGCTTTTTCCAGTGAGCCTTCCCAGATGACTAATAGCTAGTCTATAAATCTAGACCAGATTTTAATGTGTTTGCTAAGTGGTTTACTGGAGGCGTATACACTAAGTTTTTTTTTTTTTAACATCTCTACGTGGAGATTCGCTAAGCTGGGAGCCTTCGTTGCCCCCAAGGCAGTCCCTTCAATTTTGTTGATGGAACTCTCCTTGAAATTCAAAGTCCTTTTTTGTTAGGGAAAGTTCTGTATCCCATGATGAAGGAAGTAGGGACTGGATCGTCATCAGTCCTGTTTAGGAGTGTTCTCTACAGTTGCCAATGTAGCCTGTTGTGGAATGTTTGTGTAGAGGGATATTCTGTCCAGTCCAATTAGATAGTTAATTTTGGGGTTAAATTGTTGTTCGAACATTTTGATGGCATCAGTAATGTCTTTTTAGTAGGATGTCATAGTTTTCACATATCCTTTCAAATAGAAGTCGGCAAATGCTCTAGCACAGAGTTTATACCCACCACTATGAGCCTCCCTGGTGGTTTATCTGGGGTCTGATGTATCTTAGGTAGACAATAAAAAGTGGGTACGGAGGAGTGTACATTAAGATATGGGGCTTCTTGTTTGCTGATGAAGCCTCTTTGTTCAGCGTTGGGCACTTTAGAATCTATGAGTCAGAGTAGATCTTTTGTGGGGTTTTCAGGTAGTTTTTTTTTTTATAACTCGCCTTATCTTGAAGTTGGCCTAGACAATCATTCACGTAGTCCACCTTATTCACTATAAGTATCCCCCCGCCTTTATCCGCTAAATGTTTTCATTAATAGCCAGTGTTTTTAAAGCCTTTTTTTTTTTTCATTTTACTCCAGTTTTGATATGTTTTACTGTTTATCTTTTCAGGTCTGTCATGTCTGTAAGTACCTTATGTTCAAATACTATAGATTCTGGGGAGTAGGTGGATAGAAAGTAGAAGGGGCTGTAAACCGGTACAGTTTTTAGACATTATAATCAGAGTTTCTTCCTCCTTTTTAAAGAATTCTTTAATATACATTTTTCTCATTAGTTTGTGGGAGTCCGTACAGAATTTTAAAGGGTCGTGTTTCTTTGTAAGAACAAATCCTAAAACTTTGTTTAGGACTTGATGTTCTATTTCAGTCAATGGATAATCTGAAATATTTACTACGAGCAATTGCCGCTTCTCGTCTGTCTCCGCTTGTCGTCCCAATTTCCTTTTTGTTTTGTCCTCCTGTATAAAAGAGTGTGACGTTTTACAATGTCCCCTTCCTTAACTTTGCTTTGACTGTTCCCTTCCCTGGTTATAAGTTGTATTTGATGAGGTACATTCTCCTGCATCGTCCATATCGCTACTATAATTACTAGTACTGTAGGAGGTGGCTCTAAATCTCACCCTTCTTGTTTGACTCTTCTGGCCCCTTTGTTGTAGGGAAGCATTATCATATCCGTCTTGGGCATACGTAAATGCTTTCTCGTGGCTGAATTTTGCTAGGACTTTTTTTACTCTCTGGATTTGTGCTTGTGGATTTTCTTTTTGTTTAAACTCTTTAATATCTTTTTCTATTTAATCTATTATTTGTTTGTAATTGTCGAAGGATGTCACTTTGTCTATTCGCAATGTAGCTCCACTGGACCTTGAATTTTTAATTGTCCAAAATGAACTACAACTGTTTTTGGACGATCAATCTGAGTATTCCAGAATGATTGCTCCATGCAATTCCTAACGGACATAATAGACAATGGACTAACCCCTCAACCCACTGTTTTTAGAGTCAAAAGGGACCGACCGAACACCCTATATGATCCACATCGTGAAGTCTGAAGTAAATGTCCAACCGACTGTGCCTATGAGAAAAATAAGATCTCATTACATTAAAGGCCTGTTTGAAGATCGAAATTAACCCGCACAATCAGGTGGGTCTTGGGTTATTAACTATTACATGTAAACACAACAGATGTCCACCAACTCGTGGAACTCGCCCGTCCCTCGCACACCCAAGTTGTGTAAAATAACTACAAATAGATTTGTAAAAGTAAGTTTTTATAAATTGTTATTTAAATTAACAAAATTAAGTTCACAAAAGGAATCAAAGGTTCTGATTTCATGGTGCATTAAAGTTCATCCATACATTTCCATACATTTTTGTGCTCAATTGGTTAACAGGAAATGCATTCATAAATCAAGTAATTCTAATGTTCTAATATCATATGGTGATGGAAATCAGTTTTTTGTGTCATTTAATCCTCTAGGTTAGCTCTACGCGTTTCAGGATTTCATTCCCTTCATCAGGAGCATTTTGTTCCATTTGTTTAGTATTTGTCTTCATACTGGTATGTATCTATAAAGGAATTGTTCTTGGTAATCAACTATATGATCTTAACAAATATAATTCCATACTGTCATATTCATTAATATATAATCACTGGGATGGCATTCCTGTCTTCGTTCCTGTTGTAGAATGTGATAGTGTGGTCTGCTAATTTTCTACTCTTTCGATGTGGTAAAAATTCCACTAGTGCTTATGGATGAAGAAGCTACGTCAGCTGGAAAGTTAAGGTGAAGAGTGTATGTATCTACAATTGAAAGAGAGTATCTGTTTGAAAACTTAATTAAAACCCACACTGTGTTGGTGTTGTAATAAAAAAAAGTAGATCTACCTGTAGATCAAAGGCATAGGTACATCGATAACTGTCAGATCATTCCGTGTTTTTATTCATTCAGGGCACACCAACTACTTATGTTGCTCCCCATGATCTGTGAGCATCTTCCATTAGGGAAGTTTCTAGTATTCTCTGTCCTCCATGTGTTTCTTAGGCGTGTCATCTTCGTGCACACTTGGAACACTTGGATCAACAAAAACAGGATTAGAATATTCCGTTAGCTCTATATATTGCCTATGATGTCATATGGGCTTTAGTATCCTAAGGTCCTATATTAGGTATCAAGTAGCCCAATATCTTAGGTTCTTACTTATAAGGTAGTTATGTCGTCCTCTGAATGTTTCCGCCGGTGTCGAGCCGTAAGGAATCTAAAATGGCCAGCTTTGTACGTGATGCCGCCATATGTTTACAAGCGTCACCCTAATGACGCAAACTTATCAAATAGTCCCGATTCTGCAGTGGGACCTTTTTGTACCTTGATTATTATGCCCATATCCTGTAAATCTGATGGATGAATTCATCCCGAGTAAATCTCATGATCAACTGTTGAAATTGTTTCAATGTTAAAAAGATAACGAAAATGGCATAGAATGAATACTGTTAAGCGTTTCAGGTGCTCTGGGGGAATATCGGGAGATCCAAATGTTCTTTATATTTTGTTAAAGTTTTACTGGATGAATATGTCCTCAGTTTGGCTTAAAATCAACTATATTCAAAGTTTCAATGTTCGAATGTTGTTAAGCGTATTCAGAGGCTATAGGGGAATTGCAGAGATCCAAATGTGAAACAGATTCCAAATAAGTGCTCCACCAAATAAGTGCTCAACATACATATTGGTATGTTCACAATCTAATACTTTTCATTCCGGGGGAATCAGTTTCTTCTATATTTACAGTAATTTACACATAAACATATACCCCAATAATTCACAATTCAGTCTTCTGGGATAGTTCTTTATCCTGGAACTCAGTAAAATATTTCTAATCTGAAACTATTTCAGATATAAGACGCAATTCTATTTGAAAGCCTCAGGTACCTCTATGGGGTCCTCAATGGCTCCAGTCTACGCAAATTTGTTTCAGCAAGAAAGTACGTCTATATTGAACAACGAGAAATGGAAGCAAAACATAATCTCTTGGAAGAGATGTATAGATGATGTCTTTGTACTATGGAGAGGGAACGGAAGTAATTTGGATGAATTTCTAACTTCTATTAATTCAGTTCATGAGAGAATTGTGTTCACTATGGAAGTGGGCACTCCTAAATTGCATTTTTTGGATGTGGAACTGGAAATTATCGGCACAGATAAAACAACCATTTACCACATAGACAGATGTGGACAACTCACTACACTACTTGAGTCACCATCTACAACACCGCAAAACAATTTGCCATACAACCAATTTATTCGTCTAAAGAGTTATATCAGAAGATAAATTGGAAGAAGAAAATGATACATTGACGGAGATGTACTTGGAAAGAGGCTACCCAAAAGAGGTGATGGACGGAGCAATAATGAAAACTGCCGACTTGGGAAGGACAGAACTTCTGTAACCTAAAATACAATCTAAAGAGACTCCATTCTTATATGCGTTAAGATACTCTGAACAAAGTCACGAAGTGACTAGACTCATAAAAAAAAAAAAAACATGCGTTTGATATAACTGGACCCGCAGCTGCAACAACTATTTCCCAGACCACACATAATTGCTTATAAAAGAGGACGGAACCTTAAAGATCAATTGGTTAAAGCAGAAAGATGCAAAATAAAACGAAAGGAGGATATGTGCGGCATCCAATGAAAGGAAATAAAATCAAACTCTGGGATTTTGCAACCTGTGATTCAAAATCAGTAATTTATGGATGAAGCTGCCCGTGTGGCATCTTTTATGTAAGCCGGACAGTGAGAAAGGCCAAAGAACGATGAACGAGCACAAAAGTGGGATAACACATCATCAAATCACCTGTAGCTCGCCATTTTAATGAAAAAAAAAAATTGTAGCACAATTGAAAGTCATACTTCTGGAAGTGGTTAAAAAGGCACCCCAAGGAGGAAACCATGCAAAACGCATGGACCAAAGGGAATGTTACTGGATCAAAACTCTAAACAGCATGACCCCGATGGTATGAATAAGGACTTTAGTTTGAACTGATTTTTATAATCCGAGAAACACAATACCAACCCAGCTATGAACCAAATAACCATGAAACATAGTGGGACTCGCATCTCAACAATCTAGTTGGTCTGTTATTACATGACATGTCAACATAATATTTCAGTATGGTAATCAACAATCTGGGAGTGCGAGGGACGGGAGCGTTCCACGAGTTGGTGGACATCTGTTGTGTTCAACATAGTTGAACCCAGCCAGTGCTAGGGATGGACATTCTCCCTTGCACCCCCCTCCTATTCTAGATTTAACTTAAGCTAATTTGAAGCAACATGAGGAGTGCTCCTGGTCACTAGGTGAATATACTTTAACTATTACGACCTGATAAAATAAAAAATGTAAGGATGAGAGAGAGAAAAGAGATACACTGGGCTACAGAGTCGTTAAAGCGCATTTATTTTTGCTTTTATATAGATGCCCTTGGAGGAACCGACTAATTACAAGTCTACCTCAACTTCTAGATACCGCCCCCACAGACAGTTAATAAACTAGTGACCTACCCAGGTAATTATACCCAGAGTTATAGGGTCTTAATAGACATATATGGTAATAAAGCACTGACGGCTAATACTGTTTATTGACAGTCAGATATTCAGTTCAACTATAGACAAGCAAGGGAGAACTAATTGAAGCCCCAGAGTAGAACAGTTGACTACAACTATACCTCCTGAAGACTCTGAACAGAAACATGTTGAGACAAACCCTTTATAAGCACATATAAGGGGTAGTATGCAAAAGGTGTATTTATAAATACCTTGATAGGAATTAGAGAGATTCTCTAACCTCTCTGCTAACTCTATTGTAAAGTGATTTTCACACAGGAACTTTTTGGTCACACTATTTTTTATAATAGTTTTTATGACCATTTATATGTATCGCTTGATGGTTTAAATTGTGTTTTAACACTGTCTTATTAATACAAAGTGATGTATTTTTTGCTAACTATGGTATGTTTCTTTGAACTGTCATAGTTCCATCTTCCTCTATGTTTGATGCAAATAAAACCAAGGCCCAACATTTAACGAATACCAGGCTCACTAGGTAGGAATTGACATTATTTGCACCTCATATCACGATTCAGCGATGTAATACCTTGAATCCAACCACCTTGCTACCATTCCCTTCTGGTGGTTCGGTTGTAATGCGTGATTGTTTACTAACCACGGATGAAGAAACGAAGGGACTGGTGGCTCTGGCGGACGTCCCCATCAAACAGTTATCTGTATGTAGATGGGGCTTGTTTTAATCTACCGGATTGCACCTCTACAGCAGCATATGCCATTACAACCTTGAAACCTGTAGGATTCCCCAGCACTCGGCCCAGGCAGCCGAAATTATTGCCTTAACCGAGCATGTGAACTCTGTGCTTGACTCGCGGTAAACATATACACAGACGGCCAGTATGCTTTTGGCATAGTACATAATTTCAGCTGTCTATGGGCCGAAAGAGGGTTCCTGACTTCACATGGCAAGAAAATACATGGTTAATTGATCCTGAAATTACTGAATGCCCTGACATTGCCAAAAAAATTGACCATCATTAAATGCAGTGCACACAGCAGTTGTGGATGAAACGGGGAAAGTGTAAAGACTGGAGGGGGGTCTGTACTTCTGCACTCTATATTGAAGAGGAGAGGCACAGAGAACCCCAGCCAAGATTCTCTATTACGGTAGCAATGGACGAGCAATCCAAGCCTAGGTTCTCAGGAAAGGAGGTGATGCAGGCTGGTTCTTAAGTACAGTGTAGTCCCCAAGCACCCACAAAGGAATGTCCACACACTGCATTATTTAAAACAGTCTTTATATAATTAAGGTTCATGGTTCTATACACAATCACAATCATTCACTTTGTGCTCAGTTAATCTACAATGGCAAATATATACAGTTCTAAGTGGTACCACAATTATTAGCAGATTTCATTCAAGAGCATCAACTATACTCTGGTTAAATGTCACACAAATTGCTTAATAAAGGTAACCAACAATAGATATAGGAGGAAATCAGTTGGTTAGAACAATTGGCAGAATACTGGCCTCTACCACTAGACACATCTCCCCACCTGGGCAACCTGTAAAATAAAGATATACCACAAGCCCAGTCCATATATTGTTCAAGAAGTCCTATTTCCTTCTATAATGTTTCTACCACCCCAATGTACCTGGAATAGCAGAGTTCGCGACTGATCCTTCTTGAGCGGCTCCCTTTAAAGCAGGAGCCAAGGATCGTCGGGGATCCCTCGAAGAAAGTGTACTCGGCGTCGAGGCGGCCGCTTCGGTCCCAGCGGTGCTGGTCGACGATGGAGCGAAGACGTCCTGCAAGGAACAGGCGTGCGGGGCACCTCAATGTCGATAGTTCAGGACCGCAAAAAGTTTGTGAAGAACTGTGGCCCAGCAAGGGTGTTGAGGAGTCTGGCGCCTCTACGGTCTTTGGGTGGTGGGAAACCCACCGGCGGATGCTCCTCTGCGCGTCGACGGCCTGGCCTTCTGCGGTGGGATAAGGCCGGTGGCGGTGTGGACGAGCGCATCCGTGAATCAAAAGTCTTAGGTAAAGGAGCGTTGCCACTCTGGTCGTCAGCGGCAACAATAGATATAGGAGGAAATCAGTTGGTTAGAACAATTGGCAGAATACTGGCCTCTACCACTAGACACATCTCCCCACCTGGGCAACCTGTAAAATAAAGATATACCACAAGCCCAGTCCATATATTGTTCAAGAAGTCCTATTTCCTTCTATAATGTTTCTACCACCCCAATGTACCTGGAATAGCAGAGTTCGCGACTGATCCTTCTTGAGCGGCTCCCTTTAAAGCAGGAGCCAAGGATCGTCGGGGATCCCTCGAAGAAAGTGTACTCGGCGTCGAGGCGGCCGCTTCGGTCCCAGCGGTGCTGGTTGACGATGGAGCGAAGACGTCCTGCAAGGAACAGGCGTGCGGGGCACCTCAATGTCGATAGTTCAGGACCGCAAAAAGTTTGTGAAGAACTGTGGCCCAGCAAGGGTGTTGAGGAGTCTGGCGCCTCTACGGTCTTTGGGTGGTGGGAAACCCACCGGCGGATGCTCCTCTGCGCGTCGACGGCCTGGCCTTCTGCGGTGGGATAAGGCCGGTGGCGGTGTGGACGAGCGCATCCGTGAATCAAAAGTCTTAGGTAAAGGAGCGTTGCCACTCTGGTCGTCAGCGGCACAGCATCAAATGGTCCTCTCTACTGGACAACACTGCTTCAATGGGCCTCCAGCGGTTATAGCAAACCTGCAAATCATAGAGATAGAGACATCAGAGGTGGACACCCAGAAGGCCTTTGCTAGGAAAGTGGCTCATCAGTTTGACTCTACAATGTGCTGTCCAACTCATTCTTTTTTGTGTGCCTCTAACAAATTCTTAGTGTCCTGTAACCAGTCATGTGTAGAGAGCTGTCCATGATTCTACTATAGCTCTGATTCTGTGTGTGTGTGTGTGTGTGTGTGTGTGTGAGATATCTCTGTACTTGGATGCACTCCACTCCTCCTTATGACACTGGAGGGGGGGCCTTTGCTGCTCCTTCCACTTTTAATGCACAACACTGCTGAGGGAACTAGCAGATAGGGAAGGCACTGAGCCAAGAGCTTGCAGCAGTGCGCCAAGTACAAAGAGCTCGTTAGCCCTAGAAACGGGTGACTCTATAGTTGGCAGTCATCCATAGAGGATAAACTCTACAGGCCCCTAAAGGCTTAGCTCTTTGCACACAGGTATCTCTGGTCCTGTGATGTTTGGCTAGTGCTTTTTTTTTTCTTTCTTCAAATTTCCGGCCTGTGATCTCCCTAGGGTGCTTATTTGTCTTGCAAATGCTTCAATCTCCAGAGAAACCGCTTCTGCTTGTCCATGTACTCTGAATATTGCACAATGGAGCCAGTCGTCCCTCCGATTTCTGTCATTGTGCATGGCATAACCTTCTCTGGCTACTGCCCATTATTTGCATTTTTCGGAATGGTCATGTTGCCACAGCAGTGGTAAGCAAGGATTGGTTCTGGATGAAAAAACGGTTTTTATTTTGGATGGACAAGGGCCAGGACAATACTGTGCAATGCTTCCCAAGCATTTCCTCCCAGTAGTCCCCTTCAGTCTCTCCCAAAAAAAGGCAGTAGTGGTGGTTTTATAATCTGCAAAACACACCCATCAGCACCCCACCCCCTCTGATTTCCCCCCCCTCACCTGCTTTTAGAATATCTCGGTCTAACTACTCACACATCTTCCCACCCCCATTACATCTATCCTGCTCATCTCTTGCCCACCAAGCGCACTCACCCACTTCTTTTTGTACCCTGAACGTGTCAAGAGGGTAAGAATACCTCTTTACAGGGAGCTAGAGGAGAAGGCAAGGTTCAGAGGCCATCCTGGTCCTAAAATGGGTGATGGCAAAAAAAGAGGGCAGAAGGTCCTGCCCATTTCCTTTTTGTATTTACATGTTTTACAGCAGTACCCCTTTCTCATGCCATGCCGTGTTGCCAGTGTTTATTTGCATAAATGGAAAAGGGAGCAGAGAAGCCCCAATAGCCATGTTGACTGCGACTGCTTACCCGGCGTACCAGCACCACCGAATCAACGCAGGGACGCCTGCCAGACTAGTGAAAGCAGTGAGCCTATACAGCATTTGAGTGGACACCCACATCACAAGCTGGACCCGCCCCCAGACCACCAAGGAATGTTGGATAGGATATTCCCCCACTTTTGTGCCGTCCTTTTGGTGGGGGAATCTCAAAACGCAAACTTGAACATTAAACATACTGGTCCACTATTACCTATTTGTTATGCAGCGAATCGTGCAGAGAAGGTTGGTAGGGCTTAGCCCTTTATTTGTTGCTTGTGCCAAAGATGTAACCCCTGCAGGGTGCGGAAAGAACAGAAAGATTGGTTGGTAAAAGTGTACCAATCGCCAGTGGTGAGAAGATCCCATAAGAAGTGTTTAAAAAAAAAATATATATATATATATATTTTTTTTTTTTTGGGTGAGATTAGAGGTGGAGCTGATAGCCCAAGAGACCAGCCGGAGGAAAGATAGAGCAGCGTGGTGTGGAGGTGCCTATTAGGGGAAGTTGTGGTCCTGGCTTAGTGAGTGCAAGGGTGCTGCAGTGAGAGTCCACATTTTTGTGTGGGAAGTGCATAGAAGCTAGTGTAAGGAGTGATTGGCAATTGTATGGGACTGGGTGCTAGCAGATTGTTTTGTGTAGGAGGTGGAAGGTTTGTGGAGGAGGAGGAGGAGCAGCAGCCGTGGTGGGGGAATATATATGTGTGTGTGTGTGTGTATATATATAGCAGCCATGGGGGGCTAAGGTGTGTGTGTGTAGAGGGAGAGCAGTTGTGGGTAAGGTGTGTGGGGGGGGGAGAAGAGTAGACCTCAAAGAGTGGAGGCAGGAGACCGGCAAAGTGGAACATAGAAAGGACGGTGGGGAGGCAAGTAGAGTAGAAGGGCATTGTAATGGTGGCCGTGAGTATAACTGAGTAAATCTTAGAACAATTACAATGCAGGACCTAATTCCCAATTGGAACACTAACCTGTGGCAAGAGTAGGGAAAGTTAGTAAGTCCCGAAGGGATTCTGTGAGCATGCTTCTAGGGAATATTATTAGAATAAGCTAGAGATTAGGCAGTAGCTGTGAACAATCCATGCACTAGCTGGGTTTGCGGACACCAGGGCTACGGAAGGCAAGAGAGGGGGATGTGCCCCTACTGTCACTTCCAAACCCCTTACCAGTTTTTATGATTAACATATCTACTAAAAGGAAGAACAATAGATGGACCTTACTTGTAACCTCCAATAAATTCCTTCAAACATCAGAGAGACTCAAAGTTAAGGCAATCTGTGACAACGTTTTAGTTAAAACACTCGCAACTGATGCTCCTGCCATCATATTTGGTGACCTCAACTGATCCAGTGTGACTGGCCCAAAAGTTCAAATTTGACAGCCATCTCTGACGCCTCCCATCTTCTCCCCTGGCCTCATCCTGCTCCCACAATTGACTACTTTTGCTCTGATTACTCTTTTATTTTTTTAAGTTTTTTTTATTTCAGTGTTCACCAGACATGCATTGTAGCATACAACCAAAGGCCATGTCGTAGTAGTCTTAGTTCACACCCGTTTTCCTTGTTATATGAACAACTCTTCCCCCTCGACCCTATTTCCCAGCTCGCCCCCACCCCCCGACCCCACCCTCCCGAGTACTCAACCAGATAAACCAGTGTTGGCGCAACAGAGTATTTCCTGTTTATCGTCTTGAATTTCATCGAGGACTTCCCTCCTGTCGATGCCTTTACGCTCCATTTTACAATTAACCGAGGTTTTCCGCAACAAAGCAGGCTTGAAATGGTTCTGTTCTCTAGCTGATAAATGTTTGTGAAATGGGATCCACACTGCAAGGAATTTTATGTGCCATTGCTTAGTGCACACACCTTCTCCATTGCCATGATGCCCCACATTCTTACCCACCACATAGCTACAATTGGGCCTGCTCGGTTTTCTGTTTTCCAACCATGTGCTTGATGGCGGCAAGAGTGATCCTTGCCGCCCTCAACCTATGAGTAATGAGCCTTGCATGAGCCCCACTTGCAGCATATAAACCCTCTGCCACTGCCCCTGATATCATCACTGTCGGGTTGTGAGTTAGCTGGATCCCCAATATGTCCTTAATGTGGCTCATTATTTCTTTCCAATAAACTTGTGCCTTTGGACAGGAAGGGAGTTTGGGCCATATGTGGTAGGCTTGCCCAGTTACTCCGGCACAGGGGAGGATGTTTGGGGTTAATAAACAGTGTGGGGTTCTATACCACCGGAAACATATCTTATATGCCGATTCTTTGATGGGCCTGCATTTGGAGCTCTTAAGCACTCTATGTCAAATCTGGCCCCAGTCTTCCTCTGTGACTCCCAGATCTTGCTCCCACTTAGACATGTATGGCAGGGTGTCCATGGGTATAGACCCATACAACAGGCGATAGTCTCGCCACTCCATGTTTCTGCACCCCCTCTCTCACTGTTAGTTCCAAGCCTATGGGCTCCCTAGTGGCCACCTCCCTGACCAGCCTCTTCGTGATCCAATGTCTGATCTGGGCGTAATGGAATCGTTCCCGTTCCGTTACCAAAAATGTATCTTTACAGTCTTCAAACTGCAATTCAGCCCCTGCCTGGTAAGTCCCTTAAATTTAAGGTTGCTTGCCACGCCCAGTTTGCCCAAAACATAGATCAGCCTGGTGCAAAGTCCATATTATATCCCCATCTGTGTGAACGGGCCCAACCCCAGGTTTAGATTCTTGGCCTGGGCTTTATCCAAGTAGGTGAGAGAACATTTTGTGGTTTTGAGTAATGGGCCCCCCGCCCGTCTTGCCGATTCCCCAATAATCACGCACACCCCAGAGGAATATCTGTGGCACCCCGTTCCTATGTGCTCCAACACCTTTGATGCTCTGTTGAAAACCATTGTAACAAAGGGGCTAATTGCGATGCCAGGAGATTGCGTGCAAATTTGGGATTCCCCAATACCAGAAGCTGGAAAATAACCCTCTTAGGCACTCTGGGTTTCTTCCCCCACCAAATATAACTCAGGATCTCCCTCTCTAGATTCTTTATGATCTGGATTGGGATCCAGATCGGAAGAGAGCTCACTGTATACAGAAACTGCGGAAGTAGGGTCTTCTTGACAGCTGTTATGCGGGCAAGCTAGGACATTTCTTGCATACCCCACCTCTTAAGGTTATCTATCAGCACTTTGCCACATATAGACCCTAATAGGTTGGCATCAACTTTACCCCCAAATACTCTATATTCTCCCGTTCCCAGATCAAGGGGAATCTCCTACTCCAACTATCCACCAGGGTTAGGGTCTTCCATGATATTGAGCGCTTTTGACTTGGAATAGTTAAGGCAGAAACCAGATACCTCTGCAAACTTCTCCAGAAGCCTCATAACCCTCAGGAGTGAACCTGCATTGTCTCGGAGGAACAGCAGACCATCGACTGCATACAATGCGATTTATGTGAGTCCCTTTTGATCGAGAGCCCCTGAATTTACGCATCTGCCCTTACCGCCTATGCTAGTGGCTCCATGGCCATGGAAAATAACAATGGGGACGGCGGTCATCCCTGCCGGGTAACTTTTTCTTATCGGAATCTGGGTTGAGAGCTGTACATTGACCTGTAGCGGGAATCTGGAAGTTGGCCTGAAACCTATGTATAAAAATCGACACCCATCCAAACCTTTCTAGTGTTGGCTTTAGAAAATTCCAATCTAAGTTATCGAACGTCCTGGTTGCATTAAGGGCTACCATGGACACCTTTTGTGCCGTTCTGCGTCCCCATATCGCCACATTCATAGCTGTATGATATGATCTGGCATTTTTTTAATAACGGATGTTGTCCTGGGTATGCCTTCCCATGATTCCTGTCTGATCAGGATGTACAATCTTTGGCAGCACCCCCGTTAATCGTTGTGCCAGTACTTTTGCATAAAGCTTGGCATCTCTTTTCAGCAGAGATATCGGGCGATAGCTAGCACATTCGGTAGGGTTTTTCCCAGGTTTTAGTATTAAGGTGGTAGTAGATGGTCCCATATCCCCCAAGACTATACCTTCTATCCCTAATCTAGTTGAACAATGTTGTCGGGGGTGGAGGGGTGGTCAGTATGCTCCGGAAAGTTTTGTAGCAAGCATTACCAAACCCATCTGACCCCAGAGCCTTATTCCCAGGGAGGGACCCAGTAGCCCTGCCCACCTTCTCTTCCATAAATGGGGTTTCCAAACGTTGTCCATCTTCTGCTGTTTTTCAGGGTAATTCTATTTTCCCCAAGAAGACTTGCTGTGCTTTGCCTTTTAGGGCCTCACTTTGTAGAGCCTGGGCATAAAATGCCTTCATAATTTCCATTTTCTCCACCTATCCCCTTACCAAATTCCCTGTGTGACTTTTCAATTGGATGATCATTTTATGCCTTTTGCTTCCTTAACTTTGCTGCGAGAAAGCGGTTAGCTTTATCCCCTCTCAGATAGCATGTTTGTTGGTTTTGAATTAGGAGTTGCGCCGACCCATCTGCCAGGTGTGCCTCCAGCCTTGCTCTAGCCTTCTTCAGAGCCTGCCAAGCATTTGGGAACCCCGGCCCTTATGCAAGTTTTCTGCTTCTGCCACTTCCCGTTCCAGCCCCACCCTTAAAATCTCTCTTCCCTTAGAAAGGCTGCTGCCTGAGCAATGAATTCCCCCCCCCCTTATAGCTGCCTTGCTGGCATCCCAGACCGTTCCCCAGTCCACCTCCCCATTGTCGTTTCGCTGAAAATAATTGTTCATGACAGTTTCCATATACGCTCTCCGACAGAGGTCCCTCAGCAGCAGGTCATTTAGCCTCCAGTGTCTTCGGGCCCTCGGGCTTGGGTGGCGGGGTTGGTACCGTGGAAACGAGTGCGGAGAGTAACCAGAGCATGGTCAGAGTTATCTCCCACCAAAATCCACGTCGGTCACTTTCCGCATGAAAACATCTGACACTAAGATCATGTCGATTCGTTGGAAACCTCTGTACGCAGCAGAATAGTGCGTGTATGTCTTAACTTGGGGATGAAATAATCGCCATGTTTCTAGAAGATGCAAATCTCTAAGAAAGCGCACCAGTGCTTGCCTGTTCCTACCCTCCTTCGGGGTGGGGGGGGGCAGGGGAGAGGTTGGCGGTATTGTTTTATCCAAGGATGCATCCATGGTCCAATTAAAATCTACCCCACCAACACCATGGCCACATACAACCCCGTTAGTTTGTCCAAGAACTGGTTCTGGTCTTTAGTTTGGTGCATAAATCGCAATCAAGATGACCAGCTTGCCCAGTAATTGCCCCCACAAGACCAAGTAACGACCATCTGGATCTTTATACTGAAATTGCTTTCTGAAGTCAGTATCTTTTGCTAACAAGATTGCAACCCCCTCTTTTTGGTGCCACTAGATGCAAAGTATTGTTTGTGGAACTCTTTGCGTCTCATATGGGCCTCGTCTTTGGGGATCAAATGTCTTTTGCAGCCACACCACAGAGGCCCCAACTCCATTAAACGCCTCTGGATGGATCGTCTCTTGATCAGTGAATTTATATCAAACCAACAGAAATCCCTGTCATAAATACAAGCAAGACTCAAGTGTACCACCACCATAACATTAACTGTGAACAGACAAAAGCCCCTACCAAAGCCCTCTTCAAGCATTCATAAATCAATATGATTAACCTCTCTCCCTTCACCGGGCTGTACCTCCCCACCTGGGCAATAAGGGCGATATTCCAATACCCTGCCTGCCACCCACCCAACCCCTCATATATCATTTCCTAATGTGACAAACCTCCCCCAAATTCAGTCTTAAATATTGCCGGCACTGACATGGCCAGTAAATGGTCCGACCACCCCAGGCCTACCCCCCTCACAAATGCCCTGTCCAACCTTGTTCAATAATAGTAGAGTGGGGGCTGCATTCCAGCCTCCCCTACTCTTTCCTTTCGGATGAAGACAACCCATCCTCCACTTCTCCCTCTTGGGTTGCATATGAAGCGTCCTCCAGAACCCCCCTCAAAGTCCTTGGAACCAGGCTCTCCGTCCCCCTCTACCAAATCGGTGGCCTCCTCTTCCTTGGAGATGGTGAATAATTGACCTTTCCATTCAAAACGCACGCCACACGGGAACATCCACCAATATAGTATGTCCTTGGACTTTAGCCAGCCAGTAACCATTCAAAGCCATTTCCGCTTCAGCAGTCGCCTGAGCTAGATCCTGGTGAAGTGCTATCGGAGTGTCTCGAAACCGGACCGGCTCTTGATTTCGTGCTGCACGCATGATCTCTTCTTTCACCTGATACAGATGGACTCCAGTCAGGACATCTGGAGTCAGATTCTTAATCAGCCAATATAGAGACTACACCTGATGGGTTCGGTCCAGGACAATCTCTCGCTTGGCAGAGTCCAGCAGAGTGCTGGAACAGCACCACCACATACTCCTGCAGGTCCCAATACGCTATAAACTTGGGGATCCCACAAAAGCGGATATTCTGCTGGGATCAATTCTCGGTATCTTCCTGCTTGTTAAGGACCTGCCTCCTCTGCTGTTCCAAAGAGATTACACGTTGTGCTAGCTCCTCCTGTTGGTGCCCCTGCTCACATATTGCGGTTTCTGCTTCGTCCACTTTCTTCTGCAAGGATGTTTTTAAGGTCTGCTATGTCTTTGGTAAGGTTGGCAGTGCTGTCTTCAATAATTTTCTTAAGTTCCTGCAGCATAGCCATTAAGATCTCCTTGTAGGTGAATCGTTAGCCTCCGGGTGCGAGGGAGGAGGCAATTGTATCTGCACCGCCTTCAATTGCTGCAGCTGCTTCTGGTCTTCGGACCCCTTCATGAGCGCTTTTATTTCCCCCGATGCGGGACCTTTCTGCTTCGCCAAACCAGTTCACAGGGACCACCTGACTCGCCTCTGTGGGGACTTATGGCTTTTAGGAGTATGCTGTTGCTTCCTTTCTCACCTCCAGATAATTTGTGCCTCCGTCTGTCGCTTTCCCCCACTTGGCGTCAACTTTGCCTCTTCGCCGCCTCCCTCGATCACTGCTTCCCTGACTCTGCTCTCCGCCATAGACGCTGCCCCCAAAAGGTACCCAGGCATGTTGCTTGCAGGGAGAGAGATCAGCCACTATACTGGAGATCTCTGCAGAATTACTGTCTCTTTTCAAGTCTATGCTGACACCTTGTTGCCTGCTCCGTTAACTTGGAGCATGGGCAGTGGGCTCCCAGCCAGGATAGCGGCTCAGAAATGTCTTTGTGCACCCAACAGTGATGTCCGTGGTCTTCCATGCAACCACCCTGATTGCTCAGGCTTGTTCTTTGTGGTTGACGGGTTTCAGCCTTTCCCTACAGATGGTAGACGGGCTGCAGTGAATGCTTCATCTAAGGTTCATGGAGATACATTTTTCAAGGAGACAATCCTAACGTTTGAGTAGGCACGCCCATTCAAGAGCTGATATGGGGTATTATGTTGCTTGAGTGCTGAAACTAAGGGCAGGGGATCCCACTCTGCATTTTGCGACCATAGCTGGATTCAATATGTAGTAGGCTGCATGTGAAAGGCGCACAGCTTCGGGGCTCGGGTGTAATATGCAGCTCCTTCCTGCTGTTTGAAAATCTGCCCGCTGGTCATGAGCAGCGGCCAGCACGAATTCCTTCGGGAGATGGGGGCACGTTCCGAAGTTCATTCCTGCCTTGTCTCCATTGCTGGCAAGCCTCCGCAGCTATGTTGTGTCTTCCTGTGCCGCTCGCCTCTAGGTCACCTCGGCCCATCCGTCTCATGCACCAAGCAGCACCTCCCGAGCCTGCCGCCAGCACGGGGACCTCCCACTTCGGATGCCGTGCTGGTCTTACCAGCCTGCCTCCTATGTTGGGGGGACCGGCAGCAAGGATCCCGGCCTCCCTTTCAGTCCACTGGAGATCTGCCAGTGCCCTCAGCCACAGGAATTATGCTCTGCTGTGACCTCCCTGATGCGGTGCTGCGAGTGTTAGATGCCGCTGTTAGAGCCTTGCAGCCATTTTGCTAGTTGCGGACCAACAAGTTTCGGCCGTCAATTTTCGCTAGTCCAACGGTTAAGCTACTCCAAATTTTGGGGGATATTCTACTCCCCATTTGGACATTGCTCCCCAGCTTTTCAGACAAATGTATGCATTTCTAGGGGGATTTCGGGCAGGAGAGATGGGCTAGGATACAGGAGCTCACCGGAGAAGCATCTGATGGCTTCCACAGCTGGCCATGCCTCCAATCACTTTTTCACTCTCTATTCCTCCCCAACTCTCCCATCTCACTTCCTAGTCTATCACTAAATGCACATTCAAGGCCGACTCCATGGTTCCCCCTTCCTCGACCAATAACTATCTCGCTCCAGGCTCCCTCCTCTAGCTCACTCCATTAAACCTGCCTTTACTGAATTCATCTCTGCCCACTCTACTGCCTTCAATGATCACTAACCTGACCTCTCCTTCACACCTTCTGACCTGCATCCTCAACCATGGGCCTCCCCTCCAACTACTGCATCGCTGCTTATGCTGTTGGCGCCAAGGCAGACTTCCTCCACTCATTTCAGGGTTTACAAGAACTCTAACTCTGACCACAGCTCCTTGACACCAGTAAACTCTTTTATTACTCTAATCTTGTGCTTTCGCTGCCTGTGGTCCTGTAAAGCTTGCTGAGATGTTTCCTTCCTTGGTAGCCAGAAGGTCACAGACACAGCAGCTGCTTCTCTAACACAGAACTCGTAACACAGCATTGAAGCCAATGCTGTTGAATTCTTGGGAATGATACCAAACCGCAATAATTACCGAAAAAGGAGGCTGCTCACAACTGCCCACTTTACAAACAGGAGTCTGCATGGCTTTAGGGGGCTGGTTGGTGTGATGCGCCAAGCAAGAGCTGAATGGAGTGATCATGAGCTTTAGCTGCGTCGTGTCTTAGCGCCATTTTACTCTGAAAATGGCATTTACCCTTGAATGTCAAGTGCTACAAGAGTGGTACTCTGCTGAAAGGAAGACTGATGCTCTCTTCTGTGACTTTGTTTGGCTATTTCTTCCTTATTTGGTGTGCTGGGAGCACAGGAAGACACATGGGGGTGCAGATCCTTTAGATTGGCATGGATAGAGGTGCTTCTGTAACACAGCCTCTCTTCTCCCCTGACACGGCTCCTGGGTGTCTGCTGCTTTCAAGAAGCTTTTCTGAGCCCAACGTGTAATTTACATGCGGCATAGCTCATAACTCTAATTGAAGCGCACTCTTGAGAGGAGTGGCACGCATGTGTATGACTAAGCTCTATGCCTGTTCTCGCCCCTCTAACTGTTGCCTAATAAGGTGACTTGCAGAGACCGAAGGGACCCTGGTTTGGACCGTGCGTACAAACGTCAATCGTCTGTCCCTAAAGTTTGATCGGAGTATTGGAAATGGGGTGTCTGGCCACTCTCTGTGGTTGGGGAGAGGGAAACCTATCAGGCCTACAAGTAAATTTTGGGAAGGAAATGACAAAAACCTCTCCTACAGAGCTTCCTTGTCCGTATGCGGGGGGAGGGGTTGGTGAACGGCAGAAGAGCCCCACTGTTCCCACAAAGGGGAAGGGAGGTTACATCTGATGGGGCAGGACCTTGTACTCACCAGCTGTGTGGCATGAGATCTTATCCTTCTCCCCCAAATGTCCGAGCTTTTCAGAAGACCCCTTTTGTAGAGTAGTTGAGGGTTTGGGGGGGGGCTTGTGAGGAATCTGAGGACGTCCTCCCTTCTTTCCCCAATATAGCCTCCTCCCAGGTGGCCTGGGGAAGGCAGTCTCTTTTGTATCCTGACCCTGGGGGTGGATATGCGAGGGAGGATCACCTGGGTGGAGGAGACTTGGGGTGTGGGGATGGGGCACCCTTGGGTGAGACACAGTATCCCCCATTTCCCTTTCATAATGAATCCAATATCCCCCAGGCATTTGTAATATCAAAAATAAATAACCTATCATATCAGGGTATTGCCAATCCCATCCCTATTTCCCAATACACACATCTGGTGCTGGGACAAGGAAGAGACAACCTAGAGCCAGACACCTTCTCTTTATTAACTCGCGTACACAAACACCATTCGGAGGAAGATGAGCAACAAGACCGTTATGCAGTAGAGGAACATTGGCTGCACCGAAGGCCAAAGGGGCGGTATGAATGGCCCAGTCAGGTGAGGCCAATTAGATCGCCTTTGGAACAGTTGCAGAGAAAGCTGGAGGTGAAGGCTGGGAGATGCGTGTCCAAAGTGGCAAGCAGCTGCAGAGTCGCCCCAGGCAGCAGTGATCCTGGAAAAGAGAGTTGCCGAACCAGGAGCAGCGACCGCCACAAAGAACCTGCTGACGCAGAGAACAGCACCCGTAGACTGCGTACCCGGTGAGTTAAAGCAGTCTGAATGACTCTGGGACGTTGAGGTGTGAACCATGTGATTTTTAGATTGCTCGCAAGTGATCGAGCAAGGGGCTGTGTAGGCAATTTGAATGCTGGTCAAGCTTTAAAATACAGATGATTAAGAACTACTATAACCTGAATGCTAAGAAATTGATGAATGATTTTGTGAATACCAAATTGTAAATTAAATGAAACTGCAAGGCCAAGGAAGCGCCAGGAAAGCGGTGAACTTTGAAAGTGAATAAGCCTGTGAAATGGGTGTAAATTTCCGGTAGGAGAGTAAACTGGGAAGTTGAGGTTGCTAAAAACCAAAGCCCTGGTGGTCTCTCGTCCAGCCGTAGCATCCAAAACCCTCAACCTCTGGGACAAAACCACACTTCATCAAGCTTCCCGCCCCTGATGATAACCCCCTTTGAAACCATCACCACTACCGAGCTTGCCACCCCTCCCTCTCACCAACATAGGTTCTCTCTACCATTCAACACCTGAAAACATCAAACTGCTCTTGCGACATTTTCCCAGCCCACCTTATCAAAACGTGCGCTGAACCATTAGCTCCCGCCATTGCCAACTACCTTAACGCCTCCTTCAAATCCAATACAGTACCCAGCTCCATCAAAGAAGCCTGGGTCGCACCACTCATGAAGAAACCGTCCCTCGACTCCGGCCTTCACACTAACTACCGCCCTATCACGACTGTGCCCTTCCTCCTAAAATACTGGACCGGACCACTTGCGCTCAGCTCCAATCCCACCTAGAGTCCCACAATCTCCTGGGCACCCGCCAGTCACGCTTCAGACACAGCACAGAAACCGCCCTTCTTGACTTGAACTCTACCTCATCGGGATGCCGGAGAACTCGCCATCCTCCTCCTCCTAGACCTCTCGGGAAGCCTTCAATCTCGTTGACCACACGATCCTATACCACCACCACCACCTCACTGCCTTCTTCAACTTCTCCCCCGAAGCGGCTAACTGGATCAAACCTTTCCATTCGGGACGATCCTCTACAGTATTTGTGGGACTGGAAGCGGCCAACTCCATACCAGTCCCCTACGGCGTGTCTGTGTGCTATCAACAAATAAAAGAAATACAAATACAAAAATGTGACTGATTGGAAGGAAATTTAACTATTTTGTGATTGAATACCAATTGGATTGAAAACAGTTGAAATTCCCCCGAGACAAAGGAACAGCAAACTGTTTAAACTGAACAGAACAAGCCTTGGCCATAAGAATAATAGGAACTGTGTAATTTGCAAGAATAAGCAGTGGTTAAAGCTTTGAGAAGAATTGATAATCTAACAAGTGAATGGTGGCAAAACAAGTATTGCTGCAAGAGGATAAGTCCAATACCACTGTGAAGCTGAAACAGTGGCAGTGTAACTGTGAAGAAGCAAGTAAGGTGGGTCGGTTGCGTGACCTGTGATGGGTAAACTGTGTGGTCTGACAACTGCTCTTAGACAGAGTACACCCACCTAAAGGAAAAGCCACTTAACTCGTTTATAAGTTTGCGATTGAATGTCAAGGAAAACTTGTGTACTGAACTTTGTGATATTGGTGAAAGGCACCGAAATCTGAAAAGCTGGGAAGTATCCCAAAGAATTTTATTGTTTTGGAACATTGAGATACTTGAAAGCTTGGGGAAGGGAACCCCTCTTTTTTTGGTTAAGGGTACTATTTTTGAATCCTGGGGAAGGGAGAAACCTTCAAACCAAAAGCTGGAAGAAGCTCTAAACTTTTATTTGAACACTTCTTATTTTGATGCTGATATCCCTACACATTATGTACAAGTAGATGTGAGGGCAAGTATAGGATTTGGACACAGACCGGCATTTACTTTGGACTTCCTGACACAGATTACCATTCGTTTCAGTAAGGTAGGGAAATTCCACATTAGCAGAGGGCAAGTTGGACGTTTTCCCAACCCTCTACTTCTGATTTTCATAAGTTTGTAGCCCAAGCTTTACTTGGTTGTCGGTCTACTTTCTGTGCTTTCACACTCTCAACCCCTCACAAGTGTGACCTTGTTGGTAGAGCCACTGTTGTGGCTGGTGACGGCAACTGTTTGAGACGCAGGCTAGCGACAAGTACGGTCTTGATTTGTGATAAGCTTTAAGGTCTGAAAGGCAGCTGCGTAACTTGAGGGGTGATTTTACTCCTGTGGTGGAGTGAACTTCTCAGTCTTTACGTGCAAACTACACTTTATTGTGGCCCAAACTTCACTGTCAAGGGACCGCAGTAAAGAAAATGGATAACCTACACAGTAACAACACTAAAAGCACTGATCCGGGGAGGACACAGTTATGGGCGTGTAGGTAAGTCACTCTCGGGGCAAGAGGGAGGAGAGTGTCCTGGCCCTCCAAGGTCCTTCTGACCATCAAAGATTTGAGGGACAATGTGGAGCAGATACAATTGAAGTAGATTTAGGGCTGCTTCGCCTTGACCTACAGGAGATCACTTCACAGGGTGGATTGTCTGGTATAACATAACTAGAGAGCAGTGCTAAAAATACAAAATGCTGCTCTAAAGAAGTAAAGTTTGGGTAGTCTTCCTTCCAGACCCGCTTCATAGGCCCTCCATTGACCTTTTGGGGAGGACTGTTTTAAGCAAATAGTGGGTCCATCTGGATTGTCATGGCACTCTTCTGTGGTGCAATTACTTTATTTTCGAGTTTCTTTATTGGGGTTTATGTTATAAAACAGTTGCGTCACTGATCCAAACAATCACAGTGGTAGTAATTTGGAATACATCAAAATAGATCTTTTGTGAAGAAACAATTAAACAGAAATAACAAAACAATAACAACATTAACGAGTCTCCATAATGTCAATGATGTAAGCAACAAAAAGGGGGGGGTCTGGCCGCAGGAGAGCACAGGTTGGATACTGTGCCAGTGTTCCGTTTCAGGTATTGTGAGTCAACAGGGGGCTGATTGTTCAGGGGGGTTTATCGTCATTGGGGGGGTTAAGTAAGGCCCAGGTGAGTGTTTTCCAGGCAGCAAGTCCCAAGCTCGTGTCTTCGGGGGAAGTGGTAAGACCATTCTCCCAAGCTGAAGTTTCCGCCCCTATCCAGCGCTCAAGTTCGTTGTGCCATGCCTGGTATTGTGGGCCTCTGGGTCGCTTCCAAGCCATGGCAATGGTCCTTTTGACCAGAATGCATACCAGATCCATTAGTCTGACTGAGTGTTTGAACTTGGCCAGTCTGGGGTACGTTCCGAGGAGGCACTCTGACGGAGTCCATTCATATCTGGTCATGCCTGCCTCGCTGCAGAGGAGTTCAACTCTCGCCCAGAGTCTCCGGACCTGGACACATCCCCAGAACATGTGTAATAGATTGGCTTCATCTCTACCACACCATGGGCAGTTATGCTGGGGTAGGTTATATATTTTGGCTATTCTAAGCGGTGTCAAGTATGATCGATATAGCATGTTGAGTTGAATTAATTTAAATCTAGAGTTTCTGGATACCGCATTGGGGAACGCTAATGCTCTATTCCATTCAGCTTCGGACAGTTCGTGGCCCAAATCACTCTCCCACCTGGTTTTGAGGTCCTTGCTGCGGGGGTTAGGCCTGTCAATTAGGTGGCTATATATGCGGGACACAGGCCTCCACCCGTCTCCCAGGCTGTATAGGTGCGTTATGAAGGTGTCGGATTCGGGCTCCTCAGGCCACGTGTCCCATTTAGTTCTAGCCAAATTGCGGATCCTTGCGTACCAAAGGAATTGACCGGCTGGGACGCCATCATCGAGCTGCAAGGAGGAGAAGTCCCGGAAAGTGCCCTCACTGTATAGGTCCCCCCACGTGTATACTCCCAGCCTTTCCCAGTGTCGAATAGAGGCAAGGTCTACTGAGTTCTGGCATAGGTCAGCTAAGAGCGGTGTGTCTGGATTGTAACTGTGCTGTAGGCGGAGAAGACTTTTAACCCTTTGCCATACCTGACGACCCAGGGTAGCTAAGAAGGGTATCCCCCCCACAAGACGTTGAGGGGCCCAAATGAGTTCATTTAATCGGATTGGGGCCGTCGAGTGCTGTAAGAGCAGTGTTTCAGGGGTAACATCATCGGCTAGCCATTTAGCCACAAAGCTTAGTTGAGCAGCCAGATAGTAACGCTCCAGATCAGGGAGCCGGATGCCTCCCTGCTCGTAAGGGAGGGTCAGGGTGGATAATGCAAATTTGTGCCTACTAGTTCCCCACAGGAAGTCTGTAAGTATCTTCCCTAAGAGACGGAAGAAGGGAGCCCTAATGTAATACGAAATGTTTTGGAAGCCATAGAGAAATCTGGGGAGGACGATCATCTTAATGATGGAAGCCCTGCCCATCATGGATAGGGGGAGGCGAGCCCAAAACCCGATTGACTTGCGCAAGGGGGGAAGTGCCGCTACCGTGTTGTTGGCGTGCATGAGTTCAGGCGTGTGGTAAATATTAATGCCTAGATAGCGGAACGTAGTGGGGCACCATCCTATACCCAGTGAGGGGAGGTCATCAACATGTGTGTCCCTGAGGGCGCCCAGCGGAAACAGACAGGACTTGCGTTTGCTAAAGTGTATGCCTGACACCTTGGCAAAGTTGTCAAGGACCTCCAGCATAGTTGGGACATTCAGCTGCGGATCCCTCACGTAGAGGAGAACATCATCCGCGTACAGGGAAATTATATGGTCCACCCCATCAATCCTGATACCAGCATCAAAGAATTGTTTCCTGAAAAAAATGGCAATGGGTTCAAGCCCTATTATGTATAGCATGGGGGAGAGCGGACAGCCCTGCCGTGTGCCCCTTTGTATATCCCATGCCGTGGATATGAGTCGACCAGTCTTCACCCGTGCTCGCGGCTTGGTGTAGAGAATTATGATCCAGCGAATGAATCGTTCTCCGAAGCCAAACTCCCTGAGTACCGCAATCAGCCATTCCCAGAAAATTGAATCGAATGCCTTGATGGCGTCTAAAGAAAGTAATGTGTGGGCTTGCCCAGTGTGAGAGGGATGTGACAATATGTGTTGTAATCTGCGTAGGTTGGCAGTGGTGTTGCGGCCCGGCACAAAGCCACTCTGGTCGGGGTGCACCACTTCTCCGATCACCCTGGACAGCCGCTTGGCCAATATGGTTGTGAGAATTTTAACATCGTAATTGAGCATAGCGAGAGGGCGATAGGAGTCACAGTCATCCGCAGGCTTACCAGGCTTGAGGAGCGGAACCAACAAAGTCTCTCGCATGCTCTCGGGCAGGGTGCCCGACTCGTAGGCTTCTTGGAATACCTCGTGTAGCAGCGTGGACAGTTCCGGCTCATAGGCTTTGTAAAATTCAGCGGGCAGCCCGTCACTGCCCGGTGCCCTGCAGGTGGCCAGTGACTTAATGGCGTCTTTTATGTCCTCTATATCGATGTCAGCATCTAGAGCCTCCCTGTGTGGCAGGGGGAGAAGGGGCAAGCCAATTTCGTCCAGGGTGTTTGAGATGTCCTCGGGGGGTACCTCTTCAGCGTGGGAGTACAGCTGGGTGTAGAACAGCCTAAGGGTGTCGTTAATTCCCTGTTGGGACCTTTGTAGCGTGCCATCGGCATCTCTTAGGGCAGTGGTCGGGAACTTAGGGTGTTCTTTCTTACACAGCCAGGCGAGTAGTCTGCCAGGTTTGTCGGCATGGGCGTGCGTTCTGTTGGTTCTGGTGATATAATCAAATTTGGCCAATCTGTCCCAGGCTTCCTTGCAGGCGGCCCTAGAGCTGGCCAGCTTGACTTCCTGTGGTTGGAGGTCCAGGGTGTTGGATTCTAGCTGTTCTATTTCAGCTTCTAGTGATTCGAGTTCAGTTCTTAGGCGTTTCCTCATGCCTCCGGCCTTTGCTATGACCTCTCCCCTTACAACCACTTTGAGAGCATCCCAGACCGTGCTTAGGTGGGCTACACTGCCTTTATTCTCATTGATGTAGTTCTCTATGGTTTCTCTAAGGCTTTCCCTGAACTCGGGGTCTTTAAGTGCCTCAGTGGGCATCCTCCATGTGGGTATGGGGGATCTGGGTCCAGTGATGTTCCATTCAATTACAAGGGGAGAGTGGTCAGAGATGGTGCGGCCCAGGTAGTTGGAAGAGTCGATCTGGGGGAAGCTCTCTCTGCCAATGAAGAGGTAGTCGATTCTGGTGTAAAGATTATGCGGTGAGGAGTGGAAGGAATAGCCACGATCCTTGGGGTGCTGTTCCCGCCAGATGTCGACCAGGTCTAGGCGGTTCAGCATGGTGTTCAGGGCGGTGGTGGCAGTTGATGGGCCAGCCAAGGGGGGGGTCGACCTGTCGAGTGCAGGGTCACTGATGCAGTTAAAGTCGCCTCCCCAGATAAGGAATGCATCTCTGTAGGGCGCAATCTTTGTGCTTAACTTGGTGAGGTGCGCAGGGATGTTGTTGTTGGGGAGGTATGAGTTGACTATGCAGATCTCTGTTTGTTCAATGTGGCCCAGAATTATGACATACCTTCCATCGGGATCCTGTTCGATTTTGGTGAGCTGGAAGGGGATGTGAGGGCTGATCCAGGTGAACACCCCTCTGGCGAATTTGGAGTATGTGGACCCAAACCCTTGTCCACCCCAGTATGATTGGAGTGCTGCCATGGCTTCCTTGGTTAGATGTGTTTCTTGTAATAGGACCAACCCTATCTTCTTTCTGTGTAGATAGGATTTTATTCTGTTCCGGCGTAAGTAGGTACCTAAGCCCCTCACATTCCAGGTGGCGATTTTAAGGCGTGTGGGCATGATGATGGCAATGTGGCCAGGGCGCTGGCTCCACCCTCCTTGAGCCAGCTCTGTGTGCCGAGTGGTCGCCCCCAGGGTCTATGCTCTGCTTTCTTCCTGTTGGCCTTGATTGTTGCGTTGACGTGTTAATCGGAGACTTATAAACGAATTTAACTTCCACTCGAACAGGTGGATTGAACAAAAAAGTTAACTGTGTGTTGCTCCCAGCAGCTGTTCTGGGAGGACAACGCTCGGGGGCATCCGCTACCCATCGGCCTGTCCAGGTCATGTGGTGCGGTTGTGGTGTTGGCCTTGGGCCAGCCATGCTTGGGGTGGGGTGGGTTGCGCCGATGTCTGTGGGGTGGTCCGCGGAACTCCCGTCCTTGAGAGAACTAATCAATCATTGTTGTATCGGATCTGTTTGGGTTTAGCCGTTGGGTGTCGAAACGTGGTCCTCTCCCTCGGCCAGGTTATTTCTGTGGTGCAATTACATGGGGTGCTTTCCAAGCTTTGATCTCTCTCTGGTCCACAAAGAACATAACATATATATATTATTTCGGATCACCAAGGAGAGTGGGCGCTATTCTACAGGCAGCCAAATCATAAGGGGTAATTGAAGTGGAGGGTTTTGAAAGTGGTCATTAACCCACACTTGCCAAACTGAACACTCGTAACATCAAAAAAATGACAAGACATTGGCCATATGACATTAAACCTTACACATTGACGTTCTCTACTTGCACCATATGACATAAAACATAAACCCTACCTTCCTATTCCCCTATGATCCCTGCTCTGAACCCAGAGTTCCCCCTTACTTCCATTTCCCTTCTTCACCCTTCCCTGGCCCCTTGTGGACCGCCCTCTAGAGACTCCTTCTCAAAGATGGAGAACAAAAAGAAAAGTGAACTAACGTTTTCTGCGTCTTCTCCTTATACAAGACTCCCAATAATTTATTTCTTCACCATAAATTCCTGTAATAGTTAAGATAGTACTATACTGCGCCGCATTCCACACCCTTTCGGAGGTAGGTTCCCATAATCTCCTTTTATTTCATCCTCTTATAATATCCTAATGGCCATATGCCCGAAAGAACAGTAAAGGAAGAACCCACTGAGCCTCACACCCACCAAGTATCCCTTAAATACCGCAATCTAACTCCATTCCCTTTTCCCTTACCCTTCCTTTATAAGATCTCGCAATCGATATTCACGTGTCGGTACTTTTGTAAAACATTTTTTTTATTGTATTTACTTTTTTGCAAAACTTTTTACAAATCTTTATCATTCAATTGCAACAAATATTCGATCAGAAAAAGACAGACGAACAAAAGGACCAATAAAAACGGTAAACCTAAGAACAGCCAGGGAGAAGATTGAAACTACTGTGGTTCTCAGCTGATGCGCATTTTTTAGCTTCAAACAGGCACATTGCTTCTAAAAACATAGAACATCAGAATATAAAACATCAAGGCTTCTAGATAATAATAATAAAACATCAAAGCTATGTCAACTGTCTCTTGCTAGTAGTCTATCAAGATAGTTTACTGTGGCGCATGTCAACATTGTATTATGACAAACTAAAATTGACGACCATCAATCGTCCATGTTGTCATTGAGAGGTGCGAACTGGCCCAGAGCGACAGTTCGATCAGAATTTAATGCTAAACCGTTCACCACTAAATGTTTTAGCGCTTCCGCATGATTACTGCAATATCGGCACAAGTTATTTAATGTTGCTTTGTCTCGTTTCTGCCAAAGCATCTCTTTTGTCGCCAGTAGATTTAATCGTAGGCGGAAAAATTGGTCACGATGATATCTCGAGGGAAACTGTTGCAAATACTTTGGAAGTAGGTTTACCGGTCGAATATCATTGATTTATATGCTAGCTGATTTTAGTTTCGAGCGACCGTCTAGTGTCATGCTCTAGTCACTCTGGGTCACCTTTTCCTTTACCGCACAAGGGTTTGTGTGGAGTAGTTCAACAGATGCTTCTATGTGGGATAGATTAGTTAAATATGTGACACCCAATAAGGTGCACTCAGGCTTTTCTTCAAAATGTTATATGGGGCAGCTTGATCCTGTTTAGACATTTTCCGGAACAGGGCAAACTATTTCCATATCTCTGTGGCAATGAGATTCCAGCCCCAGTTCATATCTGACTGCTAAAATAGAGATGTACAATGGAAGACACACCTTCCTCCAGAATTTTCCTTCAAGCTGATTCCATATCTTATAGTTGATATTTAATCCAGCTTCACTGCCAAAAGTAACCGTGGGTACGACCTTCTGACGATAAAATTGGATAACAGGCAGAAATGTGGATTTTCCATATTCCCAGTGCAATTTAGCACCTTTTAAAGCAAAGGTTGTTTATTTTTGCTTTCAGGTTGTTGGTCCAATTCCATTCTTATTGATTTATTAAATCACATTTCGAATGGTATCGGTTCTTTGAATTTCCTTTTTGGCAACGATCCATTTGAAGTCCTTTCCTCGAGTCCCTTGTTTAGTTGCAAAGCCAACAATTTTAGATTTCTCAACGTTGTTTTCCTTAATGTATGAATCTAAGCTAGATAATGGACATTGAAGGCCGATTTGTGTGGAATCTAGAAGTACCATGTCGTCCGCGTATGTAACCCAACTGACAGGGTGATAGTTGACCTTTGGTGGAAAACTGATGCATTTACATAGTGCTTCAGGTAGATCGGCAATATAAAGCGTGAAGATTAGGGCGGCCAGTGGGCAGCCTTGCTTGACTCCTCTTTCTGTGTTAATCTTTTCTGAGAGTTCGCGATCCGCATTAAAGCGAATTTTCATGGAGGTGTTAGTGTGTAGTTGAATTAGCATCTGTAGCAGGTCTGAGGGGCATTTCCATTTTAATAATTTAGCCCACAGTAGTGAACGATCAACTCTGTCGAAGGCCTGACGGAGGTCCACAAAAGTCAAGAACAATGGTCTCTTAATTTTTAAGGCTTCCAATTTTAGTATGTTTAATAAAGTCAAATTGCGTTCAACGCCCATGCCACTTGTAAAGCCTGTTTGACGGTTATCAATGATATGTGCGTCGCTGGCCCGTTTGGATAACCTTTTTTGAACATTTTTCCAATTAGATCCTGAAGGGCAATCGGACGGTAGTTGCCTGGTTCTGCGCGATCACCCTTCTCATAGATTGGGACAACTACTGCCGATTGCCATGAGGTGGGGATTTTTCTTGTTCTTGCGATATTTAGGAATAGGGTTTCAATGAATACTGCCCACTCAGATTTGTGTTTCTTTAATATTAAGTTTGTCAGGCCGTCGGGACCTGGGGCACCTGAGTTTTTGAGTTTTATGATACGTTCCTCAATTTCCAAGCTGTTATAATGGAGGATCCACGGTACAGAAGGATCTAGGTGTCGTGATGGATTGTGTGTAGAATTTGCTTTGAATACCATTGTGGAGTGGTTTATCCACCCTTTCTCATTGACCCCAGTCGTCGTCCTGGCAGATTGTGATGTTGGGCCAGCATTTATTATTGACCAGATTTCACAGCTCTTACGGGTGCAAATTAGACGAAGGCATGAGCTCAGCTTGCTCCTGTTCTCGGCCAATTTTGAACATGAACAGCCAGTTTCGGTAATTTTGTTGCAGCTTCCTTTTAGCTTCCACAAAGTTAGCTGTTGAACATGATTTTCTCAGCAATTGAAAGCTGCTTTGAAGCTTTTTCTTTTTATCATTTATTGTTTTACTGTATGGATATTTGTGTACAAACTTATCGACTCTGAGCCCGCTTGTCGATTGTTTATATTGGGACAAGAGCGGCGTATACTCCACATTCTCATCGGTGCTTGTGGAAATCGCTCGTAAAGTTGTGGTCAATTTTGTGATCTACGCTGCTCTAATACTTATGCGGTTAAGGCCTTGATTTATTTCAAGTGGGATGACGTAGTCTTGGGCTCTCGGAGGTATGTTTATTGTCCATCACATGTTGACAGCACTATGGTCATTATGTTGCATGCCGAGGATTTCCAGCCTGTTAATTTTAGCGATTAGGTCGCGTGAGACCCAAATGTAATCCAGGGTCTTAAACGAGCCTTTCCTATGCCAGGTTTGGTAAGCAGGTATGTCGCCATGTGTTTGACCGTTTAACATGGTACACTTCCTGCTGGCCAGCTCTTTGCACCAATTCCTGCCACGAGTTGATGTTAATTTGTGATCTAGTTCTTGACTAAGACCACTTGAGTCAACCCAAGAATTGTTAAGGTCTCCACAGATCATGATTGAAAAGTTTGTTATCATGAATTCATCAATTAACGAGGTCACTGAAGAAATAAAGGCATTTGAAGTTATTTTTGCTGGGTTCCAGTATACGTTCACTAACAATAGGAATACCTGATTTTGGAGTCTCATTTGTTATGTGAATCGTAGTGCCTTGAACAAATGCATTTGGATGATGGGACTTTATAATAGACCAGCCTGGCACATCTTTGATCAGGGTTATAAGTCCAGAGAAGGGGCGACCGGTTATATTATTTTTCAAGGCTGGTGAGAAAATTGTAGAAAATCCCTCGCAGATGGAGTATCTCTCATCCAAGTTTCTTGGATGCAAATGATGGTGTGCTCTTTTTTTCTCCAGGTCAGACTCTTGAAATAAGTGGATGAATCCTCTTGTGTTCCATGATATCAAGGTTCCTTCCTGCTTATGGTGCTCATCAGAGAGCTAGTGACATTTCATTTTTGTTTTTTTTGTTTTTGTTTCTTTCCATGGAATGTCTGCCTCTGTTATGAGGTATGTCTCCAGGGTTCTTCCTCTGTTGGATCTCCCAAAGTGCTCTTGCAAGACTAGTCTGCGAGATTCATTTGCTCTATGAGGGCTAAATCGCTGCTGTTTCTCTTTCATCTGGGTTTCTTGGGAGTCGGTCTTGGGGCCTTTATAATCGGACAAATCATATCCAAATGTTAGTTATTCGTGTTTTGCATCTCTGAGGGTCTTTGCTACTAATTGAGAGGACACGTGTATGGCCACCCTATCAGATTGTTGCTCCGATAAATATTCAACAATGTGGATGTCATTAGATTCGATGGTCCTGAGGCTTCGAACACAATTTAGGAGTTCCATAATATTTCGACGATTTAGGTTTATTTTTTCATTGTCATATAATATGCACTCCAGTTGTAGTTTCTTCATACTTCCTGAATGATTTGTTTTAGAGCTAGCCCTGACCAGATTTGTGATTCCAGACTTTGTTTGCCTGCGATGTGGTACATTTCGGATTCAGATTTTGAATACTCAGTTTGTTTCGCTTGATAGTTGATTTTTGTAAGACTTTAGTTCGGGCCATCTCTGGTGTGTCAGCCTCAAGTTCGTTTTGCAGTTTTCATCAACCGGTTGCCTTTACCAGTTATGTCGTGTTCTTGGGGGCATTGAATAGTTGCGACCGATGACGAGCTGGAATTACTGCTGACGACGTGATTTGAGCCAGAGTGCATTTCATCTTCATTAATTAAGTTGAAAGATTGGCCAAGTCAGTGGAGGTGAAAGAAACATTGGTCTTATCCGCTTCGACCTCAAGTCTCGGTCGTTTAACCGGCAGGCATGTTTCTACAATGTTCACGGTTGAGGGGGCAGGAGAGGTCTTTATTTGTTCCAGTTTTCTTTTCTAGACGAGTGAAGATTGCAACCGGAGGGAGTGTCGATAAATTTCTTATGAATTTCTTGGCAGTGTTAGACTTGTATTAGACTTGTATTTCCGTCCTTTCCCATTATTCTGGGGTGTTTTTTTTGACAAGGTCAGTAGATTTTGTTGCTTTCATGCCAGAAACTGATGACACCGCTTTAGGACATAGAAAAATGTCTAGTGTTCCAGTTTTAGTCGAGTTTGCTGAAGTTATTGGAAGCTTCGCTGTATTGGAGAATAGTTGAGGAGTTTTCCCAAAATTAAAACTCAACGGCACCATGCTGGGTAAGTCCGACACGTTCAACTTCGTCTTCAAGACGTCGGGTTTACTTGTAAGAGTTAGAGGCAGTCTGCTCGGCTCGGAGCCATCAATTGAGAACCAGGTTTGTCTAGATTTGTTATTGACATGAGAAATCTTCGCATCATGTCCATTTTTTTCCAACGGCTTGATCTATGGTTCAGCCTGCTCTTTTCTAGATAACGTTGTTTCTCTAGAGGTGGCTGCGTTGACTTCTATTAGATCTTGTTCAAAGATCTGTAAGTTCTGACACTTACATTTCAGAGGTGGATTGTTTGAGATGGGCTTTTGGACATTGTGGCACATCCATTTTGTATAATCCAGTACTGCTTCCATCGGATCATTATTGTGGACTAGCTCATTCCTTGCCATACCGCTTAGACGGTGTTGCCATTTTTGCAGAGATGTGTGCTTCAGCATCGAGACGTTTATGAATGTGTTCCGCCATCGACTCCAATGTACGTACTTTAGAGTTCACAAGAGCAATCAAGGCAGTTTGATCCTTGATAGCGTCGTGTAGTGACTCATAGTTTTTTTTAAAAGGAATTGGCGAAGTTGCAGATGCAGCTAGAGCATTATTATAAATTTGCAACCCAGCGGCGACTGATGGATGTTGTTTGTTTGTGGGTTATCAGTCTCCATGTTACCCGACGCTCTGAGGGCAGCGATGGAACTATCAGCGTTCCCTTTGTGATTTCCAGTTACATGATCAGGGCCGCTTAATTTCTCATCGTCTTTAGTTCTTAAAGTTGAGTTTAAATTAGAATTTGGCAAAATGTTGGTGTTATGGTGTGTTGGAGTACTGGTTAAATCAACAGTTTTTGCAGCAAGGTCTTTTTTTTTTTAAGTAGCCTCAAATCTGTTTGTGATGGTAATTGTGTAAATACTAGAGGAGACTGTTCTGCCGAGGTAAATCTTTCATCACGTTCATCGTTCTGATTCCATGAACAGATTCCTTCCCCACTTATTGTCGATTTCATGTTTAAAAAAAATCGGCTTTTAAACGTGCTGCTAGTCTTGCTTCCCGAGCTGCAGCATCTGCAAAGTGAAAACTTAATGAGCCCAACCCAGTGTTTGTGTTAGCTTTGACACCTGGTGTAGGAGGTGCAAAGCTATCAGAGTTATCGGCAATAGGGGCTGGGCGAGGACTAAGGCATTCAATGTCTTTTCTGCCTGGCTGCACATATAATTGCAAAGTAATTAGAGCGTTGTCAGAAGTAGTGATTCCATTTTTAATGTCTTTTAGTTTTATTGCGGATACTTCTTCTTGGTGTGCACAGGCGATTCCAAGATCATCTGCATTAAAAGACTTGTTGGACTTTTCAGACCGATTTATATTGCAGTTTGCAGGTACTGTGGGGACTGTAGTGTTATTTCCATATGCGTCTGGACTGCCAGGAAGTCCTTTATGGCAAATGCTGCATCCGATTTGAGGCGTCGCATCAGCGTAAAGAGAATGATTTGTTTCAGCTGTCACAGGCACATTAATGGTGTCGGCGTTTAGATTCTGTCGAAATTCCATGTCGTCTTGCTGCGGCAGGATGCTTGAGAGATGTTCATGCATTTGCTGTGTTACAGTAATTCGAGGTCTGTAACTTCCATTTGTTGGATTCCAGGCTTATGTGCTGTGGGTGCATTTTCGGGTACTTTCCCAAGCGTGAAAAGTGGATTGCATGGGTGTGCATTTAAATGAATGCTGCCTGAAACCATTTCGGACGGGAGTACCGTGTTAGAATTATGTGAGTCAGTGGCAGAGACATTTGGAAAGTTGTAGTTGGGGCACACGGTCGCCGCCTTGTTTACAGCCTCACAGGCTGCAATAGTCTCATTGATTGTGGGAGCGCATAACAGCGGCATAGCGGCGGCAGTTATCGGCGCAGGCGCGAGCTCAGGCACTGTGTTGTCAGTCATATTGCTAACGGGCTCACCTTGATTGATTGAGATCTTCCGCTGTTGGTTAAGCAATTTCTGGCGTGTCAAAGGGCAAGCCTCAGGCGTCGCAGGGCTTCTCTGAAGGGGCCCGGGTCCGACGTTCACTGTGCTCATAAGTGCTCATTATTTTTTTAGGTGTTACACCACCTGAGTCCCAACACAAAGACTCGAAGAATCAAAGACTCTGAGCTGACTCTGCGTACGCTCCACGGAGTCCCGGGGTATTTGGAAAAAAAAATGGAGATAGAAAGCAGACTGTCTCCACACAGCACAGCAGCACTCCAGCAGACTCAAAGACTCTTCGCTGACTCCGTGTCCATATTGATCTGAGTGCCTCCGTGCACGGTCTATCCACAATCAGGGTGCCACCCCACAATCGAGCCAAAGCTATCGCATCGGAGTCACCTAATATAAGTGGTCATTACCCACACTTAAAATTAAAATATCTCAAGAAATAGACATCGATGGACACACCCCAGTAGGGAATGAGACCAAGAGAGATTGCGAGTGAGTAAAAGGTATCCTTTATATGAAGATAAAGTGGGGCATGCAGAGGACTCTGCCACTCCACTCCGAGAGCGCTCTGCCCATAATACAAAAACTTCACATTAGAAGTCAAAAACACATCTATGACGTGCGCTATACGGGTTACACAAATGCATTTCATTGAAGCTGAACAAGATGTTATACAATGTGTAGTAGTACTGCTTCTGGATTTGCTGGGGTTGAACTTGTTGCTTCTTAAGGCATGTGGGGCAGCTGGGCTCATCAAGGAGGGGCGGGCGGCGGGATCATGTGTCCACACAGTTATAATTCTAACTAAGCCAAACTTCACAGTAATCCTGGGCATGCAAGATTTAATATGACGCACGACTCCACACATTGTCGTCTATAAATTGTAGCAATAGATATGCATTCTTGACCTGGAGCAGAGTGGGGGCAGAGGTGCGGTGGTCCAGGTGCCTTAGCTTGGCGTGTATTCTTGGGGCACATTTGTCGGGTGCTTCGAGGATCAAACAGGGGTGTTGGGGATTTGTTAGTACATGGCAAATATGTTTGCTCAGGATTAGTTATATGGGGCAATCGAAGGTGGCCCATTGCAGGGGTATCACCCCTGCTACATCAAAGGAAGGAGGGGGGGGGGTTAAGGTTCATGCGGACAGTAACTCTTTACGATGGGGGTTGTTGGAGCAGGGGCAGGTTTGTGGAGATGAATGGTTTCCATGAGCCAAGCTCCGGCTCCGCCACACACAAGGCAGTGATCTCTGAGGAAGGAGAGAGAGATACAGTGTCGGCTTGCAACAATTGGTGCCCAAGCTCCCGTGCGAACAGGACAGCCACAGCGCAGACAGTGGGGAGGAGAAGGGGGTTGTCTGGTTGGCTGTGCGCGGTGCTGGACAGGGGAGAGATGCAGGCTTGCCTCTGGGAGTTTCGTGTGTGACCTAGTCAAAAGATTGAGTTATGGTTAATACAAATTGGAGGCCCTGGAGACATGCAAGATGCATTGGATAGGTGTCATTCAATGGCTTCCTCGCACCCGTCGCCAGTGCTCAGACAAGGGAACGTCTCCAACCATTGTAGGAACATAACATACACCTCACCTAGAATGTAGGGGGGGCCCAAACAACCCTTCCTCCCTTACATTCCCCCCTTTACTTACTAAAGTAACGAAGATGCTAAGGTTTTCAAACGTTTCCGTCCTTCTGCCTCAGCTACTGCTTCATCCCAGCCCTGCACACAGACCTAAAACTCTGACCGCTCCATGCATATTCATCCGGAGTACAGGTCATATAAATGCAGCCCCCATCTCCCGCTAGATCTACCCATACCTCCTCGTACCATTCTAATTCATATGGTTCTTTGATCGTGGTGTGATGGAGGTTATCTACCCTGTCTCCATGTGTTGGACACTGCAGTCATTCGATATTTCGGTTCTGGGCTCTCTCCTGTTTGTACTTGGGCATCTCGTGCAACCTTAAGTGCCCTTGCTGGGTTGCTCATTGTCCCCATCATCATTGCACTGCTAGGAATGGACTTTGTATAGCATCTGATTCCTACCTGGCACACACAAATAAATCAGCAGAAAAAAGACGATGACTGGTATCAGGAGCTTCATGGCCATCCATAGCCATGATGGGGCCCACTTGAACAGGTTGTCGAACCATGTGCTTGGCTGCACGCCGCCCTCTTCTGTCATCCTTTCACCGAGACTGTGTACTGCTAACGCATGCAACAGTGTCCCATTATCTGCTTCGGCAGAAAGCACAACTGTGCAACACGGCACTCCCGATTTATTGACAAACACCACCGTCCATTGCTGGGAGCAAGTTCAGCACAGACCTGTTTTGCATTGTCATTAACCGCGGGGCTCTAAGTTCCACTTTGATGACGTTGAACCCTTCTTCAGTGTTGTTGGCCAACTGGATCAGCTCCGATCGACCGATCTGCAGCCATTTGGCGTTAGCTTGAGCCTGGATGCTTGGTATGAGTGATGCGAAAAATGTCGGAGTTGAACAGCTTAAACTTGTCAGGTACTTCTTTGGAGATGTAATTTGATGCCCTCCGTTTTTGTGGCACCCTCTTCCCTTGGATATGGCTTTCAGGAATTACCATTAGGGCCGAGTGCAGCGTTGCCAGGGCACCGCACACCCAGTAAGTGTCCATTAACGCTGCTGTTCCTTTCTTCATGTTGGGCAAATGATTGTCTTGTTGCAGTGTTTGTTTGCACCCAGGGGCACCTTCCCTTCACCATGATAGCAAAGTTTGTATTGTATTTCACGTTGGATCTTGATTGGTGTTTCAAGAGCTATTACCCACGTTAGTTTGGCGATGTGCTGAGACCAAATTGGAGTACATGTTTCTTGGATCCATTGTAAATTTTTCATCAGACAATCCTCGCAAGGCTTCTGCTTTGCACATTAATTGCTCTTATTGCCACCTATTGTCGGTAAACATTGTCCCTTTGATATCAAAAAATGGCTCCTTCACGCAGAGTACTCCTTGTGGCTTGCTGTGCAGGTTTTCATTTTGCAGTAATTGTAACGAAATAGTGTGCGCTTGGTAGGTGCTTCTGATTCTACACAGTGCAAGATGAATAAGACACTGAGCCTCAGCAATGGCCGCTTCTTGTGGCAACAAAACTTTAGGGGTTCCTGAGGCATGGAGAATTAAGGAGCACGAATAGCAATTCTCTTTAGTTGCTTGTTTTGCCATTGTGCTCATATCTGCGTACCATTTGTTGGATTGGTCTGGGTAGCATGGGTCTTCCACCGCATCTAAAACCAGGCTGTGATATGCGTTGTACCTTTTCCGCCCCACTCCCCTTTCCCATCTCCTGTTGCCCCCCCCCCCACCCTCCCCAGACTAGTTTGCGCTTTTAGTAACTTTTAATACCGAATGGGGAATATTCCAGTCACTGCCTTTGCACTTTTTTCATTGCTCGGCTGCCAATACATTGTCAGGTGATGGGGTGGATGCCTGTGTTTCATCATACATGTAATCACCACTTGAGGTAGGTTGCGAGGTTGTATGGACAGTAATATGTGGTGTCATTACTGCATCGGGGTTAGGATCGTTCATATCATATACATTAAATTCATGATCCGGAGTGTCAATTACTGAATACTCAACTAATGGGAGTCCGATAGTTTTGTTTTTGTGTAGGATAGTAAGGCTTGTGGATACATTGTGGGCACAAATTAGTTTAAAACCATCCCACACTAGGTGGGTACCTTCTTGTATCATCTTCACTCACCCCTATCTTTTATGCTGATAGAAATAAAAGATATTGCCCAGTAAAGACTGAGGCACACCAACATTGTTGAGAACACCGCAGCTACAAAACTCAAGTCACACTCCTAGAAGTAGCTTCTAGTTGCACTAATATTTCCCCTATTACTATTTGCAGATGTCGTGGTCATTGAGGGCCCTCCTTTCAGCCATGTTTGTACCTACAGAGCGAGATATAATGGGTCAAGTACATATTCATATTATCATTTACTTATTTCAATACAGTGGATAGAGAGTGGAGACAGGTAGATAGTGGTGAAGGGGAAGTGGTAGACGGTAAGAAAATTATCATTTTACATACGTTTATAAATTTTTTACTTTTCAAGGCTTGTAATCATACTAATTATTTCTTTTTGTCATTTTACGTCTTCTATTTTACTACCCTTTAACCAGTGGCATACTTATTGTAGGTGTACTTCAGTTACCACATGGTGCAGCCATTTCTTGCTCCTCTGCTGCTCCCCTTATACTATCATGAGCTTTTTGTATGTCTGAGGGATGTATCCAGGATTTCAGGCCCTGCACCTGCACTGCTGTTGGTGTACAATATACTATTTCATATGGGCTGTGAAATCTTGGAGTATTCCATCGCCTTACGAAACTGCGTACGTACGCCATCTCCCCAGGCATTAGTTGTGTATTGGGGCTGTCTGCTGCGGCTGTGACAGTATCAGTTTAATTTTTTCGTGTAAAGGGTGGTGCAATTTGTTTTGCTATACTCCTTACTGCTCTTGTCAACTGCGTCAAATATTCCTGGAACTCTTCGCCTAATAGTGTGGCTGTTTTGTGGGCGTTTGAGGCTATCCTAATTGGGGATATTGGAGTGTGCATGCGTCTCCCTGTCACTATCTCCTGCGGGGACAAGTGGTGGTCTTTGCTTGGCTGTGTTCTCAACTGGAATAGGGCTAGTGGTAAGCAATACACCCAGTTTTTCTTTAGGGTGTGGCACAATTTTGACAATTTGCTGTTAAGAAGGCGGTTTATTTTTTTACAACCCCATTCGCTTTCAGCTGATAAATTGAACATAATTTTATGTTTGATGCCCAATAGCAATGTTACTGCCTTAAACAAGTCATTTACAAAGTGTGTTCCGTTGTCGGCATGTATGACGTCCCAAATTCCCCATCGTGGGAATACCTCTTTTACTAAGAATTTCGCCGCACATTTATCATCTGGGTGGGCGCAGGGTCCTGCCTCCACCCAACGCGAAAAAGGGCAGACCTCCACAATTAGATATCTTGCTCCATTGCACCTTTCTCCCATGTCTGCATAATCAATATGCAGTTCACGGAATGGTCCGATGGGGCGGGGCAGGGTCCCTCAACGTCCTTAGATTAATTGCCGAAATATATGTTTAGCACGTTGTGCATTCTATTGTTAATTCTTGCCACATGCTCCTGTAATCCCTGGACAAACTCTCTCGAGGGAGAACGGGGGGGAGGCTGGGGGCACTACCGCCAACCAACCATGGATTTTTTTTGTTGATTTTTTTTATTTTATTGGGCCCATTTTCCCTAGGGGCAGATGGGCCCTAACCTGCAGGCCCCATTCTTTGGGGGGGGGGGCCTGCCCACACTTTCCTGGTGGCCCTCTTCCCCACCTCGATCACCAAATGGATTTGGGGGGCACATCATGTACTCCTCCCTGGGGGCAGAAATCTGCCCCCAGGGAGGGCTACAAGGGGTGCCCCCCCTTCCACTTAGGATGGGGGGGTAGAGGGCCAGCCCATTTCATGGGGAAAAGAAATACCTGCTGGCTAGTGGGCCCCCCACCCAAATCACAGTTCCCTTTCGTTTTTTTTGTTGTCATCCCCTGCCCTGGGGGCAGATGATCACCCATCCGCCCCCAGGGGTCTCCAGAGCTGTGGCCTCATGCTTTGGGTCCTCAGGCGGGAGGGGGCCGCTTACCTAGTAAGCAGCCCCCTCCTCCCCCCGCATCATAAATGGATCCCTGGTGATCCAGTGGCATTGCTGAGCGCGGATTGAGCGCTGTGCACCCGCTCCGCGCCCAGCAATGCTTTAAAAAAAGGTGTAGTTGGAAAGGGGAGAATCTCTGCTTTCCAACAACACCTCCCTTGATCTCTGGCTTGAAATTCAGCTGGAGATAGAGTGAGAGCGAGAAGGGCACTCGCTTGCTCTCATCACTGCAGCAGCCGAAAATGGCTGCTGCGGTGAAAATTCTTTCACTTTCATGTCTGCGTGCATTACGCACGCCGACGTGAAACTGACGGTAATCCAGCCTCCGGGCACTGAGGTGGGACCTCCCCCTCACATAGCCTGGGTTTTTGCATGGATCGCTCAAAACAGGGTGCCAAAAAGAACGAGATATCTCGTCCTTGGCACCTAAGAGGTTAACCCATAATTCTTGTTTCTCAATCGGTGCTCTTTTTTGCAGGTCAATTATCTGTAATATTGGCATTGAGTAATACCCTGTTTCTCTTTCCTCCTCCACATTTGTTTTTAGTATAAATTCTACTTTTAAATCTTTGTCAAAATATGCTACCTCTTTCGTGGCGCCGTCTGCTGCCGCGTTTCCCAATGAGATGACGTCAATGTTGTTAGTGTATGCCTGGCACTTCACTAGGGCCACTACCGATGGTTCTGCTAATTCTTCTATTAGTTCTTTTAAAAGTTCTGCATGTTGCACTGGGGACCCATCTGCTCTTCTGAAACCTCTCCTTCCCAACCTTGACAGCCCTCCGTGAACCATTGTAATATATGCAGAATCTGAGTAAATTGTCACTGCGCATCCTTTTGCTGCGTGAAGTGCCTCAATTAATGCCACTAACTCCGCTGCCTGAGCTGAAAAATGCCTTGGTAACCTTTTTTGTACAATTCTCATACTCCCCGTCTTCCAACCTTACTACTGCTGCTCCTACATGCTTTTCTCCTGTCTCTGGACAAACTGATGCTGACCCATCTACAAAATACACTACCCACTCCTCCAGGGCATTTTCATTGCTTTGTGTATGTCGTCACTTTCCTCTTCGTATGTGGCACAATCTTGGTTTTGCATGTTCTCCACTGTGCATGCTTCTGTGATGAATGTTGCTCAGTTCACTGTTTTGGAACGCACTGTGTATGTTAGAGCTAGAATATATGATCTCGTATGCTGTGGCCCTCTGTGTTGTCAGTGTAGATTTGGATTTTTCAAGAATGGCAAATAAGGAGTGCTCAACAAATAAAGTTACTGAACATCCCATTACAATGGTGGCACTCTTTTCACTGGCAAACGCGTGGCTGCGAGGGCCTGTTGGCACGCAAAATGTTTTTGCATTACAGCGTCAAGTGTGCCACTGTAGTAGGCTAGGGGCTTGTGTCCTAGAGACGTTTCCTGTGTCAGTACTGCTGTCATGAGTAGTTCCGTTAGTGTGAAAATAGGAAGAACTCCTGGTCATAATCAGCGGTTGCTAGGACTGGTGCCGTGAAGATGAGTTCTTTCAATGTGTCAAAAGCTGTGTTCATTTCTGGGGTCCACACGATCCCTAAACTCTTTCTGTGCTTCCTTTAGTGCTTGTAGCAAGGGTCTGGTGTATGCTGCATAATCTAGTATGCATGCCTGGCAATAGTTACATATGCTGAGGAACGTTTGCATGTCTTTCACTGTGTGCAGCCTGATAGTTGAGCTTACTGCTGCTGCCCTTTCTGGGAGTATTTGTTTACTGTCTTTTGCTATCAGCTGTCCCAAATAGAGTATGTTATTTAGGCAGTACTGTCATTTCTCTCTGTCCACCTTGTACCCCTTGTAGGCCAGTAGATTTAACAATGTCATTGTCTGTCCTGCACTGTTTCTCGTTTTCGCCGCATATTAAAAGGTCATCTACATATCGTATTCTCGTGCTCTTTGTGTCAATGATGCCAAGGTCTTCGTGTAGTATTATATTGAAAATGCTTGAGCTTTCACAATATCCCTGGGGCAATCTGCAATGTTCATGACTGCATTCACCCTGGGGGAAAAAAGAGAAGTACCATGATTCTGGGTCCAGTGGTACTGAGAAAAATTTATGCAGGGTTTGGGACAAGTGGAAATTCTTTTTGTATGATTTCATTAAGTGGGCGTAGGTCCCATATCCTCCTCCAAGCCCCGCCCTTCGTTTTTTTAATTGGGTAAATTGCTGTATTGCAAGGTGAATTTGATGGCACTATTATCCCCTTGTCTAGTAGGGCGTGTATGGTCTCTTTTATTCCCTCCTCTGCTTCTCTCGACAAGGGGAACTGTTTTACTCTGGGCAACACTGCACCAGGGTTGAGCTTTATTTTAACGGCTGTTACTTCTTGCAGGAGCCCACCGTCATGGGGATTGGTCGTCCATAATGTGGCTGGCACCTGTTGCATGTCTTCGTCAAAAAATGTTGAGGGTACACTGATGATGGCCATAAGGGGGTTGATCACTTGTCTATTTTGAATTATGTCACAAGGAATACAAATCTCCATTATGATTTCCCCATCAGTGTCCGTGTCAGTGAATAGTTCCTCATCTGATAGGTCACGCAGCACTGTATTGGGATCTATGCATAGCACTGTTCTCCACTCAACCTGTGCGTGTCCAACCCTATCGCCACTATTTGTTGTGTGGATACTTGCACACCATGCAGCTCTAATGACAGTATCGACCCTGGCACCACCTCTGGGGCAGCCACAGGGTGAAACACAAAGTCTGAAGGTACTCGCCACTCTTGTCGTGTTATTTCAGGCACTTTTGCCAACACTTGTATCCCTTGTACAAACATGTCTGGGCCAATTGGCACGCCTCGAACAGTTATTTCATTGGCAATTGTGTTAGTAACATTGCTCTCATGGCACATATACCTGGTTTAGAGCACACTATTCCCCTCTCTGTGAAGGAGATGGTCATGTTAAGCTTACTGCGGAGGTACCTCCCTGGTCAATTTATTCGCGAGTCCTCGTGCTACAATAGGGGCGCTTGCACCGTCTTTCCTAGTTATTACAAACACCCGTAAGAGTGCTGGAACACCCTTGTCATCGTCCGAAGCTCCCCCCGACAAGGAGAGCAAGAAACTGTATGGGTTGGGCAGGAAAGTTGCCTCCACTTCCACATACCAGGCAAGGATTGCCAACTCCACCACCCTGTTGGCCAGCTACAACTGCCATCAATGGGAAGAAGTCGCGGCACTCATAGACTCCGCCCCAGAACCCTTAAGGAGCCAGTTGGCTTGAGTTTCGGCGGAAGGAAGAGCCGTGTACGGTTGCATTCTAAAGGCAACCTTTGATGCCACGGATAACGCCGGCAGATTGATAGCAGAAGGAACTGTTATCAAGAGACACGCTTGGTTAAGGCAGTCTGGATTCAAGGCTGAAACCCAAGCATCATTGTTAGATAAACCGGTGGAGCCGGATCTGTTTGGTAAGGCGGTCGAGGACGTGCTGAAAAATGCCAAGGACGAGTATGAAACACTCAAATCCCTAGGCCAACTAACCAATAAACCCCCTAATCGGAGAGGGAATGGCAATTTTCGTCGCCCACGCGGCCAAAATTCCCAGAGAGGATCTAACTATTCCCAGGGGCAGGGTACACCGTGGAGCAATAATAACCAACAGTCTACCCAGGGTTACGGCAGGGGTAATAAGAGAGGACTTGGGAAAGGTAGAGGCAGCCTCAGTAGAGGAGGTGGCACGCCTCCACCAAAACAGTGACGCCCAGTTCAGGGTCTCTTCTCACGCAACCCTAGTAGGGGGACACATTTCCAACTTCACCCAAGCTTGGGAAGGGATCACATCAGACAGATGGGTGCTGTCCACAGTATCCGCAGGGTACTGCATAGAACTGTTAGAGCGTCCCCGAAACCATCCTCCACGACAAAGAATACATTCTTTGGACCACCAGAAGATCCTTCTCAAGGAGATTGTCAATCTGCTAGCAAAGGACGCGATGGAACTCGTCCCGGGACACCAGGTAAACAAGGGTATTTATTCAACTTACTTCCTTTCCGCCAAAAAAAATTTGACAATGCGCCCAGTATTGGATTTACGGCCTGCAAACAAGTATGTCAAGCCCCAAAAGTTTCGCATGACTACTCTCCAGGAGGTAATCCCCCTCCTAAAAAAGGGATTACATGGCAACATTGGACATGAAAGATGCCTATTTTCATATTTCCATGTTCCCAGCGCACAGAAAGTACTTGCGCTTCAAGGTGGACAGTCGGCACTACCAGTTCAAGGTACTGCCCTTCGGGATAGCCTCGGCTCCAAGGGTATTCACCAAGGTACTGGCGGTGGCGGCAGCACACCTTCGCAGGGAGGCAATCCCGGTGTACCCTTATCTGGACGACTGGCTCATCACGGGGGAGACCCCAGTAATTTGCAGAGCAAACATTCAAAGGACAATCGACCTCCTTTTCGAATTGGGTTTCTCAATAAACGAGAAAGTCCAGTCTCGTGCCAAGCACATCCAAACAGTTCCTAGGAGCTATCCTAGACACTCAAGAGGGGTTGACTTTTCCTTCCGAGGAAAGAATTAGGAATATACTGCTGCAAATTCCGCAATAATCAGTCCGGTCGCCAGTTAACGGTACGCAAAGCAATGCGTTTGCTGGGCATGATGGCGTCATGTATTTACCTGGTCCCCCACGCGCGCATGCGTCCCATGCAAGAATGGTTGGCGAAACAAGTGGTCTCAGGCAAGAGGTCAGTGGGACGATCTAGGGGTTGTTTCGCCAACACTTGTACAAAGCCTTCACTGGTGGACAAGAGAGAATCTGTCCAAGGGGAAACCCTTTTACGATCCCGAGATACAGGCGGTAGTCACAACCGATGCATGCCTGACTGGGTGGGGAGCTCACCATCTCCACCACACAGCTCAGGGTCTCTGGTCGCACTCGGTGGCCAAGAATCACATCAACCTGTTAGAGCTTCTGCCAGTATTCAGAGCACTTCAAGCGTTCGAGCCCTACCTGTTAAATCTGTCAGTGCAAATCCGGACGGACAGCATTACAGCCATGTTCTACCTGAACAAGCAAAGAGGGACTCAGTCGCCAAATCTGTCCAAGCTTGCCCAGAAAATCTGGATATGGGCACTCAGACGGAACATCTTCCTGTCATCGCAACATCAGGGGATCTCAATTCCCTAGCGGATGCTCTGAGCAGAGACCCCCTCCCAGAGGAACACGAATGGTGTCTGCACAGAGAAGTCGTAGAAGATATCTTCTCTCAGTGGGGTTTCCCCACTATAGACCTATTTGCCACAAGCGAAAACCGACAATGCCCAGGATTTGCATCCAGGTTCCCCCAACCAGACTCCCAGGGGAACGCCCTGTGGATGAACTGGTCAGGGATGTTTGCGTACGCTTTTCCACCAACTCCTCTAATTAGGAAGGTGGTCAACAAGATGAACCAAGAATCGATGATGCTCGTCCTAGTTGCTCCCATGTGGGCAAGACAACCGTGGTTCCCACACTTACGCAGATTGGCGGTGTGCAAACCCATCAAACTTCCGGGCTGGTACAACCTACTGTCCCAGCACCAAGGTCAAACAGTGCATCCTCAACCCAACTCAATGAACCTGGCAGCATGGCTCCTGAGGTCATAGTTCGGACATCTCAATTTACCACAGAGGTGTATGGACATCCTAAAGGAATCTAGAAAACCTAACACAAGGCACTGCTACTTTGACAAATGGAAGAGATTCGTTATCTGGTGCCAGAATAAACAAATCAACCCAGTTGATTGCACTCCTTCCACTATCGTTACATACATGCTCCACCTGCTGGACGCAGGACTGGTTTTTAACTCACTGAAGGTACACCTGGCAGCCCTGTCAGCATACACCACTTCCCATAACAAGGTGTCGTGGTGGAAAGTGCCAGTAGTTAAAGCCTTCATGGAAGGAGTAAAGAGACTTCACCCTCCTATTTCAAACGCACCACCAGGATGGGACCTTAACGTGGTGCTATCTAAGCTCATGGCCCCCCCCATTCGAGCCCATGCACAAAAGCAGTCTGAAACACCTGACTTACAAAACAACCTTCTTAGTAGCTATTACATCTATAAGAAGAGTCTGTGAAATTCAGGCTCTGTCAGTGCAAGATCCCTTCTTTACTGTCCATAAAGACTAACTGGTTTTTACGCACACACCCTAGGTTTTCACCTAAGTTTATTTCAAAATTCCACGTTAACCAGTCCATCGAGCTTCTGGCTTTTTTCCAAGACCCACAAAGCTCGGCTGAGGTGAAACTACACACACTAGATGTGCGTAGGGCGGTCCTCTACTATGTAAACAAGACCAGACCGCTAAGGAAAACAGATCAGCTGTTTGTCTCCGTAGCTACAGGCAGAGAGGGAGATCGCGTCTCTAAAGGGGCCATCTCTAAGTGGATTATTAACTGTATTCAGCTGTGTTACTCTTTCTGAAAAAACTCTGCCTTTCACGCCTAGGGCCCACTCTACAAGATGCATTGGGGCCACTCTGGCTTTCATTGCAAATGTACCCCTTGACACCATTTGCAAAGCAGCTACTTGGAGCTCTATTCACAATTTTACTCAGCACTACTGCATTGACACTCATCCCAAGACAGATACACAAGTGGGACAAGCGGTTCAAAGACATTTATTTGCTCATGACCCTTCTCACATCCCACCTCCTTCTTCAGGTACTGCTCGCTAATCTATGCACAGCATGTGATCTAAGCATATTCCACAAAACTCAGAAGGGATACATTACTCACCGTAATCGTATTTCTGATGCTTGTATCTGCTTAGATTCACATGCGACCCACCCTTCCTCCCCTCTGAGAGAAGGCGCATGGATGCTTGTAGTCTTACCTTTCTATCTGCTTGGATTATCTGTACTCGCGCTACTCCTCATGCTACCTCGTGTCAGAAAAAATACAATCTGAGGGTCCTAGACGCGTGAGGGATCATGGGTACAGTGAACGTCACACTAGGGATAGTATTACTGGCACGCCCTGTGTCGACGCCCCTTTTCGAGTTTCGAAAAACACACTGTAATACTCCGCAGCTTCCACTAGATGTCGGCCTTTGCACAGCATGTGAATCTAAGCAGATACAAGCATTAGAAATACGAGTACGGTGAGTAATGTATCCCATACATGCCCTCCTGGTTACTACCAATCTCTTATCATACTTGATCGATACGAAGAAAGCAACTCTTTACCGACAGATCACGTCGACTTGTCATGCGACGACATATCAGACGATGGAGTTTGAAATAACTATCTCTGAACTCTCTAACTATTGACCACTCTGAAACCGATGAGCAATCAGTTTCATATACAGATTGCACACTCTGGAGTTTAAATGAAGAGTCTGATAAGTCCACTGCTAAGGTCCACCATCGTGGCCTAAAACCTCCAATCTTTGTAGACCCCATGGAACAGACACAAAAGCCAAAAGCCAAGATTGAACGAATAGAGAGTGGGAAAGATCAATTGATACTCAACAGAACTAACATTCTAAGACTTTTGCAAGCAGTTCCGTCATTAAAATGGATCAACACGGGTCACATTAGATTGGTGGAATTCATCAACGGTTTTACCATGGACAAAATACTGGTTGGATTCAACTCGTCGGACATTATAGAAAGAATTCTGGACTCCACTTTACAACTGTTTAAACTGGGATTCACTTGCACGCTAACAACTTCAGTTTCTAGATGTGCAACCAAAGGCCCGTGCGACATTAAACCAGAAGATAGCCCAGAGCGAGCAAAGACAAAAACATGCGTCCTTCCAATGCAACCAATAAGATATTATTCTTAAATAAAAAGCAATCGACAACTAACTCCCAGAACTTCTCACAAAGAACCGGGACAACGACCACTGACGACTTATACAAAACACTTCATCTGGCGAGATTTAGAGACCAGTTGCAAGAGGAGTAACTCAACATTGAATCCTCAAAGATAACTACCAATAATTCAACAAAACAAAGTTCTATCACTGTTCTTAGAACACTAGAGGTACTAGCCACCTATTCCAGAACTCCATGGCAATCCTATTGAAACACCATTTTATATGTCTGCAAGAAACCTGGCTCATCTCTACCTGGGTGCGATGGTTACACAACCGTGATTAATCCCGCAATTCATCGAGATAAAGGATGACCTTCACCTGGCCAACTCACCTTGATTAAGAATAAAACATCCATGCAAATGGTTGAAACCAAAAATCTAAACCCATGGGCACAGCTCACGATATGCGAATACAGTACAGACCTACACATACTACAAGATGAACAACGTTCAACAGAACGAAAACGATCCTTAGGGATACTAAACATATATTGGAATCCCCTAGCAATACTGATGAACTCATTGACACTGTATTAACTGTCATTGATGAGACAATACATGCTTACCATAACATCCAACTAATAATCTGTGGAGATCTCAACATTCATCTTTTTGACAACAGAGGAAATTCGATATTGAAAAGTAGCCTATCTCAGCAGGCGAAAAGTTGGAACAACGAAATGAAAATCAGAAATCTGTTGCTTTACAAATCCTCAAACACTAGTAAAAGGACTTAAACCGACATGGTCATGTGGGAAGCTATCAGCCACACTTGATTACATACACATGTCACAATCTCTTATAACCAGGATAAGAATAACAAATATCAGAAATATAAAATCGCTAAATAGTGATCACCACATCATTAGCGTTGAATGGAAATGTGCGTGCACAAGCACAGAGAAAGCATTGCCATTACAGATAGAAACCAACGGTGCTGTGACCAGACTCCGAATTAATCTAACTCAAATCCACCACCTAGTTGAATCTTACCTAGGTTCGACTTGTCGTGGCTTGAATAAAATAAATTATGAATGGATGCTCAGACCGTTCCTACAAAACATCAACCACAATCAAATACCCAAGAAACCCCACAGCCACATCGTTAACAAACCCATGGCAGAGAAAAAACGAGAATTACGGAAAGAACTGACTTGGATAAAAAAAATATCAAACCAGCAAAACTGTATATCACTGATGAAAAAGGCAAAGCAAAAACACAGAAATTGGGCAAGGAACGACAAAGCAATGTTACAAAATGATGCAGAATCCATACTAAAAATGTTGAAATCGCACAATACAAGAGGACTTTGGAACCTGTTAAACTCACTGAATGTGAGACAAGTCAAACTGATGCATGTTATACCAGAAGACACATGGGTATCCCATTTTGCATCCATTTACACAGAAAAAGTGACCAACAAGGTACAGATCCCAGATCCAGCTGAAACAAAATGGCCAACTACATGGGATCGACAATCATCCAGACCTTAATAAAGAAACTAAATGCATCAAGAGCCCCGGGGCCAGACAGCCTGTGTAATGCAATAATAATAGGAATTCGGTAGAATGGGCCACTCTGTGCGCACATTTATTTGCAAACATAGAGTGTAAACAAATTCCCAACTCATTCCCACACTGATTCTACAAAAGTGGCGATCGAAACGCCCCGACAAACTAACGTCCGATTGCTTTGTTGGACCCAATTGGTAAACTATTTGCAACCTTACTCCTAAAAAATCTGACCAACTGGATAAAAACCAACAAGAGATTCGACATCCAGACAAACTGGGTTCGTCAAAAACACCGGAACTAACGTAAATTTGATTATCCTAAACATACTAAAACATGAAGCGCTGCTCAAAGTCTCAATATACGCCACTTTCATCAATCTACATGCGGCCTTCGATTTGGTCAACAGACAAAAACTATGGCAAAAAATGAGAATGTGGAATTGTCCATTGGAAATCATGGAGCCTATTAAACAACTATACATCTATACCACAATCAAGATCAGGCTTTCACAAGATGGAACACTATCTGCTCCCATTGCTACTACCAACGGTTTGAAACAGGGCTGCTCCCTTGCAGCCACTGTTTTCAATCTGTACGCCTCAGACATTCCTGATGAACATCGATTCCATAAAGCGAACCCACCTAAACTTAATGCAACTCTACTCACACACTTTATCTATGCAGATGACATCGTGATTCTAGATAAAACCCCGGTCGGCTTACAAAGAAGCCGAACAGAGTTGGGAAAATACATGAAGCTGAATGATCTGGAAATCAATACAAACAAAACAAAAATCATGTCTTTGACGACCACGCGAGAACCTAAATCAAAAACCATATAATTTTACATGGATAATCAAAAGTTGGAACGGCAAAAAAAATCAAATACCTGGGTATAGTACTAAATCAGTCTGAGGTCGAGATTGACTGGGTGACACAGCTCAAAACAAAAACATTGTCCTTAGCTCGCCAAGGATCACTGATACACTTCAAATATGGGAAGTATTCAATGAAACCGATTATGACAAAAGGTGACTGCTATTATCACTTACGCGAGCGAAACTGAAAAGATCAGTTTTGTGTGCCTTGGATCTGGGCTGGTATGATACTAGGGTGAGAGCCTAGTGTCTGTTCTTGGCAGGAACATACTTAAGGAGATTTGTATATGTGTGAAGTGTTTTGGGTGAGTAAAGGTAGCTTCAAATTACAAAATGACACAGGTTACTCTGCTCACTGTTCCTGTGTTTAAACATTGTTCACGCTGTATCCGATGCAATTGGTGACGTTCCCATGGCACTTCCTTTCCGGGTACGTACACATGAACCAATACAGTTAGTTGGGTCCTTTCCTTGCAGAACACGACACTCTTCTTTGAGCGACCTGCAAACCTCGAGTAGCACAGTAATAACCCAAAGGACATGGTGAGAATTACGCATGCTGGACACTCTCACTGGAACGTTGGCAGAACTTAATTCCTTTCTATCACCAACTCCCTCGCAGTCCAAGTGACATCATCACTTTGCTCTCTACAATGAGGCTGTGCCGGTCTCTGGCTGACCAACGTATAAGGTACATCCATTGTGTTCCTTGTGTTGTGTTACACCTTGCTTTCTTAAACGTGCTTACTTCACGCATAAAAGCCCACTCCTTACTTTGTCCAACACATGCTGCTGCATTGAAACGCGTCCCTTTTTTCTGGGTTTATGAGCGCCCGCACTATGGCATGCGTCTTTATCCGGCCGACCTTTGTTACCTGGTAGCAGTTTCCTCCATTCCACTGCTCCGTGATACCTCCTCCAATAACGTGGGAGAGCTAATGTCTCCTCACTGACAGTTCGTGTCATTTCATGGGCACTGAACACTGCATATACTGCACCTTAGACAGCTACCCAGACTTAACACACAGACGCCACCACTTATTACAGCTGCTTAACCCTTTTCTCATACGGCGCCCTGGGTGGTGGGACGTACTGTTAATAGGGGGCAATGTCTCCTCAGGTTCCTGCTGCTCCCGCCCCCGCGCCCCCCAGCAGACTTCCTTGCTTTAATGGCTTTTTTCTTTAGCATGCCGCCCGCTCCTTTTTAGAAACTCGTCGCCAATGAAAAGATGACGCCTTGGTACACTTCTTAGGTTCCTTTAGTAAGCTTTATTGCCAGTTCCTTTAAGATGACTTATAGTGGATACAGACATTGGGTCCCACCACCCAGGCTAGCAGTCCCAACTGACTTTCTTGGAACCTTTAGGCTGTCACTAACCGACATACATTCCACCCTGACGCACCAACATTCTATCTCCATGCATTCATCGACCCAATATACAACAGAAAGGATGATTAATCTAGACTAATCTATATGGGACTTAGTAGAAGGTATTTTCTGGCGGAAAATTTTAAAGTTGCCCAGTTTGTTTCCTGCCGTAAGAATTCGCCATGAGCTAGCCACCCAATACTTAAATCCATAGTTATATGGAAGCAACTAGACTTATACAGGAAGATTTCCAACCCTGACGATATCCCAGCTATCGAGATCCTCCGCCATAGAGAACCTGAGCGCGGACACATTGCTTAACACGTGGAAACTTACGATGACAGAGAATGAGAACTTTGGAGGCACTCCTTAATCGGCCACAAATAGCAAAGAAACGCCTTTTACAGAATTACTGGATAAACACCATAAACATCAAGAACTACAAAATGATATTAATTGCGAACTGGACATTAGACCGATTAACCAGCTACCATCGTGTATATCTCTTTCCAGATCGTAAAATCAGAGAGCAATTCCTTAGATTTTTTTCTCAATCTTCTACCAAAGCGCGAAGCACTTGTAATATCAAGACAACTACCCAACACAGCAGTTTTCTGTCGATTTTGTGAACAAGAAGAAACAGTTGAGACATTATTTCACATCATAATGGAATGTCCCAAACTAATAGAAAAGACATCTTTTTAGAGACATGATCATAAACCTGGGTCCTTCGCGAGGCCCGCATGAGCGATGGGCTCAACTGCTGGCAGGCGTAAATAAAAACTTGATTATTACTATTATCCAATTTTGGAACAATATGACTGGAAACCAATAAACATAGAACATGGTTATAATTATGTATGTCCTTGGCGAAGCCCTTTATCTAGCATATAGAAAGAAGATTTGTAAGAATTGGAGACATTGATGGGTAACTATTTTGGCTCCTTCCCTTTTAAATTTTTGTATTTTTTTTTTGTTATTCGCTTTCTTATGTTTTTGTTTGAATGTAAACCATTGTATCATAATGGACAAATTAAAAGTTTTGTAACAAACTATATAATTTTAATTAATCTTTGGAGTGCAGTTAGATTTTAAAATATTAAGAATCGCAAGGTAGTGATAAGGTAAAAAGGTAGTAGCAGGATTTAGAAGTCACAGCACTGGCTATGCTCCCAATTTCTGCCACCTTACATGTTTGTAGCAGTTGACTTGTACGGCTCACATGGCAAATAGGCGTTGGAGGTGCCTTTTGCTGGCTGCCCTGGGACTCCCTTTCTAAGAGTGCTTCCTGGCGATGGAGATGTATGGCCCTATCGGGGAGGGAGTGGGGCAGAGAGATTGGCTGGGGGAAAGGAACTGGAGAGTGGAGGAGCCCGAGGGAGCCTTGGCCAATTGCTATTAAAATGGGAGGAGAGGTGAAAAAAAGACAGAACCAAAGGACTCTACACCACAAAGGCAGTGCCCTCTAGAAGTAGTTGGCACAAAAAAGGATTGGAAATCCCACTAAAAACAAAGGTAAATCAACCCCCAGCCACCAAAAAAGAACCCCAAACAAGCTGTTTGCTCCTTACCAGGTTCTTGCTGTACAGGATGGCTATGGATTACTAACCGGAGAGTCATGGGGAAAGCCATGGGAAAAATTGATTGCTTTTAGCCCATAGTAATATTGTATGCAAAAGCCTACCTGAAATGAACTGTCCACCAACTGTTTCAAACCTCTGGTACAATCCCATAACGCTTCAGATAACACAACGTGAATGTGCAAGTGGCTGACAGTCCTATCTACATTTGACACGATTGATCACAGCTACAGCTCCAAGATTACTGGAATTCAAAAGTATTCCTCAACATCCTAACGTTCTACAATTAAAAAGCAATCATCCTCTTTGCAAAAATAACGTCATTGGCTGGAAAAATGTACACATGCCTCAACCTGGGTGCCTCTACCTGTGTAACTTAAAATGTAAAAGCATTGCAATTAGCACTAAAGCAAAACCTGAGCTGTTGCTGTACTCCTGGTAATTTCCTTCTAGCCCAAGTGCATAAAGATACAGGGTCTCGGCTTTGTCCTAATCTAGAAAGAATGGCTGCCAACTACTGCACTTCAGCTCTGTCGCATGACGTTTTGGGTTTCCTTTGAGATGCTGCAAATGCATCGGAGGGACCTCCTTGTCCTGTAGTCTGTTTATCATGTGTGTTCTGTGCTATTTTCTGCACAGGAGTCCATGCAGGAGTCCATGCAGGACTCCTGGCAGTGCAGCTTGTCCTATTTCTGGTATGGTGAACGGACCTTGGGAAACCTTATGGCACCCATGGGTGGGGGTACAACCCTGTACTTCTAGTGTATGTTTTTGGGCCCCTTTGTGTGGCCCACACAGCAGGGTATGGGCTGGTGGCAGCTCCATGCTGACTTTGACAGGTGCTCTTAGTGTCCTCCATTTTGGCATGCCCAGGCCCTGCCATTGGAATCAGTTGATTCCTGATAGAAGACAAGATGGCCCCTGTGGGCTCTTGCTTTCTATTGCCTGTTACCTTGTTTTACTGAAGTCCCGGGAAGCCCTGACTCTGTCGCTTCACCAGACTGGCTGTTGGGTGGAAGTTCCATATATGGTACTGTGCGGAAGTCCAGGCCAGACTGGCTGGAGCCTTCCCAATGACTGTATGTTGTGGGTAAGACCGTGAGGTGGGACCTGGGTCAATGGAGTATGACGAATACACATTTCATGTTATGGGTGTCTAGTTTCTGTTTGACACAATGACTGAGACAGCCCTGCCCGAAACTGGTATGAATGCAGTGTGGAGTGCTGAATGGCTGGGTGCTTGTCCGCATCCACATTCCGTGTTGCGAGTGTCTAGATGGAGAAGAATGGCCTGAATGCACTGTGAGCATGATTGGCTGCCAGCCTGCGTGAATGCCCTTCTGAATGATTGGTTGCCTGAGGGTGACCCAGCAGAGTGAAAGAGACCGAACAGTATATCTGGGGACCTCTCACTGATGGAAATCGTTCAGAAGCTGAAGTCGAAACTTGATCCTTACACTCGAAGCCGAGCTGGAAAAAGGTTAACTGCTGTTTCCCTTTGTCACAATCTGAAAACTGCGTGCCTTCAAGAAACTGATCCAAGAGAGGGCCTGGCTAGGAGACCTCTTCCCGAGCTACGAGGGAACATCGTGCACCAGCTAACCTTCACCAAGGCTCCCTGGAAGTCGGTCATCGAAAAGGCTGCTGACCGGAGACTGGGACCGCCGAGGAATCTGAAGCGAAGCGCTCGGACATTGCTGTCGACGACCAACATCGCTGACCAGAGCCACAACGCTCTATTGCTTAAGACACTTTGAATCAAGGACTCCCTTGCTCATCACCGTCGACCGCTTTGTCCCGCCGGAGAAAGTCAAGGTCGCAGACGAACCGAGAAGAGTTTGCCGGTGGGTTTCCCGCCACCTGAAGTCCTCAGACACCGAAGAAGATCCGAAAGCCAGCCGTGGTTGAGTCCCGATTGCCAACACCAAAAGCCGACAACCCAACGCCCTTGCTGGGCCTACGTTCTTCATCGACTCTTTGCGGCAACGAACTACCGTCGTCTAGGTGCACTGCACGCCTCATCGCAGGACGTCCACAACCGATAGTCGACGAACACTGCAAGAACCGAAGCTGCTGCCTCTACAACATTGTTCATGCCTTTTCTTTGTGGAATCTCGACGATCTGTGGCTCCTGCCTTAAAGGGAGTTCACTCAAGAAGGATCTGTCGACGACCCGATCTCCAACTTTGCAAAACCGGGTACATTGGGGTAGTAGAACATTTATAGAAGGAAATAAGACTCTGCTAAACAACATATGCACTGGGCTTGTTTATTATCGTTTTTACAGGTTGCCCAGGTGGGGGATCCTCACACAGAACTGTGCCGGGTGGTAGGGGCCCAGTATTCTGCCAATTGTTTAACCCCTTGTTTTCCTCCTATGTATATTGGTGGTTAACTTTATTAATGGATTTGTATGCCATTTGAAACTGTCTACTCTAAAGTTGATGCATTTTAATGGAATCAAATGAGTAATTGTGGTACCACATAGTGGCTAAATATATTTATCATTATAGAATTGCCTGAGCACAGTGTTATTATATCTGTACATAATCAAAGCCTTATTTATATAAAGAACGTTGTTTTAACTAACAGTGTGTGGACACTCCTTTGTGGGGGCTTGGAACTACACTGTGCTTAAGAACCATCCTGCATCACCTCCTGAGAGCTTAAGCCTTGATTGCTCGTCCATTGCTACCGCTTGGAGAATCTTGGCTGGGGTGCTCTGTGCTTCTACTCTGCCATATAGAGGGCAGGAGTACTGATAATTCCACCCCCCCATTCTTTACAGCCTTCAACCATGGTCATCTTCATGGAACAGTTATCTTGCTGGCTGGCCTCCCTGGTGCTGACCTGTGAATTCTTGCTGGGCCCTGCAGAGTTCTCCCTCTGCTCCTTTTGCCGTATTCTTCACTTTTTGGATCGTCTGTACAGCTTCTTTCATTGTCGGGGTCGCCTCATTTGGGTTCGGGCTGGGTTGATTGATATTTTATTTCTATCGCGCTCGTACACAAGTGTTTCGGAGCGCAACAAGGGAAGGGAACAGGGGAGAACAAAACAGCGATCTTACTAGGGCCAGTGACATTGAGAACACGCAAGTGAATGGGAGAGGGGGGAGGGGAAAAGTGCATGGAAGGGGGGAAAGGTGGAAAGTGCGAAGCAGAGGAGAAACGGATAAATAACAATAAATAAATGATAAAGGCAACAAACGGTGGTAATGCAGCCATCAATTTGCAAGTTCTAGGTTTAAGGCAGCAGACAGGGTAGGTCTGATAAGTGCAGGAAGAAAAAGGGGGGGGGGCTGTATGGGTACAGATACAGACCCCAGTGCAAGGGGTGGCCCGGAGGCAGTGCGGGAGGTTGGCAGGATGAGCAGGTACCTGGGCCCAAAAGACAGAAGGTGGCCAGGTGCACGGTGCCAAGAGAGAACAGATCAGCAGGGGAGAGGCGGAGCGAAGGCAGAAGAAAAGAGGAAGGTCTTGAGGTGCTTCCGGAACCGGAGATGGTTCTCCTCAAGTTTTAGAGTGGCAGGGTGGCTGTTCCAGAGGCAGGCCCCAGCCGAAGACAGAGATCTACCCCCATCTCGTTTCTTAGAAAAACGACTGACCCTGAGTGAGTTGGAGGTAGAGGAGCGAAGAGCTCGAGAGGGGAGGTATTTGCGGAGGGATAGCTGAAGGTATTTTGGACCCAGGCCCCAGAAAGCCTTGGGGACAATGCAGAGGGTTTTGAATTTAATCCTTGCATCCACTGGGAGCCAGTGGAGAGATTTCAGAGCTGGAGAGATACGATCCCAGGGCTTGAGGCCAAGGACAAGTCTATGTCAAGGTTGAATGTTCAAATAACTCCATCCAAAGACCCCAAATGCCGCTAGCTAGACTATCACGTCGGGAAAATCTACCTGAGCTCATTTAGAATCCTCCAGGGTCTCCAGAGTCTGAGAGCTTTGGCGTTTTGCACCCCACTCTACTGTAAATCACCATAGAAAAGTATGGCATTGGGCTCCCACTGTAACCAGTTTTTACTGGCCTGCGTCTGAAACCTTGGTCTAGAACTATTCTTTGGGGTTGCCTCAGCCCCATGCATCACCCATCAGTCCTTTTCTCCGCTCGTTCAGGACTGTTTATTTTGTTTGCTTGTTTATTTTATTTATATAGCGCACCAGACCCTGGAGTAAAAGGGCGCACTTGCATCTGCGGAAGAATTCCTTTTCCTCCTCTCTCGCTAGCGATCGCGTACTAGTCTGTCTGTCGTTTAAACTAGAATTTCCAAATTGTTCCTCGTGTCAGCAATGCTTCGCGCGGGTGTATCCCCATCCACTTTGTTTAGAGTGTTTGGGTCCTGATCACCGTTGGGCCTCCTGTTTCTATTGTGATTCCCTTTCAGTCAGGGCACTTCAACATCGGTTAGAGCGGTGGGAGGAGGTGTTGCAGCGTACACCTACGCATTTTCAATCCTTCATCGACGAAAAGAAGAAACGCCCAGTAAGTACTTTACTTTTCAGAGCACCCCGGCTGGTAGACGCCTTCCTGGGGTCTTCCCGGTCTAGGAGGAGCGTCGACCGCTCTGTCACCGGGGCTTGCTCCGAGGTGCTGTAGTGAAAAGGGGGAACCCGCACCCTCCCCTGGGGCCAGCCCTTAGTGCAATAATCACTCCTAATCACCTTCCCACACAAGTATTTATGCAAAGCACGGTGAACTTGGTCTGGAAGAAAGCCAATCACACAAACTCTTATGCTTGCATTTATTACTACAATGTCTAATGAGAATTAAGCATCATTTTACAATAATATGGGAATAAAAGTGCAAGCTGAATAATACCAATTATCAATCACAGATGAATATGCAATCCTTGATCTTGCGCTCCTAGATATTGTAGATGAAGATATGATTGAATCACACCCAGGACCCTCGCCACTCGAAGTGCCTGGCACCCCTCGAGAGAGGAGCGGAGGACTGGCCAAGCCCCCACAGGCCTGCACCAGAGCGGGTTGTGATGCTGGGAGTCTCGGCTGGTCGTCCAGGCGCTATTCCTCTCCGTACGTGCGTTTCACAAACAGGCCAGGATGAGTCCCTCCCTCCCTGGAGCTGGTATAGTTTTCTTATAAGGGGCTACACGTCAATCACTATGACGTACCAGCTCTTCGAGAATCTTCTAGGCTCACCCTTTCAGGCAGCAAACATGTTTCCGCCTGGAAAGTTACAAGACTGGAAACAGCCAGTCCTGGCTCCCAGGCTATGTCTACGTTGTTTTGGGAAGGTCTGACATTCCTGTGTTATCAGTGCACCTGACTCGCAGAGCGAAGACGAACAAGGCTGTACCTGGCTCCTAAAGGCTGCACAGAGCTTCCTGCAAAGCTAGATGTTTTATGTCTTCAAGAAGGGCCTTCGCAGTTAACCCCTCGCAAGCATGCTGGCTCACTCAGTTCGAGAGGCCTGGCTCGTTCAGCATTTTTCCTCCTCATTTCGAATAAGCTCTAAATGCACGCAAGATAGCTCAGTAGGTTAGTGAAGGTTACTGCAAGCGTCTAGAGGCTTTTCATGACATTCCACCCCGTTCGAAGTGTGGCTTGAAAATGCTGACTCAGTGCCTTGATTTAGAAGCATTTTCGGTGTGCTGTAGGCCGATTAACCGTTTATCCAGCGCAGTCATTCTGTTATAGAGAAATGTCATCCTGCGCCAAGAGTCCAATAAAAAACTATAGCAATCAGTATTAGGGAGATCAGCAGCCACAGCAAGAGGATGCAGCATTATATTAAGCAGCCTCGTAGAGGAGGGAGACCATCCAGTGAATATATCCCACCAGTGGTGAGTAGTAACCGATTGCAGATGGTCAGCAGTTTTAATTAATTGATTTCTGTCTATCATCAACTTGCACTCTGCAGAGATAACTGAGGTAGCTAGAATTTGGAAATCTTTCCAAGCAGTTTGAGCAAATTGTCTAATAGCTTGAAGCCGGGCAGTAATCACTGGGTAGAGTCCAGTTAAGCAAATGCGTGTGTTCGGCATGCAGAGTAGTGTGAGACCACTGGGTTAAAGAATATAAGGTGTGAGTAACAATGTCTAAGATGGTCACAACCTGATCTACGCAAATTACTTGAGGATTCTCTAATAACCTATAATTGTTAATAAGCAAGGAATGATTAGTAACTACGCAGGCTTTATGCTGATCTATCTGGAAAATGTCAGTCCCATTAATGTGGTATTGCATCCAGGTGCATTCCCCTGCTATGGGATGCATGCATGGGTCCCGAATCCTTTCAGTTTGGGGACACACCCACCCCTGATCCCAGGGCACGCAGGTGTGACTGTGGATGGTGTCGTTTTGGCTGTCTAACCATTCCCCTCGTATCTGCGGAACCAACCAGGAACCATTTATTTTCATAGGCAAAACTATAAAAGGACACCATATTTATAAAGCATAAGCGGTTCTACTTGCATTAAAGCATGGCATGTGTTATTCATGCAATCAAAAGCAAGCGGTTTAATTCATATGTTTGCTGGTAACTGTAGCTCTGTGTGCCAGTGGGTTGAGGATAGTCGCCCCCACTCGGAGCGAAAAGCCAACACCTGCTGATTTAACAAAGTTTGCCATAAAATGCATTGTGTGTCTTTAGCAGTCTTGTTGACCTGCCCTATGGCAGAAAACATTTCTTCATAGCTAAAATTCTGCCATCTCCAGTGGTTGCCAATACTTGTAGCAGTGTTGAGCAGGGTAGGGCTTATCAATGGGCCCCACTGGGCCAGAAGTTTTATAGCAGCGCTGGCATCAGAACACATAGTGGCTAGCTTATTGCGCACAGTTTCTATGTCAAAAGCATTTAAAGCTCCCGTTCCCACCCCCACTCCCCAATGTCGAAGTGTACCTCTGTAACGATAGACGCACGCATTACGTGTTTGTAATTTAAATGTTGTCTTACTACTGGAAAATCTACCATGTTTACAGTTTCTACTTAGTGTGATTTGAAAAACACCATCCTCCATGTGGGATGCCTGCCATATACAATATTAGTTTTAGATACACACCATACTACCATCCGGCAATGGCTGTTTCAACGTACAATTGTATGAAATGCATTTAGTCAAGTTATAGTCCAAAAATTCTTGGCAAGTACACTCGCTGCAGTTCTTGGGCAGAAGAAACTTGAAACATCAAACAAATTATTGGATCCATTCACTGAAACGTTTGGGCCTAAGATTTCATAAGCGCCAGTCATATGAGTCAGTGACAAAAGATGCCCGACAATGTGCCAAGCTAGAACTCTTGCAGTTCCATGTGGATACTCATTTGTAGCGCTTTTCTCACAGATTACAGTGCGGTTGTAGTTGTCACGCAGGACTGGCCATCAGGTGTAGTGCATGCGATTCTCAGAGTCCATGTAGCGTCTTGCATCAACCCATTCTTTACAGAGAGAGCGTTTGCTTGGCAGGTCAGGAGCACCCACAGCAAGGCAAGTCCCATCCCCTTCATACTGCTCTACGTTCGTGGTGTGAGCCTAGTAGCGGGAATATAAACACGCATGTCAGAATTCTGCAAAAGTACAACATAAGTACTTCCCACACCTTGACTTAACACTTCCCCAGCCTCAGGCTTTTTGTTTGGATGGTGAACCCACACCTTTTTCCCAGTGCTGCCGAAGCCTCCTTCCCTCCCTTAGTGTAGTGTCTGGGGCTTTCTTACTTTCAACCACTAGGGGAACAACTGCTTGCTCACAAATCAATTGTGCAATTCGGTCATATTTGGTTAATGGTACTGCAGATGCACCAGCGTTATGTAAGAGTACCGAAAAAGTCCCTCTATAATCAGGATCAATCACACCTACCAAAATGTCAATGCCTTTTTTCGCCAGGCTGGATCGTGCAGCAATGTGTCCATAAGTGCCAGCCGGCAATTTGATGTCAATATCCAGCGATATGGATTTGGTTTGCCCCGCTGATATAACATCGTCACAGGTAGATAGATCAAGCCCAATGCGGCCTGCAGTGGCTTGCACAGGCACCTTTGCTTCTTTGTCGGTTTTCCACACAAGCGTCTTTGTGGATTCCACTTTCTCACTTGTCAGTCTCACAAAGGGGGTCTGTGGGTTTCCCAACGGCCAATTGTTCAGTTCAAACAGCACTTGTGCCAGGTGTTTGGACCACCCCTTGAGAGTGTGAGTCTTAGTCAGCTTCTTTATTTGTTGCTTGAGCAGCCCATTGCTGCGCTCCACCAGAGCAGAGGATTCTGGGTACAGACTGATGTGCAGTGTCCATTTGATGCCTTGCTCTAGCGCCCAGTTATAGTACAGTTTGTCCAGCAAAATGGCTGCTTTGGTCTGATTGGATTTCATCCGGAATGCCATAGTGCCTGATGAGGTATTCCATTCCTTACAAGGTAGCCCGTTGATCTGCATGGGCGACTGGATAAGCTAACAGCAGTCCAGAGTATGTGTCTACCATGGTCAACACAGAGAATGGAATGGAAGCATCTAAAGGATATTAGAAAGGCTCTTAAGTTCTATCTAGACAGGACATCCAAATTTAGGAGCTCTTCTCAACAGTTGGTGACCTTTGGTAATCCACAAGGTAAGCAGGCCTCTAAGGCGACTATCTCCAGATGATCGCTGCCTGTATTACGGTCTTACATTGTCCAAGGACTGCAGCCTCCTAAAGGTATTCATGCACACCTGGTGCGGGGCAAGACGGCCGCAGTTGCCTTTCAGAAATATGTCCCCTGGGAGACCATCGCAAAGGCGGCTACTTGGGCCACCCCATCTGCTTTTTGTAAACATTGTCTAGACCTGAGCTCCAGATCTGATGCTCAGTTTGGCCAGGCTGTGCTGAAGAAACTTTTTCAGTAGGGGCTTTTCCATCCACCCGTAGTTCCTGTGAGGAGTGCTTGGGAATCTCCCATAAGTATGGAGGAAAGGGGACGGGACGTAGGAGTATAACCAGGTTACTCACCGTAGTGACCACCTTACTCCTAGTCCATAGCCCATTTTCTCCATACGCCCTCTCGCCGACCCCTCTAATAAGGTTCCTTTGTTATTGCTTAAAGGTCTCTGACCTGGCGATAGAAAAGGACTGATGGGCGATGCGTGGGGCGGAGCCGAGATGGGAGGGGTTACGCCTGTGTGCTGTACCCCACGCAGAAAGAGGAAGGACTAAACATTTTGCAAAAATGTTGATGCTTTTTCAAAGTGCTCCGGTCCCGTTCCACAGGACGGAGTAATGTCCCGTAAATATGGAGGAAAGGGGAGTATGGACTAGGAGTAAGGTGGTTACTACGGTGAGTAACCTGGTTATTCTTTCCTGTCATATCAGCCAGCACCAGAAATGTATGCTACTGCAACTACTTGCCAGATTGCAAGTAGAAATAATCACCAGAAATATGACCACGTATGAGAATTGTGGTCCTTATGGTTTCACAACACCTTTATTCTCCTCATGAAGCAGTGAAACGAGTGTTGAAGATTTTGAGAAATTGGATTGTGGAAAGCCTATGGATCTAGTGTGAACTATATAAAACAAGCTAAGCAAATAAGGCTGGTTTCCTTTTTTAGCAGTAGAAAGTCCCACCATATGCAATTAGCGAAAGATGAACGTCTCCTTTTTCTACAGTATAGACTCTTCTACCATCTCAAACCCCCCACTTATCTCCACCAGGCCTTTCTAGCCCGCATTCTCCTCCTTTCCCAAAGTGTCTGAGTATTACTAGCAATGCCTTCAACACACAAGATAAACGGCAGCGTTTACGCTGCTCACAACATTGCCTTCCTCTAACCGCACCGATTGATGGTGCATCCAGTACAGACCTGCTTATGCCAAGCTGCACCCATTCATTTAGCAGTCATTTACCATGTGAAGTGTTAACTGTCCACACAATTATGCTGAATATTCCATGGCATGACTGAAGCTTACCCCAAGGGCACTGATTCATCCTCGTTTTCACAGGTGTGTGTCAAGCATGCCAGTATTCTGACTGCTGGTGGTAAGCACATAAGAAGCAACCGATTTGTCCTGCTTTGCTGAACCCGTTTTTGCAGATCCAGGATCTGCATAGTTGAGTGTGCATATTGACTGTGTAGCCACAGATGGTCTACAAACTCTGTATACCTCAGAGCTTCGTTGTTAAGCTCTGGTCTCATTTGTGTTGTGCATGAAAAGCATTTGATTAAATGCTTATTAGGGATTCTGTTTCACCTCTATCTTAGGTGTTTAGCTTCAGATCCTCCAAACAGGATATCTCCTGAATCGCTCTTGCTTTTTCAGTAGGTTTACATTTTCAGTATCATCCTGGCTGTTCGATCCTCTAATCGTTTCTATTCCTCATTGTTGCAGCAGCCTGCTGCCCTGTTTTTGCTTTTCTAAATGTTTGCATTGACAGTCTGGCACCACATCATTTTCTTGTAGCATCTACTTTCTCTAACGAGAGTGTCTTATTACAGGTTCTCAGCTCTACCACTCATTGCTATGTGTTGTGCTGCAGTTTCTCATCCTCCGCCTAATGGGCAGGACCATCACTGCAGTCCTCACTACATTCTCCTTCCAGATGGTAAGTGCTGGGCAGGTCTGTGCCTTTTGGAGTTCTTCTTCTGTTCGTATTTGTATTAAATTTGTTGAAACCTCATAACTTCCGCTGAGTACCATTTGGAACATGAAAAAGAAATTGGGCAATTTTCCTTTCTCATAAACACCTCAGCCTACTAGAGCCGTAAATAGTTTTTACTTTGTTCATACCATTTTGTTTTGCCTATCCAGGGATATGTTTTTAGGTTGAAAAATGTGTTCTTGGCCAACATGCTCAGTTTTTGTTTTGTTTAACTGGTTCATACAGCCATTTTATATTTTTGACATCAGCATAAACAAATCCACTATATAAACGTAAAGAGGAATTAAATTGCAACCATGATTTCATAAAGATGTTGACTTTCTTGAAACCTTTCAAACAGTTCAATTATATGTACATTAGCCAATGACATATTAATGTTGTCCTCGACCATTGCCTCCTCCCATAAGCGAGAATGGAGAAGGAATCGGAATGGGTTTATGGTTGCCAGTTTAGTAAGAGTTGTTGCAAGTCTTGATTTGATTGAGAAGTGGGGTGGAAGAGTTGTTCCCCTTGTTAACCGGGTACCTACCGTGATCCCATGTATACTTATTTGGACAATCGGGAACATTGAAATACTTTCTCCCTTATCTGATGATTCATATGCCTGACCCCATCACAGGGAATGGAGGAGATTGTGCAGCCCAGAACAACCGGCTTAGTAAGGCATGTGCTGCATGTATACAGTTCAGGGAAGGAGTTGCAGAGTCCCCTTGTCTATCCCCACAATCGAGTCTTAAGTATTTAGACCGTCTCAAGAGTTTTATATTCTGATGAGGAAGCTATGGAGGTATAGGAAACCTCTCTCTACGATCATGTTTCACTTGGGTCTGTGGATCTCAAACATTCTCGCTGGGTGCAGTAATGCTGGCCTAAAAGGCAGTAACTAGTCATGCCAAATCCTAGATCAAAAAGAAAGATGTCAATAACCGGCATAGGTTCCTACGAATCAACCAGGCTTATCCAGACTCCCTGATTAGGGCAACCCTGCAGAGGACACCAGCAAGGGAACCAGTGAGGAGCTGGAGACCAGAGCAGAGCTTAACTGCAGGGACAGGACTTTCGCATGATCCTACGGTTGCTGCCAGGTCTTTTTGAAGGCCCTGGAAGCCTTGAACCTGCAACTTCTATGTTGCTTCATGAACTCAGCACACCTACTTGAAGTCTTTGCATATAGAAATATATTGCACAACTAAGGAGCTCATAGGCGAAATGGGCATCAGAGCCTGAAGAGCTACAAGGAGGCAATACTAGAGTGAGTAAAGGCAGCCGTGTACTAGGAATCGGCAGGTAACGTGGCTGCTAGGAGAGCAAAACTACTTAGGCTTCAGCAGAGGAGCACTGACCCATTCCACTCTTGCTGACTAGCAGAAAAGAGTTCTTGGACAGAATTGGCAGACTCACTCATATTTTTAGCTTAAGTCAACCCAAGTGGGATGGGTATGACAAGCTGTGGTCGCTGAGCTAGTCATGCCTAGAAATTCAAGGAACACCTCCTGGCCATGGCCGATGAGGCTGAAGCTTTTCTCTGGTTGCTTGTGGTCTCGTGCAGAAGAGATACAACCTAGCAGTTCTGGCTGGAATACCTTTTTTTTTTTTTTTTAAATGGGCACAGGCCTGGTTTGCATATGGTCTTTCTGATGGTCTGGAGGATTTCCCAGATGAATGCCAGAGGTTATGATTCATTTAAAACCATCCAGTTATAGCACTCCTGATTTATTTGGCAGGTTGAGGAGGCTGTTGAAGCCGCACCAGCGTGTGAGGTTCCAGGAGACACTGGAACTGTTTGAGTGAGGGGGGCGCTATATTCGTTACTGGGCCCTACATTCTTGGAGCAGGTGGAAATGGACTAAGCCTTATACTCTTGGATTGAATTATAGCTTGTGAAAATGGCTAGCTGGGCGCCAAATTGCTGAGCTTTAGTTGAGGAAAAAGCAGTTGGGTACTTTATCTTTGTGAACCTGAGAAAGAAGAGGTGCTAGGTACTTGTTATATGCTCAATCCTCTTCAAGTAATCCAAACAAGCCAGTGAGTATTTTTCTTCATTGTTTGCTTCATATACATCTGGGTATTGTAGAAAGCCACAGCACTCCACCTCCTCTCTTGATCAGCTCTCCTTCCGTCTCCACATCCTAGAACTCATCTACATAAGCTGGTCACGTTCCATACATTCTACAACCCCACCAGGTCAACGCAACACCTCACATCTCCAACCTGCCCCCCCCTTCCACCATCAAAGAGAACCAAACATTGAGCTACAATCCCTTGAACTTGGCTATCACATTCAAACTTCACCATTGTGCATCTTGCCATCACACTGGATCTGGTGACTTTGGATACTGTAATCGGACTACTAAACCTCAAAGCACCTTTAGGTACACCAAACTATAATTTAAGCTTGACTATATCACCCAGTTTGGCCCACAGATAACCTGCTCCCTTCTTCAAATTGTATCTTCATTTTATTCTACTTGCTTTCCACTATCCCAAAGTTCATACTATCATGTGTTAACCTTCCTCTGACCCAATATGCTTTCCATCCACTCATGACCGCTCACATTTCCGATATCTTCCCCTCATGAACTCGGATGGTGTTTTCCCTGTACTGTAATGTTTCCTCACTCTATGTGCGCACAACATTGCAAGCATCTCCTGATGTATGTCCAGACTTGTGGTTTTACAGAGCTGAACCAAATTCTTAAGTACCCTGTTAAATCTTTATACTAACCGTTTGCTTGGGGATGATCTGAAGGTGCGTTTGTTTAATATCATTTTCCTCCAATAATCGCACCATCGTTATGGATATAAATTGTGTTCCATTATCCACAATCAGTTACTTGGAACACCTTCGCTTTGGAAAATATCCTGCAGAAATGTAATCACTTCCGTAGTAACTTCCCTCACACATCTTACCTCATGCCAATGGCTATATTATTATTTAAAATGTTAATTTCTTTTTGCGCGGACCAAGCTTCAAGAAGCAGCAGTGCTTTACAGAGCTATACAACAGTACGGATGCATAATGGCGCACTTTTCAGAGGTAACAGAACAGATATACAGCAGGCGGGTAGGATACAGAGGGGCACAGCTGTACTGCGATACAGGGAGGAGAAGAGCTGGCAGCAGCTAGCAAGGTCGTGTGAGGGGCGATCAAGACCAATTCGTTTATTTTCTCCACCCTTACTCCATGAAAAGGTCCTATTATGTCTGCAGCTACTCTTGCCCAAGATTCCGTCTGCAATACCGAAGGAACTAAAGGTGGCATCCTAGTAATGAATACTAGTAATAATGAATCTCACTACGAACAAATTCCCTGACATACCTGTCAAGATCTCCTATCCATGCCGGGTCACCAATAATGTTCCCTAGCCAAGCACTTTGTGTCGGTCATCCCTGAATGCCTGACATGGGCATTTGCAGTGACCTCATCTCGATCTCTGTGGGGGTGGCACTACTCTCTGCCCTTGCCTCAATATTCCTCCTTCTGTAGATAGTTAAGGCACAATATTATACAGTTTCACTTCTTTGATCTTTTTTTTCTGGGGTTGTGTCCAACCCTCCCTCAAATACTTGCATACTTCCTGAATTACATTGTCAATTTCTTGTTCACACCAATTTTCTTCCGTTATAGCACTCCCCGCCAACACGCATCTCAGCAACAGCTTCTTCCTTTCCTTTTCCCATTGCTGGTAACCTTGATAAGAAATCTGCAATTTTATTACGTTGACCCTCTTTAAATTCTATTTCAGAGTTGTACTCCATCAATCTTGATGGAATTCTGAATAATTTAGGGCGTACCTTTTCTGCACCACCCCCACTTCGTACTTTAAGTAATGACTTGCGGTCTGATGCTTGTGGATTTGCTTGGAATCACATGCTGTGGATATTGTCCGACATCTAGTGGTAATCGCATCTTTTTTTTTTTTTTTTCAAAGCTCGAAAGAGACGTCGACATGGGCATGAGTGTAACATTATCCCTAACATGACATTTAGTGTACCCAAATTCCTTCATGCGTTGAGGTCCCACAGATTGTTTTTTTCCGCCAACCTAGTTGGTCGCTTATGCAGAGCTAGATAGTTTATATAGCCTATCTATTCCCACAGCCTACAGTCATTTTGTCAACTTCAACCATCGTGACGGCTGTATCGTGGGTTTCCCGCTCGCCGACGCCTACATCTACAGCTGCTCGCCGACTGAGCACGTGGCCTCGGCCCTCAGGCCTGGCTTTTATGGTAGGGAGACCGGGGCCCTGTTTTTTCTTCTCTCTGAGAATGCATTTCTTTCACCCCTCTCCTTTTTTTCTTGGTCTGGCTGCCGCTAAACGCTGCTATGGAGAGGACTCCCTTTAGTTCTGTCCGTCTTGTAACAGCAACTTTCCCTGGAAAGGCACCCATCGCCAATGCAACTGGTGTGTTCCTCATTAACACGGAGAGCGCTTGTGTAAGGCCTGTAAACTTTCTGCCTAAAACATTGAAAGATGGGCGAACTCTAAGCGGTGGGCGGCCGAAAACCTTTCCCCGCTGTCGCCTCGGACGAGGGATCCGTCGGTAGCCATGGCTCTGATTCGGAAGCCATCAACCTTTCTGCTGAGTCTACGTGCTTCCTTATGCCCGTCTCTGATCTGCAGACCGTCGGCACTGCTATGGGGAAGTCGCACCCTGACGACAAGGGCACCCACATGCCACGTGTACCTAAGCACACAACCCATAAGACCTCTTTGCATTCGTCAAAGAAAACCTCAATGCCCGTAGGCCCGCTGAACACTTCGGCGGTGCCTTCTGACCCTCGCGCTTCGGCGTCCTCCACGCAACCACACCTGCGGTATGCGAATGGGTTTAAAACTTTCTCTGTAACGAGCGGTTCCCTTAAAACTCCCACTGTCGACCTGCCGCCCAAAGGCGCTCTAACGGCAAAGGACCTGGTGGTGTTGCCAAACGCGGCAGCGTCTACAATTGCGCCAAAATCTACTACATCATTGATGATGCTTCCGAAGCTCTGCGAGAAGCTTTCAGTTACCGTTTTGACGGGGGGGGCTCCAGGGAGACCCCCTCTTCCCGGGTGACTATTCTGAGGCCCCCAACCTCTTTCTAAGGCCTTCTGGGCATCCCTTTCCACCCCCTGACCCTTCAGTTCCCTCAAAACCCAGACTCGGATCAGGGGGATAACCAGGGATCGTGGCACACACCGACGCATAACACTACCCCAGACGTCATCAGTCTGGATACCCCTACTCCTCTACAGAGAGATTTGTTGCCAGTTGAAGACCAAATACAGTTTAACTCCCTCCTTTAAAAAGAGCAGCCAACCATTTTTAGATTGCTACGCACAGTCGCTCCTGACACGGACTTCGTGGAGGACATCCTCAAGGAGAAAGCTCTGGTTAGCCAAGCCATTCCCTTATTAAATTCCATTAAAAGAAGCCCAGCTCGTTCCTTACTGTCTCCTTCCCTTACACAGGCTGTTAACTCCCATGTGGAAACATTGTTTTGCCCAGCCCCCTCTTATCCTCTCTACATTAGGGGCCACACCACACCGGACTCCTTGGTCGTAACAACACTTGGAAGCGGGCAGGGTTACTATCCTCGGCAGAAGCCCCTCCAGACAAGGATTGTAAAAAACTTTGCCCTTGGTAAGTGTGTGTGTCACCTCCTCTGCAGCTTACTCCATGAGTATTGCTTGTTGGCTCTTGTTGCCACGCTGTTTGCGAGCTATAGTGATGTTCAGTGGGGCCTAGTACAGGATGGCCTTCAGGAAGTTCCATAGCCTACACGATAACGCCTGCTGGCAGTCGTGGCCGAAGGTAGTTAAGTTACTCGGGGATATCCTGAAGAATACTCTGGACCCGGCCGAAACCATAGGGCGCATCCTTGCCCAAGGAACTTTACTCATGCATGCCTGGTTGAAGAACTCTGGTTCAAACCTGAACACAAGCCTCCTTAATTAACAAGCCTTTGGAGGAATCCAACCTATTCGGGAAGGTGGCCGACGACGCCCTGGAAAAGCAAAAAAAGGTGCGCGAGGCGTTCATGTCACTTTGCCATATTTCAGCTAAACCATTTCACCAGCTAATGCCTGCCAGTCCTTGCATGGCCAATCCTTCTCTCGCTCGCCCCAAAAGCAGTATGGCTCGGGGGGTGCCCCCTGGTCCTCTGGACAGGGCTCCTCCTGCCAATTTCCAGTATCGGCAAAGAGGCTCTATGGGCAAGAGCAGAGGTAGAAACTCTGCTTCCAGAGGATGCCCGGTCTCCAACTCCAAGTGACTCCTGGTTCGGGTACCCTCCCACGCTTCCCCAGTCGGGGGTCGCCTGTCACCATTTATCCACACTTGGGAGGGGATCACATCAGATCAGTGGTTGCTAAAGACAGTTGCCCACGGGTACTGTGTTCCTCCGACCGCCTCGCTACCACCCACCAAGAAGCAGACGCCTGTCGCCAGAGCACATGCACAGCATGCTGGAAGAAGTTCAGGTCCTGCTGGAAAAGGGCACCATTGAAGTTGCCCCAAGTCTCAGTGTACTTCCTTGTACCCAAAAAGGTACATATCCTGCGAACAAGTATGTCAAACCTCAAAAGTTCAAGATGACAACTCTTCAGGAGGTAATCTCCCCCTGCTGAAGCAGGGGGATTACATAGCCACATTGGCCATGAATTATGCATCATGAATTATGAATCATGATATAGGACACCCACTATCAGTTCAAGCTTCTCCCCTTTGGCATTGCCCCAAGGGTGTTCACAAAGGTACTGGCGGTAGTAGCGGCTTACTTGCGCAGGCAGTCCACCCCATTCTATCCCTACCTTGATGACTGGCTCATAACAAGGAATTCGTATGGAACATGCCTGACAAATACCCAGAAGATGGTAGATCTCCTCTTCAACCTAGGATTCTCCAACAAAAAGAAATCCAGCTTGACCCCAGCCAAGTCAACATTTTCTGGGTGCTCTAATTCGAGCAGAAGACTGGCTTGTCTTCCACTCCGAGAGGGTCCAAAACATGCTGTTCCCAGATCCCTCACTATAGAGCCAGTGACCAAGTGACCGTACGCAAGGCCATGTGGTTGCTGGGGATGATGGCTTCCCAGCGGCCGGTGGGACGAACTAGTGGTTGCCTTGACCGCCCCCGTTCAGTCTCTGCAGTGATGGTCAAGGGAGAACCTTCTATAGGGAAAATACTTCACCACCCCCGCAGTAGAGGCCACTCTCACCACCGGCTCATCTCTGTTGGGGCTCACCTCCTCACACAGCATGCGGACTCCAGCAGTAGCGTCAAATCAAATCAACCTGTTGGAACTGCTAGCTGTGTTGAAGGCTTTCCAGACACACCTCCAGGGCAAGGCAGTTCTAGTCCTCACGGACAGTAACACAGCCATGTACTACTTAAACAAACAAGGGGACACGCACTCTCTAGGGCCATCTAGACCTTCTCAGAACATCTGGAAGTGGGCACTCAAACACAATATATTCCTCCTCTCAACATGTTCCAGGGGAACTTAACGTTCTGGCAGACGTACTCAGCAGAGATGACCCCCCCCCCTCCTACCCATAGAGCACGAGTGGACGCTACAAGAGGACATTTTACTCAACGTCTTTGCAGACTGGGGCTTTCCGGAGATCGACTTGTTAGCCACTCTGGAAAATGCCCAGGCTATGCCCCCAGAAACCCACAGAACCGCTCCAAGGGGGAACTGTCGCTGGATAGCATGGTAAGGGAGAGTTGCCTTCGCCCCTCCCCACCCCCGAATTCCCCTTCTAAACAAGATAGTGCACAAGATGCACCAGGAACCAGTCATGATCCTTGGTACTCCCATCTCATGACAATGTCAGTCTCACCCCCCTAGGAAACTGCCATGCCCTTACAACATGATGTGCCACTATCTGGGATTGACACTACATCCATGCCCCCAAACATTCAACTTAGAAACCTGTCTCCTAAAGTCAGAGTTTAGGCACCTGAAACTCCCCCAGAGTTGCATGGCCATACTTGGGCAGGCACGGAAACCTTCCACCAGACATTGCTACTCCAGTAAGTGGAAGCGCTTGGTTACCTGGTGTAATACCAAAGGTGTCAATCCTATTGATTGCTCTCGTAAAATCATTGTCCTTTACCTAACTCACCTGTTAGATTTCAGGACTGGTTTTCAATTCTCTAAAGGTCTACTTAGCCGCTCTTTCGGTGTACACCACGTCCCAGAGCAAGGTTTTGTGGTGGAAGATTCCTGTGATTAAATCCTTTATGGAGAGGGTAGAGCATCCACAAGCATGGACGTAATCGTATTTCTGATGATTGTATCTGCTTAGATTCACATGCGACTGCCCTTGCTCTCCTCTTGGAGTAGAAGGAACATAGACTTCTTTCACCTTCTGTCTTCTGTACTCGCTCACGCAAACTGTAAGGCTCCTCATGGCAGAAAAAAACGATGGAACCTCGGCGTGTGAGGGATTTTGGGTACACTACACGTCACGTTGGGGGATAGTGTTAGTCACGCCTATGTCCACATCCCTTTCGATCTTTGATAAAAAGATGCAATACTCTGTGATTACCACTAGATGTCAGACTATATGCACAGCATGTGAATCTAAACTGATGCAATCGTCAGAAATACGATTCCTGTGAGTAATGCATGTCATCTGTACGTAATGTTAAGCAATGCTCCCCACACAACATGCCTGTAGTGTTTTGCATCCCATGCCAATGCTGCTTTCAATAACTGAGTAACCCCTCTCTGTGACAATGTCTGTGAAGCAGAATTAAAGGTCACTTCACCCATTTTCACAGCCTCCTGTGTCGAGACTGCTTCCAAGCCCTTAATGCCGGCATCTACCATAATTGTCTTCCTTGTATCCATGTTTTCAGGGCAGGAGCTCCATTTGTGCACTACTTTGCCTTTTTCAAAAGCTACTTGCTGTCTCTCTAGCTAGCCACTCAAACGTCATCCCTTTACTCAATAGTTCCCTTAAACGTTCATCGATCAGCACAAAGTCTTCCATGAATTTAGTGTAAAATGTGCTCAAACCCCAAACCGATAGTAGTTGTTTATAATTCGGCTCTGGTGCATCAATGATGCTCCCGAGCAGTGATTCCTTCGGGCTAATACTTTTTTTAGATAGTCTGTCTCAAATATTCTACTTGTGTTTGATAAAATTTGCATTTTTGTCACTTAACCATCACGCCCTATTCTTTAATGTTTCTCAGCATGGGCGTAAATTTAGGGGGGGGATGGGGGTGTTTGTCCCCCCAACTTTCATGGCACACCATTTTGGCCCCATTCATTTGAATGGGGCACCTTTTCTGCATGTTCCCCCCCCCAACATTTTCAGCAATGTTTCTCCACTGTTTCCCAGTACTTGTCTCAACTTTGTTTCATGTTCCAGCACATCTTAAGTATATCACAATGTCATCTTGAAAATGTCATAACTCCTGGAATACTGTTAAATAACTTGCCTAATAATTTTAGGAAAACTGAGGCTTTTTGATGCTAGTCCAAAGGGCATAATATTGAATTTGAAGTACCCCTGGTGTAATGAATATTGTCAAGTGTTTGCTTTCTTATGTCAACTCAATCTGATGATATGCACTCCTTGGGTCAATAGTTGAACATATTGCAGCATCCTGGATAGTCTGTATCATTTCCGTTTTATATTAGGAAGTGGATGAGCGTCGACCACTATGCTGTTATTTAAACCTCTCAAATCTATGCATAGCCTAGTGGTACTGTTTGGTTTCATTATTAACACACTTTCAGTCTCCTCCAAAACTCCTTGCTTAACCATGTCTTTCAACAAGACTTTTTCAGATGTGCTTACTGTACCTTCATCCATCACTGCTCTCTCCCTTCAGTCTTTGCTGATGTTTGTTCTCTAAAACCTGTTTCATGCAATGTGACCCATTTTTCACATATATTGCATAATTTGTCAGTAGCCCAACATGTTTTGGACACAGCAACATAATCACGTGCTCCGCATTTATAGAATCTAATATTTGCTTTCTTCTTTTCTGTATATTCTTTATTTGAGGGTCTTCCTTTGTCTCCCTTGTTTTCTGTTACACACACACTTGTGTACATGCCTCCATCAATTTTATGTTCTGCTATTTTTCTGCATGCTTCAGATGACCTTTCTATGCTTTTTTGCAATGCGTTTAACTTCCAAGTTGTTGGTTCTGGTTCTTCTCCGTATGTAGTCATTGTGTGTGCACCATGAATTGGTCTCTCAATACTTAAATTTAAGAATTATCAAAAATTGCCAAGTGTTGCTATACCGCTCCATGCTTACCACTACTTCCTCATATACATTTAGCCCTTCACCTGCCTGAGCTTTGAGTATGGGAGGGAGGTTTCTACACACTTCCTGCCCTTACAACCCCATATTATGGATAAATGTGGCCTTTTATTAGAGGCTAATAACAAGCTTCCATCGACCGCTTCTAGATACGTGTCAAATTCCACCTTGTGTGACAGGGCTGTCCGCATCTTAAGTTGGTCTGGTCTGAGTTTTAGTAGTTGGAGCAAAAGCACAGTTCTCCAGCATGGGGTCTGGCATGGATTCACATGCTCATGAATATTCTGCGTCAGACTGGGAATCCTTGGTAAAGAATAAACTTCAGTTTAGTTTCTAAATGGTCTTTCTCCTATAAACCAATCACTTAGCTCTGGGTCAAACTGCCCATAGCCAATGACTGCCCTCTACCTAAACCCCTCCTCTGGCAGCCATCTTCAGATTTTTACTGCACCTTCAATTGTTGGGAGTGCTCGAGTTTTGCTCTTCGAGCTTCCTTGCAGTTTTTCGCTTTTTGACAGGAAATGTCTATTTTTTGGTCAATCGAGCCCTTGTGCTCCATCGCTATTCTTCCGATTTAATGGGGGACCCGTTATTCGGCATCTTTCATCACCCCTCAAGGGCAGAAATCGTCACGTGTTCTTCTTGGAAGCTTCCAGAAGCTCCTCAGGCCTACACCGCGCCGAATCATGTCGGAGAAGGACGGAGCTTCCCTCTTCAAGCTGTGGTTTGCGGAACGTCTATTCGGATGATAAGCATTCCCAGTGCCTGTATTGTCTACACCCGGCTCATAAAGAAGATTGAGATCTGCTGTGGTTTCTCCAAACGCACCATGAAGGATCGACACGTCTGGTTGGTGGTGTGGCTCCAAGCCAGGGCCTCTACCCCGGGTGCTTTTCAGGGGCATGCCTCTTCCGGATCGAGACAACCTGAGCAAGCTTCTAAGTCTCTGGGGGGGCCCAACACAAAGCCAAGCACAGAGTCCGCTTCCGTCTGGGTCACGGCTTCTGCCACGGTCAGGGCGCGTTCATTGTCTCCATCTGCCTCGATCTCCAGCCACCGCTTCGGTTCATCGCCCAAGAGGAAGTCCGCTACCCCTGGGAAGCTGCAGGAAAAGGGTAAGGTTTCCAAGCCGCCTGTGAAGGCCAAGCAGGACAAGGTGTCCGAGCTTCACGTGGAGAGGGCCAGGATGGCCGCCCTGCCTGTGAAGGCCTAGGTGGTCCAAGCAAAATAATCCTCCTCGATCGAGATGGTGGTGGCCTCCCTTTCGAAGGCAAAAGGGGCAGACCCTGACCAGTGTGCCCCGGCGATGACCACAATATCTGTACCAGCCAGGTGAGTCTTCGTTTTAAGCAGATAGTAAAAACCCAGAAAAATAGGATGTCGTTCTGTCCGAGACCAACCCTTCAGGACCTGCAGAAAGTGGGGGGCGGGAGAACTCCAGGGCATGGACTTTTTTTTTTTGTCTGAGGAGGAGAGCCTTCCATCCACACCGTCCATGATAGGGACGACTACGATGAGGACGTCGAGACGGCCGCTGAAGGCGACGACTATAACATTGTCGATACAGATGGGGAGGACGATGTGGGCGCTGGGTCCAGTGATCTGACTCCCCAGGTGCTACCAAGAGATTTGTCACAGGATATCCTCTCGATGCTCCACACGTTAATGTTGGAGATTGAGAGGAGGTTGCCGAGGAATCATCAGCACCAGCGGCACCGCCGGTGACCCTGTTGACACCAGGGCCACCACCGGCGAAGAAGACACCCGACTCCTCCATTCCAACCATTGCTCCCCTCCCCCTTCCATCCCCTGGGGGACAGGGACGGATGCAGCGGCGACTCATACAGACGATAATGCAGGACTGGGAGACCCTGCATCACCGGCACTGAGAGACTCTCCACCGGACGACGTGGGATCTTCCAGCTCACTCCAGAGGGAAAGTAGGAGGGCTTCATGTACCAACGCCGGGAGGAGAAGAGGAAGACTTTACTGTCTGTGCCTGTCCTGGATGAAGTCTGGGATGAAGGGCTAGCGTTACTGAAGAATCCTGCTTCAGCTCCAGCTAAGAGACTGGCTTGAGAAAAAGTACCGGGTGCCAGAGTCTGCGTCCAAGTGTCTTCAGTCTCAACTGTCGCCGCACTCTGTGGTCTTGGGCGGCCGCCAGGAAAAAGTAGTCGAGTTCATCGTCCTATTCATCCGTACCCCCGAACAACGATTGGAAGAAATTGGATACCATGGGTAGGAAGGTAATATACTCGGCGGTGATGATGGTGAAAGCAGCCAACGCCTTGGAGATCGTGGCCAGATGGGACCGGGAGCTTTGGTTCAAGATGGCTCCACTCCTGGATTTCCTACCCGATGACAAGCGGGTTCAAGCTTTGGAGATCCTCCAGGAGGGCGAGGTGGCGTCGGACCACGCCATCACAGTGGCACTGGACATTGCGGACACGGGTTTCTGCCAGATGGGCAGTGGGGATTACATCCGCTGCTGTGGCTGGCTCAAAGCCACCACCTTCAGGCAGGAGGTCCAGACGAGGGTCCTGGACATTCTGTTCGGGCAGATAGTCAATGAATCCCTCCAGGCCATCAAGGCCGACAGACATCCCGTGCCTTAGGCACCCTGCAACAACACAGGCCGTCCTCTCGTTCCTCAGGAGGAAAGTCTAGCAGGTCTTCGAAGGGGGCTCATCCTCTTACCGCCAACCCCCCGCCCCTGCTTTTCGACCCAGGAAGCCAACAGGGGTCGCTCCAAGGCCTTCGGAGGTGGCCCCCGTCGTCGTGAAGGTTCCAGGGCGGCACCCCTACCGCCAAGTAGGACTGAACAGGCCAAGACATCGGGCCCCCACCGCTTCAACACGGTGGGAGGCCGGCTGGTAAACTACGTCAGCGTGTGGGAGACTATCTCGACCGACCGATGGGTGCTAGACGCTCGCGCCCACAGACACACCTTGGCGTTTCAACGAAAGTGTCCCTGAATACCACTGGTGGCCCACAGGAACTACACATCCCTCAGCTGCTGCTGGAGGTTTGGGCCATGTTAAAGATGGGGGCGATAGAGCTGGTTCCAAAGCGACTCCAGGGTTTACTCGAGGTACTTTTTCGTGAGAAAGACCACCGGGGGGATGGAGGCCCATTCTAGACCTATGAAGACTAAATGAGTACATAAAGTCCCAGAAGTTCAGGAAGGTCACGCTGCAGCACTTGCTCGGCTAGCTGGAGGAGGGAGACTTTGTCGTTGTTGGATCTAGAGGACGCGTACTTCCACGTCCCCATACACCAAGGACACCACAAGTTTTTACACTTTGTCGTTCAAGGGAAGCATTACCAGTTCAAGGCTCTTCCTTTCGGACTGAAGTTAGCACCCAGAGTCTTCACCAAGTGCCTGGCTCCGTTGGCGGCCCATCTACGACTGCTAGGGATTACCTGGGCGACTGGCTCATCCGGGCCAGATCAAGGGACATCGCCGTTGACAACACAGCAAGGACCGTCCGCCTACTGACGGAACTGGGGTTCTCTGTAAATTATGCAGAGTCCTGCTTGACTCCATCGCAGGGCGCACTGTTCCTGGGATCCAGGCTCGACAGTGTCCTGCCTGGCATCACCGTTGGAGGAGAGGATATCGGCCATCCTAGGCAAAGTGCAACAGCTGTTGGCACCGAGGATCGCCGCAGTGAGGACCATCAAGTCTCCACTCAGTATGATGTTGTCATGCACATACCTGATTCGGCTTTGCAGGTTGCGGATGCGCCCTCCATACGTCCAGGTGTCCGGAGGCAGAGGCTTCCAGGACAGGATCACGCTCGACGAGGAGTACCATCGAGCGATAAGGTGGTGGGGAGTGCACTCCAATAACACTGGAGGCACGGGACTTCCAGAGTCCCCTGTACCAGGAGAGAGTCGCGAGAGACTTTCCTGCAAGGATGGGGCGACCACACTGGACGTCTTCACGCCAGAGACCTGTGGCTGCGGGAGGAGAAGGCGCTACACACCAACTTTCTGGAACTATGGTCAGTGTTTTGGGCCCTCTAAGTCGTTTCTGCCGTCCCTCAAGGGCAAAGTGGTGAGGGTCTTCAAGGACAATACCACCACAATGTATTACATCCGGAAACAGGGGGCACCAGATCCCCAGCGCGCTCCAAGGAGGCACAGGACTTCTGGGATGTTCCTCATTCCTTTTCACCAGGCAGGAGTAAAGAACACAGTTGCCGACTCTCTCAGCAGGGAACTGCGTTCTTTCCACAAGTGGGAGCTTCGGCAGGACCAAGTGGATAACCTTTTCCTCAAATGGGGCAGTCCCCAGATCGATCTGTTTGCGACGGCGACGAACACCAAGTGCCGGAGGTTCGCCAGCAGGTTCCCCAAGCCGGGGAGCATGAGGGATGCATTCTCATTCCCTTGGGAAGGCCCATTCCTGTATGTGTGTCCCCGTCCCCCCCCCCACCGCCCACATTACCGTTGCTTCAAGTCATCAATCAACTCAGACGGCACCAGTGCAGGATGATCCTTGTCGCACCAGCTTGGCCGACGCAGATCTGGTACCGGGACCTTCTCAGCATGTCAGCCACCCCTCCAGTCAAGCTGGCGGTGGTCGCGGATCTGAACCACGACCCTTGGTCTCTCAACCTGAAGGCCTGGCTCCTGCAGCATTCGAGTTCGGGGGCTACGATACTCGCCAAGGCCAGGGCGTCATCTAATTTAAAATGCTACGGATACAAATGGAAGTGCTTTGCAATTTGGTGCTGTTTGCAGAAGATCAACCCTCGAGGGTCACGGCCCCTCAAGTACTTCCGTTTTTACTGTCATTGGCTAAATCACGGCTGGCTCACGCCTCCAACGTTCATCTGGCTGTCTGCACTGTGGTCGCACCGTCTAGTTAAGGAATTCATCAAGGGACTGTTCTGCTTGTTCCCGTCAGAGAAGGCTCCGGCCTTAGGTGGTGAGATTCAGGCTCTGTCATGCAAGCGGCCTTACTTGACTTTTCATGAGACGAGGGTGGTGCTGCGCACGCACCCCTCCTTCATGCGCCAGCTGAAAGGTCTATGCACTCGCTGGATGTGGCTAGAGCGCTGCACTCACCTACACACGGCCGCCCACTTCTCCCCTGAGGCCATTACATGGATTAGATCTTTCCTTGATGGCAGAACCATGAGGGTTTTTTCTCCCACAGATGCTGCAGACCCCATACCAATCACCTGTGGCGTACCACAGGGTTCCTGTGTCTCCCCTACACTGTATAACATATTTACCAAGCCTCTTTTCGATGATCTGGATCATCTCGGTATCACCTACACTAACTATGCAGATGATACTCAGATCCTCCTTCCGCTTTCTGGAGATTATGGAAAGGATTTGGCCTTGGTGAATAGTGTTTACATCATCATCCAGGCATGGATGGCCACTCATGGACTATGCCTGAATGATGATAAAACTGAACTTATCACCTTGGGCACCACTGCCAGCCTAAATAAATTAAGCCCAGCCTACTCATCCTTCATGATCGATGGCAACACGATCAAAGTGGGACACAAAGTCAAAACATTGGGCTTCTACCTTGACTCCAACTTCTCCTTCAACAGACAGGTGAACTCACTAGCCTCCTCCACGGCTTACATGTGTAAATTGATCCGTGCAGCCAAACCTTTTCTATCCGATACCAGCTGCCTGACCCTGGCCAGAGCCCTCATACTATCCCGCTTAGACTACTGTAACGCGCTTTATCTTGGGTCATCCAAAGCCACCACCAGCAAACTACAAATCCTCCAGAATAATGCACTCCGAGCAGCACTGGGCATCTCCAGAAGAGACCACACCACATCACAGCACACAGACCGCAGAACAACTGGACCCCTATCGCAGACAAAATCTCTCTAAAAACTGCTTCACTCACCCACAAGTCCCTCAATAACGCGGCCCCCATCTACCTGACCGACAGATTTCACAGACAGACATCCTTGAGACCGACAAGGACAGCATATAGAGACTGCCTCTCCGTCCCTAACTACAAACGCTCTACGATAGGAGGCAACAGCTTCCCAGTGAAAGCAGCTAAACTATGGAACTCCCTACCACCCACTCTTAGAATGGACTTACCCTACCAAAAATTCCGTTCCAAGATGATGTCTTGGCTGAAGACAGCCGCTGTCTAAACAAACTGAGCTAGGTTCTGCTCCTCCCTCTTGTCACTTGGACACACCGGACACACAATTGTTAACTGTATATATGTATATATTCTTGCTTTTCTTCCATCATTTCTGTGTATATGCCATGTATATATTTTATTGTCTGCAACTAAGCTTTGAGTTTCTGGAAAACTTCTCAGCTTTTTGTGACCTTTGGTCCTGTGAACCATGGGAAGGCCCTGTCCAAGGCTTCCATTTCCAGGTGGCTCTCCGGCTGTATTACTCACTGTCACCGGTTGGCAAACCGCCCCTGCCTGGTCGCCCCCGAGCCCATTCTACAAGAGCGATCGCTGCTACTACGGTGTTCCTGTCTGGTGTGCCCCTGCTGGACGTTTGCAGGGCTGCTACGTGGAGGTCTACACATAGCTTCACGAAATTCTACTGCATCGACGTGGATTCCAGAGAGGAGTCCAGAGTCGGCTAAGCAGTGCTGCGCAACCTGTCCGCTTGAAGGTGAGCCTGGTGAGGAGGTAGGAGATTGCTTCTGTTGAGCCTTTCCACCTCCTGTGGTTGTGCATGGGTGTACTGCTATGTATTCTTGATTCCTAAGCATGCGATTCCATGCTAGACTCCATGCTGGAGAAATTGTTCTCCAGCATTGGTCAGGCATGGATTCTCATGCGAACCCTCCCAACTGCCCCTCTGCGGCTCTTCTCTTGGTCCTACTGCCACTTCACGTGCTATCAAATCTGAAGATGGCTGCCAAAGGAGGGGCTTAGGTAGAGGACAGTCATTGGCTAGGGGCAGTATGACCCAGAGCTCGGGGATTGGTTTATAGGAGAAAGACAGTTTAGAAAGGAAACAAACTGTTTTTTCTTTACCGAATATTCCCAGCCTAATGACAGGGAATATTAATGAGCATGTGAATCCATGCTGGAGAACAGTTACATGCAAGTAACTTGGTCCATATCATTTATTTTATTCTTGGGGTATTTATAATGTGCCTATACACAATGTGTTTCGAGGCGCCACAGGTGGGAGAACAGGGAGGAACAAAAAACGATCCTACTAGGCCTTGTGACATTCCGATCGTGCAAGTGCAGTAAAGAGAAGTGTAGGGAGTGGGAGTGCCGGTCAGGGCCGGAACGGCCCTTGAGAAAACTGGGGAGGCTATGGGGGGGAAGCAGTTTGTGGATCTTCCTTCCCCTGCACTCTTTGTGCGAGGTAAGGGGCTACAAGGGTGCAGGCTTAGCCTGGCTAGTGTGTAGGGGGGGCGGAGGGTAACTGCAGGTAGCGGGTGGTAGGGGGGGGGTCAGGGAAGACCAAGTACCATGGTAGACTGGACTAGGGCGGCCTCTTGCCCTGTAAGATTCTGAAGGAACCAGGCAGCCAGTCAAGAGGCAGAAGGGGTGTATAGCAGGGAAGGGGGAGAGGGAATTAAGAAGAGAAAAGGAAGGTCTTGAGAAATGCTGGAACTTAAGGGGACCCGGCTCAAGTCTAAGCGGGGCAGAGAGGCCATTCCAGCATGAGGCGCCTGCGGAGGAGAGAGATCTACTCCCCACTCTTTGCTTGGAAAAGCATCTGATCTGCAGAGTTAGAGCTAGGCGGCCGAAGGGTTTCTAGCAGTGAGGTATTAAGGGAGAGAGAGTTGGATGTAGCGGGGCCCCAGGACCGAGAAGGCCTTGTGGATGATGCAGACTGTCTTGAGCCTGATCCTCGCAGAAACCGGTAGCCAGTGGAGAGATTTTAGGGCTGGGGAGATGCGGTCCCTGGGCTTGAGGCCAAGGATAAGTATTGCTGTCCTGGATTTGTTGAAGGGTGGGGGAATGGGGGGGGGGGAGTAGTTGGGCAGATTGAGGAAGAGGCTTTTGCAGTAGTCCACTCTGACTTGGGTTCAGTATATGGCTGTACTGTAGACCTTGTACTTGTCCATTTTACTGGAACATATATGCTCGGCAATGTTGTCTCTGTGGGTTTATTATTCAACTCCTCTAGTCTCTTCCTTCCTCTGGCTATAAATGGCCATACTGTGTCTGCTATCAGTTGTGCTCATGCAGAGATTTTCTCAGTTTGCTCTTGTCTTTATTGTTGTTGGAAATAAGGGTTTCTTATACAGCTGTTTCTGTTGGCTTTCTTCCAACTCTACTTGTCTTTCCACGACATCCACTTCCTTCATTTGGATCTTTACTTTATTTATAGTGAGATTTCCTATAGTAGGCAGTCTTTTATTCTCCCATGCTTGGGATTGTGGTTCTGCAGCCATTGACACTAGGCCTGGTGTATGTGCATTCAATGTTTGCTTACGTGTGGTTGTCAGTAACCTTTTTTCATTTTTCTCCAGCATGGGGTCTGGCATGGATTCACATGCTCATGAATATTCCCCGTCAGGCCGGGAATCCTCGGTATAGAAAAAATCAGTATCGGTTTCGTTTCTGATCTGTCTTTCTCAGTAGTAACCAATCACTGGTCTCTGGGTCATACTGCCCCCAGCCAATGACTGCCCTCTCCCCTGGCAGCCAGCCTCAGATTTTTACCGCACGTTCAAATGTTGGGAGTCCTCGTGCTTAACTCTCGAGCTTTTGCTGCGTTTTCGCGCTTTTTCAGGAGATTTTCTCATTTTTTCGGTTAAATGGAGCCTCAAGCTCCACCCTTTCTACTTCCGATCAACGGGGATCCGTTTCAGAGTTTCTACGCCCCCCAAGAGTGAAGATTTCATCGAGTTACGCTTTTGGAGGATTCCAGAAGTTCCGAGGCCTACTGCAGACATGGCCCAGGAGAAAGGGAGCTCGACGCCCGGGAAGCTATTCAGGGCCTGCCCTGGATGCCAGCTTCAGAACGTTTTTCAAGGAGGACGAGCATTTGTTATGCCTCTACTGTCCAAAAACAACAGGGAGAGCTTATAAAGCTAAGCACGGTACGACCGTGTTTGTCCTTTTAACCGTTAACGGGATCACATGGGGTAACACAAAAACAACGGTTTTATAGGAAAAAATAGTATTCGAGGTGCATCGAATGTATGCCAAACAAATAAATAAGTTGAAGTGCTCACACTCGATTACATGAAAAGGAGGGCCACCTGGCTCGGCGTACCTAGCCCTAAGGAAGAACACCCTGACCCTAACGGGGTGCCTCTCCCTGGGTTGCGCGTGATGTATCGCCTACTAAAAAGATATAGAGGAGAGTACTGTCCCTCAACCTTCTATACTGGTGGCGGTGTCTGAGAACAGACACAAGTAGTCCAACAGGGACATCTAAAAAGTGGTAGACTTCAGCAGGTTGGGCAGCATGCAACAAAACTGTATATTAGATTTTGGGGCTGCTAAAATGTGTGGATACAACCTACCAAACAGGTCGACTGCTTATATTCCATCCAGAATGTATAACTTTAATGATTCCCGTAGGACATTGTGGTTGGAGTTTGGAGCAGTGCTGCTGGAGACACCACTGGAGGGTGCGATAAAAACAAACCCAGCCTAAGGGCTGAAGGGCTAAAAAAATGGCTCTTGTAAAAAGGGTGGTGTAGCTCGCTCTATTAAGGTGAGTGTGCTACAGTAAGCAATTTATTTAAGAGTGCAGTCTCTAAAGTTGGTGTGGAAGAGATCACGGGTAGGTCATGAGAGCCCTCATGACCAAGAAAGGTCGACCGGTTTCGATGGCATGGGAAATGCAAACCATCTTCTTCAGGACCGTGACTTGAAATGCAAGCAAAATTGCCAAATGTTCAGGTAAATGCTGAACAAGGGGATGCTGGTGTCTCCTCTTCGCAGAAATCTCTAAACATAAGGTCTGTTTAGGAGGCGAGGGATGACACTGGTTCGTTTAAATCATCATGCCGGTAGGAGGAATCAAAAAAACCCGCACAATTGGGTGAAAATGTGCCTATTAAGCTGTAACTGCTGGGCTCTGGAAGATCTGTGTGCTGTATCGAGCTGCTCGATTGTGCGGGTTTTTTTGATTCCTCCTACCGGCATGATGATTTAAACGAACCAGTGTCATCCCTCGCCTCCTAAACAGACCTTATGTTTAGAGATTTCGGCGAAGAGGAGACACCAGCATCCCCTTGTTCAGCATTTACCTGAACATTTGGCAATTTTGCTTGCATTTCAAGTCACGGTCCTGAAGAAGATGGTTTGAATTTCCCATGCCATCGAAACCGGTCAACCTTTCTTGGTCATGAGGGCTCTCATGACCTACCCGTGATCTCTTCCACACCAACTTTAGAGACTGCACTCTTAAATAAATTGCTTACTGTAGCACACTCGCCTTAATAGAGCGAGCTACACCACCCTTTTTACAAGAGCCATTTTTTTAGCCCTTCAGCCCTTAGGCTGGGTTTGTTTTTATCGCACCCTCCAGTGGTGTCTCCAGCAGCACTGCTCCAAACTCCAACCACAATGTCCTACGGGAATCATTAAAGTTATACATTCTGGATGGAATATAAGCAGTCGACCTGTTTGGTAGGTTGTATCCACACATTTTAGCAGCCCCAAAATCTAATATACAGTTTTGTTGCATGCTGCCCAACCTGCTGAAGTCTACCACTTTTTAGATGTCCCTGTTGGACTACTTGTGTCTGTTCTCAGACACCGCCACCAGTATAGAAGGTTGAGGGACAGTACTCTCCTCTATATCTTTTTAGTAGGCGATACATCACGCGCAACCCAGGGAGAGGCACCCCGTTAGGGTCAAGGTGTTCTTCCTTAGGGCTAGGTACGCCGAGCCAGGTGGCCCTCCTTTTCATGTAATCGAGTGTGAGCACTTCAACTTATTTATTTGTTTGGCATGCCTCTACTGTCTCCATGAGGACAAGACGCACAAGGAAAAGGACTGCGCGTTTTGTGGAAACATGTCGGAGCGGACCATGAAGGATCGCCACCTCCGTCTCGCCAACTGGCTGGAAGGTAAGAGGCCGCCAGGCGAGAAGAAGAAGTCAGAGCGGTCTTCTAAGTCCTGTGAGGGTGCTCCGGCGACGGGGGCCCAACAAAAGGCTAAGCACCGCGAGTCCGCGGGCACCGGGAGCGCCGAACGGTCCGGCTCCTTGGCTGCCAGGCAGGGCGCACCCTCCCCTGCGCCATCGACCACGAGCCAACGCTCTGGCTCGGGTAAGAGGAAGTCCGAGAACCCAGCAAAGCTTCTGGAGAGGCCCCGGTCGATCTCGAAGACTCCAGCAGAGAGGGAGCGAGGCTCGGACCCTCCCCCCAAGGTGAAGGCCCCAGGCGTACAGAAGGCGACGTTGGCCGTAATTCACCCTACTAGGACCTCGATTGAGGATGTCGCCGTGGCCCTGGCTCAGCCTGTGGAGGCTACACCAATGGAGGCGCCCTCAGGTACCAGAGTCTCCCTGCCACCGCGGAGGGAGTCGTCTTTCAGGCCCATCGAGAAGACCCCCACGAAAGTCCTCGTTGGAAAAGCGGGGGAGGGGGTGGTGGCCGTTGTGGATACGGACACGACCTCTGAAGAGGAGCTCATCCAAGTCGTGGAGGAGACCCAGCCCATAGGGAGAGATCCCGACGAGGGCGACGACGAGGGCAACGGTGACGCAGACGAGGCTCCTCAAGAGCCCTCGCTCCCGTCGTTTCCGGCGCCGAAGGACACCTCGGCAGCCATTTTGTCAACAATCCAGTCCTTATGCTCGGAGATAAGGACTAGGTTACCCCTTCCCCCGACGGAGGAGCCTGAGCCAGACCCGACGGAGGATCCGGAACCAGGACCTTCGGGGAGCCCACTGCTTAAGAGGAGGACGCATCCTAGGCCTCCTCTCCCGCCTCTGCGGCCTTCTCTGCCTTCCCCCCCGGTCCACTACCCACGGGGATGATGCAGGCATGGACACGACTACGATGGGTACGGATGACGGAGGGTTTTCGAAGGGTTTTCGGAAGACATCACAGCCGTTTGTGAACTTTGGACCTGTGAATCAAGGGAAGGCTCTCTCGAAGACTTCCATTTCCAGATGGCTCTCCGGCTCATCATGCACTGTCACCGGTTGGCAAACCGACTGTTGCCAGGCCGTCCGAGGGCCCATTCGTCCAGAGCGATCGCTGCTTCTACGGCGTTCCTGTCTGGTGTGCCCCTGCTCGACAATTGCAGGGCTGCTACGTGGAGGTCGATGCACACCTTCACGAGATTCTACTGCGTTGACCGGGATTCCAGGGAGGAGTCCAGAGTCGGCCAGGCAGTGCTGCGCAACCTGTTCGCCTAAGGTGAGCCTGGTGAGGAGGTAAGAGTTGCTTAATATTGAGTTGTTGTATTGCTTGATATTGAGCCTTTTGCCACCTCCCGTGGTTGTGCATGTGTATACTGCTATGTATTCTTATATTCATGAGCATGTGAATCCATGCCAGACCCCATGCTGGAGAAGGAACAAGTTACTTACCTGTAACTTTTGTTCTCCAGCATGGGTCTGGCATGGATTCACATGCGAACCCTCCCGCCTACCCCTCTGCGGCTCTTCACTTGGTCATACTGTCACTTCACGTGCTACCAAATCTGAGGATGGCTGCCAGGGGTGGGGCTTAGGGAGAGGGCAGTCATTGGCTGGGGGCAGTATGACCCAGAGACCAGTGATTGGTTACTACTGAGAAAGACAGATCAGAAACGAAACTGATACTGATTTTTTTTCTATACCGAGGATTCCCGGCCTGACGGGGAATATTCATGAGCATGTGAATCCATGCCAGACCCATGCTGGAGAACAACAGTTACAGGTAAGTAACTTGTTCCATACTCTGCCGACGCTGTCTCCGGCTTTTCGATTTGCTTGTTACCACAAGTGTATGCGTATTACTGATTACATCCATCTCAAGTTAATGCATTCCGTTATCAGATCTCCTAGGGACTGGAATTACTATAAAGGGTCTGGGTGCTTTTGTGGGTGTCATGCGTATATTAGGTGGATATACTGGGATTGGAACGCTTCATACACCAATAAAAAATGCAGTTCTGATCATTAATGACAATAAAATGATTAATTACACACATACATTATGCCCCTGTAGGTTAGGCGGCAGCATTTACGTCCAGGGAACTGTGACCGGCTCTCCAGTCTGATCTGCTTCATTCCCGAAGACATGCTGTGTCCTTGTCAGTACAAAATAAAAGTAAAATAAAACAAATTAAATCTTTGACCCTTCTCTTTCGATCTGTCCCTCGGCGGAAAGTTTAAAATCTTCTCAAATAGTTCTGCTGATGGTTAGAAAGTTCGATTTGCATCACAATACCGTGCAGGAGCGCATGCCTTTCTGTGCGGAATTTGCTGGGGCTCTGATGTATGTCAACATCGATCGGTCTTCCCACAAGCTCTGGAAAACCCTCAATTAGGTGGAAGAACACAGTGCTTGCCAACCGGCTGTCTTCTGGTGATAGGAACAGTTGCCCTGTCGTTGCTGGAATTTGGGACCGCTTGCTTTTCCCTTCACTGTGAACACTGTCTGTAATTTCCGTTTGCTTGGAGAGCCACTTGTATAACTATGCTATTTTGAATGATGCCAAGGCGTTCTGCATTTGCTGGATCTCGAAGAAAAGTTCATACGTCTGTCGTTCTCCCGACAAGTTCTGGGCACTCTTCGATTAGGCAAAAGAGCAATACGTTGATAAAATCATTCGCTTCCTTCTCCACTTGGGACGTTTGGCTTTTTCCTCGCTGTGCTTTGGAAGTAGGAGGAACTGCTCTGCAATCACAGTGAGAAATCTCCATAGTTTTTTCGTTTTCAGGATCTTTAAGAAAGTCAGTGACACTCGTGAGCCTCCCCACCACTGACTGGTACGATCTTGGCATTAGATCGAAGTAGGTCACCACAATTTTGGTGATGTCCTTACTGTAGGACACCATAAGTGATTCCGAACAAGGTTATCGTGCAGAAAGAGTCAGGATACTGTTTTGTTCTTCCAGCTTGTGTCCTCGATCAAAATTTCGCATGTTCTCTTTTCCTTATTAAGGCTTCAGTGTGCCTCAGTCCAAAGTTCAAATTTTCCAGGCGGTGTTGTGGTTTATAAATGCAATCGTGTCTGCATTGCTCCTCTGTTGTGCTACACATTAATATTGTCCACATATTGTAAAACACTCTCTAATGTAATATTGCTTATGTCTATCTGCAGGACTCTGTTAAAAATAGGAGACTCGCAGTACCCCTGGGGTAGCCTTGTGCTGTTCAGATGCATCTCTCTGAACATGAATGACGTCAGTTCTTGTGAGTCACGGTGCAAAGGGATTGAGAAAAATGCATTTTTCAAGTCAATCACAGTGAAATATTTTGTCTCAACAGGTATATTACATAGAATTGTATCTGGGTTCGGGACTAAAGGGAACTCGGCCTCAACAATATAATTTATCGGCCTTTGACCTTGAATTGGCCTCCAAGACCCCCCTTTTGATTTTTTGATAGGGTAAACCGCAGTGTTGCATGAAGACTCTGATGTCACTAAGATGCCTTGCTCCATCATAGCCGAAATTGTCTTAAAAATCCCTTCATCTGCCTCTCTGGACATGGGATACTGTTGTGCTTTTGGTAGAATTGCTCCTGGCTTCAGTTTAATCTTCACTTCTCCGACTCAATAGGCCTACGTCATAGGGTCCCCTGGTCCACACTGAAACAGGCACCTGGGCCATGTCATTCGCGAAATATTCAGGGCGGTTCTGTGCTAACATCATTCTCTGAGGCACTTCTCTTTTGATCATCTTCACCCAAAGGTGAGGCTCACCTCCACTGTTTCTCCTCCGTCTGCTTGTTCATCAAACAGATCGTCATCAGTGACGTCAATATATACCCCTCTTCAATGGTGATTACTGTGCACCATTGTCGGCCTTCATCATGACCATCGATCAAAACCACTTTCCCTTGTACTGCAGCTGGGTGTATCACCAAGGGAAATACTTGTCCCCTTTCCTCATGCATAGGTATTCTTGGACTGAACAAAAATTCATCTGGGGTCCGTTTAGTTTCAGTAAGGCCTGGCAACTCTGCCATTAGCACGCGCATTCCATATGCGAATTTTTCTGGCTCTAATGGAATGGCTCTCATGGCTGTGTGTCCTGTGTTTGCTCTAATCATTTCGCATACGTTTGAATAGTGCATTTCTGAAGTTGAGCAGAATATGCCCTCCGAGATTGTCCTATTCAGTTTTGTCATTAGATCTCGACCCAAAATGCTTACTGGGGTTTGTTGTGAATATAATAGAGGCACATTCATCTCACATTCTCCTATAGAGACTAGAAGTGCGTTTGTAAAGGGAACACGACTTGTAGCTCCTGTGAAACTGAGTATTTATAGCATCGCCCGACAAGGAAAACTTGTATACATGAACGTGTTGCACACATGTCAACTAAGAAGGAATATTCTTTATCCCCTATAACGATATCCACCCTTGGTTCACGGTGAGAGTCTGGTGGCACTGATGGGATAGAACACATCAGGGTTCCCAGTGAGCTGTCCTAGTCCATATATCATTTTTTCTCACCTTGGGCGAATGGACTTCCCCCATCGCCGGTGTTACTCCTCATACCAGGGTTCACGATCTGCTCTGTGCTCACTGTCTGACGGTTGCATTCTAGACTAGCTAGGCGTTTGTCTAACTTTTTGCCCGTGTATGTGGCGTGCAAGTATGTTGTCATATGTTGCAAAACTGCTTTAGATAATGACCCCCGCCCCCTGTGGCCAAGGCATAAACATTTTGTGGGCGGTTCCTTTAACCCATTCTGCACTGTATTTTGTCAGCTTAGGTGTATGCTTCGGCAACTGTTTGCACATGTGTGCTAATGGAGTTATGTCTTCCATGCTTAAATCTGTTCCCTTTCCCTTATATATATCTGGTCAATGCTTTACGTGACTTAACCAATTCTAACAATATGAGCGAGCACCAATCGCTGCAAGCTCCAATCCTGATTTTTCCACAAAATGTTACATCTTCTGTTTTACTCAATAAATATCAATTCGTGTGCTACAATATCTGTTATTTAATCGCGTAAATCTTATGTCAGTTCCTCTAAGGAAAATTTTGACTTATGACGTCACAACAATCAACAAATAAGACAGGCGTTAACAGACTAGACGAACTCCAGCTGGTCACATGTACTTCTGCCTCTAAAATGACCCCGACATGGAGTTTAAACGTATCCCTTTCACAGTGTCTTTAATCGTAGTGGTGGCCTATTTGTTCCCCTTTATTTGGGACTCTGGATACAAGTTTCTTCTAGCCGCTTGTATTAAAAGCGTAGGAATAAGGCGGATATCCTCTTTTCGGGTGTCCTCCCCGGTACCCTCTCTCTGTCTAATTTATTCTTAAATCCATATATATTCTACTTCTGACTATACATTTTGTTTTTTCCTGCTTCCCTCCGTTACCTTTTCCCTTACTTGTTCTAAGGCATGCACTTTGCCAAAGCATTAGTCTTTTTCATGCACCATTCGCATGTTTCCTCTCGGGGTCACCGCCTTTTCTCCCTCTCTTCTCCCGCTCAGCTGCCCGTAGGAGTGGGAAGGGGTTATGTGGGGAACACTGGTCCCTTCAGACCTCGTTCTGCAGATTTTATTTTTATTCTACCACTGTCTACGGGGAGCTTCAGTCTACTCATCCGAATGGCAAAGGACTTGTGATATTGGCGAGGACCGAGTTACTTTATGTCGACGGTCAATGGGTGTCTTTGTCTAATCGATAACCATCCTCTGCTACCAATTGTGCTCCGAGACCCCCGATCGGCCCATATAGTCGGAGTTTGCTCAGAAGCACTTTAAAACAAGATAGCAGCACCTGTGAGATGGATGGGGGTGCAGATATATACTTCAACACCAATCGGTAAGGAATTCAACTGTTTGGCAAAGGGAGTCTGTTTAACAAAAAAACGGCATTGGTGCGATCTTCCTTCTCGCTTCAACTCCAATTAACTTCATAAAAATCATAACATTTATACTGAAAACTCATCATTGACATGTAACACTCAAAAGTTGACATGCAATTCTATTGGTTCAGATAAGGTAAGTTTACTATATGTACTATATCTGAATATGGTAACGGAGTGAGGGTTTGGGTAAACACTGTCAGGTGGGCATCTAAGCCCTTCCTTCAAAAATGACTACTGCAGACGTCACTGAAAGTAAGACGTCCCATTGGTTCTACTAACTATAGGACCTTAGATTACTTAGTCCATTGTGATTGGGTTGGGACCAACCCCATGCATACTTTTTCATTTTGCTTAGCAGCATGCTGAATGGTTGGCCAGGTGCAGGGTGCCCCTCAACTCACCCAGCCTTCCTCCAATCAATCATCACTTTAGTGGCTATGTGTCAATTATTTTGCTGTGGTGGGCCTCGAGAGTGCATCTTCTGTCTAGATATCTTCTCCTGGCTCACAGCCATGCGTAGGTGTGGGGCCTTGCTTCTGTCTGTTCGGCTGGTCACGTGATTCAGACACAGTGGATTTGCCTTTTCTTCAACAATTTGTGTATTTAATTTTTTGTTCACTCGCCACCTGCCTTTGCCTTCTTATCTTACCCCTTCAAAGCAGCATATTCTGGTCCTTGCTTCAGTTAATTGTATCTACTGCTCGTTCATTTTGATGGATACGACCTTGGTTCCCTAGTCACGAGTTGCCTCTGCTGAGTTTTGTTTCTGCTGCTCAGCTCCTGATTCCGTTGAATGTGAAACCTTTCTCGAATGGCCTTAGTAATTTTTGTTTCTTCTTTTTGTTCAAAGTGGAAGTATACTTTATATAAAGTGCTTTGTTTGAGGTAGATATGTATATGGCGCTTGCTGAACTATCCCTCCACTAAGCATAGCAAGCAGCACGATTTTCTTAGCTTTCTTGCGGTTCCAAGCACATGTACAGGTGTAAACAGGTCAAATATCTTTGCCATGCTTACAGCTTAAGCTTCTTGCATTTGACATCGCTTTCACACTCTATGTTCACGATATCCTTGTTCATGGCGTTTCGTCTCTTTGCGTCATTCTCTGGTTGTCATTTCTTCTACATGTGAGTCAGTCTGGGTTCTCGTGACCTCACCATTTGTCTTCCATTATGACCTTTTTGGTTTCTTCAGGGACTGTACTCGGGCGATCTTCGGTTCGTCTCATTTGTTGATATGGCTTGCTCAATGGGTACCTTACTGTCCATTGTTTCCTCAGTACTGGTACTTCAATAGGCATTGTTATTCTGATAGGTACTGGGCAGAGCCCCACTGCGGCTCTCTGCTGGTTTATTTGCTTATCATGCGTCGCATATCTCGGTGTTGACGTTCCTGGTACTTCAAAATGGATGGTTGGAGTGCAAGCTGTATTTGGGTACTCCTCTACAGTTGCCCGCAGAATTTTACAAGAAATACAAAGACACGCTGGCCCGGCGATTGCTAGAAATATGAGAGGGGACGGTTACCACAGAGCCTATCGGATTCTGTCAAAATACCTATATTAAAACCAGGGAAACCGCCCCTTGAGTGTGGCTCCTACAGACCGATCTTCCCAATGAACAAGGACTCCAATTGTGACTGCAGCCTTGGCGAATCGGCTCAAGCGAGTCATACCTGCGCTAGTACACCCGGACCAAACGGGATATGTACCGGGGAGGAACACAACATGGAATCTGCGTAGACTCCATCACGTAGTAGATGGCACAAACCAGAAACCGGGAGAATGCGCGGTTGCGTCACTTGATGCTATAAAGGCATTTGATTCAGTTAATTGGATCTGGCTCCTGAGTGTGCTTGCCCATTTTGGGATAGGGGAGGGTTACATTCGTTGGATTAAACTCCTTTACTAGGGTAACATTTCGGAAGGGTGGAAAATTTGTAGGGATACAAAGCAGGGATGCCCACTATACCTGATGCTATAGATATATTTCTGATGCTTGTTAATCTGCTTAGAATCACATGCTGTGCATATGGTCCGACATCCAGTGATAACCGCAGAGTTTTGGCCGCTTGTCTTTCGGGGGACAGAAAGGGGACGTCGGCATAGGCATGTCTGAAACACTATCCCTATCGTGACGTGTGTAGTACCCAAAATCCCTCACGCGCCGAGGTCCCTCAGATTGTTTTTTTCCGCCCAGATAACTGGTCGCCCTATAGCGGAGCTCTTAATGAGACATTTTTTATCTTACCGAATTGTCGGTTATTCCCCGTTAAGTCACTTCGCCCATCAAGAACATCTTAGACGAAGACTACGGGGGAATCGTCTACGGCTGTGGGTTGCGGCGCCTAAGATCCGGCATTCGGACTTCCACATGGTCGGGCCTTCTGGCCGGCCTACACAGTAGGGAGAGTGGGCTCGGGATTTGCCATACTTTTATTATGTCTTTCCTCTTTTTCACTGCTTTCCTTTTTGGTCTGGTCACCCTTCCCTTCTGCTATGGAAAGGACTCCATTTAGATTCTGCCCTGTGTGTAGGGTCAGATATCCGTGGAAAGACGAGCACACGTCGTGTAACGCTTGTCTCCCCCTAGAGCACGACGAAAGGCGGTGTTCGGCGTGTAAACTCCTTAAACCCTTAAGGAGCGCCGGTTGAAGCGGTGGGCTGCGTACGAAATGTCACGCGTGGAGCCTCCCTCCCCTGCCGCGACACCAGCCGAAAGTGACGGGGGTACATCGGATGACCAAACGTCCAACGCAGACGTTATAGACCTTGTGGCGGACTATTCTAGGGCCGCCGTCCCCGACCCTTCCAGGCTCGACTACGGTCTTGCTACAGGGACCACACCCGGCGACAGGGGCGTAAAATCGCACCGCACAAAGCACACAACACAAGCGCCCTCCTCGACGACTTCGTCGAAGAAGGCAAAAGCGCCAACGGGTCCACCGGAAACTTCGGCGGTGCCCACGGATCGATCTGATCCAAAGCCTTCCCCGCATCCGCAGCAGCGCATGACGACTGGGCATAGCAAACATAACGAGGGCGCTACTCCCCAAATTACACGCGCTGAGGTTTCCGTACAAGAAACTTTGGCGGTTTCCAAGGCCCGTACAGGCCCGAAAACTACGAGTAGGCCTCTACCCCAGAAGCCATCCGCTGGCCCTTCTGGAGCCGCGGAAGATATTTTCACTGCCGACACATCAGAGGAGTTGTCTCCCGAAGATTCGGTGACTATCTGTAAAAGCATCAATAGGATTGCTACGGCGGTGGGCCTAGTACCGGTTCTGGCCACAGTTATGGGCCAATCTGCCGAAAAGTTTTCCACTGATTGGGAAGATGATCCCGAAGTCTCTTAAGAAGAAAGCCAGGTACCCCTCTCAAGCACCCTGAGGAGATCCTCTCAACGCCTTAGGACGGAGAGCACGGTTCCTACTCAGCTACTCCTATGTGCGAAAATGGGTTGCCCCACCTGCATCAGCCATTATTGGGTTTTAGGAGTGAGGCCCAATGTATTGAGGAGTTCTGGGCAGGAGGAAAAAAGTAAAGTTCCATGGTGCTAGCTTTTCAGTTACCTAGATTTTATTTTGAAGGGTAATTGGCAGGCTGAGGAGTCAGAGAAAAACATTAATAGGACTCACTTTATTTTGTTTCCCTATGGAGCGTATATATGATGTCCAGATTTCTGATGAACTGCCACGATTTCTTTACAAAGTCATTTATGTTGAACCAATGACCCTACCTTGCATAGGCTTGGGGTTGTGTTTTTTTTTGATTGTGGCAAACTGCCCTAGCCCACATTTAAACCGTTTTTTTTTTTTTGTCCCAGCCGCCAATGTTAAGGAAGCGGGGGGGGGACCCCTCGCCCCAGACCTCTCGCCCCAAAATACCAAACATGGGGAGCGGGGGGGGACACCCCTGCTCTCCCTGTTCAATATTTTGGAAAGTACGCCGGCAAAGTGCGCCGAAGGTCAAATCGCAAGTGAAAAACAAGCAAATGTTGCATGCGAGCAGACCTTTTCAAACACATTGGCTAATTCCCCTTGCATATAGTTGTCTTCATTATATTTTCTAACTATAAGCTTTTTGACCCTCAACCACCACTTGCGTTAACAATCTTTCCTCGGATATACACTTGATACAGTTTTCAAGGTTTTTTGATTTATTGTCAGCTTGTGATTGTGTGAGCCGTCTCATTATAGGGAACTGTTGCTTCTTAAAATATGTGGAGGATTTACAATTTTACTCAACCCATGTGCATATTTGTTTTGTGTTATCTGACCGTGGAAAAACCAAGATCTCTGGGATTAACCCAGTTTCCTGATATACACGGTTACTACCACAGCCCATCAAAATAAAGGATATGCTGGAGGGGTGGGGATAAACCTGCACTCTGTATTATCAGTGTTCTGTACTCCAGATAAATGAAGATCCATCATGCTGAAAGAATAGTTATTCACTGTAATTTAATTCCAAGATTATCGCCATTAAATTAAACCATAGTCTAACCTTCCCAGTGAGTAAAAGAGAGTGAGATCCCTTATGTATAGTTCTCCATTGCTTCACGAATAGGCTCACGCTTTATAAATCTCGTCTGTAGGAAGATCATTCCCTAGCAGTATGCGAAAAAATAAACTTAGTGTTACTTTGATTTGTGAAGGGAATGTTGAGTAGCTTAGGTGTTTTACAATGATCCAGGCTTTAACAAGCTTGCCAATCTTTCTACTGGTTTTTTCCTTGTGTAATACTAGATTCACAGTTGTTGCATGTCAATACAGAATCATTTATTCGTCAGTAAAATAAAAATGGCCCTGCAACTAGGACAGGCAGCACTTATCTACTTTAAATACGTTTTCTCTCTTACTAAAATATCCAATATTCTGTGTCTGTAAATGTAATGTGGATGGCCATGATCGGGGAATAAAGTTTTTCAGGTAAGTAACCATTCCTTCCTGCTACCATACGGCTGCAGGAGAAACTAATTATGGCCGCCCATAAAGGGGTTGAATGTATTGAAATGCAGACAAACTTTTTATGTGGAATTGAACAGATGGGATAACAAGTAATCCTACTGTATTTATATTTCAGATGTATTTGCTGTCTGGGTACTACTTCACAGCCACTGAGACATACGACATTAAGTGGACAATGCCGCACTGCGTTCTCGCATTAAAACTCATTGGTGAGTGACCCTTTTTGCATGTCTTCAGACTTCAGTGTCACTTGTGTCCTCCTCCACTCTTGCCTCTTCTCACATTTCGGTTCAGTGGCATCACTCTTGGGATGAGACGAATGTAATATTTTCATTAGCTCCTGGTGTAATAACCATGTTCTCTTTTGTAGGTATTGCCTTTGATTACTTTGATGGGGGGAAAGTGGAGGTAAGTGGCATATATGCTTCTCTTGTTTCGCTCAAGGTTATCTGGCAGGGCTTGAGTGCTGGTTTTATTACACTTGCCAATACATTGCTGCACTTTCATTTTCTAGTTCATCCTAGCAAGCCGCATTCTCTTCTGCTAGAGGCTCTTCAGACAAGTGGTACATAACCTTTCATGTATCCATATACTTTGAACAATTTGCCACGATGACCAAGAGTCCCAGACAGTTTGATAGCTATGATGCATTTTTATAGCTCATGGGGCTGCTCATTGAAGATACTAGGGAGATTCCCCCCTGCCGCTTGGATTCCCCACAAGCCATTTTTCTGTACATCCATTTAAAAGCATGACTCCTTCGTCCTGATCCTGCACTCACTGCTTGTCGTTTGTATTCTACTGGGATGTCTGCAGTTTGAGCTGCACAAGCCTGTGTTTCTTGAGCAGCAGCATACACTCGCCGATTTTTATGTGCAGTATGCTGGAACTGTCATGCTGCAAACATACTGACATTGTGTGACCTGTGGATATAATTGCTTTGTGGAAAATGATCAGACTGGAATATACAGTGATGTGTCAAATATGAATTTTAGAGTGAGATTCAATGACGGGCATTTGCCTATCTGGAAATGTCTTTGTAAACAGAGTATACTATCATTGCCAATTGAGGATTATGATGGGATTGGGCAAACCTGGGTATGTACTGAGTTTGTAGAACTCAATAGACTTCTGAAATTGTAAAACCAGAACTATTTTTCCTGTGCACCGTAGCAATGCATTGTGGTTGCTGAACAGTTTTGATAGCTCGTGGCTGTTCTAGGTTCAGATGCTATGCATGGGCCGTCATGTAGTGGATCGGCATTGAACCCTTTTTGTCCTAAATGCTGTAAGGTTTTAACCTGCCCAATGACTTGTGCTGGAGCACCTATGATGCACCATTGAGAGGCTAGTCAATGTATTCTTTTTGCATCGTTTGGCTGTATGCCGGGGCACTAAGGAACTGTGGTCTATAGTTCTATAAGGCACAAGCTCTCTAGAATAGGTGAATAACGTCCAAAATGATGAGGAACATCTGCGAGATGAAGCAGAAAGCGTATGGGAGAATTATCCAATGCGTTCCCTAGATGACCGAAGCAAGGGAAAAAGTCAAACGAAAATGGAATCTTGCATTCTTTGGGGGCCAGTTCTACTTCACCCTTTTCAAAGGAGATGCTCATCCTCAGCAAGGTATAGGTACAGAGTTCCACAGATAAAGCCCTTTCGAGACCTGCCATACATATGCCGCACAGTCACCCTTCATTTGAATATTGCCAGTGTCAAATGGGACAATAAAGGGACAGCAGGCGAGGATGAGTGCATGTCAGAGGTGACCCTGCAAGAGGCATCCCAGCGGCAAAACCAGACCCTTCCCCCCCCCGGACCACCCAAACCCCCGACCCCTGCTTATAACTTTTAAGTAAGGTAAGTACGATCACACAGTAGTATTAAACAGGGAATTGGTGCAATATTCAAAAGATAAATACTTTAGAACAATTGTAAGGTAACACAAAGTAGCTGAAACTTCAGAAACTAGTATGCACACTTTAGACTAACTTGTATAACTGAAGTTAATCCCTGCTAACAAATCTTAAAATGTCCAACCCTAGTGCCCAAGGAAAGGCAATGACAGACTGTGGTTCAGGATTCTTGGCCTTGGTGACTGAAAAGAGCTTGCAATGTATCTGGTGGTTGCACTCTATCAGTTGGACTCCCAGGAGAAGATCTTTGCAGCACTGGCTCGGCCCTTTTTATCAAGGCTCGATTGAAGGACTTTTGTCGTGCGCTAGACTTTGCTCCGGTTCTCGGTCCTCGTCTCAGCTGGGGGGACTTTTTTTTTTTTTTTATAGAAGCGTGATCCAGTCTCGAATACCAGAAGAATGCCTACAAAATTTCAGACGTAACTGTGGTTCGCTAGAAGTTGCACCGCCAAATGACACTGGACGCAAGGCATTGGTGAATTGCGAGCCATGGAGGTTGCAGCTCTTGCAGGGAGGGTGCAAAATGCAGTTCATTTTGGGACTGGTTAGGCCCAACGGTCCATGGGAGGAAGTCTTCAACTTCGTCCCATTCGCACAGAAGTGAAGGTTGGGACTGAAGGGGTTACACTGCTTCGGCGGCCACTGGACGTGGCTGCGGACATCCTTCAGATTTCCAGTTCCAGTGGTAGACTCTTCTGCTTCAGGGCCATATCTTATGCAGCAAAACTGGCTGAGCCCATAAATCATCAGACCTGCATTCATTCAAAATTTTGGGGTGGTGGGGAGGTCTGTCCAATGAGGACAGCCAGCCTCCCAGCACAAACTGGTTCCAGACAAGCACAATGCAGGACAAAGACCAGGGGAGTTTTTTTCACTCGCCTCCCACACTTCCTGTTCTTTCAGGCACTCTGGCTGGCTTTCCAAGGGAAGCCCACCAACGACAAGACATATCAAGACCTCGCTCTCCCAGACAGGTAGAAGAAGGATCAAGGAAGAACAAGTCATCAAGAACAGGGTTTGAAGTACAGCCATCATTTTAGGCAAATGGTGACCTTTCTGTCCCTTACCACAGCTGCGAAGGCAGCCTGCGACAAAAGTCTACAGAAGGTTGTGCAAAAAGCTACACTGCCACTAGCCTGTCAGATGAACTTGTAACAGTAACTAAAAGCTACTGCAAAAGCGAGACCGCACTCCACTTAAGGTGAGGGGTGCTGATCTCACAAAATAAAATACTGGAGGAACAAACGGGTGTCCCTGCACCCTGGTAACCTGTTTTAACACAGGGAGAATAAAAAGGGATGTTCAAAGAGCTCCCAGCAACACTGCACAGAAAGTTCTGGGTGCTTCAATAATAAAATGTAAAGGCCCACAAATATGGAGGAAAGCATAACTTCATTAAAAGTCTCAAAAAGGGATGAGGGGTTCCCAAAGTTAGAGAAAACGAGCATTGGCGATGCCAATAGTTTTGGTGTTTACTGCTATACTTTGCATTATGCATTTTATAGGCACCAGGGTGCAACGAGAAGAGTGCAAAGTTTTAAAGGAGGATGTGATGAGGCACGCAGGTGTGCAATAGAATGAGATGGGAGGGGGGGAAATAGAGCAACGGAGGAAGCCATTGATCGAGGGTGCTGATGAGCCTCTCACGCGCTCGCTATCTCACTCTCTCTCTCACACACACACCCCTATATGCCTCCCCCTCTCTCACCACACCCCTCCCCCACTCACACATTGAGCACAGGGGGTATGCAATCGGCACGAAAACCCCACGTACATCGCACCACGCACCGAACCCCCCCTCCCCCACCCCCCACCCGAAAGGATGTAATTGTGAAGTGGTCCAGCAGTGTGTGTTCATGTCCATTGTAAGAACCCATAACGAAGGCACCGGGTTAACTCGGGATGATGGCACAAAACATCGACTCTAGTTGCATTGCTAAAAAAATGAGCGCTGTCTTGAATAAACCCTGATTTAAAAAAGAAAAGTGCCGCATATTCATATATATTTTTTTTTTTCCTTCCAAATTCACAAAAAAACAAACACACCCGATATGAACAGTATCGATTCCTTCCAATATTTTTTATTGCTACAAGTGAGGGCCTGAGGGGGAAGGCGGCAGTCCACTCTTTCTTTTTGGTGATAATGCAAGGACACAGTATGCTAATAGCTGGCAACTTTGAGCTATAAAAGGGAGCCCAATGGGCCTTAGTGGGCCATTCGGGGGTTGGGGGCGGTGGGGGTGTTGGTTAAAGGGATTGTGATGGAATGTTCCAGTGGTAAGGTCATTTGTAGAAAGGGTAGAAGTGGGTTACAATCCACATATGAAAACCAGAGCCTACATGGAATTTAAATATCATTCTACTCGAACTGATGCTTCCTCCTTTTGGACCTGTGCTTACATATGGCCTAAAGCATGTTACTTTAAATTTCCAGGTGGCTAGTCTAGTAGCAGTCGCATCAGTACAAGCTTATTATACCCCATCAATAAAACCCTACTTCACATCCCAGTGTCTTCTCCCCTACAGTACACAAATAATGTCTCATCAGTCAAGCAGGGAGGATATGGGGATGTGGCAGTGGAAGATCAACTGTCTTGATACTTAAGTTCAACACCTTTCGCTTATCAAGCTCCAAAGGATAAGCGTTTCGGGGAGGCACAGTACACTGGAGGTCCCAAAGAGTGTTGCTACTACACAATGATAATGATCTGCTATTTATATTGCGCTTATGCCCAAGTAGTGTGCATAGAACATATTTACATACATTGATTATCCCAACCGAAGTTGGTACTCATTTATCGGCCTCGGAAGGATGAAAGGCTGATTTGGCCTTTCTGGGATTCGAACCTGCAGATCAAACCAAGATAGCAGCAAACGCTCAACCCGCTGAGCTATCGTAACGGCACAAGATGGACAGCTTAGATCTGAGTTTTAAAATGGAGGAAAACATTTTGTGCAAGGGTCTGTAGAAGGACCCAAATACCCAGTCAAAGTTCACTATACTGCCTGGTTCCAGGTACAATACCTAGTTTAATTCTTAATTAATTTGCAGTCCCAGGAATTAGCATCCAGCATTCCTATTTGATTCCTTCTTGGTTTCTTCCTGGCTCAGATATTGTTAACCTCTGGCCACATGTCTCTTTTCCTATATTTCTTCCCCTGCCAGTTAGTCTTTATTTTTTGCCAGGCTGTAGTTACCACTCTCCCCAGCCAAATGCCACCCTGCTGGGCTTGAAACCTCCTCAGTCTCTGGCTCTTGTCTACTGGCCTATGGCTTCTATTAGGACTGGGGTCTGCAACCTCTTTCTCCAAATGTTGTGACCTACAACTTGAATGGCTCCCCACCATTGACTTGAATGGCTAAGGCTGACTGGAGTTATTGTCCAAAACATCCAGAGAGCTACAGTTTGCAGATTCCAGTGCTAGGATATCAACTGAAGCCCTCAGGGTAGCTTATACTCCTTGCTTCCAGACTATGGTTCAGAGTGAGTCATGACCACACTGGTCTTTCTCCTTTCTCTGCAGGTGGTGGTTCTCCTCGCTGGACTACCTATCCCACTTTGCCCTGTCCCGATTTGCCCTGCCTCCTTTTTGTATATCTGAGCTATACCTAAATAATAATGGCCATTAACAAAAGGGATTTGTTTCAATTTCCCTATTCCCTGTAGGTCTTGCGTGAGTTGGTGGAACTCATTTCCCCAACTCCTGCTCATGCTTTCGAAATGTGTCCTCCCATGTATTCCTCATCTTTAATATATGTATCTCGCCCGTCAAATGTTTTCTCGGCAGAGGGCGCTGTGCATGATGTCATGGCATTGATGTCCCTCGAGGGCCACTGTGGTGTGTCAACGTCACCAGTAGTATAAATAGCTTGTGCCGCACCCATTGGCCTCAGTTCCGTTTTTCCGATGGCTTTGCTTCGAGATAACGGCGCGCATTGTTTTTTCCTCAAGAAAAAATGTCTTCTTCTTCGACTGATTCTACCCCTAAGTCGGGTTTTAAAAAAATGTCACGACTGTGGAGCATAAATGTCGATAACCGTCCCTCACCGTGTCTGCCGTTTGGGGTCCGCCCATTGGACCGACGAATGCGGCTCCTGTCAGTCTATGACTGTAAAAGGTCTTCGGGAACGCAAAGGTAAATTGGCGGTGGGGCGAGAAGGTTCTAAGGGCTCTTCGAAGAAATATAAAAAGTCTGGTGAGTTCAAGGACTCCACTCGGCATAAGCACTCGAAGAGGTCTCGATAGAGGAGTCGGTCGAGAAAATCTTTGTCTTCTGCTTCTAATAAAGAGACATCATAGGTCTCCCTTTTGGTCATCGGACATCTCCTCTGAGGTTATACGATGCCAGACTAGGTCGGATTCCCGCAGCAAGGGGAATGCTTTTAGGGTCGAAATGTTGCAAATCTTTGAGAATGTGGCCCAGACCCCTTCAAAAGAGCCTCGCGAGAGCCAGACCCTGGTCGCTCCTTTGGACAACGCAGGAAGGTCAAAAACTACTTCGGCTAAGTCAAGTAGTAGGTCGGAAACTCGACATTCGCGACCTGACGCTAAGGTGTCGAAGGTTTCGACCCGAGAGTAGAGTCGGTCTCCGATACCGACAAAGAAGCATAAGACGTCGACGCCATCGGCACTGATCGCTTCGACGCTGAAGTCAAAGGATATTTACTCTATCGAAGACGTCATCGACGCCTTTGACGATACCTTAGATTCCCTTGAGACAAACTCTTATTCAGGAGAAAAGGTACAGACCTGTACCAAAGACAGACTTTAAGTCAATGTCCCCTATTTTTGAGGAGGAAACTGCCTCAGAGGAGGATATTTCTCCATTGGGAGTCAGATTTGGCTCTAGAGCAGTGCCCGAAGAATTAATGGACCCTGAGTCAAGAATGAAAGTTCGAAGGGATTGTGTCCTCCGACGTATTCCTTATCTTAGATAGAAATCCTTCAGCTTTGCTGGCCTCGGAAAATTTTTTCGCCAGAGGGCGCTGCGCGTCGATGATCGCCGAGTCGATGACCCTCGACGGCCTCCGTGCCGACGTCGACGTCATCCTGCCTATAAAGGCCGCGCGCAGCGTCCGTTGCTCAGTTCCGTTTTTCCGCGCTTCGTTGTGCCTCGGAACACCGTTGCTCAGTTCTCGTCAGATAACGTATATAATATTTAACCTCGATATCGATGGCATCCTCCTCCGACCCGACGACCCCTCGGTCCGGTTTCAAAAAGTGCCGAGACTGCGGGAAGAAAATGTCGTTGACGGACCCTCACAGGGTCTGTTTGTGTTGTCTGGGAATCACGCACCAGAGTTCGGAGTGTGAGGAATGCCTTTCCATGACGGCGAAAGCCTTGAAGGAGCGTAGGGGGAAGCTCGAGAGAGGTAGGTCAACTTTAACTTCCTCGAAAGCTTCTTCGGTAGAGTCGAGACGTTCGTCTCCTCACCATAAAAAACACTCTCGATCTAGATCACGAAGTGGCTCCCACCACTCGTCGACATCGAGACACTCGAAGAAGAGACGTAGGAGATCCCCTTCGTCATCTTCGTCGAGTTCTCCTGAGAGAGTTCATTGCCCCACAAAACGCAGCTCGCAAGCTGAGTGGGAGGAATTCAGGAAAAAGATGCTAAGCGTCTTCGAGAAAGCGGCCTCGTCCCCCTCGAAGACAGCTGAGGGTGATACCCCGGGTAAAAAACCCAAAAAATCTAAACGCCGCGAGTCGCAGTACCCGGCGGAAAAGTCAACCCGAAAGCGCCTCGAGCCATCGGGAGATAAAGCATCATCGACGCCATCGTCGAAAACTCCTTCGAAACAGAGGTCGGCGCCATCGACGCCGTTGTCGAAGGATTCATCGGCGCATCAGTCGATCGAGTCGACGCCGACGTCGACGCCGATATCGACGCCGGTGAAGGAAAGAACCACGGCTACTCCACAGCCAACGGTTAGACAAAAGACCTCCGACTCGACGCCGAGAACGTCGACGTCGTTCTCGAGCAGGACTCCGATCCTGTCGAGTTCCTCGAGGCCTAGTACACATTTCTCGACGCTTTTCACGGCGCCTTCGAGTACTTTCACGTCGGTGTCGACGACATCGACGTTTTCAAGGCCTGTGATGATGGCTCCTTCTGCATTGGAAATGGGGTTTATACCATTCCAAAAACCAAAGTATCCCCCTTTAACCTCGATTTTTGAGGAAAGGGAGGATTCAGACCAAGATATTGATTTACAGAGGACCACATCACCAGAGCCAGAGACTTTCGCCTCTGAGGATAGAAGATTAAAAAATCTTCAGGATGCACTTCAGGAAGCTAGTGGCTTGGACACTTCTCCTGAAGCAGAATTTATCAAACCAGACCCAGGAGAACATGCGGAGACTCCGTATAGAGCTCTGATGTCTAGAATCATAGAATTTATGGGTTGGTCTGCACCTTCTCCTGCCTTTCAGCAGGATGACCTCACTGACATACTGGACAAGGGCCCACAGGAGGATCCTGTGGTTCCATTTCACTCTGCTCTACAGAGAAGGATTTTGACAAACTGGGAAACGCCGGAAATTATCCCGGCAGTAAATAAAAAACTGTCAACAAAATACAGGGTGGCTAGTTCTGACCCTGAATATTTGTCAAAACACCCTACTCCTGAGAGCTTAGTTGTACAGGCTGCAACCTCATCAGGCAGCACATCTGCATACCCCACTGCTCCGCAGGATAGGGATGACAAAAAGTATGATGCCATGGCTAAGAAGGTTTTTTCTGCCTGTAGCATGGCGTTAAAGTCTATTAACGCGACCTGTACGCTCGCTAGGTTCAGCCACACCCTTTGGGAGTGCGCTTCATCAGCGGCTGACTGCCTCCAAGAAGGAGAGGAAAGGGACGCATTTTTAAACATCATCAGGGATGGTAAAGATGCGATGTGCGAGACCCTACAAACTGGCCTAGATTCTGCTGACAGTATCAGCAGGGCCATGGCGGCAAGTACCACAATCCGCAGGCATGCGTGGTTGAGGAAGTCTGGTTTTGCCTCTGACGTGCAAACCAGGCTTTTGAATATGCCCTTTGACGGTTCTACCCTCTTTGGAAAGAAGGCGGATGACAGTTTGGAGAAACTGCAAACGTCCAAGGCAGCAGCCAAGTCATTGGGAGCTGCTATCCGTCAGAATACCTTTCGTCCTTCGGGATCATCGTGGAGAGGACGGTCCTTTCGTTACTATTCCTCATATGGAAAGGGCAGAGGACGACCGGCTCAAAGAGGCCAAGGAAGATTTACCCGTGGTGGACGGGGTAGGGGAAAGAAAGCCGCACCCGCAGGAGCAGGAGCCACTTTACCTTCGGCAACTGCATCAGCCGCTTCAAAACCACTCTGAGGTCTCCCCTCACAGAACACCAGTAGGGGGCAGGTTAACTCACCATCTGACGGAATGGCAGGCTATTACGTCAGATGCTTGGGCTCTGGAGACAGTGGCCCAAGGTTACTGCCTGCCCTTCCTACATATCCCTCAGAGTCATCCACCGGGGAACAACCCTTTGAAGCTTCCAGATCCGCTCCTCTTGCAGGAGGTTTTAGACCTGCTAGAGAAAGGTGCCATAGAACTGGTACCTGTAGCGGAAAGGAACAAGGGTTGGTACTCCCCCTACTTCATAATACCGAAGAAGGACGGAGGACTGAGACCCATCTTAGACTTACGGGAATTGAACAAATTCCTCCGAAAGGACAAGTTCAAGATGGTGACTCTCTCTCAGATCCTTCAGGCCCTCCAGCTTCAGGACTGGTTGGTATCTCTAGACCTCCAGGACGCTTATTTCCATGTGCCGATCCATCCCAGGCACAGGAGATACCTGAGGTTCGCAATTGGCAGCTCTCATTATCAATTTCGAGTTCTGCCATTTGGGCTAACCTCCGCCCCGAGGGTCTTTACCAAGCTAATGTCGGTTGTGGCTGCAAGTCTAAGGAGGGAAGGGATTCATGTCTACCCTTACCTAGACGATTGGTTGATCAGAGCTGTATCTTCGGAACAGGCTCAGAGACAACTAGATTATGTTTGCCACTTCCTTCACAAGCTGGGCTTCTCCCTCAATTTAAAGAAGTCACAGATGATACCATCACAGAGACTCCAATTCATTGGAGCAGTCCTGGACACTTCCCTGGGAAGAGCCTTGCCACCAGAGGTGAGGGCTCGAGATATTCTGCAGATGGTCATCAGATTTCAGAATGCCCAATATCTCCCAGCCTACGACTTTCTGAGGTTGCTAGGCCTCATGGCATCCTGCATATTTCTCGTGCCGGAGGCTCGCCTGAGAATGAGATCCCTCCAGTGGGCACTGAGAACTCAGTGGTCACAGTTCTCAGGAAGGATGACAGATCTCCTTCGGATCCCGGTCAAAGTAGCCCGAGACCTTCAGTGGTGGGCCTGTCGGGAGAACATCCTGAAAGGAGAAATGTTTTGGCAACCATGGCCGGAGATAACAGTAGTCACGGATGCCTCACTCACGGGGTGGGGAGCTCACGCCAACGACTTGACCATCAGCGGTCGTTGGTCTCCATCGGAGTCCAGACTACATATCAACCTGTTGGAGCTGAGAGCCATCAGACTAGCGCTGAAGGCTTTTCTGCCGTCTGTACGGGGAAGAAACGTCCTAATAATGACGGACAATACAGTGGCCATGCACTACCTCAACAAAAGAGGAGGCGTAGGCTCACTACCACTGTGCAGAGAGGCGATGCAGCTCTGGTTTTGGGCAATTCAGGAAGGAATCTCTCTATCGGCAATTCACCTAGCCGGAGAGAAGAACTTGACAGCGGACGCTCTGAGCAGGCAGAGCACAGTCTCTCACGAGTGGGAGATAGCTCAGGAAGTCCTTCAAGAGATCTTCGCCCTTTGGGGAACCCCTCAAGTGGATCTGTTCGCCACCAGTATCAACAGGAAGTGCGACAGATTTTGCTCAAGGGAATTTCCCCCGAGAGGAGCTCTAGGAGATGCGTTCGTAGTGGACTGGGAGTTCCCACTTCTGTACGCGTTCCCTCCGGTCCCTGTCATTCCTCAAATGATCAGGAGGTTGAGAAGGTTTCGGAAGACCATGATCCTAATTGCCCCGGATTGGGCCAGGAGAACGTGGTACCCGGACCTTCTAGACATGTCCATCTGCCCTCCAATTCGACTGCCATACAGAGAGGATCTTCTCTCGCAGAAGGAAGGTCAGGTTCTCCATCCAGCCATCAAGACCCTCAACCTTCACGCTTGGTGTCTGAAAGGTTGAGGTACAAGGATTGGGACCTTCCGGATGATGTTATGGAGGTGTTGCTTTCGGCCAGAAGGCCGGCAACTAAAACTCTATACCGCTGCCGTTGGAACAAATTTTGCAGCTGGTGCAGAGAAAAGAATATTGAACCCTTTTCTTGTGGTACACCTATGGTGTTGTCATTCTTACTTTACCTGGCTAATTCAGGCCTACAGGTTGGCACAATTAAGGGCTATCTCGCAGCGCTATCAATCTTTAAGCGCACTGCAGAGGAGCCTTCATACTTCAAAATTCCATTGGTAATACAATACCTAAAAGGATTAACTAATGTTTATCCCCCGAAACCTTTTCAAGTTCCCTTATGGGATTTAAACCTAATTTTAAACTTCCTAAAGGGTGCCCCTTTTGAACCACTACACTCTTGTTCATTGAAGCTTCTCACCCTCAAAACTGTTTTGCTAATAGCATTGACATCTGCTAGAAGGGTTAGCGAGTTGCAAGCCTTATCGTGTAAACCTCCACATACAATCTTTTACAAGGACAAAGTTGTTCTTCAGGTGAAGCCTAACTTCCTCCCGAAGGTAGTCTCGGAGTTTCACATCACTCAGAAGATTATATTACCTTCTTTCTACCCTCCTCCTCATCCGGGGAAGGAGGAAGAGAGACTGCACAGGCTGGACCCTAAGCGAGCCTTGAGCTTTTATATCAGCAGATTGGCTAAGATCAGACAAGCAGACCAACTCTTTGTAGGTTATGCAGGACATAAGTTGGGCCTTCCAATAACAAAACAAACCATCTCCAGATGGATTATTTTAGCCATTCTGGAGTGCTACAAATTGGCAGGAAAGGAGCCTCCTCAAAATCTAAGGGCTCATTCTACCAGGGGTATCGCAACATCCTCAGCCCTTCAAAGAGGGGTGCCAATTCGAGATATATGTGCGGCTGCCACATGGTCGTCCGCACATACATTTACCAAATTCTATAGCCTGGATTCCTCCTCTAGTCAAGAAACTAGATTCGGCAAGGCTGTGTTACACTCTGTCCATTCTGGAAGGGTAACATAACTTTTATTACTCCCGCCTCCAGTCACAATACCACTGCTATGGGAGTCTATCTAAGATAAGGAATACGTCGGAGGACACAATCCCTTCGAAGAACTAGTTACTCTTACCTTGTAACGTTCTTTCGATGGGATGTTCCTCCGACGTATTCCTTATCGACCCTCCCATCCATCCCCGCAGTATGACTTCCTGTGGGTTTGCAGCCTATGCTCCTTCAAGGTGATTAGTCTAATCCAAAAAACATTACTGGGGACTACAAAACGGAACTGAGCAACGGACGCTGCGCGCGGCCTTTATAGGCAGGATGACGTCGACGTCGGCACGGAGGCCGTCGAGGGTCATCGACTCGGCGATCATCGACGCGCAGCGCCCTCTGGCGAAAAAATTTTCCGAGGCCAGCAAAGCTGAAGGATTTCTATCTAAGATAAGGAATACGTCGGAGGAACATCCCATCGAAAGAACGTTACAAGGTAAGAGTAACTAGTTCATCTCTGTGACTCTCTCCACTCTGGCAGTGGCTTTGATACATCACCAGTGTTGGAATTTGCTAAACCTGACCCTTCAGATTCGGGGTACAGTATTCACATGACCAGGGTTACTGAGTACATTGGTTGGCGTAGGGCCTCACCAACCTTCGAACAGGATGACATGACAGACATCCTGGAACAGGGTCCCCAAAAAGACCCCGTTCTACCTTTTACATCAGGCCCTTCAAAGGAAGGTGGTGGCTAGCTGGGAAAATCCTGAATCTGGTTCAGCTTGCAATAGCTTTGCCAGGAAATATAGGCCATCAACCAGTGACCCTGATTATCTCCGTAAACACCCATGCGCCTGAGAGTTTGGTGGTCCAGGCTGCGACTTTCCACCAGACAGTCAGCCTATCCGTCTATTTCCCCGGATAGAGACGATAAAAAAGTGGACGCTTGGGCTCGCAAGGTGCTCACCTCGGGTAGTATGGCCCTAAAGTCCACTAATGTCACCTTTACCCTAGCCAGGTTATCTTATACCCTGTGGGACTGTGTTAAAATTGCGGCTGAACATATTCCAGAAGGCGAGGAAAGGGAAGGCTTTCTGAATATTGTCAAGGCTGGCAAGGAGGCGATGGGAGAGTGTCTCCAATCAGGATTGGATACTGCTGACCGCATTAGCAGATCCATGGCTGCAAGCATGGTACTGCGCAGATCTGCGTGGTTGAGAAAGTCGGGGTTTGCACCGGAGATGCAGGCCAGGCTACCCAACATGCTTTTTGACGGCTCGAGTTTCGGCAGCAAGGTGGATGAAAGCCTGGAGAAGCTGCAGACCTCTAAGGCGGCAGCTAAGTCCCTTAGCGCCTCTGTTCGGCAACCTTATTCTGGCTCATCTTCCTGGAGAGGTCGTCCTTTTCGTTACTATTCCTCAGTTGGTAGAGGAAGAGGACAGGCCGTACAGAAAGAACAAAGAAAATTCCCCCGTGGTGGACGAGGAAGGGGTGCTAAATCAGCCCCAGCAGCGGCATCTTTACCCTCAGCTGCTGCTGCAGCCGCCTCTAAGCCACTCTGAGGCCTTGACACGCAAGACCCCGGTGGGGAGGCAGAATCTCTCAGCATCTGAACGAATGGCACGGCATTACTTCAGATGCTTGGGCACTGGAAACAGTAATTCAAGATTACTGCCTTTTTTTCTAAAAATGCCTCAGGATCATCCACCGGTAACCAATTCTGTCAAAATTCCAGATCCGCTCCTTGTGCAGGGGATTTTAACCCTGCTAGAGAAAGGTGCAATAGAACATGTACCTGTACCGGAGAGGAACAAGGGTTGGTATTCCCCCTACTTTCCCCAAGAAGGACAGAGGATTGAGACCCATCTTGGACTTAAGAAATCTGAACAAATTCCTCAGGAAGGACAAATTCAAGATGGTTGAACTTTCTCAGATCCTTCTGGCTCTCCAACTCAAAGACTGGTTGGTATCATTGGACCTTCAGGATGCTTACTTTCATGTGCCAATCCATCTCAAGCACAAAGTACCTGAGGTTCGCGGTTGGCGGTTCTCATTATCAGTTTCGAGTTCTGCCATTCGGGCTGACCTCCGCCCCAAGGGTTTTCACCAAGATGATGGTGGTAGTGGCAGCAAGTCTCGGGAGAGGGGGGATTCAAGTCTACCCCTACCTGGACAACTGGCTGATCAGAGCTCGCTCACCGGAGCAAGCCCAGGAAGATCTCCGTATCACCTGCCACTACCTACACAGACTAGGTTTCTCCATCAATTACAAGAAGTCCCATATGATATAATTCCAAAGACTCAATTTCATCGGAGCGGTCTTGGATACTTCCTCGGGCAAAGCCTCGCCTCCCACGGTTCGAGCTTAACACATTCAGCAGATGGTAACAAAATTCCAGAATTCCCAACATCCTCTGGCCTTCGATTTATTTTGAGGTTGCTCGGTCTCATGGCATCCTGCATTTTCCTGGTGCAAGAGGCCCGATTGAGAATGAGATCCCTTCAATGGGCTCTCAGGACTCAGTTGTCCCAATTTTCAGGGAACATGTCAGATCTTCTGCAGGTTCCGAGCAGAGTAGCTCAAGACCTAATTTAGTGGGCTTGCAAGGACAACATTCTCAAGGGTCAATCTTTTTGGGAACCATGGCCGGAGATGAATGTAGTGACTGATGCCTCGCTCTCGCTCTCACTCACAGGGTGGGGAGCCCACACCAACAAACTGACAATCAGCGGTCGTTGGTCTCCATCAGATTCCAAACTACACATCAACCTTTTAGAGCTGAGAGCAATCGGACTAGCGCTGAAGGCCTTTCTGCCCTCTGTACGGGGAAAGAATGTCTTGATAATGACGGACAACACAGTGGCCATGTACTACCTCAACAAGAGAGGAGGCGTAGGGTCACTACCACTGTGCAGAGAGGCAATGCAGTTCTGGTGCTGAGCAATACAAGAAGGAATCTGTCGCATGTTCACCTACCCTGAGAGCAGAACACAGCGATGGACGCTCTGAGCAGGCAGAGCAGTCTCCCCCAAGTGGGAACTAGCTCAGGAAGTGCTTCAAGAGATCTTCACCCTTTGGGGAACCCCTCGGGTGGATCTGTTCGCGACCGAGGTCAATCGGAAGTGCGATTTTCCTCCGAGAGGAGCTCTAGGAGACATGCTCGTGGTGTACTGGGAATTTCCAGTCCTGTATGCGCTTCCTCCAGTCCTTGTGATTCCTCGCATAATCAGGAGGTTGAGAAAGTTCAGGAAAACCATGATCATAATAGCTCTGCATTGGGGCAGGAGGATGTGGTACACGGGCCTTCTGGACATGTGCATCTGCCCTCCAATACGTCTTCCACAAAGAGAGGATCTTCTCTCGCAAGAGCAAGGTCGGGTTCTCCATCCAGAGGTCAAGACACTCCGACATTCAAAAATTTCTGAGAGGCTGAGATGTAAGGATTAGGACCTCCCGGACGACGTAAGGGAGATCTTGCCTTCGGTCAGAAGGCCAGCAACCAAGTCTTTGTATCGGTGTTGTTGGAATAAGTTCAGTAACTGGTGCAAGAATGTGGACCCTTTTCAATGTGGCACTCCTATGTTGCTTTCTTTGGAACGATAAAAGGATACCTACCTGCGCTTTCCAACTATAAGTGCTCCTCATGCCATTGCTTGTCCAATTTTTGAAGGGGCTCACTAACGTCTACCCCCTTCAATACCATTTCATGTCCCTGCTTCGGATTTGAATCTTGTTAAAGTTTTTAACATGTGTACCCTTTGAGCCTTTACATTCCTGCCCGTTAAGGATTTTAACATTGAAAACATGCCCTTCTTGTGGCACTAACATCAGGCTGCAGGGTTAGTGAGTTCCAGGCTCTTTCATGCAAACCTCTGTATACTACCTTCCATAAGGATAATCCTTAGAGATAACCATCTTTCTTGCCCAAAGTAGTTTCTGACTTTCACTTGTCACAAAAAATAACACTCCCACCTTTCTACCCTCCTCCTCATTTTGCCAAAGAGGAAGAGAGGTTGCATAGATTAGACCCAAAAAGGGCTCTGAGTTTTTATATAGGGAGAATGGCAAAATTACACCAGGATGACCAACTCTTTGTGGGTTGTACCGGTCCAAAATTGGGATTGGTGGTGACAAAACCGATTATATCCCCCTGGATTACTCTAGCTATTAGGGAGTGTTACAGGTTAGCTGGAAAGGAACCACCGGAAGGGCTTAGGGCTCATCCCACGAGGGGCATGGCAACTTCTGCGGCTCTTCAGAGGGGAGTCTCTGTAATTGACATCTGCTCAGCTGCAACTTGGGCGTCAATTTATACTTTCGTTAAGCATTACTGCTTAGACACTTCTTCCCAAGACGGCCTTTTTGCGAAGGCTGTACTTCATTCAGTTGATAAGACTAAATGGTACTCCCACCTCCAAAATTATCACTGCTTTGTGGGAGGTGTGCGCCGAGACCCCCGACCGGCCCATAGAGTCGGAGTTTGCTCAGAAGCACTTTAAAACAAGATAGCAGCACCCATGAGATGGATGGGGTGCAGATATATACTTCAATACCAAGCAATAAGGACAACTCAACAGTTTGCCAAAGGGAGTCCGTAAAGTACAAAAAATGGGGAGCCATGAATATCGGCAATGGTGCGATCTTCCTTCTCGCTTCAACTCCAATGAACTTCATAAAAGTTCTAACATCTATACTGAAAACTCGTCATCACTGACATGTAACACTCAAAAGTTGACATGCAATTCTATTGGTTCGGAAAAGGTAACTTTACTATAGGTACTATATTTGTATATGGTAACGGAGTGAGGGGGATTGGGTAAACACTGTCAGGTGGGCATCTAAGCCCTTCCTTCAAAAATGACTACTACAGACGTCACAGGAAGTACGATGTCCCATTTGGTTCTACTACTTATAGGACCTTAGATTACTTGGTCCATTGTGATTGGGTTGGCACCAACCCCATGCATACTTTTTCACTTTGCTTAGCAGCACGCAGTGGTCGGCCAGGTGCAGGGTGCCCCTCAACTCACCCGGCCTTCCTCCAATCAATCATCACTTTAGTGGCTATGTGTCAATTATTTCACTGTGGTTGGCCTCGAGACTGCATCTTCTATCTTGATATCTTCTCCTCGCTCACAGCCATGCGTAGGTGTGGGACCTTCGTTCAACTGGTCACGTGATTCAAACACCGTGGATTTGCCTTTTCTTCAACAATTTGTGTATTTAATTTTATGTTCACCCACCACCTGCCTTCGCCTTCTTATCTTTCCCCTTCAAAGCAGCATATTCTGGCCCTTGCTTCAATTAATTGTATCTACTGCTCGTTCATTTTGATGGATACAGCCTTGGTTCCCTAGCCACGAGTTGCCTCTGCTGAGTTTCGTTTCTTCTGCTCCTGATTCCGTTGAATGTGAAACCTCGAGTGGCCTTAGTAATTTTTGTTGATTCTGCTTTTTGTGCAAAGTGGAAGTATACTTCATATAAAGTGCTTTATTTGAGGTAGATATGTATATGGCAATGGCTGCACTATCCATCTACTAAGCATAGCAAGCTGCATGATTCTCTTAGCTTTCTTGCGGTTCCAAGCATGTACAGGTGTAAACGGATCAAAGCGCTTTACCATGCTTACAGCTTAAGCTTCTTACATTTGACATCGCCTTCATACTCCGAGTTCACGATATCCTTGTTCATGGTGTTTCGTATCTGCATCATTCTCTGGTCGTCATTTCTTCTACATGCGAGTCGGTCTGGGTTCTCGTGACGTCACCATTCGTCTTCGATTAGGACCTTTTTGGTTTCTTCAGGGACTGTACTCGGGCGATCTTCGGTTCGTCTCATTTGTTGATATGGCTTGCTCAATGGGTACCTTACTGTCCATTGTTTCCTCAGTACTGGTACTTTAATAGGCATTGTTATTCTGATAGGTACTGGGCAGAGACCCACTGCGGCTCTCTGCTGGTTTATTTACTTATCATACGTCACATACCTCTGTGTGAACGTTCCTGGTACTTCAAAATGAGTTGTTGGAGTGCGGGCTGTATTTGGGACCTCCTCTATACTGAGCCCCCCCCCCCCTCCCGGGCGATTCATCGACCACTTTCACCACCTTCTTTGGATCCATCTTCTTTGGTTCCTCTGTATTCACCTTCACTTCATTGCCTGGGTCTCCATTCTTTCTTCATCTTCCGGGTCTATACATGGTCTGAAGAAATGTCTCTTTGGAGTCCATATTTTTATGACTCCTTTTAGACTTTCTGCTGTTCTCATGTGTTCGTCTTTACTCCATGTCATCAGTTGACACTGTCCATTTGGGCTGTAATAAACCCATCTTCGCACATAATTTCTATGCTTCTTGGGATATAGAAACCTTGTTCCTTCTGGTGCATGACTTCTGGCTTTCACAAAATCGTATTTCTTCGTCGGTTAAGTATTTGGGCTTCCACCCTGGCTCGACATCAATCATGATCTTCATCCCTATGGCTTTTTTCGCAGTTTTCTGGCACTGGGAGATTATTATCTTGATAACACAGAATCCTAGCAATATCATCACTAACAGGGCTCCTAGAAACTTGAATGCATCTGCCATCCATTGTGGAACCCATGAGAATAGTGATCCAAACCAACTGTCATCATCAACTTCGTCCGTCTCATCAATCATCAGGTTCTGCAGTTTTGTCAGCATACCTATGGCTTCTGTTAGAGTTCCATTTTCCTCATCGTGAGAAGGTATAAATGTGCAACATGATTCTCCGATTTTTGCACAAACTCCTCCATCCATGGCTGTGATCATGTCAAGCACATATCTATTCTGGAGAGTCCTCAGTCGGACTGCTCTTAACTTCTCTTAACTCTTCCTTGATTCCTTTTATGGTTGTGTTGATGGTCTGCATTAACTCCCATCTGGTTATCTGCAACCATTTAGTATTTGCTCCAACTTGAAATCTTGGCATGAAAATTGTTGTGAACACTGATGAGGTGAGGCTAAACCGCCTGTGTTCATATGGGATTGCATGAAAGGCTTCTTCTGATTTGGCCGAAAAGTAGTTCTCTCTCTTTATCCGAGTTAGCAGTTCCACAGATCTCCTTTTCCTAAGGTGTGCATATGCTTTTGTGAAACTGTCAATATTTAGGTCACTTTTTGGGATCACCAACGCTGTAACATGGACATTCACTATTGTGCATATGCCTCCCTAGTTTCTCGGCAGTCTGATGTATGCTTTGGATCCACATGCCCAATAATGATCCATAATCGCTGCAGTTACATGCATCATTCCTGGAGCATCAAAGATTCATCCACGGTTCTGATTCTCATCCGTCTTCCTTGTGCCATTATTACTGTAACACAATTTTGTGCTCTCCATTGGTACCATCTGCAAAGGTCCTTCTCTGTCTTCGACCCATGTCATCAGTTTTGCAAGCCTTGGCCATAATGGCTTGCATATGCTTTGTGAATTTTCTACTGCTTCCTTGCAGGCTCTGAGGACCATCCATGCCCTGCAAATTACTACTCCTTCTCCCATCCGTCTGGTGAAAGCACTGTTCCCCAAATCTGCATTTGGCCTCTGTTCTTCCAACTTTGAGCCTCTTATTGAGTTTTCCCTTGGACATTTAGCTTCTTGTTCACTTCCCATATGATTTTCGCTCCTTTCACTCCAGGTTTCTCGTACCTGATCACATGATTCCTAGTATGAGCTCTGTTTCTTGTCTTTTTCTTGAACATGATCATCTTCATCAGGATCAGTTGTTTCAGTTGCCCATTTCAGTGGGATCATCACTAGCCATAAACTGGCCTCTGGTTTTGCACATTGCTTCATGCAAAAGACAGTGTGCTGTCTGGACATCAATTTCTACAGCTACAAAGATCTTGGACTTCCCCATGCTGTATGGTAGGAGTGCACAAAGCCCCCCCCCCCCACTGAACTTCGTCTTCCAACTTCCTTCGTGTGTTGGTACCAAATGTTGTTTCCCAAATGTGCTGTGCTGTCCAAGTAATCGTTTAGTTCGTTGTCCCCGTGCATGCTTCTCAATGACGAACAGTTCTCTCCTACTGTTTGTCATTGTTCCCTGTAGGTCCTCTTCCCAACTGCGTCGAGTTTTTGCTAACCCGTTTTTATCCATAATTAGTTCATATATCCTAGATACTTCATGGCCTCCTTCTGAGATGTTGTAAAGTGTTTCTATTGCTGCTACTGAATTTGGCACCCTTGTCTGCGCAGGCCATGTCTGCTTCAGTTTTTCTAAGAGAGGCATGAAATATAAGCTATCCTTTATGTAGACCAGTTTCTGTTGCAAGTGTACTAAAGTCTATTGGTTCCCCTTCCCGCATCAGGTCGCCCATTGTCACCATTCCCAAGGGCTCCCAGTGTTTTCTCGCATGTATTCTGGTTTGCTGATCATCTGCTTTGAGTGCCACCAGTGGGACTTGGAGTGAGTAGGGAGTCTGATCACCTAATAGACGGCAGGCTTTGCACAATGCTGCCTTCCCTAGCGTCAATAGGAGAAGGGGCTTGGGCCAATGGGTCATCGAGATCCAGACTATTTCCTTCAGGAAAAATGGGGGCATGTAAATTGAAGGTGAGTGTCTTGCGACGGTTCGTCTGCTAGCTATGACGTACTGTAATTGGCTTGCCACGAAGTATGCCTCAAAGTTAAGTACCTTAATGCCTCCTTGATCATATGGTTTCTGCAGTTTTTGGAGGGCCAGTCTATTTCGACCCTTACGCCACAAGAATCCCCTGCATACTGTGTCCAGCTTCTTGAAGAAGCTACTAGGGATATCGTACGGGACATTCAAAACTAGTGTAGAAAATCACCACCATATTCAGTAGTGCAGCGCTGCCCATCAGTGATAGGGGTAGTTTAGCCCAGAGGTCCATGGACTTCGTCACTTTCTGTTAGGGAGAATTCTTAGAAATGTGCTGATTCCCTTCTACCTTAGACCCCTGGCTCTTTTTCTGGACTTTAGGACTTTTAATTTGTATCCTGAAGAGAGACATTTGCCCACTCTCTCATGCATTTTTATTTGATTTGAACACTGTTTCTTTTGACTTTGGAGTCTGACAAACTCCATAGGCATAATCTTTTTACATTGCGACACACAGCACCCTCATTGCAGTGTCGCAGATAAATCCTTTGGATTTCTGCTAAGGTTTAAATGCCTTCTCTTGGATAACTACTGTTTCCAAGAGTAGTGAAGTGAAATTGACTTTACTTAAATTTTCCTCTTTATAGACCCAGCACACACTATCTTAAAATAGGGTGCTGGAGGGGTTATTTAGTATCCCCTTTTGTCTAACTTCTCGTGTAACATTTTTGTTACCCTTTTCTACAATTAATGGCTGGTGGCAGCGGTTTACTTTTTCCTACCATTGTGTGCTTTTACCACAGGCTGCGTTCGCAGCTGCAGTATAGCACCCATTTGTCAAAATGGCCCTGAATTTCTTTTTTCGCCTCTGGCTCCAGCGTGTCTGGCAGGAAGCAAGGGAGGTTCCCGAAACTCCCTGTGCTTAGTCTCCTTGGTTACAGGAATGCACCCAAAGGTGATTGCACACCTGGCTGTCCTTGCTGGACAGCCACCCTGCTGCGTGAGTGACAGCTAGGCTGCAAATGAATGGGAACGACTTGCATAAAAGGCAAGGTCTTTTGCAAGGAAGGCAGAGTCGACGACTCGACGGAGGAACCGAAGAAAGAAACTGGAAGAGACGCTTGCTGCACCTCCTGGACCGTTGGTTTGCCCGGTGAAGCCCTGCTGCAGTGCTGAAGCTCCTATTTCGACATAGACTAGAGGAGCCCGAAAAGGACGACTTCTCCCCTTGGGTAGGTGGGACAAATTGACCCGAAGACTAACTCTACTGAAACCCCTCTCTCGGCTGTCTGTACTTCCATTGCTGCTGCAGGAACCAAGAACCATGGGACAAGAACATGTCACCAGAATCAAGTGCATCGTTTTTAAGCCGGACCCGAGCTCCAGGAAGATCCTCTGGACTCCCTCGAAGCAGGGCTGCCCAAGCCTGAACCACCTCAACAGAGTGCTGGACACCAGAAGCAAGGAAAGTCCACAAGGTGTCCAAGAACCGCGGTGGTGCTATTTGCGAGTAGCTGAAACCGCGAAGTCCCACTGATCTGAATTTCACCCATTGTTGCTGCCTACCTTCAAATCATAGTAAAGGAGTCCCCAGATGTCCTCCTTCTTGGCCCCATGACTGAGGCCCAGGAACAGGATCTGCAGGAACTACAACAGGAACAGAAGCCAGCTGGAACCATTTGTTCAGACCTAAGTTACTGTGATCTAAGGGATATTTATCTTGTGTGTAGCTTGCAGCTTTGCCCTTCACAAGCCTCCCAGCTTGTAGCCCAACACTAATTTATTTATTTACAAACAAAACTCTCTTTAACCTTGTGGAAGACTTTTTTCCTAACTTCAAGAAGTTCCTCAGGTCCCCTAGACTTGGCTCAATTGAGCATATCCCTCATACATACCTTACTTGTATAGCTGGGAAAGGGTTAATCTGCATTGCATTTGGGGTTCAAAAGTGATTACATGTTTGAGAAACGTGTTAACCATTGTTTCCTTCCCTCACCTTTCCCTTTTGCCACCACTTCAGTATTACCATTGAAGTGTGAAAAGTGATATATTAATGTCCAGTGTCCTAGCTATTGAAGTCACCGCAGGGTGTAGGACAATCTGTGTGCCATCCCAAAAGGGTATCTACTTACTTTATTGAACTGAAGGAGTGTATTTTGAAGTGTATTGTTCTTGTTGCCAATTGCTTCCTTCTAAAGAAGCCTTATTTTAAAACTGACATTTAAATTAATAAATAATTATGTAATCAAGAAACCTTGGGTTTAGTGTTATACTTGTCACTGTGAAACTCTGTTGCAACCCTACAGCTCACATTGACCCCTCTTGAGATGAGCCTGACTGCTCAGGCACACTACCAACTTGTGTAGTACAGGCCTATACCAAAGGTTGGGTTACCTATTGCCAAGAGGACAAGGCTGCTGTAGTCTCCCACAGGGTTACTACATACAATATTGCCTAACACTCTCTCTACTGCTTTCTGTGTTTTTTTTTCTTCCAGGTGTTACATCTTGGGGTCATGGTAAATATTAATTCCCAGATATTTAAATGTATCCACCTCCCATTGCACCGGCAGCACCAGTAATGTGCTCAACTGCCTCTACTTGTAACCTGCCAGAGGGAACAAGCACCATTTCTTTTCACTAATTGCGATTCCTGAGAGTTCTGCATAACGCCCCAGTACATCTAATATGTATTGTAAATTGGTTTCCGGGTTTTGCAAATAAATGAGCATGTCATCTGCATGTCATCAGCTTCTCTGTGCACGCTCCCAGAGAATGTAACACGCTCCCCCTTAAGATGAGAACCTCAAACTCGTCCGTGTTCAAGGGTGTAGGGAAAACCTACTTTTTTTTTTTAACCTTAAGCCCGGCTGAACCGATTTAAACTCCTCAGTTGCCCTCCTCTGTTCTGATCCTGGCTTGTTTGTTGTATGTATTGTTTGGCTTTGATGTGCGCCCTGAGGCCTACGGGCATGTGAGGCGTTAGAATAAATAATAATCTCACAAAAATAAGGGGGGAAAAAAAACAAATGCACGTTTAATGTGCAATCGGCAGTAATGAAAATGTCGAATCCCTTTAAACTGAACAATGGGACCGGGTGTTGTGGGGTTGTCCCCCGCTCCCCTTGTACGGTATAATGGGTTTGGGGGTTGCAGGTGTGTTCCCCCACAGTCACAAAGCAGGGATTGGAGCAGTTACACATACATGTGCGATCTATGTGCTTACAGCGCTACTCTATTTCTGCATTCAGAATTTCCGTTTACAGTATTAGCCGCACATTAATCACACAGATCCTGATGCATCTAAAAATAATTTTTTAAGACCTTTTTCACCAATACAACTGATCAATATTTTTTTTTGAGTTAATTTTGAGGTGGAATTAATAACTTAATAAACATTGTTGGAGTCTTTTTAGTACTGTTTTTGAACATTCCAGTTTGAGAGAGTGCAGCGGGGAAGATCTTGGAAGTTCTTTCAAGGCAATCTGTATTAACCAGAGAAAAGCAGACTGGTCTATGCTTGACTCTACCCCAACCATATCTGCTTTTTAAAAACCTCAGACATTTCGGGACTCTGGATTTCTATGTAGGCTGATCTGTCACTGTGGTCTCTGGTATCATGTGTACACATAGGGGGGAGGGTTCTCTGTCTCTGTGGTGCTTCGATAACTTTCCTCTCTCTGCAGGGCCAAATGACAGAGGAGCAGGAGAAATTTGCAGTGGAGAGTGTACCTACGTTCCTAGAAGTGGCTGGCTTCTCCTACTTTTATGGCGGTTTCCTGGTGGGTCCACAGTTCTCATTTAGGAACTATCAGAGGATGGCAGATGGGGAGTTGACTGATGTACCCGGGCAACGGCCAAACAGGTGGGTGTAGGATGAGAGGGACGAATGAGTTAATATGAAGATCTACTGCATTGCTGGCTTGTTTGCTGATGCTCCTCTATACTGACTTGCAGCATATTGTGCTCTCCCTGTAGTGGAACCCACACACTGCTCTGCCTTTACATCTCACTTCTAGCCTTCAGTATTTAGAGTATTTGTGCCATGTCTGAAATCTGTTTGTCATGTGATGCATAGTTTGCCATGGAACGCTTTGGTCTGGAGTATTTCACGTTAACATTGCCAACAGGGCTACCAAAGGTTAGGATAAAATTAAGCTTGCAGTACCAGACATACATGGTCTCATTACACGCCTTGAAATTCGATTTAAAAAGCACCAGCAATTCTACAAAGTAACTCAGTACATTCCAGTAGGCAGGAGTGTATAGAAGTAATTTAAAAATGTGCAGTAAATCGGTGGTATGGGTTATAATCCCAGTCCCTTAATGAAAACTCCAGGCATTAAAGGAGGCCCCAGGAAAAACTGCGATGTTCAGTAAATTACCTTCCAGAGTAACTTTGAAAGAGTTTCTAGATTTGGTAAGTTTACCATAGGAATGAATGAGCCAAATTTAAAAGAGCCACGGTTACAGGATAATACCATACAAGTCCGAGTTCTACCGCAAAGAAATGGTGAAATGTGCCATCAACCCTAGAGGAAATTGGAAGCGACCACTTCAAAGAGCTCCAGTCCCATGGCCAAGACCCAGGAAGGATGAAAATGCAGAAATTGGGCCAAAACAAGTCTGTGGTAAAACATAGTAAAAAACCTGCAAACTCTACTACTCCAAGATTCAGGGCAATCCGGAGGGCAATCTGATGAATAGCTCGCCAGCCCCAGACCTTAGGGGTTAAGTAGTCAGGTTGGATTGGAGAATCTGTCTCTGGATTTGAAAAAAGAAACCAAGTACGTACAAAGACACTTCCACAGGGTTACAGGATGTGGTACACAGGGACTTGCAACGCAAACCAACGATATTGCTAACAACCAAAAGGAAGAAGTTCACTTCTCAGGAGCAGAAACAACGATGAATGCACGAAGAAGGCAAAGGAGCACGACTGTTGGGGAGATTTTCTGTTTGCAAATCCTATCCAATTTATTGAGCATCCCAGCACTACTGAATTTGTATCATTGACTGTAGGTGGGTGAAACTGTTATCCCCCCCCCCCCCGCCAGCATTCACTTTTGTTTTGGGCACATTGGACTCTTCAGGTTCCAATGAGATGAGACAAATCCCCTTTGTTTTAGCCTATACGATTGTGCTGCTTTTCCTATGGCACCACCCTGCCCCACTTCTTATGGGGGTGCTGACAGGAGCACCTTTTGCAATGTCGTTTTGGGTTTATCAGTGCAGAAGAAGCTCGCCCTTTTATAACTTGCGGTTTTTACCTTTAAGTGCCATGGGTTCCCCCTCCCCCCACCCCCCCGATACCTCCCACTCCCCCGGTGCCAAGGCCTTTTTTGGTGAACTCGGTATGTCGCGATTCAATGCCTTGTAACTTTTTTGTTACATGAGATCTCAGCCAAATTTGGCCCTTTTTTTCCCACATGTAGGCGGTCGTAACGCCACCCAGGAATCCTAGGTTGCTGTAGGGGGGTGAGGGACAATAAACAAAAAGGGCGACAATTTTGTGTTTTTTTTTTTTTAAATGCCAATAAAATGATGTTCAAAGACACCTGTGGTTTTTCCCTTGTAAGAGCTAGGAACAAATGGTTTGCTGTGCTGAATTCCCCGATTTCCTGGCTTTCAAGAACAGGTTGAGTGGAAACGAAAAAAAAATATTTTGATGTGGTTATCAACCTTTTTGTGAGAGGTAGGCGATTTTGGCCATTTTTGCCAATTGGACATGCATGGACGGAATGGAAGTAAAGGGTAGGAAAGCCGAATTGGAGGACAGAAAGACATACATTTCTCCAGCATGGGGTCTGGCATGGATTCACATGCTCATGAATATTCCCCGTCAGGCCGGGAATCCTCGGTATAGAAAAAAAATCAGTATCTGTTTCGTTTCTGATCTGTCTTTCTTAGTAGTAACCAATCACTGGTCTCTGGGCCATACTGCCCCCAGCCAATGATTGCCCTCTCCCTAAGCCCCGCCTCTGGCAGCCATCCTCAGATTTTTACCGCACCTTCAAGTGTTGGGAGTCCTCGTGCTGTAGCTCTCGAGCTTTTGCTGCGTTTTCGCTCTTTTTCAGGTGATTTTTCTCATTTTTCGGTTAACTAGAGCCTCAAGCTCCACCGTTTCTACATCCGATCAATGGGGATCCGTTTCAGAGTTTTCTACGCCCCTCAAGGGTGAAGATTTCGTCGAGTTACGCTTTTGGAGGATTCCAGAAGTTCCGAGGCCTACCCCCGGACATGGCCCAGGAGAAAGGAAGCTCAACGCCCGGGAAGCTGTTCAGGACCTGCCCTGGATGCCAGCTTCAGAATGTTTTCAAGGAGGACGAGCATTCGTTATGCCTCTACTGTCTCCATGAGGACAAGATGCACACGGAGAAGGACTGTGCGTTTTGTGGGAACATGTCGGAGCGGACCATGAAGGATCGCCACCTCCGTCTCGCCAACTGGCTGGAAGGGAAGAGCCCGTCAGGCGAGAAGAAGAAAAAGAAGTCCGAGCGGTCTTCTAAGTCCTGTGAGGGCGCCCCAGCGACGGGGGCCCAACAAAAGGCCAAGCACCGCGGGCACCGGGAGCGCCGAACGGTCCGGCTCCTTGGCTGCCTGGCAGGGCGCATCCTCCCCGGCGCCATCAACCACGAGCCAACGCTCTGGCTCGGGTAAGGGGAAGTCCGAGAACCCGGCGAAGCCTCTGGAGAGGCCCCGAGGTGAAGGCCCCAGGCGTACAGAAGGTGAGGATGCCCTTAATTAACTCTGCTAAGACCTCGATTGAGGATGTCGCAGCGGCCCTGGCTCAGCCTGTGGAGGCTACGCCAGTGGAGGCGACCTCAGGACCCAGAGTCTCCCTGCCACCGCGGAGGGAGTTGTCTTTCAGGCCCATTGAGAAGACCCCCACGAAGTCCTCGTTGGAAAAGGTGGGGGAGGGGCAGGTGGCCATCGTGGATACGGACACGACGTCTGAAGAAAAGCTCAGCGAAGTCGTGGAAGAGGCCCAGCCCATCGGGAGGGATCCCGATGAGGGCGACGACGAGAGCGACGGTGTCGCCGACGAGGTTCTTCAAGAGCCCTCGCGCCTGTCGTTTCCAGCGCCGCAGGACACTTCGGCGGCCATTTTGTCTGCGATTCAGTCCTTATGGTCGGAGATGAGGACAAGGTTGCCCCTCCCCCCGACGGAGGAACCTGAGCCAGACCCGACGGGGGAACCGGAGCCAGGACCTTCGGAAAGTCCACCGCATAAGAGGAGGATGATGCATCCTACGCCACCTCTCCCACCTCTGCGGCCTGCTCTGCCTTCCCCCCGGTCTACTACCCACGGGGATGATACAGGCACGGATACGGCTACGACAGGTACAGATGACGGAGGCGACGACGGGACGTGTCCCCCGTCGCCCCCTGCCCGGGCGTCCCCGCCCGACGAGATTGGATCCTTTCATGCCATGATTTCCAGGGCATCAGAGCTCTTCCAGCTCTGCCCAGAAGAGCAGAAGGAAGGGTTCCTTTACCAACGGCGCAAGGCTAAAAGGAAGACGGTCCTCGCCGTACCACTTCTTGATGACATCTGGAATGAGGGGCTTGCCCTCCTCATGAACCCTGCCACGGCGCCGGCAAAGAGGGACCGGTACGAGAAGAAGTACCGTGTCCCCGACGCTGCCCCCTTGTGCCTTCAGGCGCAACCTACCCCGGATTCGGTCGTCTCGGCGGCGGCAAAGAAGAAAGCTGGGGGGGCATCAGCCTCGACATCAACTTCCCCGCCGGACGGCGAGGGCAGGAAGCTGGACACGATGGGACGACGGGTCATCTAATCCGCAGCGACTATCAAGGCGGCCCACGCCCTGGCTATCGTAGGCGGCTACGACAGGGAGTTGTGGTTCAAAACCGCCCCGCTGTTGGACTTCCTTCCGGACGCCAAAAGGGCTGAGGCCCTTGAAATCCTACAGGAGGGTGAGATTGCTTCAGACCACGCCATCACGGTGGCAACGGACATCGCCGACACCGGTTTCCGTCAGTTGGGCAACGGCGTTTGCCTGAGACGACGAGGATGGCTCAAGGCAACGGATTTCCGCCAGGATGTACAAACCAAGGTTTTGGACATGCCCTTCGACGGGAACAACCTGTTTGGGAAGGCGGTTGATGAGTCCCTTCAGGCCATCAAGACGGAGACTGCCCGGACACTGGGAGTGCTCCAACAACGACGGCCGTCCTTTCGGAGCTCCGGAGGTAGGCAAGGTTGCCTCCAAGGGATCCGGCAGTGGCTCCTCCACGTACCGCCAAGCGGCAAGATCTTCTTCCCAGGAAGCCTACAGGGGACGCGGCAAGTCAGGTGGTGCCTGTCGTCGTCGACAGGGAGGTCAAGGAGGCAAGGCGGCCTCCAAACAAGATTGAACCGACCGTGGGGTCGGACCCCCCCCAAGCACCACGGTGGGAGGCCGGCTTGCGAGGTTCGTCAGCATGTGGGAGTCCATCTCCACCGACCGTTGGGTGCTGGACGCCCTGGCCCAAGGGCATGCCCTTGAGTTTCAGAAGAAGTGCCCTCGCGTTCCACCCGTGGCCAGGAAGGAAAATCACATCTCACCTTCTGTTGGAAGTAAGGGCGATGCTCCAGAAGGGTGCCATCGAGCTCGTCCCAAAGAGGCTTCGGGGCTCCGGAGTTTACTCAAGGTACTTCCTCGTAAAAAAGAAGACGGGAGGATGGCGCCCCATCCTGGACCTGCGACGAGTGAACAAGGACATCAAGGCACAGAAGTTCTGGATGGTCATCCTCCAGCACTTGATGCGACAGCTGGAGGAGAGCGATTTCCTGTTGTCGTTGGACTTGGAGGATGCGTACTTCCACATCCCCATTCTAAAAAGACACCGAAGGTTCTTCAGGTTCGTGGTCCAAGGGCGGCACTACCAGTTCAAGGCCCTCCCGTTCGGATTGAAGTCGGCACCCATATGGTGTTCAACAAGTGCCTCGCACCGGTGGAAGCGCGGCTGCGCCTACAGGGGATCCACGTCTACCCCTACCTGGACGACTGGCTCATCCGGGCAAGGACAAGGGAGCTCGCCGTGGAGCACACTGCGAAGACCGTCCAGCTGCTCACGGACCTGGGATTCTCCATCTTTCCAAAATCCCACCTGGTTCCGTCGCAAGTCGCCCTGTTTCTGAGAGCCAAGCTCGACACAGTGGCGCGGCTGGCCTCGCCGGCGGAGGAAAGGGCCAGGACCATTCTGGGCGAGGTGCAGCGTCTGCTGGCCACGGACATGGCCAGGGTAAGATCTATCAAGTCCCTCCTCGGGATGATGTCCTCCTGCATTTACCTGGTGCGCCTTTGCCGGAATAAAAAACACGATCGCCGACTCAGCAGAGAGCTGCGCTCGTGCCACGAGTGGGAACTACGTCAGGATCAAGTGGATAGACTCTTCCGACAATGGGGCGAACCCCAAATCGATCTCTTCGTGATGGCGACGAATTCCAAGTGCCGGAGGTTCGCCAGCAGGTTCCCCCAGCCGAGGAGCATGGGCGATGCTTTCTCGTTCCCCTGGGACGGCCTATTTCTTTATGCTTTCCCTCCGCTGCCGTTGCTGCTCCGGCTCATCAACCAGCTCAAGAGGTCCCGGTGCAGGATGATCCTCGTCGCACCGGCGTGGCCGAGACAGATCTGGTTCCCGGACCTTCTGGACTTGTCAACATCCACACCAGTCAAGCTGCCGACGGACGCAGATCTTCTCTCCAGAGAAGGAGGCGCCATTCTTCACCACAACCCGGAGTCGCTGAACTTGCAGACCTGGCCCCTGCAGCACTCTAGTTTGGAGGGTACGACATCCCGGCCGACTGCAGAGAGGTTCTTGCAAAGGCCAGGGCGTCCTCAACTCTCAAGTGCTACGGACATAAATGGAAGAGGTTCTCTGTCTGGTGCCGTGCACAGAAGATTAACCCTCTGCGGATTACGGCCCCTCAAGTATTGCCGTACCTACTGTCATTAGCCAAGGCTGGACTAGCTCACGCTTCCATCAAGATACATCTGGCCTCCATCTCACGATACACCAGAACTACGGAACCGGGCGTCCTTGTGGTCTCATCGACTGGTGAAGGAATTTATGAAAGGATTGTTCCGGTCATTCCTGCCGGTGAAGGCCCCTGCCCCGGCGTGGGAGCTCAACGTGGTGCTGACCAGGCTCATGGGGCCCCCATTTGAGCCTATGCATTCGGCACCGTTGAAGTTTCTGTCGTGGAAGACAGCGTTTCTCGTGGCCATCACCTCCGCACGATGAGTGGGAGAGATCCAGGCCCTATCTTGCAAGCCGCCATACTTGACGTTTCACGACACGAGGGTGGTGCTGAGGACGCACCCCTCCTTCATGCCCAAGGTGCCGTCAGACTTCCACCTCAACGAACCCTTGGTGTTGCCAGTTTTCTTCCCGTCTCCTTCGTCGCCGGCTGAAAGGACTCTGCACTCGCTGGACGTAGCAAGAGCGCTGAAGTTCTACGTGGACCACACGAAGAGTTTTCGGAAGACATCACAGCTGTTTGTGAACTTTGGGACTGTGAATCAAGGGAAGGCTCTCTCGAAGACTTCCATTTCCAGATGGCTCTCCGGCTGCATCATGCACTATCACCGGTTGGCAAACCGACCGCTGCCCGGCCGTCCGAGAGCCCATTCGACCAGAGCGATTGCTGCTACCACGGCGTTCCTGTCTGGTGTGCCCCTGCTGGACATCTGCAGGGCTGCGACGTGGAGGTCGACGCACACCTTCACAAGATTCTACTGCGTCGATTGGGACTCCAGGGAGGAGTCCAGGGTCGGCCAAGCAGTGCTGCGCAACCTGTTCGCTTAAGGTGAGCCTGGTGAGGAGGTAAGGGATGCTTAATGTTGAGTTGTTGTATTGCTTAATGTTGAGCCTGTTACCACCTCCCGTGGTTGTGCATGTGTGTACTGCTATGTATTCTCTTGTTCATGAGCATGTGAATCCATGCTAGACCCCATGCTGGAGAAGGAACAAGTTACTTACCTGTAACTGTTGTTCTCCAGCATGGGTCTGGCATGGATTCACATGCGAACCCTCCCACCTACCCCTCTGCGGCTCTTCACTTGGTCATACTGCCACTTTACATGCTACCAAATCTGAGGATGTCTGCCAGAGGCGGGGCTTAGGGAGAGGGCAGTCATTGGCTGGGGCCAGTATGACCCAGAGACCAGTGATTGGTTACTAGTAAGAAAGACAGATCAGAAACGAAACTGATACTGATTTTTTTTTTTTCTATACCGAGGATTCCCGGCCTGACGACGGGGAATATTCATTAGCATGTGAATCCATGCCAGACCCATGCTGGAGAACAACAGTTACAGGTAAGTAACTTGTTCCTTCTGAAAATTAGACAAAATTCCAAGTTTAGGAAGGGGTGATTTGCGCAGGTCGGGCCACAACTAGGTATGGGGCAATGCCATAGTTTGGGGGGGGGAAAAGCAGGAAAATGACCGAAAAAAGTTGTGGTGGACATGGTTGGCTTGGTACGGCAATGGCTTCTATGAATTTTGAGAAAAACAATGCTCCACTATATTCCCCCGACTCTTGCAGTTAGGAAAGCACAATTTCTTTTTTTTTGGTAGTGTTTCACAAAACAAGCAGTACCACAAGCCAAACACTGAACCATGGTACACAGGAGTTTTATGCTTACGGCCTGAACAGACATACATAGCATGTGTAGATCAGGAAAACCAATGTGGTGAGGAACGGCAAGCATACATTTTTTGAAAGAGCACAGGAAGACCTTTTCAATGGTAGGTATGCAGGTTACAAAAGTGTATGGTGCGTAAAGCAGCGACTAAATATAGGGCACATTTGGGAAATGAAAGGGTTGTGTGACAAAGGGCACAAGCAAATGGGTCGAAACGTTATGAAAACCACACAAACACAACAAATGTCATACTTTCCCGAGTTCCCACATGTGTCCCGATGAAAACGGTACCTCACGTGTGGGTGCACCTACCTGGGCGCCAAGGGGAAAGCTGAAAACACCCCTAACCCCAAGTCTTTTCCGACAGCTGAATTTCATGATTTTTCCAGACGGGCACACCATACAGATACGGGCCTCGGGGGTCCAAGCCACCAAGGAAAACGGGGAATCCCATGCATTTCCGAAAAGAAGACACCCGCAGAGGTCCGACTTGCGCAAATTTGCCCAGAATGTATTACCCAGAAACACTGGCAAAGTCCGAAATGTGGCTAAAAAGCCAATTTTGCACACATTTCACTCTCACCCACCGAAACACACAGCCAACAACACATGGCCTACCGTCCTGTGTTCCCACAGGTGTCCCGATGAAAACGGTACCTCACATGTGTGGGTGCACCTACCTGGGCGCAAAGGGGAAAGCCTAAAACACGGGTAACCCCAAGTCTTTCGGCACAGCATCATTTCAGGAATTCTGCTTATGCGCACACCCTACAGATTTGGGCCTAGGGTGCCCAAGCCACCAAGGAAAACCCAAAACACCATGCATTTCTGAAGAGGACACCTGTGGGAATGCACAGAGGTCTGCCTTGCGGGAAGCGGCCCAGAATTTATTACCCAGAACCCAATTTCCTCTTTTCGGAAATGCATGTGGTTCCGTTTCCCTTGCTGGCTTCGACACCCTAGGCCCAAATCTGTAGGTTGCCCACATAAACAAAATGTGCTGTGCCGAAAGGCTTGGGGTTACCAGTGGGTTAGCTTTTTTGTGCCCAGGTAGGTGCACCCACACATAGGAGGTACCGTTTTCGTCGGGAGCGCGGGAAGGTATGACATGTGGTGTTGGCAACGTGTTTCGGTGAGTGGACAGAGGGAAATGTCTCCGAAATTGGCTGGAAATAGACAATGCTCAGACATTTCGCTCTGGCTAACCACCGAAACACACCGCCAACAACACATGGCCTACCGTCCTGCGTTCCCACAGGTGTCCCAATGAGAGGCAGACCGCTCATGCGCAGGTGTTGTACCTGAGTGGCAATGGGTACATTCATACAGTAACTTCTCCTTAGTGCACTTAGGAAACAGTAAAGTACTGTCAGTAAGCCATTTCACATGCACCTTTCCTTACACTTCTAATACATACCAGTCATAATGCAGTTGGACAGCAAGGTGGGATTTAGCACAAGGACAAACCTCCATGTGTAGCACAAGAAGGATTGTCCTTGTGAGCAGTGATGCCATGACAAGACACCCACTGTATCACTGGCCATTCGTATCCCTTTCGTGTCTGCAGTCAGTTGGCATCCATTTCAGCAGTCACACTTCTACCAAATCACTTGCACCAGAGCAAGTGTATCTACACATGAGCATATCTACACACTTGTATCACATGGGCATGTGCTCACAATGCAACCATGTCTCTAGCAATATCTTGAACATCATTTGCCAGCAATTGCATAGCAACTATGTCTGCATTCAAACTTTGTGCCTGCAATTGTATGTGGACACTGATAGCAAGTGCATACTGGCTCACTTGGCTACCCTGCCCTACAGGCGCTATCTTTCACACCAACTTCGAGTATGCCCATAGCAACTCTGTGCAAACATTCATATGTTTAACCGTATCCACACAAAACGCACACCCTGCAAAATGGCCATCATTTCTGCAGTGCTGGGAAAGTGCATTCACAGAAATGACATCTGCATGTTCTACGTAGCTTTGCCTCATTTCCACACCAATCGTATCCAATTCATTCCTACAGAAGAGATGTCACTTACAGCACACATAACATTACTTGCAGTAAAACAATAAACAAGGCAGGATGTTACGAGGTACGCAAGACACCGCCGCCATACAGTTGGTGTCCAAGTACCACTTTCATGACACTTGGACCTCAAGGAAGGGAGCCAAAGTTGCGTGTACCATTTTCAAGACACCCCTTGAGTGGAGGGAAGCTGAATGGTGTTCTGGTCTTCCCCAACGCACCCCTCGAGTAGAAGCAGCGGGACTAGCGTTTCTTTGCATTCCAAACCTTAGGTGGAAGGAGCCAGATTGAGTTCCTTTCCAATGTACGCCTGAAGCTGAGGGGGGCTTCCCTGATGTTTATTTTCTACGGCAATCCTGAACAGGAGCAAGCTGCACTAGCATGCCTTGCCAAGACACCCCAAAGGGGAGTGACCCAGAGTGCTCTACCCTTCTTCTCCATGGCCTGCCTCAAGTGGAGGGGGTGGAGTGGCATTCCTTTCCAAGGTGTGCCTGTAGTGGAAGGAGCCTAAATTGCGTTACTTTGGAAGGCACACCTCGCGCAGTGAGAGCTAGACTGGCGTTTCCTTCTGAGGCAGACCTGAAGTGAAAGGTACCGGGGTGGTGTCCCTTTCCCAGGGAGGCCTCAAGTGGAGGGAGCAGGACTAGCACTGCTTGCCAAAGCATGCCAAAGGGTACTCAACCAGAGTGGTTTTCCCTTCTCCATGGCACGCCTCAAGTGGAGGGAGCATGATTGGCATTCCTTTCCAAGGTGCGCCTGAAGTGGAAGGAGCCTAAATTGCATTGCTTTGCATGTCACATCTCGCGCAGAGGGAGCTAGTCTGACTTTTCCTTATGAGGCAGGCCTGAAGTGAAAGATACCGGGGTGATGTCCCTTTCCCAGGCAGACCTTAAGTGGAGGCAGCATGACTAGCATTGCTTTACAAAGCACACCAAAGGGGAATGACCCGCAATGGAGTTCCTTTCTTGTGCATGGCACGACTCGAGTGGAGGGATCCGTAAAAGCTATGGCTGTGGTGTGCCTTTCTAAGGCAGGCCTCAAGTGGAGGAAGCAGGACTAGCAATGCCCTCGTGAAGGCACGCTAAATCAAGTGAAGTGAGTTGACATCCTGTTGCATTTTCATTGCAGGTACACCTCCAGTGCAGGGAGCAGGAGAGCTATTCCTTTATAAGACATGCACGAATTCAGAGGCTAAGGGTCCCTTTCAAGGAATGATGGGCATTTTCGGAAATCAGTCCATCTCCCAATATTTTTCCTTTGTATGATGCAAAAGGAAACAAGACTGAAAGCAGAGGTCAGGCTGGGAAGGGCATTGGGGACAGTACACCAGAGTACCCTTCCTCTTTCCTTGTTTTGTACACACCTTACATTTTTGGTAAGGTTGTGCCTTCGTGGCAGTGGATGGAACATAATCAGCAAAATGTCGCTCTTGCAATCTGGCCACATCTTCTACCTCTGGAAAGGAGGGAATTTGTACATGAACCATAGCCAGAGATTGAACAATTGTTAATTCAAAGTTCATAAAGGAGAGGTTGTTTTGTGGAGTAGCTGCACGGTACACCAGATAAGCATTGTAGGTTGCCATATGCACAATGTGTGTGGCTAACTTTTTGTACCAGAAACGCGACTTGCGTTCAGCACGGTATGACTCAAGCACTTGGTCATTTTTGTCTACTCCACCCATGTACTTGCTGTACTCCAGAATGCAGTTGGGCTTCCACATTTGCTGAGTCTGACAGCGCAGAGTGACTGCTGAAGTACTTTCATCATGAATGGTACTTGGCATGTACACACCCCTTTTGTCACAGAATTTCACTGCCAACAGTTCTTCTCGCCGCAATGCTATACATTCTCCCTTGGCCAACTTCTTACACAAAAGTTGTCTGGGGAAGCCTTTGCGGTTACTGCGGATTGTACCGCATGCCAGTGTGCCCACATTGAACTATTCCTTGAACAGTGGAATTGCTGTGTAGAAATTGTCCACATACAAATGGTGACCCTTGTGGAGCCATGGTGCGAGAAGATCCCAAACTATCTTCTCACATGTCCCTAAATGTGCTGGGCCGCCCGGAGGGTTTAGGGTAGAGTCTTTACCAGTGTAGAATCTCATGCTGCAAACCTACCCAGTGGTACTTTCACACAACATGTACATTTTGATCCCATATCGTGCTCTTGCTTGGAATGTATTGCCTGAATAGTAGCCGACCTTTATACAACACCAATGATTCATCGATGGATATGTTCTGGCTAGGAACATACACCTCTGCAAATCGGTGAGTGAAGTGGTCCAGAAATGGCTGGAGTTTGAAGAGCCTATCAAAGTTTGGGTCAGTTCTGGGCAGCCTACCAGTTAACGTGCGTATCTTGCCCTTTTACACATGTAAATATGGCAAATACGGACCATTTAATTTTGAACTGCGTACCGTGTACGCTTTTATTCATTAAAAAAAACATACTTTCCACCACTAGATGGCAATGTAGCAATTCTTTTGTCAGCAGCATAGCCTTCTTATGCATGATGGTGAATTTCCAACTGAAAGACCAAATCTGTGACAGCTAAGCGAGCAACACAATAAAGCACGCACGATTTTTAAAATGTGTTCATACCCATAACGTATGTGTTGGATACGTTTTACTCGGTGGACAGTCATAATGTCGACAAAAAAATGTCGACAGACAAAAATGTCGACAAAAAAATGTCGAAAAAAAATGTCGACTTTCGTTTTTTTAATTATATATTTATTTTAGGGGTTCGGGTCTAAAAAAAAGGGAAAAATTGAAAAAAAAATTAAAAAAGGGGGGCTGGGGGGACCCCCCCCATTTCGAAAAAAAATGCATTGAAAAAAAAAGTCGACATTTTTTTTTTCCACATTTTTTTTTCGACTTTTTGACTGTCGACATTTTTGCTGTCGACATTATGACTATAAACCGTTTTACTCTCTTGCAGAGGAGAAAACTCATTTTTACTCTCTTGAAATTGCATTTACGCTCTAATTTGAAAGATCATGCGTAAAATACTCCCACCTCAACATCTTATTTGGAGCACTGGTTCTGGGTAATGCTGCCAAGTTGTCAATGAAGTGCAACATACGGCGCAGTGCTTGAAAGCGATTTCTACTCTATGTAGCTACTAAAAACAGGCAATAAAGTGGAGCTAAATTAGACCAGTACATTGAGACAGACGGCTTGTGCGAAATTCCCATGAGCAGAATGAGACCCCAACATTTTCTCATTTCAACATCGGTTGTTGGAACCCATGCTTGTGCTCTGGACTGGGGTTTCAGAGTGGGACCCCTTGATCTCAAGTACTGTGCAGCGTATAAATTGGTTTGCTGAACCACATCTGCAATGAACCCATCATCAACAAAAAGGTTGAACAAACAAATAGGCTGAAACCCATCTGTATTCATTGTGAACCCTGATATACCAGTGAAAGGGGGCACAACAGGCTGAGCCATTTCTGGAGGCACCCACCGGTACTCTTCAGCCATGTCAGGAACTGCCACATTGCGTAGACGTTCTGCACGTCCACTCCCCCTTACAGGTCCCCTGCGTGTGGGAAGTGTGCGGAAAAGGTGGATGCAGTCTTTCTTCCTCTTCGTCATCAGATGATGACGATGAACAGCTGGAGGAGGAACTTTCATCAATGGACAACTCACTTCCCCAATCATTTCCCTCCTGACCCTCATAAGCGCTATCTGTTTCAGATTACATGTCCACCTATGTGCCTTGCTCTGAGCCAGACTCCATCACTGCAGCTAAAGCCTCTGCACCAGACATTGATCGACGAGAAGCCAGGAGTACTGTCGCTATGGAACCCTTCACTGCCCAAAGACCAGATGAAGACTGAAACAATAAGTATGTGTGCTTCTCGAAGTATGGAACTTAGCAGAGTAAATGATATTCAGTGCCACACACCTACTCCACACAAGTACACCAAAAGGCTCAAACTTTGCTCACAAACTGTAGCAGCACTCTGCAATATGTACTCCCTGCACACTACAATAAAGGGAGTACTACTTTGCAAACTCACGTGAAATGCTAAGGACCATCTGACTGCTTTCCTACAAGTGGGTAGACGGCTACAACACACCTGCACCTAAAAGAAAGACAACAAAAAACTAAGTCCGATGTCCTCTTCTGCTATACATTACACAAATACAAGTGTGGGGACTAGGATTGCAGCCACACTACCAGTTCAGAAACAGCCAACGTGCCAACGTGCTTTGCACCATGCCCTCCTCCATGAGATGCTGGTGGATGGGAAATGGAGTGATTAGTGATTGGGTGAGTTGAAAAGCCAGAGGGAATAAAGACGCAGACAGGGAAGATAAGAAAAGTACACGGCAGGCAGGCCCTTCCAGACAATTGCTGGAACACTTTTGACAAAAACTGCTAATTCGCATAGGGGTCTGTGTTGGAAGCGGAAAGGTCACAAGGACGTAATTAATGCAAGGGCAATCAAGTTGATTTAGGCTGATGCAAGTGGTGTTGGGTATCTAAGAAATAAGCAGCACTGACATACTGAATGCATTGACATGCCATGAACACAAACAATTGCTAGGAAGTGGGAGTCTCACTGCCAACATACCATTTTATTGCCATTTTACACAATCCAGTGAGTCCATCAGTTACTGCGATCCCTCCGTAAAATTGCATCTGGGCAAATTGCATAATGTCTTGTATGAATAGATTCATGCCTGTTTTTGAAAGGTGCACCCAACTCTGTGAAACATCACTTCACCTTTGATGAAGCCATGGTGAATGGTCCAAATTCTGTCGTTGCCCTTTGTCAGTCTAGCGAACTCGTCATTCAGTTTCCACACAGAGCGGTTGATGGCCCTTGCATTGTCCTGGAGTTCTCAATCCCTCTTGGGAATCATCTGGGATCAGGCCACCAGTGTTTGGAAACCTCTGTGCAATTCATTCCAGGTCCGCCATGAGCTGCTCCTGTTACCCCCTTCCGTCCCACAGACGCCAAATCATTTCCTCCCAGGTGCATCACTATAAGGTCAGGGGGGGGCCTCCTTTTGCCTGGGCATTGATGATGGCTCCTCTGAGATGGTGAAGGCGCATCCCCCCCAACCCCAAACCAATGCACCGTAAGGCCATCCCTTCCAGACCCAGATGTGGGTGGCCCTCGGAAAAGTCGTGCAGCCCTTTGGATGAAAGAGTGGCTTAAAATCCACACAACCCTCATCCTCACTAGGAAATGGAAACAGGATAACCCCCATGATTTGGCTAGACATACAGTTTACCAATTATCACAACAATAGCTTCAACACATGGCTCTTGTAACAATCCCAGACACACACTTCACCCAATCGGACATGCACCTCTCATGTGAGATAACGGTAGGTTGATGCGTAATTGGCACATGCTTTTCAGGGGAAAGAGGTGAAGAAGACAGTATGTCACCTTGTGCCAATAACACAGTTGTGCTGGCACAATTGTAATCTGTGAAGGTTTATGCTCCTGTGGGCCACCGACTGCACAGTGGTAAGGTGACTTGCACATGCTACTCCGTTATACTTTGGCAGGGTGACTAGTCTGCCAGAGGATATGAACTCCACAGCAAGTGTGCTTTGTACGCTCTCTGAATATAGGTACCCTGACAAGAGTGTGCGCCATTCATCACAAATGGATGCAACTTTGGACACTTTCATTGTGAGAGCTTTGGCCACAGGTCCAGGAACTTGGGGGCACTAGACTACCAAGGCAGAGAGGCGGCCAAGGTCACACACATCAACCACCACCACCACCCTACATCTCTGCCGGGCCAGCACTACAGCCTCCCCTCCAGGAAGGGATGTGGTCCTTGCCAGGGCACCCTGCACCCACTGCTGAATTTGGGGGGCAAAATATCCACTTGGGAGACGGACGCCCAAGGCCACTGACATCACCCCTCCCCCCCGCCCCGACTGTCCTGCCCCTCTGGCTACCCTGCGTTAGAGCTTTTCCCCTTGCAAAAGGATGGGGGGGGGGGTCACTGGGACCACTGCTGGAATTGGACCACAGAAATGGTGACCGTTGCAGTAAAAGGAATGAGCTCTGTACCAAGCGAAGAAATGACCATCTGCATAACTACCGGCAACATTTTTGAAAGTTTGCTGCTACTTATGTCGGCCAAACTTTTCCTTCTGCAAATCAGCCACCTTCCGCAATGCAAGGCACACCCATCACTGCCCCCAGAACATCCCCACTACCCTTTCCCACCCATATCACTGATTGGGAAGTGTTGCTGGTGTGTTTTGGAGTCTAACCCTGTATGACTTGTCCTTTCCCTCCCTCTGAAGAAATTATTAGAGTGCCATTTCTGCTTAGTTTACACTGTGCCGTTTTGCTCAGTTTTTACTCTTGCTCAAACTTGTCTACAATTTAAAAAGGGAGTGTGTATACTTTTTCCAGACTGTTTTAACTTACTTTAATAATAGTGATTTGTGTGTGAACATCAGAGTGTAAAATAAATATATATATTCTTTTTGATACAAAGCTTTGGTCAGTGTTTCCTTGTTCCATAGTATTGTAGTCCTAATGTGTAAGCCCTGAATACTGCTCATCTCCCTCTTGAGATAAGTCTGACTGCTTAGCCACAGCTACCAACTAAATCTTTGTGGTATGGACTGATACCAAAGGGGATTTATTGGATAAACCTGTAGTCTTAATCTTCTGTAGTGCTCCCTAAGGGAACTGCACAGGATTCTGCTTAACACCATATCATAAGCTGCCTTTTTTAGCCGCAATAATGCCATAGAGGACCATATACTCAAAATGGCCTCCCCGTGTGGCCCGTAGCCATCGGTTCATCATTGCAAGGACTTCTGCTTGGTCAAATGGCTGGAAACCATTGTGGGCTTCCTCAAGGCTTTCCCGGAAATCTGTTGTGCTGCCCTTCACCAGGAGACACTCCTGTTGGAAGTCCTGTTGCAGAGTATTTCCTGCCCCTGCCCGGGGTGAGTGCAAGAAGTGCAACTGAAGTTCTCTGTGAGTGTCTCCTTCCTTGTGGAATCAAACCTGCGTGTCTCCCCTATGGTCTGAGCTCTCCACAGGAACCTAGCGATAACTGCTGGAGATCGACCTTGGACACTTGACATGATTACCCTGTATAGTGACGACACTGTGGAAAGTTTACTACAGCGAATTACTGTTGGCTTGGAAAAAGTTTCTTCTCGCCAGAGGGTGCTGTGCGTAGAGACGGTTGATCCGATGTCCTTCGAGGGCCTCCATCTCGGTTGATGCCATTGTATGCCACGCGCAGCGTCCATTGGCTTCAGTTCTGTTTTTCCACATTATCGATTTGCTTCGAAGAATTACGACATGCTTCAGTTTTCCACTGAAATGTTTTGCGATGGCTTTGTCTTCGACTCCTCCTACTACTCCGAAGACAGCCTTAAAAAAGTGCCTAAAATGGAGCGCCAAAATGTCCATCACAGACCTGCATAAAATATGCATCTGGTGCCTGCCGTTGAGCACGAAACCGCAGACTGTCAATCCTGTCAGTCTGACAGGTAAGGCCTTAAAAGAGCAGAAAGCTCAGCTTGTCAGTGGATAGGATTGCCCCCAAATTTGGGTAATCCCACGCGTCGAGAGATTCATCTCCACACAAAAAGGTCAAAAAAATGATCTCACTTGAGGAGCAGACACTCATCTTCTCCCGCATTGGATCTTTCATGGATTCACATGCTGTGAATATTTCCCGTCGTCAGGCTGGGAAACCTCGTTAACTTTAACCTAGCATTTCCCTATGGATAACTTTGACACTTTAGTGTCCTATCGATGTCCTTTTTGGGTACTTTAGGCTACACCAATAGGACGTCCGGTATAAATAGCTTTGCCCGCGGCTTCCCTTCAGATTTCAAACGTCTCCAAACAGTTGGGATCACCTTGTGTCTACTCTTCGTGTTCTACACGTGCTTTTCATACATCAGCCATCATGTCATCTGTGGGCCAGAAGAAATCGCTGTTTAGGCCTTGTGCAACCTGCGGCCTAAAGAAGGCCTTCGAGGGGGACAGCCATGCAGATTGCCTGTATTGTCTTTACCCCAGTCATTTGGCGGACGCCTGTGAGATCTGTCGAGGGTTTTCACAGAAAACACTGAATGACCGCAACAGCCGGCTGATTTGTTGGCTCAACGAGGGCTCTTACCCGGATTCTGAGGTTTTGTCCCGGGGAAGCAAATCTTTGGCACCAATGTTGACGGCGTCTACGCAGTGGAGGGCGGTGTCCGCGGAACCCACTGCCAAGAAGCAACGCACAGAGGTGCCAGCATTGGAGGTGGGGGAAAGGTGGGTTCCTCTGAATACAGGTTGCATAGGTCCAAAGGTGCGAGTAGCTTTTCGCTGTCCAAATCGGCAAGACCAGACAAGTCCAAGGGGTTGAGTGATGGGCCCGAGAAGTTGGCATAGCAGTCCGCGTTGGTGGAGAAGGAGAAGACGAGGGTGAGAGTCCTCTCCGAAGCACTAAGGTCCTCTTTCAGCCGAGACTTGTCCAAACACTGTTCCGGCACTTCAACCATGCAGCATGCGTTGCTGTAGAAAGCCAGGCCTGAGGAGGCCTTAGTGTCGTCGACGAGGTCGTCAACAGAGGTTCTGTCAACAATTGTGGTGCAATCCTCACTTCTTTCGTCGACGGGAGTTTCATTGGCTCAGTCTATGGGCGTGACTGTCAGTGGCTCGCAATTGCTGTCGACACTGCTGGAGGCTTGTGGTTTGTTGCCGAGATGGGAACCATGGCAGTCTGGGGCCAGTTTAGGGCGTTTCTCCTGGTGGACATTCTTCAACAAGATCCGGCTTCGTATTCAGTGTCCTTGGGTCTGGAGGAGGAGCATGAACCAGGTTTCCATCAGTCGGCGCTGGGTCTGCGGGAGGCAGGTCCGTCTACATTGAGTGGGGCGGGGCACCCCTGTACCTGTTGGTGAACCCTCACTCTCTGCTGTCCATACAGGTGTTAAGTGCGCGCCAGTCGCTGTTGGGACAATTGGATGCACTTTCCAGCGGCTCTGAGCATGGTGGCTCCAGTGGTGCGTAGTGTGCCTGTTGAGGCCCTTCGCCCGAGTCTCCCCAGGAATTCACCTCTGGTGCGGCTGCCATTGCTGTCGGCGGTGGGGTTGGACCTTCCTCGAAGTCATCTAGAGGAAGGGGAGCTGGTCGATTCGGAGAGCAGGCCTCGTGACACACTGTCCACGTCGCCTAGGAGAGAGGATACGTGGGATACAGATTTGGAGGTGGAACCGCCTAGTAGCCCAGCTCGGCTGTCTCTGCTGGATGATATTGGGGCATTTCATGCTATTATGGTGAAGGCATGCCAAGAATTTGGCCTTGCTCCTAAGTAGGAGCGAAAAGACTTTTATCTTTGATCACAAGTGGAAGCGACGAAAGGCAGTCTTCTCTGTCCCCATTTTGGAGCATGTGTGGCAGGAGGCCCTGCGCACGATGCACCATCCTTTTTTGGAACCAGCCGTGAAGGGACGTCTGGAGTAGAAGTTTAAGGAACCGGAATCAGTGCCCCCCCCCCAGTGCCTCAGCCCATGCCGGAGTCTGTGGTTTCAGCAGCGGCTAGTTAGGAGAGGAGCCAACACAAGTATGTTACAAACCCGGACAGTGAGGCCAGGAAACAAGATGCGTTCAGGAAGAAAGTCCTCACGGTGGGCGCTACGACAGTGAAGACAGCGAATTACTTCGCCATTATGGCCAGGTATGACAGGAAGATGTGGCAACGATTGTCCCCGCTCTTAGAAAATCTCCCGGAACAACAACAACGCAAGAGGTTATGCTGCTGATTCGAGAGGGGGAGGAGGCTTCCAACCACAGCATCAACATTGCAGTGGACTTGGCAGAGTTGGGCTTCAAGCAAATCAATCATGGTGGTGTTCTCCAGAGGCAGGCATGTTTGCTCTGCCATGAGGTCCAACATAAAGTAGTGGATATGCCCTGTGAAGGGGAGCAGCTCTTTGATGAAAAAATCGATGCAACGCTCAAGGGAATGAATGAATGAATGAATGAATGAAGACACAGACGGCGAAGTCCCTGGGGGCTCTGCAAACGAGCAGTTTTTTTCGTCCCTTTCGGGCGTTTCGAGGGGCCTCTGGTAATGCCAGATTTGCAGCTTCCGGCGACCAAGGTTAGTCGCCCCGGTTACTCTTCCCAAGGCTTCAGGCGCTTGTTCCAGGCGGAGCAGAAAATCAGACCATCAGGCGCAGCATAAGAAGGGCCCTGCCTCGCCAGCTTCTTAGGGACATCAGTCTAAGTCTCACCAATGACTGCCATGCGGCCAGTCGACTTGGTGGCAGTGTGTCTCAACACGTTGACGAGTGGAATCTTATTACTACGCACCGCTGGGTACTGGATACGGTACGTCTCGGAGTTTCAGCATCCACAACTCCCAATTCCACCGGTGCAGCCACACCTGCCTGTCCTAAGGCAGGAGGTTGAACTCATGTTGGCGAAAGGGGCGATGCAACCAGTCCCGGTGTTGGAACGGGGCCTCTGGGTGTAATCCCGGTATTTCGTCATCAAGAAGCCCACCGGAAAGTGAAGGCCTATTCTAGATCTGGATGTAATCCGGCCGGTCCAACCAGGAGGTTTCCTGACGTTGGTAGATTTGGAGGACGCTTACTTCCATATCCCAGTGAGCCCAAACCATCGCAAGTTCCTGCGCTTTCTTGTCGGGGACGATAATTATCAGTTCTGTGTCCTCCCATTTGGGCTGAAGTCTGCGCCCAGAACCTTCACAAAATGCCTAGCTCTAGTTGCTGCCTTCCTCCGCAGGGGGGGAATCATGTGTACCCGTATCTGGACAACTGGTTGGTACGGGGGTTGTTGCCGGAAAGTGCGTTGGAGTCTCTCCAGGCATCCATGAACCTGTTACAACGGCTGGGGTTCGCAGTAAACTGCTGTGAAAGAGGGGCGATAGAACTACTTCCCCAATAGCTCTGGAGTTTATTCCAGATACTTTCTGGTCAGCAAGCAGACGGGAGGGGGGGGTGGCTGGGGGGAGGGGGCGGAGGCCCATCCTAGACCTATCACGTCTCAGCAAATAACTAAAGTCCCAAAAGTTGAGGATGGTCACTTTGCAACACGTGCTTGGCCAACTGGAAAAAGGTGACTTCTTGACGTCGTCCGACCTGAAGGATGCCTAGTTCCACGTCCCCATTCACAAGAAACATCGAAAGTTTCTTCATTTCGTGTTGCGGGGACAGCACTACAGATTCAAGGCTCTACCTTTTGGCTTGAATTTGGCCCCCATGGTGTTCACGAAGCCTGTAAACCTTCTTTAATTTGGTTCCTTCCCCTGTGCATTCTTTTTTGCCTGTTAAATGTCTGTTAAAGTAACAGAAGATGCAATGTATGTTATTTTTTTGCTTTGATTTTGAAATTTTAATTGATGTATCCTAATAAAATTGCATATTTTTCTACTTTTTGTGTGGTCTAGCATTTGGTTGAATTTTCCTTCGCTAGACATTTGGTTACCACACAGCCTCCAGTTGTGATATGTTTTGCTTTTCCCCTCTGCGCAGTAGAGAGGAGCGTTCCCACCTGTAGTAAAACACTGCTCACCAGCACTTGTCGTGCTTGTTATAGGTTTCACCTATCCCGGGATTTTGCTATTGGTGCAGCAGTATAAATGAAACTTTCCCCATTACCTCCTTTTTGTGTTAAAGGTTCCCACAAGTGGTGGCCCGTCTAAGTCTACAGGCCATGCACGTATACCCGTACCTGGACGACTGGCTGATTTGCGCACGATAATGGCGCTGGCCGGCAGGCACACAGACTATTTTTTTTTTTTTTAAATCGATTTTTATTGGTTTTACACAAATCAACATTAAACAAAAACCAGCAGTGCTTATCATCCAGCGCCTTGGTGTAAAGCGCTCTATAAATAAATCAATCATACTTTAGCATCTTGTACATATCTTTAAGTATCTGCTGCTTACCCGTTACCCTCTCCCCAACTCGAGCCTACTACACTTCGCATTCTGCTTCTCCCGGAATCTCCCCTTCCGTATTCTCAACAGATTCCTGGTTGCTTAAGCAGTCCTGGGTGGACCCATACAATGTGGCCACTAAGTGTTTCCAGGCCGTCAGGGTTTCTGCTTCCTCCTCCCCACCCTTACTACCCGCCTCACGCCACACTGCCGTTTCAGCTTCGGTCCATTTCTGATTGTCTCTCCGCCATACTTCTACCCTCGGTCTGTTGCATGACTTCCAACCCATGCAATTCTGCACTTGGCAAGTATATATGCCAAGTCCTTAAGTTTGCTCGCATGTTTCAGTTGGCATGGTCTAGAGAACCCCCCGCTGTTTATTTTATTTACATTTATATAGCGCGCAAGCAGCCCAGGGGCATTGAGGCGCTGTTACTTGCAATAACTTAGTTACATGGTACAGGCATGGTAGCGATTGTTGACACATTGTGAATGTTACAGGAAATCCTACTGTTATTACAGATATTGCTTTTGGTCATATAATACAGTATACATGAAAGGTATTCGTGCTGATGTGTCTGGCCTTATGTGAAGAGGGTAGTCTTCAGTGTTTTGCGGAAGGTGGTGAGGGAGACCTCACCACGGATAGTGGGTGGTAAGGCATTCCAGTGAGAGGGCGCGAGATAAGGGAAGCTGGATCTGCCCGCTTTTAATATTTTTACTAGTGGCACAGAGAGCATGTTGGTGTACGGTGATCTGGTTGGCCTGGTAGTGGAGACGGGGTGTATCCTTTGTGAGAGGTATGCAGGAGCAGTGAGGTGAATGCACTTGTGGGTCAGTGTCAGGGCTTTGAATATGATCCTTTCTTTTATTGGGAGCAAGTGGGCTAGTTTTCTGGCCTCAGAGATGTTTTCTCTTTTAGCAATGCCTTGGGCTGCCCGGAGAGCATTGTTCTGTATTACTTGTAATCTCTCTAAATTTTTTTTGGAGGTTCCTAGAAAGAGTACGTTACAGTAGTCTAGCCTAGAGCCGGTGATGGCTCTGGCTATGTTGGTGCAGTTCTCTTTGGAGAGAAAGGGTCTGACTGCATTGATAAGTTTGGCATGATATGCAGCTGCAGAGGCTATTGCATTGACTTGTCTGTCCATGGATAGGCTGGAATCCAGGTAGACTCCCAGAGTTTTGACAGAGTCGGAAACTGGAATTTTAATGGAATCAATGGTGAAGTGGCTGAATTGGGCATCTAACCAGGGAGAGTTCCGTCTTGTCAGAGTTGAGGCATAGTCCGTTGTCTGACATCCAGGATTGGATGGTGTTTGTTTGTTTATTTATTGTGCGCACCGGACCCTGAGGTAGCAGGGCGCACGAGACAAGGAGGTTTACAGCTTGGTTACAGACGTTACAAGTTACAAAGCAGACAAAGAGGACATTTCTTGACTCTGCAAGGTGAGACAAGTACAAGTGCAGATAAGGCGCAGCCAAGTAGTCGAATCTATGACTAGCGTTTACAAAAAAGCAGGTCGTTGCGTGTCAGTTGGTAAGAGTGGAGGTGCGAGGGGGAGAGTGCCATTCATATCGCATTCTCGGTGAGCCATTTTATGGTATTCTTTCTGAAGTTGTTGAACGTTTGGTCGGATCTAAGTGCATGAGGTAGGGCGTTCCATAATTGAGCTGCCTTGACTGGGAAGCTGGATCCTCCAATAGTGGTTAGTTTAAATCTGGGAACTATGAGGCAGTTGGGGCTGACTGTCCTTGTAAGTCTAGTGGGATTTTTTTTGTTAAAACGTTCTGTAAGGTAACGGGGGGCTTTGTTATTTAAGCATTTGTGGATGAGGGAGGCAGATTTAAGGTTGATTTTTTTTTTTCTTGGGTGGAGAGCCATTTGTGTTTACGTCTTATTTCTGAGATATGTGCTCTTCTAGGGATACTTAGGGCCGCTCTAAGTGCGTTATTTTGGAGCACTTGAATTCTATTGATGATTTGTTTAGTTGTCCCTATGTAAAGGGCGTTACAATAGTCTAATCTTGATAAGATGAGGGCTCTGGCTAGGATAAGACAGCTGTCATCTGATAAGAATTGTTTCCCGGCTCGTATTAATTTACATGTATAGGCCGTGGATGAGGCCAGTGAGTTCACCACTTGTAGAGGTTGTTGAGGGTCAGGGAGTCAGTGTTGTAGTTACATATGAGAGTGAGGAGGATCTGAGTGTCGTCGGCGTAGTTGGTGTAGGAGATGCCCATGGCGTCGAGGATGAGGAAGAGGGGGCGTGTAAAGATGTTGTATAGCGTGGGGGAGAGGCAGGAGCCTTGGGGCACCCTACAGAGTTCAATGGTTGGTGATGCGGCGGCTAGGTCAGAGAATACTTGCATGGTTCTGTCTTGTAAGAAGGAGGTGATCCACGCTGTGGCTTCTGGGGAAAATTTGGCAGTGGAGGAAAGGTGGTGGCATAGGACGCCATGATCCACGAGGTCGAAGGAGTAGAAGTGCTGATTTACCCAAGTCTCTAGCATCGTCCATCTGTTTTTTCAGGTCGGGTAGGACTGTTTCGGTCCCGTGTCTGGGGCGGAAGCCAGATTGGCGGAGTCCAAGGAGTTTGTTCTCTTCAATGAAGTGTTGAACCTGCAGATAGGCTGCTTTGTCCAATATTTTGAGGAGGAAAGGGACAGTGGTGATGGGTCTGTAGTTGTTGGGGGAGGTGGGATTGAGCGTTGGCTTTTTCAGAAGAGGGCGGATCCAAGCTTCCTTGAGGGAGGCAGGGACTTTCCCTGTGGTAAAGGAGGCATTTACAAAGGCTGTTAGGAAGGGAGCTAGTGTTTCCGTGCAGTCTTTGATAATGGAGGCTGGGCAGGCATCACCTTTGCAGTTAGAGGGTTTGATGTTCCTCATTATGTTGATGTCTTTTTCCTGAATGGGTTTGAAGGAGAAGGGTAGGGGGGGGGGGAAATCAGGGGCAGGCGGTGGGACCGGGATGTGCTTGTTCGATAGGGCTTGTTTAGTGGCTAGTATTTTGTTTTTGAGGAGGCTTAATTTGGTTTGCATGGCCTTTTGTATTTCGTCACACCAGTCTTTGTCGAAATTCTGGGGGGCGGGAGTGGGTGTCTCGAGCTCTCTGAAAATGGCGAATATTTCTTTAGTGCTAGATTGGGCTTCCGAGATTCTGGATTCAAAAGATTTGGCCTTAGCTTGGGTGATTGCCTTTTTGTATTTGGTGGAAAGTGCTTTAAAGATCATCTTATCTTTTCCCCTACCATGCATGCACACACAACATTTATATTGATCCCCTTCTCATTAAGCTGGTGGGCTACTTCTCCCCAGAAATTCCCAAATTCTGGACATGCTGAAAACATGTCATCCCTGCGTTTTCTTACCTGCATTTGGGGCATGTTTGTCGTTCTTAAACGGAGCTATCCTCTGGGGGGTCATGTATGTTCTGTGGGTTACATATAGCTGTATTTGTTGTAGCCTCGCGTTCCTAGACACTTTTTTATGGTACCCTTGAGCCCATTCCCATAGCCCGTCACTCATGGGTTCCCCGACTACTTCTTCCCAGTCTTGTCTTAATTGGGCCACTTCCTTTCCCACCCTGGACATCAATGGCTCCTAGATTCTAGAAATCTCATGCCCTCCATCTGCTATATCATATATTGTTTCCATAGCCCCATCAGGTTGATTCTAGCGTTATTTCAGACAATCTCTGATCCGCCGTACCATTCTAGTAGAAGAAATATATTGCCCCACGTGTAGACCCGTTTCCTCCGCCAACACCCCGAATTCCTTTATCTCCCCCTCCTGCCATGTCTCCCACTGTTGCGATCCCCACTGGTTCCCAGTGCCCACAAATCATCTTCCTCAGTTGCCCGTCTCCTCCGGTCAATGCCACTAACGGCACTTGTGGAGAACACAGGGGTTGGGTTCTCCATGACCTGACGGGCTTTGCGCTATATCTTCCATCCCAACATCAACATCCTCGGGCACTCTCAACTCTGGTTTGGGCAGCCATATCACTTTTTTCATAAAAAATGGGGCACACTCCGATCTCAACAATCTGGTCGAGCCTTCCATTAACCATTTGGCCACGTATTGCAGTTGACTGGCCAGGTAATGGATCTCAAAATTTGGTAGTTTTATACCCCCTTTATCATACGTGTTCTGAAACTTCCATAGGGCAATTCTGTTCCTAGTTCCATGCCAAAGAAAGCCCCTGCATATGCTCTGGAGTTTGACAAAAAATCGCTTTGGTATCATATGTGGTATGTTCCCAAAAAAATGTAGCAGTAAAACCATGTTCAACAGCGCCCCCTTCCCATCATGGCCAAGGGGAGCTTAGTCCAGAACCTCATGCTATTTTCAATGTTCACTACCGCTTTCTCAGTGTTTGTGTTCTGCTTCCACCGTGTGATAAATGTCTATCCCCAGGTATCTGAAAGTGTTGGTCTCCCATGGCATTTGTAAGACTGGCAGTTGTTCCTGTGGGACCCCTACATACCTTCCCAGGGGTAATATACAAGATTTCCTGGGATTAACTGCAATTCCAGATAGCAACGCAAATCGCTCCATTATTTCCAGAATGTATTGGAGGTTTTCTTCAGGGTATCTTAAGTACAGTAACATGTCGTCTGGATATAACGAAATGAAGTGTGGTCCCCCTTTTGTGTAGATCCCGACTACCTCATATTGCTGTCTCAAGTATTTCGCCAGGGGTTCCAATGCTAGGATATGCAACATCGGAGACCACAGGCATCCTTGTCTGGTACCCCTACTGAGTTGCCACCTCTCTGAAATGATCGCTTCCTCTATCTAACGGTGCACTATACAGTAATTTCACCCACTTAAGGTACCCGGGCACCATCCCATATTTTCTCAGAGGTGTCATCAGCCAAGGCCATTTGACGCAGTCAAAGGCCTTCACTGCATCAAGTGATACAATTGCAATCTCGCTTGAGACTCCTTCCGTGTGCTCTATGACCCCGGGAAGTCATCTAAGGTTGTCTGATATGCTTCTGCACGGGACATATCTGGGCTGATCAGGGTGTATTAATCTTCTTATGACTCGTCTTATTCTATTTGCCAACACGGCCATGAGTATCTTGCTGAGTATCTTGCTGTATTGGTTCAGCATCGACCGATGTCTATACGATCTGCAGTCCATACTTGGCTTATTGCTTTGGCGAATGGGATAATGATCGCCTCTCTCAGGGATTCTGGTAACGTCCCTGTTTCATATGCCTCATTTAACATTGCAAGCAGTGGGGGGAGCACTTAATTCCTATACATTTTGTAAAACTCACTGAGTCCATCAGCTCCCGGGGTGTTGCTGGTGGGTAGTTGCTGAAAAAACACTTCTAGTTCTTCCAATTTGATTGGGGCATCTAGGTCCTCTTGCTCTTCAGTGCTTATTTTTGACAGGCCAATGTCTCCAGTGTGTCCATTATCTTCTTCGTCCCCGTACAATCGCTTATAAAATTTAAGGAACTCTCTGTTCACGCCCTCTTGGGTATCCAATATTTGCCCACTCTCCCCACTACTGCTCTGACCGTTGGTCTGGGGGTCTCACTTTTATACAACCATGCTAGCATTCTCCCCGGTTTGTCTCCCCCCCGCATGCTGCCTCTCTATGTATTTCTTATAGTTGAGATTGCACAATCTCTCCCAGTGCCCTGCACATTCCTGCTGCAGTTGGCTGTTGGTTTCAGCATCCTTCCCGGAGTTGCCTCCTTTGCCCAACACTGTCTCTAGTTTTGTCTCTGCCTTCTGCAGTTCCCTTCGTATACCTCCCTGCAGCCCTTTGGATTTGGCAATAGTTGATCCTCTCATCACCACTTTAAATACCTCCCAAAGACTGCTGGCCAATTCAACACTCCGTGTTGTTTTCAAAGTATTCGATCATTTCTTCTCTCAGGTCCTCCCTGAACCCTGTCTTTCAGTGCTTCAGCTCCGAGTCACCACGTTGGGATCCTAGCATTTGGAGGCAGATGGTGCCATGTTAAAACCAATGGCAAGTGGTCCGAGAGGACCCTCACCTTGTACTCTGTCTGCACTATTTCCGCCATCTCAAACATATAGTCTAACCCAGTGTACATGTTTTGTGGGGCAGAGTAATGCGAATACGGTCTATCGTGTGGATGGTGTAACCTCCACATATCCTCTAGCCGGAGGTCTGTTAACGGGGTCTTTAGGGCTTTGGCAGCAGGGACGGGTTTGTCTGATTTCTTGTCTGACCTGTCTTCCCTTGGGTCTAATGTACAGTTAAAGTTGCCACCCCATAAGACCCTTAGTAATTATCTTAAGGTCCCCATATTTCAGCCATATCCAGTCGCCTCCATTGTCCTTCCCAATCATCTGCCTGAAGCGCGGGTGCACATGTGTGTGTAAGCTCGTTTCATTAAAAAAATAAACTACACCTAACGAATAACACTGCAAATCCCCCACTCCCCTCCCACCCCCGCCCTTCCCGTCACCAACTGTTGCCCAGCTCCATCCCTGGATCTTAGGCGATCCCGCATTAAGTCCTATCCCGGCTTACCGGTACTAGGAACTCAGCAGGGGGCTACCACACTATCGGTAGCCTATCTAAACTAACTTCTGCGGTGTGAGTGAGTCCACTATGTCTCCCGCATACATGCCTCATTATATTACGTGCGCTCAAATTCTTCTACCCAAAACCTGGCTATTTTCCAGTTTATGTGGACTATACTATATTCTAGTCCCAATGTCGTAGTTATACAGCACCTCAGCCTCTAGAGCCACCATTTCACTTCTCTGTGCCATCCTCCTTCTGCATGTCTGTCCCGGAGGGGCAGTTCTGTACATCCAGGCACTCCCGTCGCATCTTCTGGGGTGTCAAAGAAAAGGGCCCTGTTCCTGTGGAACACTTTCAGCTTCGCCAGGTACATCAGCATGTACTTAAAGCCCGCCGCACGCAACCTCTTCACTGTTCCATAGTTCAGTCTCTTCCTCTGCACCAGGAGAGTATAGTCTGGGTACGCTCCTTTTCTGAAGAATTCCAGGATCTTCTCCCTATCTCGGTAATTCAGGATTTTGGCTATTATTTGCCTGGGGGGGGGGGGGGGATTGGGGGGGGGGGGCAACTCTAGGCAGAGGTTTTGTCGTCAAGGCCCTGTGCGCTTGCTCCAACGCAAACCCTTGGGTGAGTGCCCCACCCTTCATTTCCTGCAGTAGCATGGTCTCAATGTAGTCTGTGGGGTTAGGTCCTTCTCCAGGGAGCCCCACAATGCGTATGTTTTTTCGGGCCCGTCCTTCCGCTTCCTCTGCTCGGTTTTCCAGGTTACTCACTTGCAGCCGCAGTATTTGGATCTCCGAGGCATGTGACGTGCAGGCAGCTGTTTGAGCTTGCTTCCTTCTCCAGTTCGCCTGTGCGTTCTGCTATTTTCTTCACGTCTTGTCTCAGTAGATTGATATCCTCTTGTACCGCTCCTATTTTAAGGTCCACTGATGCTTTGATTTCGCCCATAGCTGCCTCCAGTTTGGTTTTCCATGCAATTTTCAGGTCCGCAATTGCGTCCAGGATTTGTTGATCATTTCGCGCTTGTACAGCATCCGTTTGCAGGTTCCTGTCCTTGTTTCTGGCTCCATCCGATGTTTTTGCGAATTCATCCATTGTCGGTTGTTTCCCTTTTGTTTTGCGTAACTTGGACGCCATCCTAACACCTTTCAGTGTCTACTCACCGTTATTGGGGCTAGTCTCTCGGGCCCTCCTTCCAGTCTCAGCCCGTATGGCGCTCAGGTCTATTGGAGGCCGTCACCAGGACCAGCCGGATGCAGGATGCGTATTCAGATATTAGTGCTGCGACAGATGCACTGGTTTAGATGTATTGGCCCAGAATCCGTTGTCTCTTGCTGTGCCTCCCACCAGTTATATGCTTCAGGTCGCCATTTAGACTTGCAAGGCGTGCAAGCACCTGACGTACTCTTCCAACTGCAGTGCTGTTTGGTGTGCTTGGCATGCACCGAGTTGCTTTATAGGGGGGTCTGTCCCGGTGTCCCCTCTCTGGTCCGCTTAAATCTTGTTGCCCACTGTGCCCCATAGTATATTTGCCTCGCAGGGGTCTGTGTGTGTGTGTCTGTGGCGATGTCTCGGCCCCATTCAGTCACGCAAGGAGACGCTGCTTTGATGTCCATGTGTCTTGCAGCGCTCCTGCATCACTATGCACCCAGTTCCACTGGCAGGTCACATGGGCAGTGTTGTCTGTTGTTTGCACCTATCCCCGTTGTTTGGGAGTCCCTATTAGCCCCCTCCACTTTGCTTCGGCACCCACTGCAGGGGCTGGTAACGCTGCGTTGTAGGGTTATTAACTTGTGCCAGCCTTCACAGGTCTAACGCCATTGTTATTGTACTAGCCGGTGTTGTGCTAGTATCGAGTATCCCTCCACTTTGGGTCCGCTCAAGCAAACGTCTCGTCAGTTCCCGCCTTCGGAGCTTGATTTCGCTTCCAGTTGCAGTGTAGCAAGTCTGTGTGAGCCTTCCTTGTATCTCAGCCAGCGGTTAGCTCTCTGATGTGGGGGGGACTATGTCCCTTTCTGTACGTGAAAGGCTTCGCTTTTCCGTGACAGCGGGCTCACGGCTACCATGTTAATTGGATGTTCTCTTGTATCTTGTATCATGCCGTCTCTGCCCTCTTTGCTGGTGCTCATACAATGGATGCAGTCAGCCCGCTCATATTTGCAGCTTCAGGCTGCTCCTTTGTTCTCATATGGAGGCCATTTTGTATCTTCCTGACGCGGGTACCAGGCATGTAGTGTGGGCAAGCTGGGTGGAGGCCTGGCAGGCTTGCCATAGGCACACAAAAAACCATAGCAGATACCTTCTTTTAATTCATTTCTGGTGTTTGTGGTAACTTCCTGGTTACCACTTCCTGTTGCCAAACAGGAAGTGCATTACAGTCCATGAGCTCTCTAGTGTTTGGGTGTGGCTGGCTATTTAAGCCACACCCAAGATTTTGCCAGTGCTTTGTGTTGCTTCTGTAAACTGCATCAGCAACACACTCACCGTGCTTCTGCTTACCTGCTCCAGATCATTCTGCTTCTGCTTACCTGCTCCGGATCATCCTGCTTCCGCTTACTGCTTCGGATTGTCCTGCTTAAGCCAACCTGCTTTCTCCACGCCGCAGCTTTCTCCGGTCACAAGGTGAATCCTACACCGGCACAAAGAAGAACTGTGTTAGCGCGCGCACTCCAGTAACGCTGCGCATACTCACGGAAGTCTTCCCGCTATGCTGGAATCCAGGTTTGCAGTCCGAGCGTCCAAAGTCCTGCAAAAGAAAGAAGAGACATTATTCACTGCGCTCGCTCCAATAACGCAGTGCATACTTACCGAAGCCTCTGTGTAGCGCTAAACCCAGACTCGAGGCGCTAGCACTCCATAATCCACTCAAGGGAAAGGAGAGACATTACCAGGTGCGCTCGAACCTATGATGCTGCACATACCTACCAGCGGCTCTGACTTCCGCACGCAGCGCTACTCGCCCAAAAATACCTTGGCAAAAAAAAGACTATATGGACAATTCCGGACACTCCACATCCACCGCGCAACGTTCACTTTGTGGAAAGGACTTTCTAGCTAGGGAAGAAACTGGCACATTGAAAACACTGCCTCGCTGTGAAAGCAGATAACAGCGTGTGGCATCAGAACTCAGCCAACAGACATTGGCATCATCCCTACGAGTGAATCGCGCCCCTGCGAATGCAGGATGGAGTGCACACCCCATTAAAAATCAAGGTAAGCCTTAGGGGGCATCACAGCACACAGTAAAAAGAAGGGAAGGGCCCAGGGGATCAGGCGAATTCAGGTCTGAGTGTACATCTTGTATTTGACAGGTGTTCCTCCAGGTGAAACAGGGGAAGTGAGAACTCGGGGGTCAAAGGAAGCTCATCCATCGCTCCTGCAGAGACATAGGTGAGTGTGACACTTCCTCTTTAGAATCTCGCGCAGCTCTCCACACTGCATCTTTGTCATTGCCTCACAAATCACCTCCATAGTATGAACGTTTCCTTCCTCTCCTATTCCCACAGCAGAAGTGTTGGTCGTAGAACAGTGGCATCAGTTTCAGCACCAGAGTGCGCAAGGATATTACAGGATCAGCAGGAGATGCTAAGGGACACGTCCTATCCCATGGCTCCTTGGCCACGCCCCGACCGTCTGGTTATTGAAAGATCTCGGATTCTCTGTTAACTATCCAAAGTCCTGCTTAACGCCATCTCAGAACGTGCTGTTCCTAGGCGCCAGACTCAATACGGTGTCTTGCTTGGCGTCCCCCTCGGAGGAGAGGATGGCAGCCATTCAAAGAAAGGTGCAATGGCTGTCGTCAACAAAGACGGCCACGGTGCTGACCATCATGTTACTGGGAATGATGTCATCCTGCATATATCTCGTCTGGATACAGGTTTCCGGAGGTTTCACAGACCAGATCTCTCTCAATGACGAGTTTCGTCGAGCGATAGGATGGTGGGGCATATGCCCCAACATCGCCCAGGGCATGGGATTTCAACCCCCCATACCAGGATACGGTCACCACGGATACCCCCGTGGAAGGTTGGGGAGCGCACACCGGATGTCTGCATGCCAGAGGCCTGTGGCTGCCGGAGGAGAAGAATCTTCATATCAACATCCTGTGTTCTAGGCCCTCAAGTCATTCCTTCTGTCTCTGAAGGGCAAGGTGGTGAGGATCTTCATGGACAACACCACCACCATGTTCTACATCAGGAAGCAGGGGGGCACTCGATCCCTGCCGCTCTCCAAGGAAGCGCAGGACTTGTGGCGCTGGGCAGTCGGATAGGGGATGTTCCTAGTCTCTGATCACCTGGCGAGAGTCAAGAACACCATTGCAGACTCCCTCAGCAGGTAACTACGCTCCTGCCACGAGTGGGAAGGTCGGCAGGATCAGGTGGACCGCCTCTCGTCAAGTGGAGCAGGCCCCAGATCGATATTTGCGACAGCGACAAACTTCATATGCCTGAGGTTTGACAGCAGATTCCACCAACCGAGGAGCCTGAGGGACGTATTCTTCTTCCCATGGCAAGGGTTGTTTCTGTACGCATTTCCTCCGTTCCCTATCCTGCTACGAGTAATCAACACACTCGGTGTTAGTGCAAGATGATACTCATCTCCTCGGCGTTGCCGAGGCAGATTTAGTATCCAGGCCTTCTCTGGCTGTCAGAGTACCCTCCTGTCAAGCTTCTAGTGTTTCCGGATCTTTTCACCAGGAAAAGAGGTGCAATGTTTGTTTATTTATTTGATAATGCGCACCAAGCCCTTAGGCAGCCGGGCGCAACGGTACAAGAATACTCTTAGCTTAGTTACAGTGTTACATAGTTGGTACGTGCATACATTACATTAGTATGAGAAACAAATACAGTGCAAGATACAGTATCGGCAATTATTATAGAGAGTATAATACAGTAAATGAGGTGAAACATCAGTTGGGTGGCCTATGGTTACACTTGTGAGTGCAGGGAAAGTGAGTCACAGGCATTTGGATTGTGCAAGTCAGGGAAAGAAAGAAGTTATAGGTCATTAGAGCAAAGCCATTTGAGGGATTTGATTCTGAATATGGTGTACGGAAGGGGGCATCTAAGGTCAGTAGGGAGTGTGTTCCATACTTGTGCAGCTTTGACTGGGAAGCTGGTTCCTCCAGCCGTGACGAGTTTGAATCTGAGAATGTCGAGCAGGAAGGTGTTGGCAGATCTGTGGTCTGGCAGTGATTTTCCTAGTTATCTTTTCCGATAGGTAGGGAGGTGCTAGGGTGTTGAGACATTTAGAGGTGAGGGACATCGTTTTGAGGAGGATTCTGTCTTTTATTTTTAGCCAGTGGGTCTCTTTCCTAAATTTACAGATATGATCTCTAAGAGGTATGTTCAACGCTGCTCTAAGAGCGTTGTTTTGCAATCTTTGAAGTTTGTCAGTGACATACTTGTTGGCTCCTGAGTACAGGGCGTTACAGTAATCAAGTCGGGACATGATGAGCGCATTGGCCAAGGTAATGCAACTGGCGTTAAGACAGGAATGGTCTGGCAGCTCGGATTAGTTTGCAAGTGTAGGCAGTGGTAGAGGAGAGATAGTTAACTTGCTTTTTTAGGTTGAGAGAGGAGTCCAGGTAGAATCTGAACATTTTTACCTTCGGCAGGACCTTAATGATGTTATTGTCAATGTTAAAAGATGTGTAGTTTGGAGTTAGTTTTTTTAAGTTAGAATTAGATCCGAGGAGTAGAATCTCAGTCTTATCGTCATTCAGGCAGAGGCCATGGGTTGCCATCCATGCCTGAATGATTGTGCATCTTTTGTTCACCATAGCCAAGTCCTCTTCATAGTTTCCCGAAAGAGGTATGAGGATCTGGGTGTCATCTGTATAATTAGTGTAGGTGACACCCACTCTGTCCAACTTGTCGAATAGTGGCTTAGTGAAGATGTTATACATCGTTGGTGAGACGCAGGATCCCTGTGGGACTCCGCAGGAAATTTGGATGGGATAGGCGCAAGAGGAGGTAGAGAAAACTCTCATCGTCCGATTGGCTAAAAAGGATTGCACCCAGGCAATGGCTTCTCCAGTGAAGTTGGCAGTGAGTCTTAGGTGGCTGCATAAGACTGCGTGGTCCACCTAGTCGAAGGCTGCTGACAAGTCGAGCAGTAGTAGCAGGGTGGTTTTGACATTGTCCTTTAGTTCCTCAATTTTAGTCTTGAGGTCTAGCAGGGCTGTTTCAGTGCCGTGGAGGGGGCGGAATCCTGATTGTCGTGATCCTAGCAGATGATTAGTTTCAAGGTAGTCTTGAATTTGTAGATAAGCTACTCTGTCAATGATTTTAAGAAGGGTACAGTTGTAATGGGTCTGTAGTTGGTAGGTATTGAAGGGTCAAGGGTTTGTTTTTTCAGTAGGGGGAGGACCCAGGATTCTTTTAGGTTAGTCGGTACCGTATTTGATTTGAAGGAGGAATTATTTAGCTTTGAGATGAATGGGGCTAGGTCTCTGGCCGCATCCTTGATTATTTGCGCTGGGCAGCTGTCGCCCTTGCAGTTGGAGGGTTTCAAGGAGAGAATGACCTTTTCAGTGTCAATGATTGAGATAGTCTTGAAGCTAATTGGTGGAATAATATTGTGCTCCGTGGGCAGTGGTGGTAGTTGGTTATCGGTGGGCAGAGAAATGTTTTATTATTTTGAGTTGGAGGGAGCAATCCTTCATCACGACCCAGGATCGCTGAACCAGAGTGCTTGCCTCCTGCAGACCTAGAGTTTGAAGGGTATGAGTTGCCAGCAAACTGCACAGAGTTCCTTGCCAGGGCGTCGTCGACCTTAAAGTGCTAAGGTCACAAGTGGAAGCGTTTCGCTACATGGTGCCGGTCACAGAAGATACCCCTTTGAGGGTCACGGCCCCGCATAGCCTGCTGTACTTGCTATCGTTGGCCAAAGCCAGACTGGCGCACGCCTCCATCAAGGTACATCTGGCGGCCATCTCCCGCTACACCAGGTCACCAGGAAGATCTTCGCTTTGGTCCCACCGACTCGTCCAGGAGTTTCTCAAAGGGCTTTTCAGATTTTTCCCGCTGGTGAAGGCTCCTGCCATGGGAACTCAACATGGTTCTGACAAGGTTCATGGGGGCTCCCTTTGAGCCTATGCCTCAGGCCCCTTTCAAGTTTCTCTTGTGGAAAACTGCTTTCCTTGTGGCCATTACCTCGGCCAGAAGGGTAGGTGAGATCCAGGCCCTATACTGCAAGTAACCATACCTGAATTTCCACGAATCGAGGGTGGTGCTGGGTACGCACCCCCTCTTTCATGCTGAAGGTGCAGTCGGAATTCCACCTCAACGAACCTTTGGTGTTAACGTTTTTTTCCCCCCCGAAACCTCTTCGCCGGCGGAAAGGGCCTTGCAGTCGCTGGACGTTGCTTATGCCCTGAAATTCTATGTGAAGCGTTTTCAGAAGACTTCACAACTGTTTGTGAACTTTGGTCCTGTGAACCATGGGAAGGCCTTGGCCAAGGCTTCCATTTCAAGGTGGCTTTCTGGCTGCAGCACGCACTCATTGTTTGGCTAACCGTCCGCTGCCTGATCGCCCAAGAGTCCACCCCATCAGAGCGATCGCTGCAACAACAGTGTTCCTGTCTGGTGTGCCCCTGTTGGACATAGGGCGGCTTATGTGGAGGTCCACGCACAACTTCACAAAGTTATACTGCATCGACAGGGATTCCAGTGAGGAGCCCATTGTCGCTCACTTGAGGTGAGCAGATTCCAGAGGTAAGATTTAATTGCTTCTGTTGAGCCTTGCCACCTCCTGTGGTTGTGTAATGTTGTATTGCTATGTATTCGTTATTTATGAGCATGTGAATCCATGCCAGACCCCATGCTGGAGAATGTTTATTACTTACCTTTAACTATTGTTCTCCAGCATGGGTCTGGCATGGATTTACATGCAAACCTTCACTCCGTCTCCTCTGCAGCTCTTCTTGGTTACACTGCCGGTTTATGTGCTTAACAAATCTGAAGATGGCTGCCAGAGGAGGGGCTTAGGGAGTGGACTGTCATTTAATGGGGCAGTATGACCCAGAGTACAGTGAATGGTTTCAAGGAGAAATATAGTTTTTAAGTGAAAGTGAAACTTTTTTTTTTTACATAGGATTCACAGTCTGACTGGCAATATTTATGAGCATGTGAATCCATGCCAGACCCATGCTGGAGAACAATAGTTACAGGTAAGTAACGTAAACCTTCCCCAGCTTCATGTACACCTTGTGTCGAGTGGTTACCCCGAAGCTTTATTGCCACTCTTCCAGGCTTGAATAACCTTGTCACCCTTAAATCAGAGGACTCTGGGTTTACAACAACTTCAACAACTTTCAAACAGTGGTGTTTAATTCTTTATTGGGCGGGTTTCCCCTTAAAAGGTTTCTGTCTACTGGCTTGGTTAATGCTTGTACTTGTACTGACTTGCCACTTTACGAATATTAAATTATTGTTCAAGAGGTTACAAGAATGTTTCTCTGTACAAACTAATTTAGGTACACACAACCTTGTTTTTGATGACAAACTTTCACTTAAAGGCTTGCGTTCCCTCTTATTTGGGCAGAGTTTTGCTTCAATTGAAATCTGGACACCGTTTCCTATGCGCAACCTCTTTTGATGTTTGTGATACGCGTGATACAATTCCCTTGTTGTAATGTCTTCCCACAGCTGTGAACACCTTTTACTTAGACGCGAGTGACAATTAAGCTGCATACGGTTACCCGCAAGGTATTCCTGGTGATTTGGAGTTTCGGAGCGTCATTCACCGACTCCACAATCACAGCGGTTGCAGGCTGCTTCTACTCCCCGATTTAATTTCTACTGATGCAGGTACTCTTGGGACCCACACACCTCTGCTGCACAGGTGTCTCAGAACCCAGCCTCGATAATGGAGTCTACCTTTCTCCAGCCTCCCTCTGCTTGCTTCTGCACACAGGTCTTGGGTGGATGTATGAGTTCAGCTCTGCATTCGCAGCAATTCGGAGCACCTGGAAAGACTACCAGTCTCTTCCAATGCAGCCTCAGCCAAACAGGGTTTGTGAGCACAGGACCAACTCAACCTGCAGGTGAAATCTGCTCTTCCTGTGCTCCGGCGTCCCTTCTGTGGTCACACTTCATAGTGAACGGTCAGCCTCATGCTCTGCTTTTTCTACCGACCTTCCAGCTCCTGCTCCAGCTTCTTTCTACTGCTTCCTGCTGCAGCATGTTATGCTCCCTCTGGTGAGTTAATTGGCTTCAGGTACAGGTCCTTAGAACAAATTGCAACACCTGGCGCACACAGAACTACTGCCAAAAGCTATTGGGCCTGTTTGCTTGCCTGTCCTTGGTTCCTACATGCCTGGGACATGTAGTCCACCCTAGAGACATTGTTTTCTTCTTTAAAATGTTGAAGGATTATTTGTACTCCCTTGATGTTATTGCAAGAGGAATTATGTTTTAACCTTTTTAGAGACAGGTGGGATAGGAAAAGTCAAATGTTCGTCTTTTCTTTTGGTATACCTTTGGCATTGTGGAGGATATGGATTTTAGGGGTTTAAAAGACTTTTTCTTTTGGTACAACACTTTGTTGAATCACTTCGTTATAATGTACCTTTCCATCTTTAGTAGGAGGCTGATGTATATCAAAATGGTAATGAGCCAATTCCTCTTCTAAGTTTGGTATGAGTATTCCTCCTCAAGGAGAAATACTGTCTCTGTTAAGGAGTATTCTCTTTTCTGTGGTAATTCCCTTCAACCTTAATGACCCCCAGCTCTTTTGCTGGACCTTAGGACTTTTAATGTTTACCCTGTAGTGAGTGAGACCTTTCTCACCATCTCATGTATTTTGATCCGATTTGAACGGTTTTCTTATTTTATTTTTTTTGTCTGACAAACTCCATAGGCATCTACTTTTGTATTGTGGCACACAGCACCTTCAGTGGAGTGGTGTCACAGAGAAGTCCTTTGGATTTCTCATAAGGTTTAAAACCCTTTTCTTGGGTGAACTTGACTTTACTAACCTTTTTCCTATCTAGGTCCAGCACACCCCATTGTATGTGGAGTGCTGGGGTGTTACTTAATTCTCCAGCATGGGGTCTGGCATGGATTCACATGCTCATGAATATTCCCCGTCGTCAGGCTGGGAATCCTCGGTAAAGAAAAAATCAGTATCGTTTCTGATCTGTCCTTTCGCAGTAGTAACCAATCACTGATCTCTGCGTCATACTGACCACAGCCAATGACTGCCCTCTACCTAAGCCCCGCCTGTGACAGCCATCTTCAGATTTTTACCGCACGTTCAAGTGTTGGGATCCTCGTGCTATTGCTCTCGAGCGTTAGTGCTATTTTTCACGTTTTTTCTCAAATAATTTCTCTTTTTTCGGTCAAGAGCCTCAAGCTCCACCGTTTCTTCATCCGATCAACAGGGACCCGTGTAGGATTCGTCTACGCCCCTCAAGGGTGAAGATTTCGTCGAGCCACGCTTTTGGAGGACTCCAGAAGTTTCTCAGGCCCATCTCGGACATGGCCCAGGAGAAGGGAAGCTTGACGCCCGGAAAGCTGTTCTGGGTCTGCCCTGGATGCCAGCTTCAGAATGTCTTTAAGGAGGACGAACACTCCCTTTGCCTTTACTGCCTACATGAGGACAAGACGCACGTGGAGAAGGACTGTGCGTTTTGCGGCAATATGTCGGAGCGGACCATGAAGAACCGCCATCAACGTCTCGTCAACTGGCTGGAAGGAAAGAGCCCGTCAGGTGAGAAGAAGTCCGAGCGGTCTTCTAAGACCTTTGAGGGCGCCCCGGCGACGGGGGTCCAACAGAAGGCCAAGCACCACGAGTCCGCTGGCACCGGGAGCGCCGAACGGTCGGGCTCTACGGGCGCCAGGCAGGGCGCATCCTCCCCGGCGCCATCAACCACGAGCCAACGCTCTGGCTCGGGTAAGAGGAAGGCCGAGCACCCGGCGAAGCTCCTGGAGAGACCCCGGTCGAGCTCGAAGGCCCCATCGGAGGGGGAGCGAGACGGTGACCCTCCCCCCAAGGAGAAGGCGGTTAGTGCACCTAAGGTGGTGAAAGCCTTAATCCATCCGGCCAAGGCCTCTATCGAGACGGTCGCGGCGGCCCTGGCTCAGCCTGTGGAGGCTACACCAGTGGTGGCGACCTCGGGGCCCAGAGTCTGCCTGCCACCGCGGAGGGAGTCCTCTTTCATGCCCATCGACAGGACCCCCGTGAAACCTCCGACGGAGAAGAAAAAGGGGGGGCAGGAGGTCGTCGTGGATTCGGCCTCAACCTCTGAGGAAGAGCTGATCGAAGTCTTAAGCCACGGCGTTGGCGTGGAAGAAGACCAGCCCGTCGGGAGGGACCCCGACGTAGGAGACGACGAGAACGTCGAGGGTGCTGACGGGGCTCCTGACCGCCCGTCGGACTCCCCTCAACCAGTGCCGCAAGACAACTTGGCGGCCATTTTGTTGGCTATACAGTCCTTATGCTTGGAGATAAGGACGAGACTGCCGTTACCACTAACGGAGGAACCGCTCCCGACGGGGGACCCGGAGCCAGGCCCTTCTGGGAGCCCTCCCCCTAAGAGAAGAAGGATTCATCCTCCACCTCCTTTTCAGCCATCGCGCCCTGTCCAGCCCTCCTCCCCATCCACCACACGTGGGGATGATACGGGGACTGACACGGCCGCGACGGGTACAGACGACGAGGTTTACGACGAGGATCTCCCGTCGTCCCCTCCCACCCGGGCTTCCTGTAACGCTCACCTGATTCCGCAGAGGCGCCGGTCTTGACTGGGTGAATGCCGTATCTTCAAAGGTGATGTGTAACACACGGTTGGCTCTTTGGGCTGGACCTCTGTGCACTGTATGTCTGACTCGAAGAGTAAGATGTCTGCAGATAGAAAATATGGGATTAATGAACTGGGGTTATTGGGTGCCTCTCTCCTCTTCCCTTTCTCTTCTCCTGTAGAACCCCAAAGGTTAACGCCCTCACCTTAGGTAAATGAACGCCGAGCTCTCCATCTGCCTCGGGGCAGGGTGCCGCAACCAGTTTCTTCACTGGATAAGGGTGCAGGCCTCTTGACCTCAGAGGACTGCTGTCCGTCGTTAACTGCACGAACGGTAAGTTCTGGGCACTTCAAATGTCTTAAAAGTCTTTTGTAATGATATCTCTTGTTTTGCAGGGTTCCGGCGATGGCGGATGGCGGGCTGATGAGAGTTGAGCATCGAACCCGCGTGAGGAATAGAAGCGCCTGGAAGCACGTAAGTAAGCGCTTGTAGCCTGCTTCACGATGCGCACTAACTGTCCCTTTTATCTTGCAGGTACAAGTTCGGAGCTTTAGAGAAGCTGAAGGGTGCTGGAATACCCACTGGATTCGGCGTGGGAAGGAGTAATGGCACGTGAGTAATAAAGTTGCCCAATGTCTTTAAACGCACCTTCTTTTGTCTTTCAGATGCGGGATGCAGCGCCGAAGGCCTCCGGAGCGTGTGAAGAGCTGGTAAGCTTTTGTCTTTCAGATGCCGGAATGCAGTGCGAAGACCTCCGGAGCATGCGAAGAGTAGGTAAGCCTTTGTCTTTCAGATGCCGGAATGCAGCGCGAGGCGTTGGTGACAGCCGATGGACCAGGTAAGAGATGCGCTGCCACTGAAGACGGTAGTGCTAACCTGTTCTTTCTTTGTCTTTACAGGTGCTGCTGAAGACTGGATTCCAGGATGGTAAGCCTTTGTTCCCTTAGGCCCAGGATCAGAAGACACGATGAGCGTTCTGCTGCAGAGAATGCAGAATAACGCAAAGCAAGATTCATCCATCGGGTGTGGTTTAAATAGCCTCCTGTAGTGCTTAGGTGTCTCCTTCCACAGCCACGCCTAGGTAAGAAAAGAGTTCCTGCTTTCCAGAAGAGTTCCAGTGTTCTGAACCTAGGGAGTGGCTCCTGCCCCACCCAACAGGAAAAGTAGTCCCAAACAGAAGAGGATCAGGGGTTCAACTGGCAGGTAAGTAAGCAGCATGGTCTGCTGCAGGTAAGTCCACCCAAGCATTATGAGCCCGGCGCTTCCAGCGCTGGGACTGGGCATCTTTATGAGCCTGGTGCCACTGGCGCCAGGACAGGGTCCAAAAGGTCCCAATTGGGACTGGCTGGCACTCGGAACCGGGGTTATGGGTCTGCTTCCAAGGGAGTCGGGCAAGTCCTGATCTTTTGGAAGCAGAGATCATGACACTTCGCCGCCCGACGAGATTGGGTCGTTTCACTCCATGATCGCCAGGGCATCCGAGCTTTTCCAGCTCTGCCTGGAAGAGAAGAAGTAAGGTTTCCTTTATCAACGGCGCAAGGCCAAGAGGAAGACGGTCCTCGCTGTACCTCTACTGGACAATATTTGGGATGAGGGCCTCGCCCTCCTCAAGAACCCATCCACAACACCGGCTAGAAAGGATCGGTACGAGAAGTACCGGGTCCCGGACACTGCCCCCTTGTGCCTTCGGGCACAGCCGACCCCAGACTCGGTCGTCTCTGCGGCGGCCAGGAAGAAAGCGGGGGGGGGGGCCTCTACGTCGACCTCCCCGCCGGACGGCGAGGGAAAGAAATTAGACACGATGGGACGCAGAGTCATCTCGTCGGCAGCGACGACGATTAAGGCGGCCAACGCCTTGGCTATCGTAGCCCGCTACGACAGGGAGTTGTGGTACAAACTGGCCCCCCTGCTGGACTTCCTACCAGACGACAAGAGGGCGGAAGCCCTAGAGATCTTGCAGGAAGGAGAGGTGGCGTCGGACCACGCCATTACGATTGCGACGGACATCGCTGACACTGGATTTCGCCAGTTGGGCAACGGCGTGTGCCTTAGGCGGCGTGGATGGCTCAAGGCTACTGACTTCCGTCAGGACGTGCAGACCAGAGTCTTGGACATGCTGTTCGACGGAAACAACCTGTTTGGGAAAACAGTGGACGATTCCCTTCAAGCCATCAAGGTGGACACAGAGACGGCCCGGGCTCTTGGGGTTCTCCAGCAACGGCGGCCGCCCTTTCGGAGCGGCGGAGGCAAACAGGGTGTCTCCAAAGGTTCCAGCGGCGGATTTTCCACCTACCGTCAAGCGGCCCGTTCGTCGTCACAGGAAGCTTACAGGGGACGAGGCAAGTCAGGCGGACCCCGCCGTCGTCGCCAAGGAGGACAAGGCGGCAAAGCCTTGTCGAAGCAGGACTGAACCGGGCCCCCACCGAAGCACCCCGGTGGGAGGCCGGTTGGCGAGCTTCTTCAGCGTGTGGGAGTCCATCTCCACCGACCGTTGGGTGCTGGACGCCCTAGCTCAGGGTCACGCGCTTCAGTTTCTAAAGAGGTGCCCGCGCGTCCCCCCTGTGGCCAGGAAAGAACATCACGTCCCTCAACTTCTCTTGGAGGTAAAGGCGATGCTCAAGAAGGGCGCCATCGAGCTCGTCCCAAAGAGGCTTCGGGGCTCCGGAGTTTACTCAAGATACTTCCTTGTCAAGAAGAAGACGGGAGGATGGCGTCCCATCCTGGACCTACGACGACTGAACAAATTCATCAAGGCACAGAAGTTCCGGATGGTCACCCTCCAACACGTCCTGGGTCAATTGGAGGAGGGCGATTTCCTGTCGTTGTTGGATTTGGAGGATGCCTACTTCCATATTCCCATCCTAAAGGGACACCGAACGTTTCTCAGGTTCGTGGTCCAAGGGCGTCACTACCAGTTCAGAGCCCTTCCCTTCGGATTGAGGTCGGCACCCAGGGTGTTCACCAAGTGCCTCGCACCAGTGGCGGCGCAGCTGCGCCGAGAGGGGATCCACGTCTACCCCTACCTGGACGACTGGCTCATCCGAGCAAAGACGAAGGAGCTCGCCGTGGACCACACGGCAAGGACCGTCCAACTATTCACGGACCTGGGATTCTCCATAAACTACGCCAAGTCCCACCTGGTGCCCGCGCAAGACGCACTGTTTCTGGGAGCGAAGCTTGACACAGTGTCGCTTCTGGCCTCTCCGTCGGAGGAAAGGACGAGGGCCATCTTGGGCAAGGTGCAGCGGATGCTGGTTGCGGACGCGGCCAGGGTGAGGTCCATCAAGTCCCTACTCGGAATGATGTCTTCTTGCATTTATCTCATCCGCCTGTGCAGGCTCCGGATGCGCCCGTTGCAGGAGTTCCTGGACGCGCGCTGGATCCAGACGATGGGCAGCTTCGAGGAGAGGATCACACTCGACAAGAGTTTCCGACGAGCGATCCGGTGGTGGGGCACCCGTGCGCATCTGACGGCGGGCATGGACTTCCAGACCCCCGGCCACCAGGAGACAGTGACCACGGATGCCTCCCTGGAGGGGTGGGGAGCGCACACCGAAAATCTGCACGCGAGAGGCCTTTGGCTTCCAACGGAGAAGTCCCTCCATATCAACGTCCTGGAACTCCATGCAGTGTTTTGGGCCCTCAGGTCCTTTCTTCCGTCCCTCAAGAGCAAGGTGGTGAGGATCTTCACCGACAACACCACCACCATGTTCTACATCAGGAAGCAGGGCGGAACCAGGTCCCTAGCCCTGTCCAAGGAGGCACAGGATCTGTGGCATTGGGCCGTCGCCCAAGGGCTGTTTCTGGTGCTGTTTCATCTGGCAGGGATAAAAAACACCATCGCCAACTCGCTCAGCAGAGAGTTGCGCTCGTGCCACGAGTGGGAACTACGACAGGATCTAGTGGACCGCCTCTTCCGACGGTGGGGCACACCCCAGATCGGTCTGTTCGCGACGGCGACGAACTCCAAGTGCCGGAGGTTCGCCAGCAGGTTTCCCCAGCCGAGGAGCATGGGCGATGCTTTCTCGTTCCCCTGGGAGGGCCTGTTTCTATACGCGTTCCCTCCATTGCCATTGCTGATCCGGCTCATCAACCAGCTCAAGAGGTCACGGTGCAGGATGATCCTCGTCGCACCTGCGTGGCCGAGGCAGATATGGTTCCCGGACCTTCTGGACTTGTCAGCGTCCCCGTCAATCAAGCTGCCAGTGGACGTGGATCTTCTCTCCAGGGAAGGAGGCGCCATCCTCCATCACGACCCGAAGTCGCTGAACTTGCAGGCCTGGCTCCTGCAGCGTTAGAGTTTGGAGGATACGACATACAGGCCGACTGCAGAGAGGTTCTTGCAAAGGCCAGGGCGTCCTCAACTCTTAAATGCTATGGACACAAATGGAAGAGGTTCTCTGTCTGGTGCCACGCACAGAAGATTAACCCTCTACGGATTACGGCTCCCCAGGTATTGCCGTACCTTCTGACGCTGGCCAAGGCTGAACTGGCTCACGCGTCCATCAAGATTCATCTTGCTGCGATCTCCCGATACACCAGAACCACAGGGCGGACTTCTTTGTGGTCTCATCGTCTGGTGAAAAAATTCATGAAGGGACTGTTCAGATAGTTTCCGCCGGTGAAGGCTCCGGCCCCGGCGTGGGAGCTCAACGTGGTGCTGACCAAGCTCATGGGACCTCCGTTCGAGCCTCTGCACTCATCTCCGTTGAAGTTCTTGTCGTGGAAAACAGCGTTTCTTGTGGCCATCACCTCCGCACGAAGGGTGGGAGAGATCCAGGCCTTTTCCTGCAAGCCCCCGTACTTGACTTTTCACGACACGAGGGTAGTGCTCAGGACGCACCCCTCCTTCATGCCCAAGGTACCGTCGGACTTCCACCTCAACGAACCCTTGGTGTTGCCTGTTTTCTTCCCGTCGCCTTTGTCGCCGGCCGAAAGGACTTTGCACTCGCTGGATGTGGCTAGAGCGCTGAAGTTTTACATGGACAGCACGAAGTGTTTTCGGAAGACGTCACAACTTTTTGTGAACTTTGGACCTGTCAATCAGGGGAAGGCTCTCTCAAAGGCCTCCATTTCCAGATGGCTCTCCGGCTGTATCATGTACTGTCATCGGTTGGCAAACCGACCGCTGCCTGGCCGTCCGAGAGCCCATTCCACCAGAGCGATCGCAGCTACCATGGCGTTCCTATCTGGTGTGCCCTTGCTGGACATCTGCAGGGCTGCTATGTGGAGGTCGACGCACACCTTCACGAAATTCTACTGCGTCGATCGGGATTCCAAAGAGTCCAGGGTCGGCCAAGCAGTGCTGCGCAATCTGTTCGCCTAAGGTGAGCCTGGTGAGGAGGTAAGAATTGCTTAATGTTGAGTTTGATGTAATGCTGAATGTTGAGCCTTTGCCACCTCCCGTGGTTGTGCATGTGTGTACTGCTATGTATTCTTTATTCATGAGCATGTGAATCCATGCCAGACCCCTTGCTGGAGAAGGAACAAGTTACTTACCTGTAACTGTTGTTCTCCAGCATGGGTCTGGCATGGATTCACATGCGAACCCTCCCGCCTACCCCTCTGCGGCTCTTCACTTGGTCATACTGCCACTTCACGTGCTACCAAATCTGAACATGGCTGCCAGAGGCGGGGCTTAGGTAGAGGGCAGTCATTGGCTGTGGTCAGTATGACGCAGAGATCAGTGATTGGTTACTACTACGAAAGGACAGATCAGAAACGAAACTGATACTGATTTTTTCTTTACCGAGGATTCCCAGCCTGACGACGGGGAATATTCATGAGCATGTGAATCCATGCCAGACCCATGCTGGAGAACAACAGTTACAGGTAAGTAACTTGTTCCTAGCCCCTTTTCCTACTTACTCATGTACAATTTGTTATGATAGCCTCACTACTTTAAATGGCTGTTGGCAGTGGTTTAATTTTCCTACTTTTGTGCTTCTTGACCGCAGGCTGAATCCTCAGCTGCAGTATACCACCCATGGGTGACCATTGTGTCCAAATGGCCCTGGTCGTCTTCTTTTTTCGCCATTTCTTATTTGTGAGGTCTTTCTTGGGTTTTACACAGTGCTCCAAATTGGGTTTAATCCTTTTTTCCGCTTTGCCTTTGGCAGGCTTCAGTACTGAAACCTGTCTCTGGCTCCAGTGTCTGGCAGGGCACGAAGCGAGGGTGGTGCCCGAGACTCCCTGTCCTTATTCTCCTTGGTAACCTGAATGCACCCAGTCCTGATTGACTGGCTGTCCTTGCAGGACAGCCACTTTGCTCTGTGAGGGACAGCTAGGCTGTGCATGAATGGGAGAAACCTGCATAAAAGGCGAGGCTTCTTGCACTGAAGGCAGAGACGACCACTGGAAACAACATCTGACGAAGGAATCCTGAAGAGAAGCTTAGTGCATCCTCCTGGACAGTTGGAACTACCCGGTGAAGCCCTGCTGCTGTGCTGAAGCTCCAATTCCTGATCGACAAGACAAACTCCAGAAAAGACGACTTTTCCCTTGGGTTGGTGGGACCAACTAAACCCCAAGACGAACTTTGTAGGAAGACCTTCCCCAACTGGCTGTACTTCTTAGCTGCTGCTAGAACCGAGTGCCAGGGGTCGAGAAATTCATAGTCTAGTGCAATGTCTTTATGCCGGACCGAAGCTCCAGGAAGATCCCGAGGACCCTCCTGAAGCGGGACGACCCAAGCTATTCGCCTCACCAGAGTGCTGGACTCAAGGAGTGAAGGAAGCCCATCAAGTGTCCAAGATCCATGGTGGTGCTATTTGCCGGTTGCTGAAACCGCGAAGTGCCGCTGAACTGAAAAAAGCCTGTAGCTGCCACCGACCTCTGAACTGCTGTGCAGGAGTCCTCCCGACGTCCTCCCTCTCGTCCCCACAACTGAGATTCAGTTGAGATTTGCAGTAGCTGCCTTTCTAGTCTTATTGTAGCTCTAACCTTTCACCAGTGTAACAGCTTGTGGCCCAACAGTGTTCTTCTACAACAAACTCTCTAACTTTGTGCAATACTTTCGTGCTATTTAAGAAGTGCCTCCGCTCCATAGACGTTGTTCAAATTGACTTTGGCTGTCCTGACTCCCTGCAGACTCTTCTAACCCCTTGACTTTGAATCTAACTGTCCCTCATAGGCGGTACATTGGTTTTTAACTAGTATTGCTAGGAAAGGTTTTATCTAGACTTCATTGGGTGATTTTAAAAGTGCTCACATGCTCTAAGAACATGTTAACCTTTTTCCTTCCATTAACCTTTCCTCTTTACCAACCTCAATTTCACAAAGTACCAAAGTGATATATAAATGCCAATACTGTCCTAGGGAAGGGAAGTCACTTCAGGGTGTAGGAAGTGTGTATGAAGCATCTCTAAAGAGTATCTACTTGATTTGTCCTGATTCTGAGAAAGTATTTTGAAGTGTATTGTTATTGTTGCACATTGCCCTTTTTTAAAGAGAGCTTATTTAAAACTGATAAACAAACAATTATTTTACTAGAAAACCTTGAGTGTTAGTTTTATTTGGATACTTGTAATTGTGGATTTCAATGCTACAGCGCCTCAGCTCACATTTACCCCTTTTGAGATAAGTCTGGCTGCTCAGTCACTCTACCAACTTGTGTAGTACAGACCTATACCAATAGATGTGTTACCTAATACCAAGAGGACAAGACTGTGTAGTCTCCCACAGTATAACTGCATCGAATCTTGCCCAACAGTCTCACCCTACGAAATCTCCCAACTGCCCTGGTTCTTGTCTCCACCCAGGTGATCCTCCCTCAGTACACCACCCCCAGGATTGAAATCAGGAAGCGTCTGCCCTCTAATGGCCAGCTGAGAGGAGACTTTAAGCTGGGTTTTAGTGGGGGGGATATGCACAAGGGCCAAGGGTGGTTCAACTGCATGAATAAATGTTGCTTTAATAAAGGTGGTCCCACCAATACCATATAGATAGCGGTATTGGCAACATTAGTAAAATCTTACTGTTGCAAAATGGGGGTTACAGTGTGTTCTATGTTAGTTGTGCGCTGGTCTGACAGCAGCTCGACTGCAGCGCAGCAACTCCATGACAGCTCAATTCCTCAATACAATATGGGTGTTCTGGAGTGTTCCTTGCTGGTTTACAACAGTTCAGCACCATAGCAGCTCAATTCCTCTGCGTTTGCCTACCCTCAATAAAGCTATACTGCTATAATAGAATAATCCCCGTCCACGATAACCGTTGTCGGCATACTTCTTCCTAGGAGCAAGAAACACTACATAAAGTGATCTCTAATACTTACACTGGGCATGCTTTGTTTTTCCTCTGCTTCAGAGGGCTGCAGTTAAACTGTTACTTGTATCCTCTCCTAGGCCTGCATTGAGCTACATATTTGTGCTTTTTACCAAAGAAACTTAACTGCTACTCGCCTGTAAACTTTAAGAAATCTTTAGAGACTCAGCCTTGTCTACTGCTGAGCTGCCTTTTCCTTTTTTCCTTTCTCAGCCCTTGGTCATTGGCCCCCAGTGTCCCCCCTCTTAACTCTGTGAGACTCGCCTAGATTCGGGTTGGACTGCTTAAGATTCGTTATGTAGGGGTTAACGAAAGTTATACCAGTTGGTCTAAAGTTTGCATACTTTTTTCAGAAGTTTCTACCACTTTTGTGTTACCCTGCAAGTATTTTGTGTTTAATACTACTGTGTGCAAGTACTTACTTTGCTTGTATGTCTAAGCCTTAGTGAATATAAAATGCTTATTTTTATATAACTTCTAGTGGGTACGTTTTTTTTCCTTGAACTAAGTGTATGCTCGGAGTACTGTGTGCCTCACTACAGCCATCATCCCTCCTAGAAAAAGCCTGGCTGCTCAGCCATTACTACCAAACATTTGGGTAGTTAAGCCAAACCTAAGCGGTGTCCCCCTGTTCATCCAAGGTGGGCTTTCTAAAGTCTTGTCATACACAAGACTTTGGCAGAACCCCCTAACAATTACCAAAAAACATACGCGTTCACCTCCTGAATATAAAAACAATCTCTATACGACGAGCATGGGCAGGTGTATACGTAGTGTAGGGATAGTATGACAGCAATGCCCCTGTTGACGCCTGTAACACTGTACACCAACCATTAGATGGTGGCCTATGTAAAGCATGTGATTCTAAGCCCGTACAAGCCACAGAAATACGTATTTCCATAATTTGTTTGGTAAAGGGGTATGGCAAGTTGGGTGGGATGAGGGGGGATCAATTGGGGAGGTTGTGACCGGACCATTGATTTGGTAGAATGATGGGACCCTCCAAGCGGGATGATATGAGAGCCAGTACCAATTTTCAAAGTTTGTGGGGGATCCCAATCCTTGTGGATCATGATGCTTTACCAACAAGCTGTTTGTGGACAGAATGTACGTTTGTCAATTGCTTTTCAAGAAATTATCCCTTTTGTACTGCATATACAGATGGCCCAGAAGCCACTGGGTGAAGGGCTTGTACACAGTAAATATGATTGGAGTATTCAATAAAGGAATGAACAGCAGAACATAACAAATGTCTTTCTGGATGGTCTACCACAGCCTCTTTTCAATGCATTGCCCCTTCCAACCTCTCCTTCCTCTCCTGACCCCTCCAGCCAAGTCTCTTCTTGGATCCATGTACTTCTCATTCATGTTCCTCTGCCTTTGACAGTCTGTAACTCAACATTTAATGTTTCTTCCCCCACAGCCTCCTGCCTGCTGCAAAGCGTCTCATCCTGGGCCTTTTCTTTCTCACTATTTACACCGCCATCGGGCCGTATGTGCCTGACAACTACTTTCTGACAGAGGAATATGCTGTGAGTGACACTTCTCTTGTTTCTGCTTTTAGAGAGCATGGCTTTAGCTAAAACGTGTCTCCCTTCTCCTGTTTTCAGGGGAAGTAGGATTATGCAACACATGTCTACACAGTCCCTTTCATGTGAAACAATAACATCAAATGGCAAAGGAGAATTTGGCATTTGCAGAGGTCTGCTCTGTACAGGACCCCAGTGTCATTTAGGGGCCACATACAGCATGGAATTAGTTGGAAGGAGGTGGAGGCAATGGTGACAGTTGAACCTAGTCTTTATTTCGGAGAAACTCAATTTCTCCAGCATGGGGTCTGGCATGGATTCACATGCTCATGAATATTCCCCGTCGTCGGGCTGGGAATCCTCGGTAAAGAAAAAACCAGTATCAGTTTCGTTTCTGATCTGTCTTTCGTAGTAATAACCAATCACTGGTCTCTGCGTCATACTGACCACAGCCAATGACTGCCCTCTACCTAAGCACCGCCTCTGGCAGCCATCTTCAGATTTTTACCGCACGTTCATGTGTTGGGATCCTCGTGCTATTGCTCTCGAACGTTAGTGCTATTTTTTCACGTTTTTTCTCAAAAACTTCGGTTTTTTCGGTCAAAAGAGCCTCAAGCTCCACCGACTCTCCATCCGATCAACGGGGACCCGTGTCGGATTCGTCTGCGCCCCTCAAGGGTGAAGATTTCGTCGAGCTACGCTTTTGGAGGACTCCAGAAGTTTCTCAGGCCCGGACATGGCCCAGGAGAAGGGAAGCTCGACGCCCGGAAAGCTGTTCAGGATCTGCCCTGGATGCCAGCTGCAGAAAGTCTTTAAGGAGGGCGAACACTCCTTTTGTCTCTACTGCTTGCATGAGGACAAGACTCACGTGGAGAAGGACTGTGCGTTTTGCGGCAACATGTCGGAGCGGACCATGAAGGACCGCCATCAACGTCTCGCCAACTGGCTGGAAGGGAAGACCCCGTCAGGCGAGAAGAAGAGGAAGAAATCCGAGCGGTCTTCTAAGACCTTTGAGGACGCCCCGGCGACGGGGGTCCAACACAAGGCCAAGCACCGCGAGTCCGCTGGCACCGGGAGCGCCGAACGGTCGGGCTCTACGGTCGCCAGGCAGGGCGCACCCTCCCCGGCACCTTCAGCCACGAGCCAACGCTCTGGGTCGGGTAAGAGGAAGGGCGAGCACCCGGCGAAGCTCCTGGAGCGGCCCCGGTCGAGCTCGAAGGCCCCATCGGAGGGGGGAGCGAGGCAGTGTCCCCCCCCCTCAAGGATAAGGCGGTGAGCGCACCTAAGGTGGTGAAGGCCTTAATCCATCCGGCCAAGCCCTCTATCGATACTGTCGCGGCGGCCCTGGCTCAGCCTGTGGAGGCTACACCAGTGGTGGCGACCTCGGGGCTCAGAGTCTCCCTGCCACCTCGGAGGGAGTCCTCTTTTGTGCCCATCGATAGGACCCCCGTGAAACCCCCGGCGGGGAAGAAAAAGGGGGGGCAGGGCGTCGTCGTAGATTCGGCCTCAACCTCATAGGAAGAGCTGATTGAGGTCTTAAGCCACGGCCTTGGCGTGGAAGAAGACCGGCCCGTCGGGATGGATCCCGACGCAGGCGACAACGACATTGTCGAGGGTGCCGACGGGGCCCCTGAACGCCCGTCGGATTCCCCTCTGCCAGTGCCGCAAGACAACTCGGCTGCCATTTTGTTGGCTATACAGTCCTTATGTTCAGAGATAAGGACGAGACTACCGTTGCCGACGGAGGAACCTCTCCCGTCGGGGGATCCTGAACCGGGACCTTCTGGTGCTCCCCCGCCCAAGAAAAGAAGGGTTCACCCTCCACCTCCTTTTCAGCCGTCGCGCCCCGTCCAGCCCTCCTCCCCGTCCACCCGAGGGGATGATACGGGGACTGACACGGCAGCGACTGGTACGGACGACGAGGTATACGACGAGGATCTACCGTCGTCGCCTCCCACCAGGGCTTCTCCGCCCAACGAGATTGGATCGTTCCACTCCATGATCGCCAGGGCATCCGAGCTTTTCCAACTCTGCCCTGAGGAGACGAAAAAGGAAGGATTCCTTTATCAACGGCGCGAGGCCAAGAGGAAGACTGTCCTCGCGGTGCCTCTACTGGACGACATTTGGGATGAGGGCCTCGCCCTCCTAGAGAACCCTTCCACGACGCCAGCTAGAAGAGACCGGTACGAGAAGAAGTACCGGGTCCCGGACGTGGCCCCCCTGTGCCTCCGGGCGCAGCCTACCCCGGACTCCGTCGTCTCCGCGGCGGCCAGGAAGAAAGCGGGGGGGGGGGGTGCGGCCTCCACATCGACTTCCCCACCAGACGGCGAGGGAAAGAAATTGGACGCTATGGGACGCAGGGTCATCTCGTCTGCAGCGACGACGATTAAAGCGGCCAACGCCTTGGCTATCGTGGCCCGCTACGACAGGGAGCTATGGTACAAACTGGCCCCCCTGCTGGACTTCCTACCTGACGACAAGAGGGCGGACGCCCTGGGGATCCTACAGGAAGGTGAGGTGGCGTCGGACCACGCCATCACTATTGCGACGGACATCGCCGACACTGGGTTTCGCCAGTTGGGCAACGGCGTGTGCCTTAGGCGGCGTGGATGGCTCAAGGCTACGGACTTCCGTCAAGACGTACAGACCAGAGTCCTGGACATGCCGTTCGATGGGAACAACCTGTTTGGGAAAACAGTGGACGATTCCCTTCAGGCCATTAAAGCGGACACTGAGACGGCCCGGGCCCTTGGGGTTCTGCAGCAACGACGGACGCCCTTTCGGAGCAGCGGAGGCAAGGGCGCCTCCAAAGGTTCCGGCGGCGGTTTCTCCACCTACCGTCAAGCGGCCCGCTCGTCGTCTCAGGAGGCCTACAGAGGACGAGGCAAGTCTGGCGGACCCCGCTGTCGTCGCCAAGGAGGTCAAGGCGGCAAAGCCTCGTCGAAACAGGATTGAACCGGCCGTGGGGTCGGGCCCTCCGCCGAAGCACCCCGGTGGGAGGCCGGCTGCCGAGCTTCGTCAGCGTGTGGGAGTCCATCTCCACCGACCGTTGGGTGCTGGACGCCTTAGCCCGGGGCCACGCGCTCGAGTTTCAAAGAAGGTGCCCGCGCGTCCCCCCCGTGGCCAGGAAAGAGCTTCACGTCCCTCAGCTTCTCCTGGAGGTAAAGGCGATGCTCAGGAAGGGCGCCATCGAACTCGTCCCAAAGAGGCTTCGGGGCTCCGGAGTTTACTCGAGATACTACCTCGTGAAGAAGAAGACGGGAGGATGGCGCCCCATCCTAGACCTGCGACGTCTGAACAAGTTCATCAAGGCGCAGAAGTTCCGGATGGTCACCCTCCAGCACGTCCTGGGTCAGCTGAAGGAAGGAGACTTCCTGTCGTCGTTGGATTTGGAGGATGCCTACTTCCATATTCCCATCCTAAAGGGGCACCGAAAATTCCTCAGGTTTGTGGTCCAAGGGCGTCACTACCAGTTCAAAGCCCTCCCCTTCGGACTACGGTCGGCACCCAGGGTATTCACCAAGTGCCTTGCACCGGTGGCGGCGCAGCTGCGCCGCGAGGGGATCCACGTCTACCCCTACCTGGACGACTGGCTCATCCGAGCCAAGACGAGGGAGCTCGCCGTGGAGCACACGGCAAGGACCGTCCAACTTCTCACGGACCTGGGATTCTCCGTGAACTACGCCAAGTCCCACCTGGTACCCGCTCAAAACGCACTGTTTCTGGGAGCGAAGCTCGACACAGTGTCCCTTCTGGCCTCCCCGTCGGAGGAAAGGACCAGGTCCATCCTGGGCATGGTACAGCGGATGTCGGTTTCCGACGCGGCCAAGGTGAGGTCCATCAAGTCCCTCCTCGGAATGATGTCTTCTTGCATCTACCTCATTCCCATGTGCAGGCTCCGGATGCGCCCGTTGCAGGAGTTCCTGGACGCGCGCTGGATCCAAACGACGGGCGGCTTCGAGGAGAGGATCACACTCGACGAGAGTTTCCGCCGAGCGGTCCGGTGGTGGGGCAACCGCGCGCATCTGACGGCGGGCATGGACTTCCAGACCCCAGACCACCAGGAGACAGTGACCACGGATGCCTCCCTGGAAGGGTGGGGAGCGCACACCGAAAATCTGCACGCGAGAGGCCTTTGGCTCCCGACGGAGAAGTCCCTCCATATCAACGTCCTGGAGCTCCGTGCAGTGTTCTGGGCCCTCAGCTCCTTCCTTCCGTCCCTCAAGGGCAAGGTGGTGAGGATCTTCACCGACAACACCACCACCATGTTTTACATCCGGAAACAGGGCGGAACCAGGTCCCCAGCACTGTCCAAGGAGGCGCAGGACCTGTGGCATTGGGCCGTCGCCCAAAGGATGTTTCTGGTGCCGTTTCATCTGGCAGGGATAAAAAACACCATCGCCGACTCACTCAGCAGGGAGCTGCGCTCGTGCCACGAGTGGGAGCTACGGCAGGATCTAGTGGATCGCCTCTTCCGACGGTGGGGCACACCCCAGATCGACCTGTTCACGACGGCGACGAACTCCAAGTGCCGGAGGTTCGCCAGCAGGTTTCCCCAGGCGAGGAGCATGGGCGATGCTTTCTCGTTCCCCTGGGAGGGCCTGTTCTTCTACGCGTTCCCTCCTTTGCCACTGCTAATCCGGCTCGTCAACCAGCTCAAGAGGTCACGGTGCAGGATGATCCTCGTCGCACCTGCGTGGCCGAGGCAGATATGGTTCCCGGACCTTCTGGACTTGTCAGCGTCCCCGCCAATCAAGCTGCCGGTGGACGCGGATCTACTCTCCAGGGAAGGAGGCGCCATCCTCCACCACGACCCGAAATCGCTGAACTTGCAGGCCTGGCTCCTGCAGCGCTAGAGTTTGGAGGATACGACATACCGGCCGACTGCAGAGAGGTTCTTGCAAAGGCCAGGGCGTCCTCGACTCTTAAATGCTACGGACACAAATGGAGGAGGTTCTCTGTCTGGTGCCACGCACAGAAGATTAACCCTCTACGGATTACGGCTCCCCAGGTACTGCCGTACCTTCTGACGCTGGCCAAAGCTGGACTGGCACACGCGTCCATCAAGATTCATCTTGCTGCGATCTCCAGATACACCAGAACCACGGGCCGGACGTCCTTGTGGTCTCATCGTCTGGTGAAAGAGTTCATGAAGGGACTGTTCAGATCGTTCCCGCCGGTGAAGGCTCCGGCCCCGGCGTGGGAGCTCAACGTGGTGCTGACCAAGCTCATGGGACCTCCGTTCGAGCCTCTGCACTCGGCCCCGTTGAAGTTTCTGTCGTGGAAAACAGTTTGTTTTGGCCATCACCTCCGCACGACGGGTGGGAGAGATCCAGGCCCTTTCCTGCAAGGCCCCGTACTTGACTTTTCACGACACGAGGGTGGTGCTCAGGACGCACCCCTCCTTCATGCCCAAGGTACCGTCGGACTTCCATCTCAACGAACCCTTGGTGTTGCCTGTGTTCTTCCCGTCGCCTTCGTCGCCGGCTGAGAGGACTTTGCACTCGCTGGATGTGGCTAGAGCGCTGAAGTTCTACGTGGCCCGCACGAAGTGTTTTCGGAAGACGTCACAACTCTTTGTGAACTTTGGACCTGTCAATCAGGGGAAGGCTCTCTCGAAGGCTTCCATTTCCAGATGGCTCTCCGGCTGTATCATGTACTGTCATCGGTTGGCAAACCGACCGCTGCCTGGCCGTCCGAGAGCCCATTCCACCAGAGCGATCGCAGCTACCACGGCGTTCCTTTCTGGTGTGCCCCTGCTGGACATATGCAGGGCTGCTACGTGGAGGTCGACGCACACCTTCATGAAATTCTACTGCGTCGATCGGGATTCCAGGGAGGAGTCCAGGGTCGGCCAAGCAGTGCTGCGCAACCTGTTCGCCTGAGGTGAGCCTGGTGAGGAGGTAAGATGCTTAATGTTGAGTTTGATGTACTGCTTAATGTTGAGCCTTTGCCACCTCCCGTGGTTGTGCATGTGTGTACTGCTATGTATTCTTTATTCATGAGCATGTGAATCCATGCCAGACCCCATGCTGGAGAAGGAACAAGTTACTTACCTGTAACTGTTGTTCTCCAGCATGGGTCTGGCATGGATTCACATGCGAACCCTCCCGCCTACCCCTCTGCGGCTCTTCACTTGGTCATACTGCCACTTCACGTGCTTCCAAATCTGAAGATGGCTGCCAGAGGCGGTGCTTAGGTAGAGGGCAGTCATTGGCTGTGGTCAGTATGACGCAGAGACCAGTGATTGGTTATTACTACGAAAGACAGATCAGAAACGAAACTGATACTGGTTTTTTCTTTACCGAGGATTCCCAGCCTGACGACGGGGAATATTCATGAGCATGTGAATCCATGCCAGACCCATGCTGGAGAACAACAGTTACAGGTAAGTAACTTGTTCCAAAATCACAGCATATAAAATGCATGACATACAATTATGTTTTCTAAAATAATTTAAGCAGATAGTCTGAACAGCATCACTATTAATAGTTACTGTAAATGACACGGTAACACAATGTATCATCCTAATGTAGAATTGTCTATACAAAGAATAAAAGATAATACTTGTATGTCCTAATCCCAGTATCAAATAAAGTCAAAACACTTGGCATTTACTTACAATCCTCACTAGGTGCTCAGGCACAAACTACATACCTTAAACAGAACTGTCAATATTATCAGAGGCTCCTATGCCTCATTAGACCATTCCTAAATACTAAAAACAGTGCCACCATAGCCAGACCTACCATTCTGTTGTGACTGGACTATGATAATAAAGTAACACAAAAAAATCCCAAAGGGAAAAAGGGAGTTCACATGGAGGAGTACTGTAATAATTTAAGTACTCAATTATGGAAATAGAGGCGAGGAAAAAAAGGGAGAGCCCAGTCATAAATATTCACATTCTCGTTTTTAATTTATCACCATTATAGAATTGCATAATATATAAACATCAAATCAACAATAAAATAGATGAGTTAATTTTAATATAAAATACTCATCAAATCTAATGCCTCAAACCATTCAATAGCAGTTAAATTGCCACAATTCGTAACCTCGTATTACTCAAGGTAAAGCATCACTATCTCATTTTGAATTTCATTCAAATAGTGGAAATGCTATGGAGAGAGCGAATAGTTAGCACTTGGTTGCATTTAGCACTTTATCCAATTGTTAAGTGCCAAATTGTTAACATACTGTGCATTACTGTGCATACATGATCTTCAAATATCATAACAGTTTCGGCGAATTCAACCTATCTGGCTCAATTGAGCGAGTCAGTAGTCGCCTTCTTCAGGGCGCACTAAATATTACAAATAAAAACCTAGAACGAACTAATGCTTAGATTTTTGTCTATCATTCAGTAGTTCTCAAAGGTAAAACTTTGTACAATTCATCAGGGCTTTGATTGTAGATCTGGAGGTCTGTGAAAGACGTTGACCCTAAGTTGTTCCAGAAATGGTGCCGAAAAATATATTTGTTTCGATCCGCCACCCAAGCAGGACTGGTGATGCAAGTAATTTTACATCTTGGAATGTGGAATATTTTAACCTCCAATCATAGCCGCAATGGACTCTATAGTGGATGAGGATGGGAAATATTCCAATTCTTCGAGTCTTAAACGGTATGGGGTCAAGTCGGAAGGAGAAGCCAGCAAGTGCAAACCCGTAGGTGAAAAGACCCTAATATAAGCCTTCTCTCTCGTCTCTAAGCGCAGCCACCTGAAGTGGACTATGATAATACCCTGCTCTGGGTGCCAGGAATAGTTGTATAAAACAACGCCAAACTATTCAAAACAACGCAGTCCGATCCATTGCAGGAAAGTCCAAACAAGACCATATAACAAAAGACAGAAATGACCTTCACTGGCTAGCAATAAAGGAGCGTATCGCCTTTAAATCCCTGACACTGATCCACCGCTGCCTAAACGGAGCAGCTCCGGTATACCAGCTCCGGTATACCTGAAGAAAGAATTCAACTGGTACAAGCCTAGTCGAAGCCTAAGATCTGAAAAACAGGGACTTCTGGAGTCAGGCTACTCCAGAATAAAAGCCACTGGCCTACGTAGGGCGTTTCCCTCCAAAGCCATCTCCCTCTGGCATGAATTACCTCGTAATCTTAGGCTCGAAAGTAACGTCCAAGCATTTAGGAAGCAGCTGAAAACTACGCACTTCAAATAACTTCACACATTCACCATCTTGCGCTCATGCTTGAGCCCTCTTCACTTTTATTTGTACTGTCCTGTGCACTTTGTCCTTGTGTTTCTGTCGCACCCTCATGCTTGCGAGCTTCGGCGCGTTACAAATATAAAAGTAAAGTAAAGTCCAGTCCCCTTTTAGCCATAATAGTGGGAGTTTGTGACCCACAGTCCTTGCACAGTGATGTGCACTTCCCATTTAAGGCTTTTTATGTGAGGCTAGTTGAGCAGTTCCATGTGTTAACATTTTTTTTTCATGAAAACATTTTTACAGACAAACCCCCGTTTTACAATGCTTATAACCCCACCCCAACCTGCTTCCCCACCCTTTTTAATCCTCTACCCCACATATATATTTAATATAAATTGTAATTTTTTTCCGGTATTTAAGTTTAGGTAAAAATGTTTTTGTTATTTTTTTCGGTAACCTCACTGGATACCCAGCTGAACGTGGCCACACCCATGCCTCCACGCTCCTTCCACCAAGATCCATTTTCTGCCTCTGGTGGTTCGGGCAACTGGTGCCGCTCTTTTTGTTTGCTCCTTCCTCGCAATACCTGTTAATGTTATTTTACCACTGCTCCCCAATGTTACTTCCATGCATGCCAGGTAAAGCTGTGTTCTGTGTGCGCCAGGTGTTGCAGATATTTCTCAATGGCGGTCCCTCCCGGGCTATTTAGAGTGGTTGGGCCCACTTACCACTGAGACACGTGTGCACACTGTGATCCACTTTCGAGGAAGCCACTTGAGGTATCTGATGTAATGTAAGCCACACAACACAGGTGAGCCGTTTATACCATTTATTGCTGTCAGCTGAAGCTGTGGGTATAACCCCCCCACTTGGACACCTTTCTCCAAGCTATGGTACCAACTAACTTCCACCAGTCCAGGGATCCACTATCTCCAAACACTCAATAACCATAACCCACTACCAGAAATGTCTTTCTCTTTCCCCCCTCTCTTTCCCCCCTCTCTTTCCCCCCTCTCTTTCCCCCCTCTCTTTCCCCCCTCTCTTTCCCCCCTCTCTTTCCCCCCTCTCTTTCCCCCCTCTTTCCCCCCTCTTTCCCCCCTCTTTCCCCCCTCTCTTTCCCCCCTCTCTTTCCCCCCTCTCTTTCCCCCCCTCTCTTTCCCCCCCTCTCTTTCCCCCCCTCTCTTTCCCCCCTCTCTTTCCCCCCCTCTCTTTCCCCCCCTCTCTTTCCCCCCTCTCTTTCCCCCCTCTCTTTCCCCCCTCTTTTTTCCCAACAAAACACCAACTCATTAACCAAAAATGTCCTCAACAGTAGCAATAAAGTGCCGCCAGTGCAAAATGGTGTATCCCAATAAAACCCAAGAATCAAACAATTGGGAGCCAAGCCGCATAGAAGGATTGATACGAGTCCGTGAGGATCGCAGTTATATTTTCCATTGCCAACAGTGTCCACACTCTGACCAACTATCGAGCCTTCAGCTAATTTCCATGAGAAAGCTGAAGTCAGTCTTGTGGCTATTAATAGTTGTGTTAACACCCAGGCTGTTTGGCCTCGCAGGGGGTACCCAGTATACAGGTGGCCCTAATTACACTCCCACCCGAATAAAAAAAAAAAAAAAAAAAAAAAAAAAAAAAATGTAAAAAACCTCTAGTGAGATGAGGCCAAAAGTCTATCTTTTAAGGATAACAAGTTTGTTAAATCTTACAAAATGAGGATGGTAGCAAAGTGGTGCCAGGCAGGAGTTTATATAGGCATGTGTTGCTGTAGTGGCGTCACTGGATACAGGCCATGGCTTCATCCCAATCCTTCGTCCTTCCATAATATGGATGCTCCAAAACCACCTTTTCTTCTTTGTCAGCAGTTTTATCAGAGTGTGCTGTTCTACATTTTGCTAGCTTATGCAAGAATATACTGTAGCTCATGCTTCCCTTTTTTTTTTTTTCTTTAAACTTTATTTTTAACTTACACAGTCACAACGTTACTTAAGTCTGTTCTTTTGTCATTACAGTTTGTTTCATAGAGTGCGGGTACACTTTGATGCTTATTACATTCTCACTGAATCCTGCTCCTCTGTACATTTCTCAGACAAGTATTGTCTGCATCTGCTCCATATGTCTCTGGGGTGGGTGTGCTCAGGTAGTAACTCAGCATACACCTCTTCGCTGTATCTGGCCCACAACATATCTTTCTCCCAGTCCTTGATTGTGGGTGGTTCTGAGCTTTTCCAACACATCAATATTGTTTGTTTTTCTAGTATCAAACCAAGGTTAAGTAGTTTACACCAATCGGGATTCATCTTACTTACTGTACCCAACAGACAGATACCCGGGTCCCACACAATAGGATGATCGGACATTTCACCAAGTGCCCCACATACATCTTCCCAGTATTTGGTGAGACACATGCAAGCCCACAGCATGTGGAGAATGCCTGCCTCTTCGCCCCTACACCTGGGACATTTCCCATCAGCTGTGGGGTAGTGAGCTTTAATCCTGGCCGTGGTGTAGTAGGCCCTGTGTAACACCTTGTAATGTATTAGTCAGAAGTGTGAGTTATAGGAGACAGTCTTTTTTAGCACGCAGTTTTGCCCTTTTTTGTTCAGTGATAGTGTGACCGAGATCTGTTTCCGATTTACATTTGTCCTCTAATGGTAGCGTCTCCGCAGTGGTTTGCCCAATTTTGTATACCACACTTCATACTTATAATGGGCCCCATTTCTGCATTTTGTTGCACAGAGCATGTAGATCCCATTTTTAGCCTGCATGGGCCCTTGGCGAACAGTAGATAGCTGGTGAGTCAGTTTGTGTGCTCTGCCAGTGCTAGCCTTCGTGGCGATCACTGCAGAGCCGGTAGTCCATTTTTAGCACAGGCCACATTCTTCCTGGGAGGGAGGGGGAGTTTTTGACTCATTCATGACTGAGAATTTACAATGCATAGGATCTGACATTACAAATATATCCAACTAATAGTTACTTGGGCTTTATATTTAAACAATAACTGCCTTCTTTAGTGCGTGCCCATGTCCTCATTCAGTGCCTGCCCATGTCTGTGTATGATTATATCTGCTTGAGAGAGCCTTCCCAGTGCGCCTCCTCCCCCTAGTCTATTATAGTGCCTAAAAGAGGTCTTGCCTAACTCTAAAGCACTTGGGGGTGCGGGTGGACCCTGGTTCCTTCCCAACACCAGCTTCCACCGATGAATCCCCCAAGACAATTCTTCTTGGATTCAGTGGGCGGTCAATCACGGTAAGGTCTCTGATATGCGAGAGGATCTCCTTCAATACATTTGAGAACAGGGACAAATCCACCATAGGTGTCCCAATGTACTGCGCTCCCCACAGCACCTCCAACACCTAATCGAAAGTCCTGGATTGTTTTCATGCAGCCAGCTAGGCGGCATATACCACCACCACCTACACAAACTCTTGTAGCGACATTCCTTCATTGCTGTGCATTGTGATGCTTTGTGGGCCCTCTCACAAATAGATGATTAGGACTCCGGCTGGATATCGACTCGAGTTCTGCCTGCCATTTCAACATTAGGGTAGGGCAGTGGTCTTCAAACTTTTTTGGCCAGGGCCCCCCTGAGCAAATTTTGGGCAGGTCGGGACCCCCCAGAAATGCCAAATGGACAGTATATATTGCGCGCCGTCACCTGCTCCCATCAAAGTCGCTGGGCTCCCTCATCCCACTCCTACCCAGTCGCTGGTCTCTCCCCACCCCATCACACACCCAGGGCTCTCCCCACTCTGCTCCCATCACTATCCCATGGTTCCCGCCCATTGTGCTCCCACCATAGTCCCTCGGTTCCCCCATCCCGTTCCCAACACAGTCTGAGGGCCAGTGGCGGCTGGTGAATCTTTTTTAAGTGGAGGGGCATTAAGGGGAGGTTCGGGGGGGTTTCCCCCTGTGAATTTTTTTTTAAATAATAGGTTAAAATGTTGCATTGTAGAGCATACTTTTAACAAAAAATGGGTAAATAGCCAAACAGTTTGCAATTGTTGCTGGGAGTCCAGGGGGCAGGCAATGATATTTTATTTCTATCGCGCTCGTACACAAGTGTTTCAGAGCGTGACAAGGCAAGGGAGGGGAACAGAGGAGAATAAAACATCGATCTTACTAGGCCCAGTGACATTGAGAACGCGCAAGTGTGAGGGGAAAAGTGCATGGAAGGGGGGAGAAGTGGAAAGTGCGAAGCAGAGGAGAAACAGATAAATAACAATAAATAAATAATAAAGTCAACAAACAGTGGTAGTGCAGCCAGCAATTTGCAAGTGCTACGTTTAAGGCAGCAGACAGGGTAGGTCTGATAAGTGCAGGAAGAAAGATGGTTCTCCTCAAGTTTTAGAGTGGCAGGGCGCTGTTCCAGAGGGAGGCCCCAGCCGAAGACGGAGATCTACCCCCAGCTCGTTTCTTTGATAAACGACTGACCCTGAGGGAGTTGGAGGTAGAGGAGTGAAGAGCTCGAGAGGGGAGGTATTTGCGGAGGAATAGCTGAAGGTATTTTGGACCGAGGCCCCAGAAAGCCTTGTGGACAAGGCAGAGGGTTTTGAATGATAGATGTCCGGTAAAAAGATACCATCCCTGTCCCCTGGGCCCCACTGGTCCTAACACAATGAACATGATTATGTGTATATGCAAGGCGCTGCACATTCATACAGCAATCACTCTATCATTCACATGAGCATCCATCACCATACACTCACTCATAACGCATCCATACACATGTTTAAATAAAAACAATGAACATAAACGTACCTTCTGCATTGACCTGTGTGTGGGTGCTGCTCCAGCTGCTCTGTCCGTATGTGCGAGGAGGCGCAGGAGCTCCCCCTCGGACATACAGACATGCAGTGCCCCAGCCAGCATTTCCAATGAGCTATGCAATGCTGGCGAAGCAAAACGCCCCAGCACTTGCATGGCTCAGTGAGCATGTGCGGCTGGGGAACTAAACTGAACTGTCAAAGGGAAACAGTGTTTCCCTTTGACAGTTCAGCCAGCCCAGGAGCACTCCATTAGCTGGATAAAGCAGCTGAGGGAGTGCTCACTGTTTCACTGGGCTGGCTCCTTAGCTCCTCCATAATGGGTGAGGGGCCACTATGCAGTTAGTAATGTTGACCATTGTTGCTGAATATATCACAATTTACTTACATTTTAACACAAAGCACCCCTTTGGGTACTATTGAAACAGTGGGCTTCATAACTACTCTGGCGGTAGCTGTGCCGGTAAAACCGGCACGGCTGCCACTGGAGTTGCATCCGGGTCTGGCACCCGCGAATGGGCAATTACTAGGTCATGCCGAGTTAGGCGGACATGATAATTGCCCTTTCGAAGGTGCCGGTAGATCCCCATTCCCATTTGAGCCCCATATGGCTCAAATGGGAAGGGGGAGCTCGGATGCACCGGCACCGTTAATAACGGTGCTGGTGCATCCGACGAGCTGATGTCAGACCTGGCGGGGGCTGTCAAGCACCCACGAGCACAACTCTTACTATGGCGGAACGGTAGCAACGGTGCCGGTAGCTTACCAGCACCGTTGTTACTGGTCCGCCATAGTAGTAATGAGGCCCAGTCTGTGACTAAAGGAATGAATATCCATTTACAACTGTGGGCCACTTTTTCATTGTTGCCTGAGACAGTTTCATGCTTCAGCCCGCCCATGTGGGCCACCCCTGCCCATTTCTTCCAATCTAAAAAAAAAAAAAAAAAAAAAAAAAAATCTTTTTTCATGCTCAGCTCTCAGGGCCCCCCTGGGATGCACCCGCGGACCCCTAGGGGGTCGCGACCCACAGTTTGAATACCACTGGGGTAGGGTATCTGTATCCTCAGTCGTGTCAAGCCTTTATAAGGTGGACGTTCGCTATGAGTCGAGGCTATCTACCATTGTCAGGTCTACCCCCCTTTGTCACGTATCCATCTGTCCTTAACACCTTTTATTCGTGACCCAGTGGCAGATTTTGCTGTAGCAGAAGCTCGCACCTTCATCAAGTGTAAATCATATCTTACACTCTTCAAGGGTTAACTGGGATGAACCCCCCATACATGTGTCCCAGGGACAGTTTCCCTGTGGATTCCCACATTTCGAAGGGCTGGCTCGCTGTCCCCGGGTTCTGGGTTCCTCAGGATCGGAATCTAAGGACCCAATCCCACTGGGATTCCCATCATCAGGAGTACCATGTCCCAGTACCGGAAGGATGCTTTGGTTGTGTGAAGCAATTTGCACCCAACCTCCTGGACCCTGGGGGTGAAGAACGGAGTGTCAGCTAAGGATAATGTTGTGACCCACTGTTCCAAGGCCACCCACTTCTTCCCAGCACTCATACATATATTTGGACACAGTGCATTGTGTGACTGTGGGGGCGGACCTGCTCTTCAAGAGCGTGTTCTAGGCATAGTTTAATGAGGTGGAGTCCTGATACGGATGAGTAGTTGAACAAAACAAAGGTCCAAACAGCAAAGTACTTAGCCTCTCTTAAAAAAGCCTTGGCAAATCCAGGATCCAGGCCCTTCAGCTAAAGCAGCAATTTCCCACTAAGAGCACAGGACGGTTTGGGCGATTACCCCAATAAAACCTTAAAATAATGCATGCTCCCATATGGCCCTCCCTAGACCAGACAACTGGCGAGTAGCTGTGGACCTTCAGGATTCATATCTAAATGTACTGATATGGCCCCCTCACTGAGGTTCCCCCTGGTTCTCTATCAGCAAAGACCACTTGCAGTGCGAGGTGCTTCTATTTGTGCCTTAGTTGGGCACCCGGTGTGTTCAACGAAGTGATGGCCACAGTAGTTGCTGCCCTGGAGGGCATTCACCTACAACCCTATTTGGTTGACTGACTGTTTAGGGCAGCAGGACCAACCAAAAGAAGAATCAGTGGTCACCACTGGGTAAAGTCACTTCAAAAGTAGTCATTCATGTGATGAAATGAAAATCTTGATTCGAAAATAGTTCAAAAAAAGTTTTACAGGAGCTGACTGTGATGAGTCTGAAGACACCCTGACTAGAAAAACATGTGAAGCAAAAGGCTGGATAACAAACCCAGCCACACAGTCGCTCTCCTTTGTACCCAACATGGGTTATGAAGTTATCAGAAGCAATATTCAACTTAGTGAACACTTAATTCTTGGTTGTGTTATTATAATTTTTTCGAGATCTTATATAAGTAAGAGTCTTTGTTATATTTTGAAAAGAGAATTCTTTATCAAAGAAATCTTTAGAAACAATCACTAATGGATTCTTAGTGAGGACGCGGCTAGCACATCTCATATTTAAAGGCAGACTTTGAATCACCATGCATTTAGGAGTATATACTCCTTCATCAGGGCAAGTCTGTGGTATTTACAATACAGTACAAAGCATAACAGCAAAATATGTAACATCATAAAATGAAAGGTAGTCGCATACCAAACGTGGGTAGATTCGAATGTAATTGGGGTACCGAAAAGAGTAAAAGGAAAATAATGCAACATATGTTAACGGTCATACACATTTATCAGTAAATAGTGAGTACAGACGAAGTTTAAATGTGAGATGTGCTAGCCGCGTCTCCACTAAGAATCCATTAGTGATTGATTCTAAAGATTTCTTTGATAAAGAATTCTCTTTTCAAAATATAACAGACTCTTACTTACTATTTTTTCGAGATCTTATATAGCACAACCAAGAATTAAGTGTTCACTAATTTGAATATTCCTTCTGATAACTTCATAAGACATGTTGGGTACAAAGGAGAGCAACTGTGGCTGGGTTTGTTATCAAGCCTTTTGCTTCACATGTTTAGGGCAGCAGCACAGGCAAAAGCAGTGCCCAACTTCAGTTTCTTTTGAATCTACTGTTCGACCTATGTCTTTGTTAATGTGAAAAAGTCGTCCCTGATATGTGCACACTGGCTGGAATTCATCAAATTCTTCTGGGATTCATTGATGGTCAGTATTCCTGACGGAAGAGAGTTGGATCTATGGCTACAGTGGCCCTCTTGTCTTTCAAAGCACCATCTACCTGGTGGTTTCATCTATTACTGGTTGCTCCCATAGCCAGTCTCTCCAAGCACCAGACTCCTTCATTTGGTGGCTTATTGGAACCAATTCAGAGGCCTTCCTCACACAGCGATCCATATACCAGATTGTCTTTGGTGGCCGTACAAAGAGGAACCTCTTGGTGGGACCTTCTTTCAATAGCACCCATGTCTATTGACCATGACGATGGATTCCTCATTTTCTGGCTGGCAAGCTACACTGGAGGTCTACGAAGAGCCAACCGGTGTCTAGACAAAGAATTGTCAGATCATAAATTGTCCTGGAGCTGAAGGCATTGTTCCTGGCGCTCAAGGCATTTCTACCAGCAGTGAAGGACTCTACAGTGTTGATTTTGATAGACAATGTAGTCACCTTGCACCATATAAATAAGTGGTGGTGCACCAAGTCGGTGAAGCTGTGTGCACTGGTCGTACGTGTCTAGGAATGTTCCCTAGGGAACATTGACTTGAAGGCTGCACATCTAGTGGGGGGAATAGACTACGAAGAGACAAACCTGCCGAGCAGGATGACTGACTCCAATCACAAATGGGGAAATGCAGAGGGAGGTTATGAGGTTTTAAATAATTTGGAAACTATCCAGGTGGATCTCTTCACATTAGAAAAGAAAAGGGAAACTGGACGTCTCCAGGGGTTTCCTGGTTAATTTCATAGGACAAATTTCTGATGAGGCACTAGTTTTCCGACCTACTACCTATAGCACATAGGCCATCGCTGCTGCCTCCCCTTTTTCTTCTGCCCCTTTCTCCCCACCCTTCGCAATTGTTGGCCCAGTCCATGGCATACAGTCTAGTTTTAACTTGCATAGGATTGTGGAGCAAAGTGGTTAGAGATGCGTCTATTCCGGCTGTAGCCTTGACCACATGGGATTGCCATTTGCATATAAACGGATCAGTTGACGTGAACACATAATCGGCTAGAAAACCCAGAATGGAGTTATTCTCAATGGCCATAATGCACTTTCTGAATAAAGCAATCACGTGCCAGGTGTATTTGCTGTACAATGAGATTACCAAGTTTGTAACGTATTAAAGGAAGCGGTGTACAATTAGGCACGTTTAGAACTCCTCGCAAATATTTCCCTTCTAACAGAGACCAGAACTCCTTTGTGAAAATGGGTCTGGTTTCAGCTGCATATAGCAGAATGGGAGTGGCTTTCTGTTGGTAGGTCAGCGCAGGCACGGCTGAACATTTGCTGTATCTCCTTTGGATAATGTTTGTTTGATGCTTGGTTGTGTTGACCTTATCAATCGGAAGCTGTTTATAGATTTCGGTTACCCCATGGCTGGCTATTTGAACACCCAAATAGGTGTAGAGGCGAACCACTTGCAAGCTTTGCTCTCTGAGAGTCCACAATTTTTCCTTAAGTCTGCGCTTGCCTAATACATTAAATTCCATGATCTTAGATTTATCAAGATTAATGATCAGGAAATTATCTTGAGTGTATACAGCAAGCGCATCCAATGCATTTTGGAGTCCTCTTAGTGTTTTAGATATGATGACCACATCATCTGCGTATATTAAAAATGGTATTTTTTTTCTGAGCCATTTTCGGAGGATCGGTTAATATTTTTTGAAATACCTTACATCAGAAATGAAAAAATTGAAAATGGCGAATGCCAAGGTGCATCCTTGTCTTACTCCACGATGAACATTGATTGGAGCTGAAAGTTTACCATCAGCAGACAGTCTAACCTGCATTGTGTTGTTGTCCTGCAGATCTTTGATGGAAATTATGTAACGTGGACAACTTCGTTGCATTCGTTTGTGTATTAGCAATTGCCTGGAGATTGAGTCGAAAGCTGCTTTCAAATCTATGAATGCCATATACAGCGCTTGTTTTCTAATTTGATGAGTATGAATGATTGATGATAAAGTCAGAAGATTAACACAAGTACCCATCCCAGAGACGAAATCTGTTTGAAAAGGATATCTAATGTCTTCAACACGGGTCCAGTTGTTAAAATCTTAGTATGAATTTGGCAAACAACTTGCCAGGAGCATCCAAAAGAGAGATGTGCCTGTAGTTGTTGGCCACAGACAGATCTCGCCTTTTAAAGATTGGACCAACTATTGCAGAAAGCCAAGAAGAAGGAACCTTATTGACAGCCAGGACTTGGTTGAACATTTTTTTTAGAATTTTTGCCCACATTTCATTCATTTTGCTTGAACACAAAGTTGCTTAGCCCATCAGGGCCAGGGGCACCTGAGTTAAGTTTTTTGATTTCCATAAGAATGTCCCCCTCATCAATAATGAGGCCATCGTAGTTGGAAGCCTCCATGAGAGCGTAAGGTTCACGCCCTATCGGACTTTGATACAAGGTAGAGAAATGTGCTATCCAGTCTGACTCACTAATGCCATTGATCTGGACTGATTTTTGGGTTAAGTTATTCGCAATGTTTATCAAAGTCCAGGTTTGAGTGGAGTTTTTCATATCAAACACTTCTCAACATGCTTTCGCCGTCAGTTTGCAACAGCTGTATTTGGTTACTACGCATCCAATTGCGATACTGACAGTGCAATGCACGTAACTGCTCATGTTTGTTCACACAGTTGGAGGAGGCCACACGCTTTTCGTTTTTGCGCAAGAGCGCCTTCTTAGACTGAACCAAGGGGTCGAATTTGTGCCGCAGTTGAAATTGAGCGAGAGATTAGTTTCTCACAGTAGCAGTGTAAGTAGGTGGTATAGTCCATTTTTGTCGCTATAACATCCTGATTGCAATTTGCCACTTGATTATGAAAAGCCAGTAGAGTGAGGGTTCCAACTCAGTCGCATTCAAGCATTAACTGTCATCTGAGGGAATCTGAATTGATGATTATTAAGAGCCACCAAGTTAACCGACCACGCAAGGACTAACCAGTTGTGGTCACTTTGGGTATTACTCAAACTCGTGGCCGCCTCAAACGTGCTTATGTCAACGAAAGCATAATCAAGAATTGATGTACATCCTCCTCTCTGCCATGTGATTTGCGGAGTCGTATCTCCAGGTAATTCGCCGTTACACATGTAAAGGCCTCTATTTTGTATTACTAGAAGCCATCTTAAACAGGCCAAGTTGAATTTCAAATTATTTTCTGGCAGAATTTGTAGGTTTAAATCTCCCATGACAATGTTAGTAATGTCGGAAGATTCCGAGACTTCATTTAGTAGGCACTCTAAATCACAAAAGAAATTCTGACAACCCCAGTGGATTGCGATATATGTTCAAGATTGCCACTGTTCCTTCCGGGAGGGTAAGCTTGGTGAGTAGTAAATGGGGATTGGGAGCAGCCCACCAGGTGAGTTGCCAATCCCTATGATTTTGAATGCTACTTACATACCAGACGAAGGACGCCGCTGGGCCGAGGCCTTGGCAGGATGGAACACTATTTAACGGTCTTCCCAAACTGGTTTTTCCTTTAACCACGTCTCCTGTAAAATTGTCATACTTGGACAAAACGGCCCGACTTTCACCAAAGAGATGCGAGTTTCCACATGTGTTCCAACTAATTGTTAAAATCTCATGTTTACTTTGTTCAATTTTTGGTTATGAATTTCGATTAAAGTTGGCCTTGTCAGGAAAGAGGTGCTGGAGTGTTTTTTCATTATTTGACTGGCTCACTCCATAGATGTTGTTGTGAATTTTGACCCTCTCGGAGCTCGTGGCATTGCTTGCAAGAATTAAGTTGCCCTTTGTCTCCAGCATAAACGGATCAACCGCTAGAACAAAACCCAGAGCAAAGATGTCCAACCTTGCCTGCCACAAGGTGTTTCTTATGAAATGTGATTGCAACCATATTCTAGCAATCGAGTTGTCCTTGCTCTGGACAATATCGACTTATGTTATGTTTATTGAATTTATATCACGCTTTAAGCCAAAGACTTGGTCAAAATCCGCCGATGTTATACATTTCAGCGCACTGATCACGTCGAAAATAGCCAGAATACTCATTCTGTTCATTGTGTAGGCAGTGAAAGGTGCAGGACGACACTTGAGAATTAGGCGATAGAAATTAGCACGTTTCCTGTTAACCATATTGGTTTTAGCTTGTTTTGTGCTGGTTCTCGGTGTCTCAGTGCCTTGTGGAATGGAGCTTGCTTTTTGGGAGTCGGAATTAGAAACCAGACTCGAATTAGTCAATTGTTTCTTGGCCACTGACGGGGCCTGCTAAAGTATCGAAATGTGGCTGATTGCGGTCAAAATAGCTTTGTACCGCTTTGGCGATTTGATTGTCAATTTGATGTCCCATGTGTGCCTGAACATCCTGAACTTTAGGATGGATTGCCAAATCAACATGCTAAGAAGCATGGTGTTGCGGAGGTGGAGCTTCAGAATTTAAAGGACACTTTCTTATGCTTGCCGTAGGCATGTTGATTTGACATGTCTCAACTTGTGATAGTCGGAGGTCCACCAAGGGTCTGTGTACTTCTCTTGTCGCCTGTGCATGAGACACTGCGTACGTGGGATCAGTGTGTCTACTTCCTGATTATAATGCACCGCAGATGAGTACGTGAACTCGGTCACGATAGGTGTTTTGATTGGAACTCCCGAAGTCTCAACATCAATGATTTGGATGGGTTGTGCCAGTGTGCAGGGAACCTGACTTACCAAAGGTGTTTGAGGTTGTAAGTTTGGTATTCACATGTGTGCGTTGAAAATCAATCTATTTCTGAATGGTGCCTTCGATTTGCTCACAGATGTCTGTCAGGACGAAACTGCTACTGGCTTCCTGAGTTGGGGGTAACGCTCCTTTATGGATGGGGTTAGATTTTTGTACTAGCGTTCACTATCCCAATATTGCCCACTTTCACGGCCTTGGCCACTTCAACAGAGCTAGCTAACGCAGCAACCAGAGTCTCTACAGTGCTTGTTTTTGCAGCCTCTGGAGACTCAACAGTGCTCGCTTTAGCGGCATCCGGAGTGCCAGTGGATCTAGATTTCACATCAGAGATAGACATTAAAAGCTCGTTCAATGGTTGGTAATCGTTAATAATACAGTGGGTGCAGTCTGTGTTAAATTGGCAGGTGGGCTAGGCAATTATTTGCAAACATTTGTTTTCAGTGTGGACCCAGTATTCACTTGCGGGATTAGGCGTTTCAACAATTGTTTTAGATTGGCTCTAGATCGCGAGGGGGGGAATTGTCAATATCTACGGGCAACTTTTGATTTTTATCCCTTGTAGATTCATCAACTTCATGACAAATCATAGAATTATCAGCTAACACATTTTCAGAACATGGACAAGTTGCTGGTTGCGTTACAAGGTTGATGACGGACTTATTCATGCTTGTATTGGTTACATCAGCAGACAAGGCCATCTTAATATTCATATCATCAACCATTGATTTTTCACGCGCCACAGGCTTGTCCAACTCGATTCCACAATCAACAACAATGGGCATTTGCACAAGAGCATCATGAGCTCTTACATGTTCCTTCAGACATTTCACTGCTGTTTTTTCACTCAAATGGTTTACATCTCGTAACACATTATCACTCATCCAACTCACGATTAAGTCAATCTGTTTGGCTTGAGCCGAGATTTTGCAGTCTAATGTTTCAGTTTTACTAAAGTGTTAATAGTCGTGTTCAAAGCTTGTATGGTAATTTCATACAAATTGGAGGGGGGGGGGCACGATGAATTTTAAATAGGAGTTAGTCTCACTTAGGCCCCTTGGTATTTGACCCTCCATGGGTAATGGTACAAGTGAACCGTTTTACTAGGACTGTCAAATAAGCTTGGAGACTGATCTAAGCTACTGTCATTGGCACTTATTAAGGAGGAAGAAGCAATTATGGAAATGTCACTGATGCATAGGCTGCAATGTTCTGGACATTTCACTGGAGTAACGGTAGATGCAGACATAGAGACATTTGCACTGACATTATGCACTGAAATTTCCAAACCACAGCCAAGGTGGGGCACACGGATGACAGCAGGGATGCTATCGCTGCCTACCTCGTTTGCAGATCGCAGCTCCTCAGAGGGAACAGATTGCAAGTGACTTTGCAGTGATAGACCAGGCAATCCTTCTACCTCCAGTAATTGCGTATCCGTGATCGAAATGCTTTTGGACACTATAGCAGGGGAACTACCAAGAGGCGATATCCAATTGTCAGCCGCTGCTTTCACATCAAAGGTGGTCAGACACATGGGTTTGCAGAAGTCTCGTATATCCCCTGCACAGTATTTCTTTTCCCCAGTCAAGCATAGAGTCCACCATCTTGCGTTTGAGCGCACTAGTCGACGAGCGACGTACTGGGGTGGACTTTAAGGTAAGCGACGTGCTGGTTGTTCTCAAAGTCGGGGGCATATTTGTTTTTAATGTGTAGGTGTTGTACACCATTTGCTCTTTTAAAGCCCCTTGAAGCAGACAAAAGTCCAGCAAACTTTGCCCCACGTAGACCTCCGTTTTCTATTGTGCTGTGTAACGTTTTGCTCGACTGCTCAAAGGGCCTAGCGTCGCAGTCGAGCACCACGAAAAGCAATTAAACAATACTTCAGCAGCTAAAGCCCCACATACACAACCGTTTGTAGGTCTGCAGTGTGAGAGTTCGCTCGACTGCTCAAAGGGTCTTGCCCGCAGTCGAGCACCAGTGTAAACGGTGAGCACAAGGCGCAGTGATATTGCCTCTGGCGAAAAAATACTATGGCCTTTGATGTAAATGGGGGCTCACCTGTGTTTGTTAGAAGTTTTGTCCAAATAGGATCTTCAGTGGACTAAGAGCCATGGCCTCATCTCAGCTTCTTCTGGGCATTGACCCTTCTGTGCTCTCGTTAGCGGGATTCACTTCCCTTGTTTTCTCAATGTCTTTTCAAGCAGTTCATAGTGGAGATCCCTCTTCTGGGTTTTACGCCTGTCAACACTCTGTTTCTTGGGACTATAGACTTTGCTACTCTTGGGATTCGCTTCCATGGTTTCTTCTCACTGTGGGATTCACTTCCCTTTCTTTCACTTACTTTGCAGATCAAAGTCTTTTGATTGTACAAGGATTTTTACTAGACCTCCAGTATGACCTCTTTCACCTTCTTGCGGTTCTCCTACGGCCTGCTGGTATATGTAGTTTCTCCAACATGGTGTCCGGCATGGATTCACATGCTCATGAATATTCCCCATCGTCAGGCTGGGATTCCTCTGTAAAAGAAAAAAGTTTGTTTTGTTTCTAAACAGTCTTTCGAGGGGATTGGGTCCTCCGACGTATTCCATATCTATGACAGTAATCACCACAGCTGTGCTGCTTCAGAAACTTTTTTCGGCTCCTGCGTCGATGACGTCGATGCGCCGTCGTCGAGGACCTCCCCCGACGTCCGTCATCCGATGTGATAAGTAGGACACACGACGCCCGTAGCCGCAGTTCCGTTTTTTCCGCGAACGTGTTGCTTCGTGAATCTCGGTTACGCCTCGACTCTTTGGAGTTCTGTTCTTCGAACCTGTTCGTTTTGGTGAGAAAATCCTTCGTAAGAAGATGTCTTCTACTTCGTCTTCGACCCCGCGTCCGGGCTTCAAGAAGTGCGGGGAGTGTGGGTCCAAGATGTCAGTGACTGACTCGCACGACGCCTGCCTCTGGTGCCTCGGGGAGGCCCACGACACGGATGACTGTATCGACTGCCAGTCGCTCACGTCCAAAGCATTACGGGAACGTAAGAAGAAGTTGTCGGTAGGTCGGGTGTCCAAGCCCCGGAAGTCGAAGTCTGCGGGGCTTTCGACGGATGATTCGAGAGGTGACTCTCCGCGTCGTCGTCGGAAGTCTCGTGGGTCTCCTTCTAGGAGTCGGTCTCGCCACTCCTCGGCCTCTTCGAGGCGTTCTCGGAAGCGCCGACAGCAGTCTTCCAGGTCCTCTTCTGAGGACTCTGCCCGGCACGTCGCTTACCCCACCAGCCGTGCGACGCCGGAGGAATGGGCTTCCTTCGGGAAGAAAATGCTGGCGATTCTCGAGTCGCAGGGTATTAAGCCGTCCGCGCCCCCGAGTGGGGTCGGCCGTGAGAGGCCGAGAGACACCGCTCGCAAGAGTGGTCAGCACGAGTCACGGGAGAGGTCCCGTTCGGACAAGGGGACTCGTTCTCGACGTACCCGTTCCAGGTCCCGGTCCTCGATGCGTTCGAGACCGTGTGCACCTGTGATGTCTTCGAAGAAGATATCGACGCCTGAGGCGTCGAGGGCGTCGACAGGCTTTCTCGAGGCTCCGGCTCCGAGGAAGTCGTCGAAGCCGTCGACGCTCAGGTCGTCGAAGGACACGCTCGGAGCTCCGGCTTCGAGGACTGTGTCGATGCTGGCGGCGCTGCATCTGTCGTCGACGCCGATCCTCTCGGCACCGATGCCTGTTCTCTCGACGCCAGCGCCGATTCACTCGACGTCTTTCGTGGCCGGGGTGTCGGAGGTATCCCGTGGCACGGGTGAACCCCCTAGGAAGGTTCTGGTTAAGAGCAAGCACTCTCGGGTTCCTTCTTTTCACCACCTGGAATATATTTCGGAGGTGGATGAGGATTTTGATGGCCTGGTTCCTAGTCAGGTTCCAGATGAGATGGTCTCGGGCCATAGTCAATTTGACGATTTGAGGCAGTCACTGCATGATGCCAGTGGACTGGACACCTCTCCGGAGGTGGAGTTTTTTAGGCCTGAGCCTGGCTCTCATGCCGATTCCTCATACCGGCGCCTTATGGCTAGGGTCTCCGAGTACTTGGGATCGTCTGCTCCCCCAGGGGAGTTTGTGCAGGATGATCTCACGGACATCCTTGATGTTGGTCCCCCAACTGACCCGGTACTGCCGTTTCATATGGCTCTACAGAGAAGGGTGGCGGCGGCTTGGACTGCTACGGAGAGTCTCCCGGCGGTGGGCAGGTCCTTGTCGCAAAAAATACCGTTCAGCCATTAGCGACCCCTGCTACTTGACCAGGCACCCCACTCTGGAGAGTTTGGTGGTGCAGGCGGCCACGGCCCCGGCAAAGCAGGCGTCGTACCCTACCCTACCATCCCTCCTGATGGGGACGACAAACGTTTTGATGGCTGGGCGAAGAAAGTGTTTTCTTCGGGTGGTATGGCGCTTCAGGCGGCCAACTCCATATGCGCCTTGTATCGTTTCACACACACTATGTGGAACTGTGTTGCGTTGGCGGCTGAACATATTCCCGAGGGGGTCGAATGGGATGGTTTCCTTGCTATGGTCCAGGATGGTAAGGATGCCATGTGTGAGTCCGTTCAGTCGGGTTTGGACATGGCTGAATGTGTCAGCAGGTCCATGGCGGTGAGCACCGTGATACGCAGGTTTGCGTGGTTGCGGAAGTCGGGGTTTGCTCCTGATGTGCAGTCCCGGCTCCTCAACATGCCCTTTGACGGTGAACACCTTTTTGGCAGCAGGGCTGACAAGAGCCTTGAGAGGTTGCAGACCTACAAAGCTGCAGCGAAGTCGTTGGGCGCTGCAGTTCGCCAACCTCTGCCTTTTTCGTCCTAGGGGACAGCAATGGAGGGGTGCTTCCTTTCGCTATTACTCGTCCTTCAGTAAAGCGAGAGGAGCTAGCAGTCAAAGAGGCCAACGCAGGGGTACCAGAGGTGGACGACAGGGTACCCGTGGTGCCAAGGCCGCTCGGGCAGTTGCCTCTTTGCCCTCAGGTAACGCCGCAGCCGCTACCACTCAGTCATGAGGCCATGTCCCATGGTTCGCCGGTTGGGGGAAGGCTGGCGCAGCATCTTGTAGAGTGGCGTGCCATTACTTCAGATGTGTGGGTTCTGGAGATCATAACCCACGGCTACTGTCTTCCCTTTCGGCAGAGGCCTCGCGACAATCCACCAGGGAACCTCTCTTTGAAGAGTCCGGATCCGCTCCTTACGCAGGAAATTCAATCCCTGCTGGAGAAAGGCGCCATAGAGCTGGTGCATGTAGCGGAGAGGAACAAGGGATGGTATTCCCCTTATTTTTTGATTTCGAAGAAAGACGGGGGATTGAGACCCATCATGGACTTGCGCCGTTTGAACAAACTCCTCAGGAAGGACAAGTTCAAGATGGTTACTCTCTCTCAGGTCCTCCAGGCCCTTCAGCTTCAGGACTGGTTGGTTTCTCTCGACCTCAAGGATGCTTACTTCCATGTGCCGATCCATCCCAAGCACAAGAAGTACCTGAGGTTTGCGGTTGGTGACTCGCACTTTCAGTTTCCGGTCCTGCCGTTCGGATTGACCTCCGCCCCGAGGGTTTTCACCAAGCTCATGGTGGTGGTGGCAGCGCATCTCGGGCAAGGGGGGATTCACGTCTAGCCCTACCTGGACGATTGGTTGATCAGGGGGAGCTCTCCCGAGCAAGTCCTGGATCATCTGTCCGTCACCTGCCACTCCATTCACAGGCTGGGCTTCTCCCTCAATTTAAAGAAGTCCCATTTGACGCCAACACAGCGGCTCCAGTACATCGGAGCAGTGCTCGACACTTCCCTGGGGCTGTGTTTTCCTCCCCAGGTGAGGGCTCTTCACATTCAGCAGATGGTGCACAAGTTTCAGAATGCCCAGACGCTCCCAGCGTTCGAGTTCTTGAGGTTGCTCGGCCTCATGGCATCTTGCATTCTTCTGGTGCCAGAGGCTCGCCTGCGGATGAGATCTTTGCAGTGGGCACTCAAGATGCAATGGTCGCAGTCCTCCGGCAGGATGTCGGACCCGGTTCAGGTGCCGCCCTCAGTCGCTCAGGACCTTCTGTGGTGGGCCGTCGAAGGCAACTTGATAAAGGGGGCTCCGTTTTGGCTTCCCTGGCCGGAGTCGACGATTGTGACGGATGCATCCCTCACGGGATGGGGAGCTCATGCCAACGAGCTGACGGTCAGCGGTCGTTGGTCTCCGTCGGAGTCCAGACTCCATATCAATCTGTTGGAGCTGAGGGCGTCAGGCTAGCCCTGAAGGCTTTTCTGCCGACTGTGCGAGGAAGGAATGTCCTGATCCTGACGGACAACACAGTGGACATGCACTACCTCAACAAAAAGGGGGGGGGGGGGCAGGGTCGCTTCCTTTGTGCAGGGAGGTGATGCAGCTCAAGTTCTGGGCCATCCAGCAGGAAGTTTCGATCTCGGCAGTTCATCTGGCCGGAGAAGAAAACGTGACGGCGGACGCTCTGAGCAGGCAGAGCACGATCTCTCACGAGTGGGAGTTGGCTCAGGAGATTCTCCTGGAGATCTTCGCCCTTTGGGGGACCCCTCAAGTGGATCTCTTCGCCTCCAGTGTCATCCGGAAGTGCAGGAGGTTCTGCTCGCCGGAATTTCCTCCAAAAGGAGCCTTAGGAGACGCGTTCGTTGTGGAGTGGTCATTCCCACTGCTCTACCCGTTTCCTCCAGTCCCGGTCATCCCGCAAGTGCTGCGGAGGTTACGGAAGTTCGGTTCCCGGATGATCCTCATTGCTTCGGCGTGGGCTCGGAGGACATGGTACCCGGACCTTCTCGACTTGTCCATCTGCCCTCGTCTTCCCTACCGAGAAGATCTGCTCTCACGGGAGGGGGGGGTCAGGTTCTCCATCCAGAGGTCAGATCCCTGAACCTTCACGCTTGGCTTCTGAAAGGTTGAGGTATAAGGATTGGGACCTCCCTGAAGACGTGATGGAGGTGTTGCTCTCGGCCCGACGGCCAGCAACAAAGTCTCTGTACCGTTGCCATTGCCGTAAGTTCTGCGACTGGTGCAGAGTTCAGAATGTGGATCCTTTTGTATGGGACATCCCCATGGTTCTGTCCTTTTTACTTTCTTTGGCCCACAGGGCCTTGCAAGTGAGTACCATTAAAAGGGTACCTGGCGGCGCTGTCCATCTTTAAGCGCTCGTCTGAAGAGTGTTCCTACTTTAAAATCCCTTTGATTTCACAGTTTCTGAAAGGGCTCACTAATGTGTTCCCTCCGTCACCTTTCCTGGTGCCCGGTTGGGATTGGAACCTTGTTCTCAGGTTTCTAACGGGTGCTCCCTTTGAGCCTTCGCACTCTTGTCCTTTGAGACTGTTGACTCTTAAAACTGTATTTTTAGTTGCGGTCACTTCCGCTCGCAGAGTGAGTGAGTTACAGGCACTTTCAGTTAAGCCTCCCTTCACTGTTTTCCTTAAGGACAGGGTTGTCATTAAAGTCCGTCCTTCTTTTCTTCCGAAGGTAGTGACGGAATTTCATTTGGCCCAGAAGGTTGTTCTTCCGGCTTTCTATCCTCCTCCGCATCCTGGTAAGGAAGAGAGGCTCCATAGGCTTGATCCTAGGAGAGCTTTAAGCTTTTATGTTTCACGCATGTCCCGGGTCAGAGTGGACGATCAACTCTTTATTGGTTACGCTGGAAAGTGTTTGGGACAAGCTGTGACGAAACAGACTGTCTCGCTGGATTGTTTTGGCCATCTCGGAGTGTTACCGCTTGGCGGGTAATGACCCACCGGCTGGCTTACGGGCCCATTCTACCAGGGGTATGGCGGCATCTACTGCCCTGCAGAGGGGTGTTCCTATTCGCAACATCTGTGATGCAGCCACCTGGGCTTCGGTACATTCATTTGTACGTCACTATTCCCTCGATTCCATCCGAGGACAGGATCTGGCCTTTGGCAAGGCGGTCCTTTGCTCCGCTATTTGATTGGCAATTCTAAATTTGAACTCTAAATTCTTTCCCTCCTCCTTGCTCTGGTACTGCTTTGGGAGTCTGTCATAGATATGGAATACGTCGGAGGACCCAATCACCTCGAAGAACAAGTTACTTTCTTACCTGGTAATGTTCTTTCGATGGGATGGTCCGACGACGTATTCCATATCGCTCCCACCCTACCTTACCTGCTGCAGAATTTCTTATGCGATTGCAGCTTACGTTCCGCAAGGCTTTGTGTCTGACTGCCAGTTGACTAATGTCACACGTTCTGGGGGAAAAAACTACAACTGAGGCTCCGGGCATCGTGCATCCTACTTATCACATCGGATGACGTCGGGGGAGGTCCTCGACGACGGCGCATCGACGCAGGACGCAGACGCCGAAAAATGTTTCCGAAGCAGCACAGCTGTGGTGATTACTGTCATAGATATGGAATACGTCGTCGGACCATCCCAATCGAAAGAACGTTACCAGGTAAGAAAGTAACTTGTTCTTCTCCTATATAAACCAATCACTGAGCTCTGGGTCATACTGCCATCAGCCAATAACTGCCCTCTACCTTAGCCTCTCCTCTGGCAGCCATCTTCCGATTTTTACCGCACGTTCAAGAGTTGGGAGTCCGTGCGTTTTGCTCTTCTGCGCATTCTGCGTTTTTCTGCGTTTATTGGTAGGAAAACTGTTTTCGAGTAAATTGAGCCTGTGTGCTCCATCGCTTATCCCTTCGATTAACGGGGACCCGTTTTTCGGCATCTTTCACCGCCCCTCAAGGGCAGAAATCGTCAAGTGTTTCTTCTTGGAAGCTTGCAGAAGTCCCAGGTCTACACCGTGCCGGATCATGTCGGATGAGGACGATGGAGCTTCCCTCTTCAAGCGGCGCACCAGCTGCGGTTTTCCCAGTGCCTGTATGGTCTACCACCGACGCATAAAGATTGTGAGATCTGGCGTGGCTTCACCAAGCGCACAATGAAGGATCGATGCATTCGGTTGGCGGCGTGGCTCAAGATCGGCGCCTCTACCCCGGGTGATTCTCAGGGGCATGCCTCTTCCGGATCCAGCCAACCTGAGTGGGCTTTTAAGTCCTTCCGGGTGCTCCAGCCATGGGGGCCCAACAGAAGGCCAAGCACCGCTAGTCTGCTTCCGTCGGGGTAGCCGCGCATGCTGGTCCCTCGACGGTTAGGGCGCGTTCAGTCTGTCAGCCTCTATCTCCAGCCACTGCTCCAGCTCTTCATCCAAAAGGAAGTCCGCTACCCTGGGGAAGCTGCGGCAGACACCAGAGACGGCCAAGCAGGACAAGGCATCAGAGCTCCCAGTGAAGAAGGCCAAGCAGGACAAGATGGCCAACCTGCCGTGAAGGCCCAGGTGATCAGACCATATCATCCTCCTCGATTGAGATGGTGGTGGCCTCCCTTTCGAAGGCAAAAGGGTCTGACCCCATCCAGAGTGCCCCAGCTGCAGCCAGAGTTTCTCTCCATGCCAGGCGAGAGTCTTTGTTCAAGCCAATAGAAAAGACTCCGGATGCCAGAGCTTAGCCTGGTACCGACCCCTCAGGACCCGAAGAAGTGGGGAGCGGGAGCAGAGAAGAACTCCAGCGCACAGACATTTCTTCATCCGACAAGATGTTTTCCGTCCGCACCATCCACAGTGGTGACGACTAGGGGAACGTCAGAGAGATTCCTGCCGCCGGGGATGCACCGTCGACTGGGATGACGACATGAAGAAGAAGACTATCCTGTAGGTACTGCTCCTGGATGACGTCTGGGATGAGGGGCTGGCACTTTTGAAGAACCCCGCCTCAGCCCCAGCGAAGAGTGACCGGCTTGAGAAAAAGTACTGGGTGCCGGAGTCTGTGCCCAAGTGTCTGAGGTCTGAACTGTCAGCGGACTCTGTGGTCTCCGCGGCCGCCAGGAAGAAGTCATCGAGTTAGTCGTCTTCATCTGCACTCCTGGACAACAACGGGAAAAATTGGATTCCATAGGTAGAAAGGTAATCTACTCGGCGGCGACGACGGTCAAAGCGGCCAACGCCTTAGCGATCGTGGCCAGATAAGACTGCGAGCTTTGGTACAAGATGGCTCTGCTTCTGGATTTCCTCCCCGATGACCAACTGCTTGAGGCTTTGGAGATCATCCAGGAAAGCGAGGTGGCGTCGGACCACGCCATCACAGTGGCCCTGGACAATTGCGGACATGGGTTTCAGCCAGATGGGTAACCGGTTTTGCCTTTGCCTTTTGCCTTTGACTTTGTGGCTGGCTCAAGGCCACCAACTTTCGGCAGGAGGTCCGGACGAGGGACGACCTATGCCTTGGGCACACTGCAACAACACGGCCGTCCTTTAGTTCCTCAGGAAGTCTAGCAGGTTCCTAAGGGAATTCAGCGGGGGCTCATCCTCTTGGCGCCAAAGCTCCCATTCTTTGACCCAGGAAGCCAACAGGGGTTGCTCCAAGGCCAATCGGAGGTGGCCGCCGTCGTCAAGGACCCCAAGGCGGCACGCCAACATCCAAGCAGGATTGAACTGGCCAGGACATCGGGCCCCACCCATGCACCCTGGTGGGATGTCTGATGGCGAACTTAGCGTGTGGGAGACCATCTCCACTGATCGATGGGTGCTGGAAGCTCTCACCCAGGGACACACTTTGGAGTTTTTGCAAATGCCACCGGTGACCCCACAGGAACACATCCCTCAACTGCTGCTGGAGGTTTTGCCATGTTAAGAAAAGGGGCGATGGAGCTGGTTCCACTGCAACTCTGGGGCTTTGGAGTTTACTGAAGATACTTTCTCGTAAGAAAGAAGACCGGGGGCCAGAGGTCCATTCTCTACCTACGACGACTCAACAAGTACATAAAGGCCCAGAAGTTCAGGATGGTCACGCTGCAGCACGTGCTCGGCCAGCTGGAGGAGGGAGAGTTTCTGTCGTTGGATCTAGAAGAGGCTTACTTCCATGTTCCCATACACGAAAAACATTGCAAGTTCCTGCACTTTGTCCATTACCAGTTCAAAGCTCTTCCCTTCGGACTGAAGTCGGCGCCCACAGTCTTGAAATGCCTGGCGCTGGTGGTGGCCCATCTACGACTACAGGGGATTCATATGTATCCTTACCTGGACGACTGGCTCATCTGGGCCAAATTAAAGGACATTGTCGGCAAAGACAGTCCGGCTGCTGACGGACCTGGGGTTCTCTGTGAAATATGCAAAGTCCTGCTTGACTCCATCGCAGGACGCACTGTCCTGGGATCCAGGCTCACCAGCGTCCCGTCTGGCGTCTCCTTTGGAGGAGAGGATTGCGGCCATCGTGGGTAAGGTGCAACAGCTGTTGGCACTGAGGATCGCCACAGTGAGTACCATCAGTCGCTGCTTGGCATGATGTCGTCGTGCATATACCTGATTCGGCTCTGCAGATTGCGGATGCGTCCACTCCAGGAGTTCCTCTACGCACGTTGGGTTCTGGTGTCTGAAGGCTTCCAGGACAGGATCACAATCGATGAGTTCCGGCAGGCAATACGGTGGCGGGGCGTGCGCTCCAACATCGCCAGGGGCACAGACTTCCACAGCCCCCCCTACCAGGAGATGGTCACGACGGACGCTTCTCTGGAAGGATGGGCAGCCCACAGCGGACGTCTTCACGCCAGAGGCCTGTGGTTGCCGGAAGAGAGCACACTGCACATCAACGTACTGGAACTACGGGCAGTGTTTTGGGCCCTTCGGTCGTTTCTGCCATCCTTCTAGGACAAAGTGGTGAGGGTGTTCACGTACAATACCACCACAATGTTTTAAATCCAGAAGCATGGGGGCACCAGATCCCTAGCGCTCTCCAAGGAGGCGCAGGGCTTGTGGCACTGGCCTGTCGCCCACGGGTTGTTCCTCATTCTGTTTCACTTGGCAGTGGTAAAGAACACCATCGCCGACTCTCTCAGCAGGGAGCCGCGCTCTTGCCACGAGTCGGATCTTCGACAGGATCATGTGGACAATCTTTTCCTCAAATGGGGCAGTCCGGTGACAAACAGCAAGTGCCGGAGGTTCGCCAGAAGGTTTCCCCAGCCGGGGAGCATGGGGGACGCATTTGCCTTCCATTGGGAAGGCCTGTTTCAGTACGTGTTTCCACCGTTGCCGCTGCTACTTCGAGTCATCAGTCAACTCAGACGGTACTGGTGCAGGATGATCCTTGTCGTACCTGTATGGCCGAGGCAGATCTGGTACTGGGACCTTCTCAGCATGTCAGCGTCCCCTCCAGCCAAGCGCCCGTGGTCGTGGATCTCCTCGCCAGGGAAGGAGGTGCAATCCTGCACCATGACCCAGGATCGCTGAGCCTGAAGGCCTGGGTCCTGTGACATTTTTCGGTGGTTACAACCTTCCGGCAGACTGCAGGGAGGTGCTTGCCAAGGCCAGGGCGTTGTTGACGTTGAAATTCTACGGACACAATTGGAAGCATGTTGCGAAGATCAACCCTCTGAGGGTCATGGCCCCTCAAGTACTTCCGTACTTATTGTCATTGGCTAAAACGGGGCTGGCGCACACCTCCATCAAGGTGCATCTGCCGGCTATCTCCCGCTATACCAGGTCTCCGGAAGGGTCTTCACTGTGGTTGCACCGTCTAGTGAAATAATTAATCAAGTGACTGTTCGGCTTGTTCTCGCCGGTGAAGGCCCGGCATGGGAGCTCAATGTGGTGCTAACCAGGCTCATGGAGGGGGTGGGGGGGGAATTCAAGCCTATGTATTCAGCTCCGCTCAAGTGTGTCGTGGAAGACCACTTTCCTCATGGCCATCACCTCTGCAAGAAGAGTAGGTGAGATCCAGGCCCTGTCCTGCAAGCGGCCTTACTTGACATTCCACGAGATGAGGGAAGTGCTGCACCACTCCTTCATTCCCAAAGTTCTGTCCGAATTTTATCTCAACGAGCCCTTGGTCTTACCTGTGTGCCCTACAAATCCTGTCCCCCCTCCCCTTCTCGGCGACGCCTTTGTCGCCAGCTAAGAGGACTTTGCACTCACTGCATGTGGCTCGAGCGCTGAAGTTTTATGTGGCCTGCACGAAAAGTTTCCGGAAAACTTCTCAGCTTTTTGTGAACTTTGGTCCTGTGACCCATGGGAAGACCCTGTCCAAGGCTTCCATTTACAGATGGCTCTCTGGCTGCATCACTCACGGTCACCAGTTGGCAAACCGACCGTTGCCTGGCCGTCCAAGAGCCCATTCCACCACAGCGATTGCTGCGACAACGGTGTTCCTGTCTGGTGTGCCCCTGCTGGACATTTGCAGGGCTGCTACATGTAGGTCGACGCACACGTTCACAAAATTCTACTGCGTCGACAGGGATTTCAGGGAAGGGTTCAGAGTCGGCCAAGCAGTGCTTCACACCATGTTTGCTTGAAGGTGAGCCTGGTGAGGAGGTAAGAGATTGCTTCGGTTGAACCTTGCTGTCTCCAGTGGTTGTGTAATTATGCACTGCTGTGTATTCTTTATTCGTGAGCATGTGAATCCATGCCAGACCTCATGCTGGAGAAGGAACAATTTACTTACTTGTAACTGTTCTCCAGCATGGGTCTGGCATGGTTTCACATGCAAACCCTCCCGCCTGCCCCTCTGCGGCTCTTCTCTTGGTCCTACTGCCACTCCACGTGCTACCAAATCTGAAGATGGCTGCTAGGTGAGGGGCTTAGGTAGAGGGCAGTCACTGGCTGGGGGCAATATGACCCAGAGCTCAATGATTGGTTAATAGGAGAAAGACAGTTTAGAAACAAAACTGAAACACTTAATTTTACAGGGGATTCCCAGCCTGACGACGGAATATTCATAAGCATGTGAATCCATGCCAGACCCATGCTGGAAAACAGTTACAGGTAAGTAACTTATTCTGCTCTCATATGGGGCTCAACCAGTATTTCTTGAGTTATTACCCACGTGGTGCCGGTTTCCCTTTGAAACTAGTTTCCCTTTTACAGTTCATTCACAGTTCCTTGAACTTGGTTCAAACTTGACACTTTGCGATTCTCTCACTCAACACAGCCTGGTTCTGATCGATCCTCCCCTCGACTCACCAGCTGTGGTGAACCGCTTGGCTTTTGGCTTTCCTAGAGTCCAGTATGGTACCACTGGCACGGGGGCTTCCCTCGCGCCAGTTTATCGGCATAAGCTTGCCCCGTGTATCGTTGACATCGGCCGCAAGACACTTTTTTAGTAATATTGAAATTTATTTTATTAACTTTTTCAACTTAAAGCCATGACATTTAACCACACATTATGCGGTTTCTACTAGCATGCTCAGGCTCTTTTCCTCCCTATTGCCCCCCCCCCCCCGGCCCCCTTCCAGCCTCCCCATTTTTAGTATAACTCTGCAGGTACAACCTTTATTCAGCACTATTAATTCTAGGGTCACTTTAGCTTAAGTCTTTACGTTTGCTCATATGTCTTAAATTCCTGGGCCTAGGCAGCAAACGAGCTACAGGGATGTGCACGTTCAACACCACATCTGCCTTTGACAATAAACATGCCACCTCATTCCAATATGCCACCACCTTAGGACATGCCCAGAACATGTGAAACATATCAGCATTTACCAATTAAAATTTCGGGCAACATTGTTCTGCAGTTTTATTGAACCCTGACATTCTCTTAGGGGTCAGGTATGCCCAATGGGTCACATAACTGTAGCAGCTGTAATTTTGCATTTCTAGACACCTGTTTGTGATACAACAGCACCCTCTCCCACACTCCTTCCTCAAAGGACTCTGAAGGACCCCCTTCCAGTTAAGTTTAGTGCTAATGGTCCTGTCAGTCTGTTGGCTCATAATTGGTTCATTCATCCTAGACACTGCGCGTCTGCCTACCGATGTGTCATAGATTGTTTCAATCCCCACCATTTCCTCACATTCCTCTCCCCTAGAAGGCCACCTTAGGTTTATGCTATGCAGGAGGGAAGCGTGTGTTAAGTGTTGGCCTATGTGTAGATCTGTTGCAGCAGCTAGCGTGCTAAACTCCTGAAGTTTCCCTTCATTCAGGAGGTCCCCTACTGTGGCCACTCCCACAGTCTCCCAATGCCTCCGCACCATCAACCTCCGCTGTTGACTATCTGCATTTATTGCCGCCAGAGGGACCTGGGGGGTGTATGGCGCAATTATTCCCATCAACCTACAGGCTCTATGCCACATACTTTTCCTTAACGTGAGTAGACGGGGCGGGTTACACAAACCTGCATCTTGTATCCAGACCACCTCTTTCAAAAAGAAAGGACTACATGCCGTTTGCAACAGAGGGGTGTCCTGGGGCGGTTTATCCGACAGCCATTGCGCTACAAATTGCAGCTGGCTCGCAACATAATTCATTTCAAAGTTTGCAATTCATTTACCTCCTTGGTCGTACATACCTTGTAATTTAGTCAGGGCTAGTCTGCACATACCACTACACCACAGAAAATTCTTACATAACGTGTCAAGCTGTTTGAAACTCTTGGGTATGCGGAACAGAATATTTGTGAAGCAGTGGAGAAGCCTCGGGAGAGCTACCATCTTTACAAGTGTAGACCTGCCCATCAATGAAAGGGAAAGTTCTGCCCAGAAGTTCATAGATTTTGACAGTCCGCTAACTGCCTTCAGTGTATTGTGTTCATGTTCATCCCTGGGGTCATGGTATACCTCTGCTCCTAGGTAGCGGAAACGTATCCTTTGCCCACTTAATCGGGAGCACAGGTAGCGATCTAGCTGTCTTGCACTCGTATCCTGCCAACAGGAACAGACTCTACTTCTGTGCTCACTTAAATACCAGAGAGTTCAGCATAGAGTTCTTATACTTCTAGTATGTATTTTTTTAAACTTGTTTTTATTGTTTTTACAGTATAGACATAATGCAGTTTCCCAAAATAACCCCCCAAAGATCCCCCCTTCCCTACCTGCCCCCCTTAGGAAGACTTGCTCTTTGTACCACTTTTCATTTATGATTCTCTCTCTCCTACGTCCCGTCCCCTTTCCTCCATACTGGTGGGACATCTCTCCGTCCTGTGGGACGGGACCACTTTGTAAAAAGCATCAACATTTTTCCAAAAATGTGTCCTTCCTCTCTTTCCTGCGCGGGACGCGGCCGCAACCCCGCCCACCTTGGCTCCACCCTGCGCATCGCCCCTCAGTCCTTTTCTCCGCTCGATCAGGGCCGGACGCACTTGCATCCTCGGAAGACTTTCTTCCCTGTTTTCCTCTCTGGCTCTCGCTAGCGTTCGTCTTCTAGTCTGTCTGTCTTTTAAATTAGACTTTCCAGACTGTTCTTCGTGTCATCGTCGCTTCGCGAGGGCGGATCCCCATCCTCTTTGTTTAGAGTGTTTGGGTCCGGAACACCGTTGGGACTCCTGTTTTTACTGTGACTCCCTTTCGGTCCGGGCACTTCAACGTCGGTTGGAACGGTGGGAGGAGGTGTTCCGACGCACTCCCCCATCTCATTTTCAGGCGTTCATCGACAAGAAGAAGAAACGCCCGGTAAGTTCTTTACTTTTCAGAGCACCCCGGCCGGGGGATACCTTTTCGGGTTCGTCTCGAGCTGGGAGGGGCGTTGATTGCTCTGTCACCGGGGTTCGCCCTGAGGTGCCTGTCGGGCCTAATAATTCTACCAGAGTTTTCCCCGAGGGTCTCCGTAAGGGGCCTGTGTACACCGTAGTAACTTCCGAGGCCCCTCTGGTGGGGGCTGTGTGTAGACCCAGTTCTGCTGAGTCACAGGGTACCGGAGCTTGCTCTGAGGCCTCTTTCGGCTTCCCGCAAAAACAAGACCGGGGTGCGCCCCGAGGCCTTGGCTGGGCTTGTGTTTACCGAACGGATGTTCGAGGCCCGTGCCGATAATGCTATTACCGGGCCTAGGCCCGAGGTCCCTCGTACCGAGGCTAAGGCTACCAACAGTTCTGAGGGGCCGGGCAGGGCCCTGTCGGTGAAAGCGGTTTCTCACAGTTCCCGATCGTGTGGTGATACCAGATCTGTTGAGGGGGCAAAGAAGCAAGGTTCTTCTTTTACCGGCAGTGCCGAGGTCCTTCCTTCGAAGGCTCAGTTGGCGGTTGGTATGTCGCAGAAACATTCCAGGCCTCACAGTACCGGCTCTGCCGAGGTTCCTTATGTTAAGGCTAAAATTAAGACCCCTGATCCATCGACTGGGACCCCTGCCTCACCTCCTCACGTGCCGCAGTTCCCCTCAGATGAAGACAAAATGGCGGCCGTTCCCGCCATGACCACAGCGGCCATTTTAGGTACTACCCCTACAACTACGCCATCGGCCCCTGGTGTAGGGTTTGGTCCTTTGGGTGAAACTAAGGTCACTTGTGCGTATCCTTACCGGCCCGTTTATGATTGGAACGCCCGGATGCCGCTTCCGCACAATGTTTCGTTGCCTGCAGGGGCGACCCCTTTGATTTATGTGGAAATGTCGGCGGAGGGCCCGGCGTGGCACCCTTCTCCGTTACGTCCCTGGGTTTGTCCACCTCATGAGAGGCCTCCTCAGGTTCCGAAGCAATCTCTTGAGGACGCTTTTTTCGGTAAATTTCAAGCGCTTATGCGCACCGACCCCATGAGGGAGTATTTCAAAGGGCTGTTTAAGGAAATTTGTCCACCAGCGCCCCCGGCTCCACCCGTTCCTCTGGTGGTTCCGCCGGCGCCTCCTTTGCCTGTGGTGTCTGCCCCTGCTCTTCCGCCTTTGCCACCGTTGTCCCCAGTGGACAAGGCAGTGCCTGACACAGTTCAGCAGGATCCTGACCTGTCAGATGACCCTCAAGACGAGCAGGACAACAAGGACCTTCCCCCGCTCTGTTAGGGCTTTTCATGACCGGGTACTGGACATGATGAATTTCTTGGATGTTCCAGTTCCAGAGGCACCAGCTCCACAGGAGGGCGTGCTTTCTGGGCGTTCACCCTGTCTCCTTTGGAGCGTACAAGCCTTTTCCTGCAGAAGGATGTCTTGGCTGAGGTCCGAAGAGTCTGGGAGAAGCCACACTCAGGACTTTTTGTCAATAAAAAGATTGACGCGAGGTACAGGATACACTCTGGCCTTGTCGTCTTGTCCACCTCCCTCCTCCACAGTGGTGGCTACGGCCACGTTGCAATCCAGACCTGCAGCTTCCTCCTCCGCGACGGCGGCTCAGGTCTTGGGAAAGGTGGACAAGCTCCTGGACTCCCTAGGGAGGAAGATCTTTGCCGATTCGGCCTTGCAGCTCAGGCAGGCCAATGCCGAATTGATTTTGGCGGGAGCTAACATGCGGATGTGGAAAGGTCTGTCGGAGTTTGAGGAGCACATTCCGGTCGAGAAGTTGGAAGACTTCAGAGGTGGCCTTTCCGATGCCAGGATCTTGTCCCAGGATCTCCTGGAGGCTGCGGCTCATCACGTAGACACCTCAGCTCGGGGCATGATGCTCGGGGTTGATACCTCGAGGCAAGCGTGGTTGCATGCCTTAAGTTTTCGAAGGAAGTGCAAGACAAAGTATTGCTCCTTCCATTCGATGGTAAGGAGCTTTTTCATTAGTCTACTGATGTAGAGCTCACCAAAACCAAGGATAGCACTCAGACGGCTAAATCATTGTCTGTTCTGGTTAAACCTCCCTTCAAGGCTCAAAGGCCGTTGTCGCAAGGGCGACCTTCCTCTGGTTTTAGGGGATTCCTCGACCGCAAGAATCGCAGAGTGGATACTCCTGCGGGGAATAACCGCCATAGACAACAGCGTACACGGTATTTCTCCCGCTCCTCAGCCTCCTCATTAGGTTCAGGTGGCACCGCCACCGATAAACCTGCCAAATGAGTGTTTTCCGCGCTCCCATGAGACCCTGGTTGCAGGGCGCATTGCGTCTCATTGGGAGGCGTGGCAGACCATCACAGAAGACAGATGGGTCTCGTCAGTCGCTTGGGCGGGCTTTCGCTTACCTTTACCCCCTACCCCATCCCTCAACCCTCCTTTTCAGCCGTTGGGCTCGCCCTCCCTCAACGCCGAGGTTCAGAAACTACTGGACCTCAGGGCTGTGGAACCCGTTCCCTTTGGGGAGCGAGGGGAGGGCTTCTACTCCCGGCTGTTTACGGTGTCCAAATCCAACCAGGCTGGCCTGCGCACCATCCTAGACCTTTCCCAGATCAACCTCTTTCTACCCCAAGAGAAATTCAAGATGATCACGGCCAGCCAGATACGCTCCTCTCTGCAGATGGGCGACTGGCTCAGCGTAGTGGATCTTCAGGACGCGTACATGCATATCCTGGTTTGGGCTCCACACAGGAGGTACCTCAGTCAGTTTCTCTTTGGGAGAGGAGCACTTGCAGTTTTGGGTGCTTCCTTTTGGCCTCAGCTCGGCGCTGCGTGTCTTCACGAAGATGTCGGTGATTGCGGCCTATCGACATCTTCAGGGTATCCATGTGTATCCTTATTTGGACGATTGGCTTTTACGCAGCCCTTGTCCGCTGGCGGCAGCGGGCAACCTCCAGTCTCTCCTTCAGCTCCTGTTCCATCTTGGGCTGTCGGTGAACTGGCGGAAATCCTCCATGACGGTCTCTCAGGACCTGATTTTTCTGGGTTTCCGTTGGAACACGATCGACTGCAGAGTATACCTGACCGGAGACAGAATGGCGGATCTGTTGGCCACGTGTCAGATGTTTGCGCAGTCGGAGAGTATGTCGGCCTGGTGGTTCCAGAGGCTTCTGGGCCTCATGGCCTCGTGTGTGCTGGCTCTTCCTCTTGCTCGTCGCAAAATGAGAAGGACTCAGATGGCCCTTCGGAATTCATGGCGTCAGGCAGTGGACTCAGACTCCATGCGTATAATGATTCCGGATTCCATGAGAGTGGACCTGGACTGGTGGTCATCTCTCAGCAATCGGTCTGGGGGCGCGGGGTTTCAGGACCCGGTCCCTATGGTGACGATCACGACGGACTCCTCCCTCCTCGAGTGGGGTGCGACGTTCGATCTCTTTCAGGTCTCGGACCTCTGGTCACCTCAGGACAAGCTCCTGCACATAAATCATTTGGAGCTTCTGGCGCTCAAGGCGTTCAGACCTCTCATTGTCAACAAGGTGGTCCGCATAAGAACGGACAATGTGGTGTCAATGTACTACATGAACAAGCAGGGGGGAACGAAGTCTCCCCCTCTCGTGGATCTGGCCATTCAGATTTGGGAGTGGGCCGTGCTTCATGGGGTCTGGCTGCTTGCAGTGCACATCCCGTGCAGGCTGAATGTCACCGCGAATGCCCTCAGCCGGCGGACAGTGGTCAGCTACGAGTGGGAGTTGAAGGCGAAGATCCTATCTTGGATTTTCTCGCGTTGGGGCACACCGGAGGTAGACCTCTGCGCACAGTGATGTACAAGAAGCTTCCTCAGTACGCCTCCAGAGGGGGGCTGGGAGCCTCCTCTCTGGGTGATGCACTCGAGATTCCATGGCACAACATGAGAGCTTATGCCTTCCCGCCTCTTCCTCTGGTTCATCGAGCAGTTTGGAAGTTGAAGAGTTCTGTCAACTGTTCTCTTCTACTGATAGCTCTGTGGTGGCCGGCCAGGTTTTGGTTCTCAGAACTTCAACACCTGTCGGTGTGTCCGCCGATCAGGTTACCAGTAACTCCCGATATTCTTCACCAAAGGGAACAGCATATGTGGCACCCCTCCCCACAATCGCTCAGCTTGGTGGCATGGTGCCTGAGTTCAGGTCTCTAGAGCATCTGAATTTTTCTGCGGATAACATGCGTATTATCCAGGCAGCCAGAAAACCCTCGACCAGATCTCGGTACAAGAGTAAATGGCTCAGGTTCTGTCATTGGTGTCTAGAGAAGAAATTGGATCCAAGGGGGGCCACGGTTGACACGGTGTTGTCCTTCGTGTCTTCCCTAGCAGAGTCAGGGGTTCATGTTCTGTCATGCAGGACTTACCTTTCAGCGGTCTCCCCTTATCTTTCTACGGATCAGTGTTCGTTTTCTCTGACTAACCCAGTGGTAAAGAGCCATTTCGCTGGTTTAACACACCTTTACCCTCCAGTTCGTAATCCGCACCCGCCATGGGACCTGAATGTTGTCCTGACGGCGCTGTGCCATAAACCCTTTGAGCCAATGGCTACTGTGGACCTCAAGTACTTGTCTTGGAAAGTGTCCTTTTTGGTCGCCGTCACATCGGCAAGGAGAGTGAGTGAGCTCCAAGCATTGTCGGTGGAGCATCCTTTCTTGGTCTTTCACAAGGACAAGGTAGTCCTTCGAACTAATCCGGCTTTTCTGCCGAAGGTAGTGACCGAATTCCAATTGAATCAATCGATCTCCCTACCGGTCTTTTTTCCGAACCCCGTCTCTGAGGCGGAGAAGGTTCTACACTGTCTTGATGTCCGAAGAGCTCTTAAGTTCTACCTGGATAGGACCTCCGAGCTTAGAAGTTCTTCTCAACTTTTTGTGACTTTCGGCAACCCTCCAGGCAAGCAGGCGTCTAAGGCAACTATTTCTAGGTGGATTGCCGCCTGCATCACGTAGTCTTTCACTATCCAAAAGCTGAAACCTCCTAAAGGTATTCATGCACACCTGGTGCGGGGCAAGGCAGCTGCGATTGCTTTTCAGAAGTATGTTCCCTGGGAGTCCATCGCTAGGGCAGCTACTTGGGCCTCTCCATCTGCTTTCTGTAAGCGATACGTTCCAATGACACTTAGCTCGATCGTCCCACTGCCACCTGCTCCAGAGACCCTAAATGACTGCAACTAGATGAATTGATTTCTGGTTAACTAGCTTGAACTGTAGTTTTGCATTTTCTTGTACATGCACCTTTGTTACTAATGTGAACTGTATAAATGTATTTTTCCTGTAACCAAGTTCTCAAGTATCCTTGTATTGTCTGCGCCCAGCTATCCCTTCGGGTTTGGTTTTGCGCTATACCAAATAAACAAACAAACATTAGTGCCTTGCTATGAGTTCTAGAGCTGATGCTCAGTTTGGTCAGGCTGTGCTGAAGAACCTTTTTCATTAAGGGATTATTTCCATCCACCCGTAGTTCCTGTAAGGAGTGCTTGGGAATCTCCCACAAGTATGGAGGAAAGGGGACGGGACGTAGGAGTATTACCAGGTTACTCACTGTAGTGACCACCTTACTCCTAGTCCATAGTCCCCTTTCCTCCATACGCCCGCCCGCCGTCCCCTCTAATAAGGTTCCTCTGTTATTTCTAATGGGTCTCTGACCTGGCAAAGAAAAGGACTGAGGGGCGATGCGCGGGGCGGAGCCAAGGTGGGCGAGGTAACGGCTGCCTGCCGGGCCCCGCGCAGGAAAGAGAGGAAGGACACATTTTTGGAAAAATGTTGATGCTTTTTATAAAGTGCTCCGGTCCCGTCCCACAAGTATGAAGGAAAGGGGACTATGGACTAGGAGTAAGGTGGTCACTACAGTGAGTAACCTGGTAAATTTCGTACACAGCAATTATGTTAAAAAGAAGAAAAGACTATTTTTTTGTTCATTTCATTTCTTTCGGTAAATTAAGTCTCTTTTGTAATCTCCATCCAAAATTTAATTACTGTAATAATGAGCCATTGGTCCTTTCCTGGTAGCAAATTTTCCCATCTTTCTTCTGTCATCGGTTTTTTCGAAATCTTAAAGAAATCTCTGTACAGTCCTCTTTTTTTTTCTTTCAGCGCTGGGCAAACCATGATCAGGTGAAATAAAGTTTCTAATACTTTAGGTTCTTCACAAAATGGACAGACTGGGGATACTTTAGCTGTTTTGTCTACCATCGATAAATAGTCTCGAGTGGTAAAATGTTGCATCGAAGACGCAGAAAAAGATCGTGAATCTTGGTATCCGGAAAATGAATTAGATATTGGGGTAGTTCATTGAGGGCTCTTACCTCATTTCCACATTTAAGATGGCGTTTATAACTTGTTTGGACATCTATCGTTTGTATCCAGTCGTTAGTTTTTAGTTTTCGCTTCGCCTGCTGCAGTCTTTTTTATCAACATTTCATCTGTGATTTCTTCGATTTGCATTTTTCTTTTAATCTCTAAAGTCTGTTTTGAAAGAGCTGAAATTTGCAAGGCTTATTCTTTTTCTTTTAGTATTTCCAATGACGGTATCTTATCATCCGAAATTATTTTTCTATGAAGATCCATCTGCTTCCATAAGACTATGGATTGTATGGACTGGAGTCCCAGTTCAAATCGGATTCTTGCTATTGGAAATGCTTTTGGAAGGGCTAGCATCTTCCGCCAATATATTCCTTCGAAGTAAAACCAGTTGATTGCCTTCTGATTGACTAAGGTTTCACTGGCATAGGTTAATATCGGAATGACCTTTTGCTTGTATAACAGGGTTGTTGCTTTTGCCGAGTATGTTCCGTATTTCAAATGAGAAAACCGCCCTTGTCTTGCCAAGGATCTTGCTTTCCCTTCGATGTGTTCATTCCATTCTTTTATGTTCTTTGAGGGGTTAATCAGAGCACCCACGTATTTTATTGTTTTTGTTGTAGTTATTTCTTGGCTTTCTAGCAAAATTTTTGTGGTATGTTGAATTTTACTATTCTGAGTAAAGAGTTTCATAACTTTTGTTTTGCCAGTATTGATTTGCAAATCATTTTCCAACATATATTCTTGTGCTTTGTCCAGTGTTTCTTGTAATCCTTTCACAGTTTTATCAAGTATGATGATATCATCAGCATAAATTAGCGTTTGAATTGACTCACTGTTAATCTTAGGTGGATTCGGTTTAGTGTTTTGTATTTTTTCTCCAAAATCATTGGTATACAAGTTGTATAAGCAGGCTGCTAAAGGGCATCCTTGTTTCAACCCATTCCAGGTGGGAATGGATTCAGTGACCATACCATCATTTGTTAACCGCACTCGAACAGATGTAATCGAATACAGTTGTTTTATTGGGTTTAGAATACAGGAAGGACAACCCCATGAAGTTAATTTGATCCAAAGTTTGCCTGTTTATGGAATCAAACGCCATCTTTAGGTCTATGAAAAGAGCATAGACTTGTTGGTTTCTGGCAATTGCTTTTGATTTTAGAATATTCAATAACAAAAGGTTTACATTAGTTCCAATCTTGGTGAAAAGCCTGTTTGTCTTTTTGCTTGTTTTCCATTGCTTGCTGCCCAGTTAAGTTTTTTTTTTTTTTTGGAGATAACCAGCAAATAGCTTTCCCAAAGGGTCTAAGAGGGCTATTGGTCCATAATTACCCGGATTCTTTTCATCTCCTGCCTTGAAGATTGGAATCAAGATAGCAACTGTCCAGGAGTGTGGAATCTACTTTGTCTTTTCTATGAGTTGAAGTAGATAAAGAAAAATGTTACCCATTCTTCAGGAGCTGCCTTGAGAATTGTATTTGACAGTCCGTCCGGGCCTGGTGCTCTGGATGAATTTAGGGCCTTGATGGTGTTATGTCATCTACATCCCATTTGAGGTTCCAAGGGGACGCATCATTTCCACTGTCTTTGGTCGAATTCTGCGAATTGTTCTTGTACAGTCCTGAAAAATGCTTGACCCATATGTGGGACTCTACTTCTTGGATCATTGTTTGTTGTTTTGAAACATTGGTCATCATTGACCATAAATATCTCGTGTTTTTCATTTGTAGTGCCGCACGAATTGCTTCAGCATCCTTTTGTTTCATCATAGCCTTATTTGCTTTTAAAAAATTAGAATATTTTAGTTTTTCTTTTTTCATTTGATTTTTGAAATCGGGTTTTCTTTTTTTTTTTTTGGTCGTAATCGCTTTTGATGTTGATGTTTCTTTTGTTTAATTTCTATATTGTTTTGATGGCTATGAATATGCTTTGATGTATGCTTGGGCCTTGAGTTGGCATATTTATATTTTTCTAGAATCCATCCCTAATTCAGTTTGGAATGATCTTTAAGAGGCGCCTCTTCCAAAGAAGACAGTATTTTGGATACTTGATGTTGTTGGATTCGAAGTTTGTTCAGCCCATTAGTCACCTAGTTCTGGTAAATTTAAACAATCAGCTTTTGTTCTTTGAGCGAACCATGAGATTGATATTTGGTGGTGATCGCCTGCACAGTGTGGTATATTGTTAGTTGAAATGATTAATTTCTGTAAACTTTCTGAGATGAATATATAGTCAATGATTGAGGTGGAGTTTTCACTTGTCCAAGTCGGGTGTGGTAGGTCTTTGTCATTCGTGGGTTGTTCACTAGAGTGATATTACGAATTCTCAATTGTTTAGTCCATTTTCTTGCTCGACTCGACATTTCTTGGATGTTATGTTTTAATCCTTCTTTGTTGAATAGATGTATATTAAAATCTCCTACAATGATGAATTCACTTCCGCTGTTAGAGCGATAATGTCAATTTTATCACATATCGAATCTATTAATTTATTGTCGTAATGGCAGTGGGGTTCCAATAGATGTTAAAAATCGATATACAACAGGAATCCAAACACTGAGTCATACTGTTGTCGTTATACGTAGGCATGAGAATGGTGATGTATTGAGCCCATGGGTGGATGTTCTTTCTTGCTATTATTGACCATGTAGGCATGATTTTCATTAAAATCATCATTCTTGATGCAGGTCTACCTAGAGTCGAAGTTATTGCAGGATTCATCCAGGTTATATATCCCTCACATAGAACCTCGTCGGTCGACCAAGTTTCTTGTAGACAGATTATATCTGATTCTGTAAGGGTTAATGAAGGATCTTCAAGAAGATGTTTATGTCCCCTCGTGGTACAGGAGGTTAAGGATATTTTATTTGGCTGGACTTCTTTCTCCTTTGGCTGTTATAATTATGTTTCCTACTCCCTTGGCTTTGATTTACTCTTTTATATTCAGATATTATTTTTGGAGTACGTGTGGACTCTCAGCAACTTTTACCTCTGTTTGTTTCATCCCTTTTTTGTTAGTTTTATTTTGGTCCAATAGCGCTATGTACTTGGATTTTTTTTCAGCCATGCTTCTGGTTACAAAGATTTCTTCTGTTTTGAATCCTAGTTTTCCTAGTTGATAATATGTCGCTAGGACACGCTGCATGATCTCTTCAGTGTAGAAATCAATGTGAGCTTCTTCCATGTGACTTTTATTTGGAAAAATAATGACTTCAATATCGTCAGATCTAATTGACTTCAGTTGGGGTATAGCTTTGAATAAACGCAAAGTATTGGATCTGTTGAGCATTACTGGCGCTTCTGTACTTGTCGTCGTTTGAAACAATGCTATTCTGTAGGCATGCGTAGTGCTCAGTGGATTCTGAAACTTCGGTCTCATGATGGGTGGGCTTCCACAGGACACATGTCTTTCGTTTTTTTTTTCCATTTTGTATTTCTGAAGATATCCATGTTTCCTCATTCGATACCAATGGGTATGTGAGTGAGATGTTTGTTCATCAGAGCGTTGTGTATTTATTGAACTGTCCGTGGATGTGTCATAGCATTCATCTATAATTATTAGTGCCTCATCTTGTGAGTTTATAGAAATTGCGTTGCCTTCCGTCGATTCATCAGTTGTCAATATCTATAGTGTTGGAAACTGATTTACTTTCATACTTGTTGTCTCCTGGTTAATTTCTGCTATTAAGTCGTCCAATTGTTCAGGCAGTACTTGATTGGCTTTTTGAGGTATCATTCTCACTGTATTTGTTATTGCTGAGTTCGTATTCAGTCCCTGTTGCGCTATGGTCTTGGTAGCGTTTCATTGCTTAGTTGGCTGAGAACGATTTTTGTACTGTTTGCATTTTTCTAAGGAACGTGCACGATCCCGTTTGCGTTTTCTTAATAGCTTTTTTATGCATTGGTTTGTTCAAGGAGTCTTGCCCTACAGTTCCTCGTATGGTTAAGTCAAAGATATTGAAAGGTGTGCACATCGGTGGTTCGTTAGTGCCTGAGATTGTCGGGACTGGAAGATTACATACTTCAATAGTAAATGTTTGCATTTCATATTGTGTTGTTTGGTCAGTGTTCATGACTTTGGTATCCATTTTTTCCTCAGTGTGTTTCTTTCGTAATTGCAATTGCGTTAGCGTGTGTAGATGTTTTTTCGCTTTTTCATCTATCAATTTTTTTGTCATTGTTGACGCTGTTTCCATTAAATTCTGTTTGTCTATGCAATTTACTCTTGCCATGTCCGCTAAACGTGTTTGCCACACCCTGGACGTTTCAGCTTCATAATTCAATCTCTCTTGTATGGTATTTGTAAATGTTTCAAGTTGAGTTTGTTTAATCATGATCATCACGAGGAGAGTCGCTTGATCTTTTGTTGCATCGACCATGTATTCCTGGGTTTTTAGAAATGGAATCATTGCATTTGACAATACTGCTACGAAGGTGTTTTGCGGATCCAACATCGTGGTAGGCAGTCTATACGGAGATTTAGACGAGTTCCTCAAAGGTTCAGATTTCATACTTGTAGATTGGGAATCAAATTCCTCTGTTCTTTGGTTCTTTGGAAGGTTGTGGAGTGTTTCCAAGAGTTTTTTTTGACGGTTTCTGATTTCCTTTAGGTACAATCATCGTAGAAGTATTAATCTGTTTGATTTGTGCTTGTGTAAGGACTCCATTAAAAACTTCAGTTCTTTTTTCTTGGGAGTCCATTATTGCATCTATATCTGTAATGTCGAGCGACACCCGTGCTATCCGGACAGGCAAAGATTTTGCATGGTCATCATTAATGGAGTCAGTAGGATAGTATGTTAACTGCCAATGTTGTTTGGCTATCTTGGCTCTCTTGCAATGATGGTGTAAAACAGATATCTTCAGATGTTGCTTTTTGTAGTTTTTTGCTTTTGGTATTACCTTGACCTGGCTTCAGTGTAACTGGTGTAAAATCATCGATTGGTAATCTGTCCTGATGTGCTTTTCTCATAGCTGGTATCTGCGTTATCAAGCTGCTGGTTTTAGAAGTTTTGGTGGATGCCTGTATCTGAATTGGGGTCACGCTGCTCTCCCTATTAGTAGTTTCAGGTACAGTTTCAGTTGGTAACTCGTTTATCAGTTCTACTGATCTTCTAAATGTAGAAGGGACTTGATCTGCCATATTACAGTCCGTTGACAAGACTACCTTGGTTCTGTGTTCACCCAACTTGTCTTTTATCTCTTGTTTCTGAATGAGACTCTCATTATTTTTATTTGATCCTGTCCTCTCATCTCTAGATTTAGTATTTGTCAGTGGCTTCACATTTAAATCTGGTCGACTTGTAGTTCTATTAACCAAGGCTACAGATTCTTCTAATTTCTCTTGTAGTCTTGTACGAGGTTTGGAAGGTTCCATTTTGGAATGTATATTATGGTAATTGAACAAGCAATTAGAGATTTAGCTATGTATCTTAATACTTTTGATTTTTCTTTTGAGCACTTACCGCTCGATTCTGCTGACTGTAGCCGCAAATAGTAAACCGCGCGCCCTTAACTCCACGCGGGCTTCACGCCGCAAGGGTCGCGCTGTTGTGGTTTTAACGGCAGTGTTCAGGGGGAGTGGCCGTAGAATGTCACGTGACGCCAGTCACGTAGTGATGCAGGAAACACTTGTCTTGGACCCGCTGCTTCAACTGCTGTCAGCTCTAGCTGACAGGCACACGCGAGTTGGAGCTGGTGCGGCCTTTCAGCCTTGTAAGGATTAACTCCACGCGGGCTGTAATTCTAATGTTGTGCAGACACCATTGGTCCATATAGTCCGATTGTAGATATTCCAAACCCCCCCCCCCCCATTCCTTCATGAAGGATCCGTTCGAGCCCTGTAGGTGGTGCGTGATCTTTTCCATGGCAATTTGTGACCAGACCTTCTGCAGCCAAGTGTATTAGTGGTGGGTCGTGCTTCTTCCAGTTCTTTGTAATCTTTGCCCAAGCAGCTATGACTGTCAGGTTCTTGGTCCGCTTGACTTGTGCAGAGGCAGCACAAACACCTACCTCCCCATTGGGTCTTGGCACCTGGGATATAGAAAACACAGGCCACCGCAACCCTCTGGGGAAAGAGGGTTAGGGTCCGTTGGATGGATAGGTAGAGGGAGTTCAGGGTAACCGGAAAGAGGTTTAGGGAAATGAGAGGGATCGGTACGGGGAACTTTAGGGAAACGCGCTCCTCGACTCCTGCTCCGGTGGTGTCTCCGCCCTTGCACACTCACACTGCCTCAATCACTCTGTGTGCTTCCCAATAGTAGGAGGCCTTTATACTGGAGCCTCTAACCAGTAGATGTCTCAGTGTTCACTTCACTGTACCAGCACTTAGCCTAAACACTGCCACCCTTAAACACGGATAGCTCAGCACCTTTCCCACATTGCTTCATGTAGGCAAGACCCTCAGTAGCGTAGCAGCAAGTTTCCCACATTACATCATGTAGGCAGACAAACCCCAAGAATGCAAGCAAAGATTCCCTGCATTACCCCATGCAAAGGCAGAAACAAACAATGTGCACTCAGTGTGCAAATACACTTAGCTCTGGCTTGTGCACGAGTTCAAGGTCCTCAGGCCTTTTCGTGTTGGAGGGCCGTTGCGCTGTCTCACCGGTCCTTTTCATTCTTGGAGCTGAAATTAGCAAAATACAGTCTGTGCACGTACGTGCAAAATGCCATTCCTAATGAACGTTCCCTGAGGGGTCAAATCTGGTTACAGGTGCGGTTACTTCACCGCCTGTGAAACTGACAGCGGGGTTAATTAGTCATGCAGATCATGCAAAGGGTTAACATGCTTGCGCGATCGCGCCTCCTAAGGTTTTCGTGACTCTGGAGTTTAAACAGTTAACATTCCCCAGTGGCGCGGAGCGCGTCTTTCTCCGACGAAGAAATCGGCTGTTCGATTAAGTAAAGACTTCTACTTGGCTTTCAGTCGTACGCGGGGCCTGGGGTTTTAAAGCAGGCGGGCGGGCGCCCCGCGTAGGCGTGCCTCCAGGAGCTCGCAGGTAGCCAGGCTTGCGAGCAGCGGGCACGGCTCGCGCATGCGCACAGGCACAGGTGTGGTCCTCCTTCTCCCAGCAGGCCCGTGTAGCACACAGCCTGCTGGGTAATGTAGTTTTCGGGCGGTTCTCCATCCCTGGGCCTTGTTCCTGCAGAAAGGGTGGAGAACACGCCTGGAAAACCTGATAGGACACCTGAGGGCTTCCCCAACTCCCACCAAGGCCCCAAATTAGGCTGCAACCTGCCCAATTGCCCCAGTCCTGACAATGACCAAACCCATGAAACGTTTCCATTGCGCCTTGCTGTATCTCTTGGACTGTTGCTCTTTCATTCCACATAGCCACACTTTCTCTCCCAGCTGGTCTGCCTCTGGGAACATCTTTTTCATTTCCGATATCATTTCTTTCCAGAATCCTTTGACCCCTTGACAATCCCACCAGATGTGCCTCCATGTGCCAGCTTCTGGGCAGCCCCTCCAGCAGCGGTCGGACGTTTTCGGGTATATGTTATTGAGCCTCTTCGGTGTGTGGAGTGCCATTGGGTGATTATTTTTATCCACATTTCACTGGTCTGCACTGCCCGTGTTAATTTAGGGATGTCCGCCCACAGCGCCTGCCACAGCTGTTTTGGAATTTCTTCCCCTGGTGTTCTTTCGCATCTTTGCATGTAGGCCTATTTTATTCCCTCATCCTGTATATTGATAAAGTTGTAGAGACTAGCTTCTTATCACCCGAGTTAGTTGGGAGGAATTTTTCAAATGTGGTCAGTTCCCTGGAGGCCGCTTGAGCAATTTCTGGTGGTGTTAACCAATGTCTGAGTTGTTCATATTTATACCTGTCCGCCGCAGTGAGGTTCCACATGGATTTGCATTCCGTAAATGATCTTACTACTTTGTCATGGAACATTTCCCCTATTTTTCTGCAGCCTGCGTCTTCCCACTTCTCGAAGGCTCCTTGCTCTTGTCCAGGTGGGAATTGAGGGTTCCCACAAATGGGCTTAAATGGGGCGGTCACCGTGGTCATGGTTCCCTTACGTGTTTGTTCGTCCCATGCGTTCAGTGTGGTTTTCATGATCTCACTAATGCGGAGGTTTGGGTGTCTATGCTGTTTGAGTTTCCATAAGACATCCTCTAGCGGGGTTCTCTGTACCGCCCTGTCTTGTGCTACCCCCAGCCATTCTTTCAGCACCCACAGTTGTGCCGCGTCGTAGTAATTTTTGAAGTATGGGAGTGACGGTCCCCCCCCCCCTCTCTGACATGTGTCATGAGGACGGTTCTTGCTACCCCTGGGGGCCTCCTGTTCCAAATAAATGACGAGAGAGACTTTGACAGTGTCTTGAAGAACGAGTTAGGAACTGTTATTGGGAGAGCGTTGAAAAAGTACAGCAGCTTGGGTAGAGTGTTCATTTTCACCGATTGAATTCTACCCCACCATGATATCATTAGCGGACACCATCTTTCCAGATCTTTTTTCACTTTAGCAAGCAGTGTGGGGGGGGTAGTTCCCTTTTATATAAAGAGTCCACCATGTGTGTGTGTGTGTGTGTGTGTTGGACCCAGAAATTTGATAACCTCTCCCGCAATTTTCAGAGCCATCGGTCCCACCTCCCTCTCCAGAGCCTCTGTCCCCCTCTAAGTGCAGTATTTCCGATTTATTCCTATTTATTTTTAGGCCCGAGATCTCCCCAAATGTCTCCAGCTCTTGCTATGTATATGGCAGTGTCTTCCCCGGGTCCTCTAGTGCCAATAGCATATCGTCCGCATAGGCAATTATCTTGTGTTGTCTGCCTGCCATCTCTATCCCCTTAATGTGGATAGTTTCCCTTTATTTTGATTAGTAGCGGCTCCAGAAAAATAGCATATAGGAGGGGGGATAGCGGGCATCCCTGTTTTGTTCCCCTGTTGATCAATACCCTTTCTGTGACTTCCCCATTAACCGCTATTCTTATCGAAGGGGAGTTGTATTTGGCCTTGACCATGTTTATGTAATGGTTCCCGAATCCCATGTGTTCCAGGGTTTTAAATAGCATGTACCATTCCACCTGGTCAAAAGCCTTTTCGGCATTTAGTGACAATAGTATTGCTGGCGTATGTGTAATGCCCACTTTTTCTATTAGATGTATTCGCCTTCTCAGGTTATCGTGAGTTTGCCTGCCAGGATGAAGCCTGATTGATCGAGGTTAATTGGGAAGGGGAGCAGTGGGGAATGCCTAGCAGCCAGGATTCTCGTGTAGATCTTAGAATCTAGGTTTATCAATGCCATGTGTCGATATGAGCCGGGGAGCGAGGGGTCCTTACCCGGTTTGTGGAACACCAGGACCTTTGCTTCATTCATGGACGGAGTTACATTTCCGCTTTCCTTGAAGGTGTTTAACAGTCTTGTTAGAATTGGGGCGAGGATGTCTGCATATCTTTTATAGAAGGGGGACGTGAAGCCGTCTGGACCAGGTGCCTTGTTATATGGGAGGTCTGCTATTGCCTTCTCCACTTCTTCCTCCGTAATCTGGTTATCCAGTGCTAGTTTGGCTTCTTCGGATATTTTTGGCATGGGGAGAGACTGCAGGAATCTATCTTGGTCATCCTCGTCTGGGTGCTCTGTTGCATATAATTTCTGATAGAATGCCTTGAATTCTTCCCCAATATCTTTGGTGCGTGTTAGTTTCTCTCCTTGTGGGTTTTTGATGTTTAAAATGGTCAGATTTTTTTTTGCTTTGCGGAGTGTTGCCTTGCTAGATATCTGTCTGCCTTGTTGGCTTTGATATAGAATCTTTGCTTGAGGTATAGGAGAGATTTCTCTGCCCTTTTGTTACGGAGGAGTTCTAGTTGTCCCTGCATGTGTCATCGCCTTCTTGAGGTTTCTGGTGGGGTGAATCAATAGCTCCTCACGTATGTTTGTTAGTTTCTTTTCGAGTTCTCGTTCCCAACCGTACCTCTGTTTGTCCCTGGAGGCTTTTAGAGCTATCATATGTCCCCTGATTACTGCCTTGAACGCCTCCCATACTGTTCCCAGTGGGACCTCCCCTGTGTCGTTTTGCTTGAAAAATTCTATAATTTTGTCTCTAATTGCCTCTCCCATCACTGGATCCAAGAAAAGATCCTGCGGGAGCCTAGTATGTATTTTAAAGTAGTCTCCAGTTCCTCTAGATATAGCAGCATGTCATCAGCATATAGGGATACCAGGTGCCACTTGCCTTGCACATTAATTCCTGCCTCTCTAAATTCCTTCTGGAGGTATGCAGCTATTGGCTCTAACGCTAGGACAAAAAGTATGGGCGACCAAGGGCATCCTGGTCTTGTGCCTTTCTTAAGGACCCATTGTTCTGATATTTGACTATCTGTTTTGACCCTGGCTACTGGCAGGTTTATACAAAAGTTGGACCCATTTGATGTAATTGGGGCCTACTCCAAATCGCTTCAAAGTGGTCACCAACCCGAGCCATCTCACTGATTGGAACGCCTTGATTGCGTCGAGTGAAGCCACTGCATAATGGCCCGTTCTGTTCTTGGTGTAGTCTATTATATGATGCAACCTACGCAGGTTGCTTGTAATGCTTCTCCCCGGCACATATGTTGTATGGTCTGTGTGTATTAGTGCGGCCATTGAGGATTTCAACCCATTCGCTAGCAGCCCTGTCAGTATCTTCCCATCTTGATTCAGTAATGAGCGGCCCATACGACCCAAGGTCAGTTTCTGGTTTATTAGGCTTAAGGAAGGTGGGGGGGTTATAATAATGCATTCTCTTTATGATGCTGGGAGGACTTCAAGTCTGAAAGCCTAATTTAGCATGGCCAGTAGTGGAGGTGCTAGTTCTGTGACATATTCTTTATAAAATTCGCCAGGTAAGCCATCTGTGCCTGCGGTTTTGCCTGTGAGGAGTTCCCTAATCGTGGTTACCAATTCTTCTGGTGTTCTGGGCGCTTCCTACTTTTCGGCTGCCCTGACGTCTAATGTGAGAAGCTCTATTTGTGTAAGGGCTTCCTCCATATCTGATACATCTACTGCTGAGGTGTCAACATACAGGGATTTATATTTACCGACACACTCATTTCTGATGTTTGTTAATCTGCTTAGAATCACATGCTGTGCATATGGTCCGACATCCAGTGGTAACCGCAGAGTATTGTATCTCGTCTTTCGAGAATCGAAAGGGGACGTCGACATGGTCGTGCCTGTTACACTATCCCTACGTGACGTGTAGTGTACCCAAGATCCCTCACGCATTGAGGTCCCTCAGATTGTTTTTTCCACCCAGCATACTGGTCACCTTATGCGGAGCTCGTCAAAGACATTGCCTATTGCCCCCTCGACCTTTGGTCTAATAGTTATATAAAATAATTCAGATCACCCTACCTGTCCCTTATTTCGATGGCTGTTCCAGATCTCCGCCGAAGACCTTCAGAACTTCGACGGACAGTGATTCAGTCGGCGCTGCCAACCACGTGGCCGGGCTTTCTGCCGGCCTACACAGTAGGGAGAGTGGGGTTGGGGTGGACATTTCTGTACAATCTGAGAATGCCTTTCCCTTTCCTTTCTCTTTCCCTTTTGGTCTTCGTCACTCTACCCGTCCTCAGTTGTGCAGAGGACTCCATTTAGGTTTTGCCCCATTTGTAAGGGCAAATTTCCCAGGAAAGATGAGCACAAATGGTGTAACCGTTGCTTGCACCTCGATCACAACAAAGTAGGATGCGCGGCTTGTAAGCTCCTCCGTCCTAAGACCTTAACGGAGCACTAAGTCAAGCAGTGGGCGGCCTACTGGATGTCGAAGGCTGAGTTCTCACCCGCTGCCGCAGCCACTGAATGTGACGACGGTGAGTGTGACTATCAGACCTCCGAACTGGAGGTCGTTGACCTTTCGACAGAGCGCTCTTGTTCCGCATCGTCGGTCCCCAGCCCAGCCCGGCACGGCTCTGGCACTCCTATGGGGAAGTCGCACTCCGCTGACAAAGACGAACATTTACACAGCACTAAACACACAACCCCAAGTCAATCTTCGTCCAAGTCGGCCAGGGTTCCGGTTCCGCAAAAGAAGGCGGTCGCTGAAGATAAGGACCGGGCACGCCGAAAAAGTAGGCCGCAGAGGACAAGGCCCCGGCACCGCTGAAAAAGGCTGGCACCGAAGACAAGGCCCCGGCTGTGCCGAAAAAGACTCCTTCACAATCGCAGGCTGAAGCTACGCACCTCCCGTCTGCGGAGGACGTCGCCGACAGCTTAGCAAGGATTGTTTCCGCCGATTCTCAGACGGCAGTCAAGGGATTCTTCGAGGCCTACGGAAAAGGCCAAGGATCCGCCGAGATTCAAGGATAGCCTAAGCGAAGTACAGGGACCCTTCCATAAGCTGAATGAGAGGCACAGGGATGTCTCATCTGTCGGCCCCACAGGAGGAGTTCTCCGAGGGCGAAGAAATGATGTCGTCGTAGTTGAGACACAAATCTTGACATTTTACGACAGTGTTTTCAAGACCCTTTTCCACCTCTAGACCAGTCTAGGTCTTCTGTTTGGACTAGAGAGAAATTTGAAAACTGCATGGAAAGGCTGGACAGGTTTGTTTCCCGTTCAGAACAACCCACACCAAGAAGGCCACGGAAAGCCCTTTGGACCCTGTAGCAAAATTCCCAAGGCTCTTTGACCCCTCTTTGGAAGAGGATATTTACAACTACGACCTAACTGAAGACATTCCTGCAGACACTCGGGATGAGGATCAATTCACCAATCCTGAGGACATGCATGATCCCATAGAGGGCTGAGAGGAGAACCCAGATATGGGTGACCCTCAACCATGGCAGTCTCCAGATCCACAAGATCCGGATGCCCTATCTTTGGATTCCCCCAGAGCACCCCCACTAGACAAGCCTCGCCAGTGGATGATCAGTTGACGTTAAACGTCATGTTGCGTAAAGCAGCTGAACACTTTTAAGATTGCCACAGATGAAGCGATCCCTGAAGCTGATTTCGTGGAGGACATCCTTGGAGAAGCCGCCGGCCAGCCAGACTATTCCTCTCCTCAATTCAATTAAACTTCTGGCTCCCTCCTTATCAACACATGCTCTCACAAGAGGTGTTAACTCAAGAATAGAAAAACTCTTTCGTCCTTCTCCCTCAGACCCTCTGTATATCAGAGGTCACTCTACCCCAGACTCTGGTGGTGATTACTACAAGAAAGAGGGCAGGGGTCCATATGTCAACCGGCGAGGCACCCCCTGATAAGGAAGGTAAAAGACTTTATGCCCTTGGGATGAGGGTCGCAGCCGCAGCAGCATTTTCATCATGTATTGCCAACAACACAACCTTATTGGCCAGCTACGCGGATGCTCAATGGGCCTTACTACAAGAAGGCCTACAGGAGGTTTCCGAACCACTACGAACTCTTCTCCTGACCACAGTCACTGAGGGCAGACAAGTGAACCAAAGCATACTTAAGAACACTTTTAATTCTGCCGAGACTGCTGGTCGATTTCTGGCTCAGGGCACACACTTGAAGAGACATGCGTGGCTACAGAACTCTGGATTCAAGCCAGAGACGCAAGCGTCACCTATAAATAAACCTGTGGAAGAATCCAACCGGTTTGGGAAAGCAGTCGACGAGGCCCTCGAGACTCAAAGTAGCATGACACCCTAAAAACTCTGGCAAAATTACAGAGACCCTCTACAAGACGAGGATCTGGTACCAGACGTCTTTTTCGTAGCCAACGCTTCCCTCAACAACAATACTCCTCGGGAAACAATTGGAACTCTCCACAGGGAACCACTGGATGCACCACCCCGTATCCCCAAAGGGGTCAGCGTTGTGGAAAGGAAGCGGCTGGTACCCTACACCCAGAGGCGCTCCGCCCTCAAGTTCAAAATGCCTCCCCGGCCGGGGGCCAGCTAACATCGTTCCTTCAGGCATGGGAGGGGATAACTATAGACCAATGGGTGCTAAAGACCATAGCCCACGGGTACTGTACAGAGTTCAACCTGTCCCCAACATTCAGACCTCCACGAGCAAGACGACTGACACCAGACCATCTCAGAAAAGTTCTGCATGGTCACTCTGCAGGAAGTAATTCCCCTGCTATCACGGGGATTACATGGCAACACTGGACATGAAAGATGCATACTTTAATATTTCAATGTTGCCAGCGCACAGAAAAATACCTCAGATTTGATATAAGACCAGCATTATCAGTTCAAGGTACTACCCTTCGGCATAACATCTGCACCAAGGGTATTTACAAAGGTACCAGCGGTGGCACCAGCATATCTGCGCAGGCAATCCATCCCGGTCTATCCTCACCTCGACGACTGGCTCATAACAGTTGACTCTTATGAAACATGTCTGTCAAATACCCAAAAATCGATAGATCTTTTATTCAGTCTGGGATTCTCCATCAATGGGAAAAAATCCAGCCTAGACCCCAGTCAGGTCAAACTATTCCTCGGAGCTTTAATTCGAACAATGGACGGCCTCGTCTTTCCCTCCGAGAGGGTTTAAAACATGTTGTTTCAAATCACTCAGTATGTACAAATTGCAATTTGTACAAATATCATATTTGCCACTGTAAATGATGTATTCTATGTTAATATTGTATTATATGTAACCAAGATATGTCTGTAAGAAGCGCCATGATGCCCCCGGGCTGACGTACGCTCTACAAATCTGAATAAATAAAATAAATAATGTAGCCAGTCGAGGGGTGACGGTACGCAAGGCTATGCGACTGCTAGGAATGATGGCGTCCTGCATTTACTTGGTTCCTCACGCGCGCTTACGCCCAATGCAGGAGTGGCTCAACAGCCAGTGGTGTCAAGCCAGCGGACAGTGGGACGATCTAGTGGTTGTATCGCCGGTCCTCGTTCTCTAGCTGCAGTGGTGATCGAGGGACAACCTTTTTAAGGGGAAATCCTTTACCACCCCCGCAGTGAAAGCCACTCTAACTACAGACGTGTCTCTCACAGGGTGGGGCGCTCACCTGCTTCAACAAACGGCGCACAGAGTTTGGTCGTCATACATAGCTTCCAACCATATAAACCTGTTGGAACTGTTGGCAGTTTTCAAAGCACTAAAAGCTTTCCAAACAAAACTGTAGGGGAATACGGTCCTGATCCTCACAGGCAGCATCACGGCCATGTACTATCTGAACAAACAAGGTTGAACTCACACTCCAGGGCTGTCCAAACTGTCCTAGAACATTTGAAAGTGGGCTCTCAAACGCAACATGTTCCTGTTATCACAACATGTTCCAAGGGAACTCAATCTTCAAGCAGACATACTCAGCAGAGACTTCCAGTTGCTTATGGAGTACGAATGGCGATTACACGAAGACATCGTCTCCAACGTTTTCACAGAATGGGGCTTCCCAGAGATTGATTTGTTAGCAATTCTGGAGAACGCTCAATGCCAAGATTATGCCTCCAGGTACCCCCAGAACCATTCCAAGGGGAACGGACTCTGGATAACATGGACAGGGAAATTTGTTTACGCAACCCAAAACTCCCCTGCTCAACAAGATAGTGCACAAGATGCAGCAGGAACCAGTCACGATGATACTGGTGGCCCCCACATGGGACCGCCAACCCTGGTTCACTCATCTGATGGAGATGTCCCTTTCTCCTCCAGTCAAACTGCCTTGCCCATACAACATGTTGTTGCAAACAGAGGGGAGACTCTTCCCAAATGTCCGCAGACATTGAATTTAGCGGCCTGGCTCCTGAGGTCATAGAGTTTGGGCACCTGCAGCTCTCTCAGAGATGTAGGGACATTCGAAGGGAGGCAAGAAAACCGAACACTAGCGATTGCTAGTCTAGTAAATGGAAACGGTTTGTCATCTGGTGCAACTCGAAGAGCATTAACCCGATTAACTGCTCTCCCACACACATTGTTTTGTACCCAACTCCTCTGCTTGACTCTGGCCTGGTCTTTAACTCTCTAAAGGTTCGCTTAGCTGCGCTTTCAGCCTACACTACATCACAACAGAAAGTGTCATGGTGGAAGCATATTAAAGCTTTCATGGAGGGAGTGAAAAGAATTCGCCCTCCCATTTCTAACCTGGCTCCCGGATGGGACCTAAACGTGGTGTTGACTAGGCTTATGGGGCTCCTTTCGAGCCCATGCACAAAGCAAGTCTTAAATATCTCACCTATAAGACTGCTTTTTTAATAGCTATTACCTCCATTAGGAGAGTAAGTGAACTACAAGTGCTCTGTCCTAGATCCCTTTGTAACAGTTCACAAAGATAAGGTGGTTCTACGCACTCACCCTAAGTTCGCGCCTACATTAATTTCCAAGTTCCATGTGAACCAATCTATAGAACTACCAACTTTCTTTCAAAATCCTTCCAAGCCTGGGAGAAAGAACCCTGCACACAGTGGATGTTCGCAGAGCTGTCATGTTCTACATGGAAAGAACTCAACCACTAAGAAAAACGAATCCGTTTTTTCGTTTCAGTGGCGGCTGGAAGAGAAGGATACAGTCTCCAAATCCACTATCTCTAGGTGGATTGTCAAATGCATCACACTCTGCTACAGTCTTGCTAAGAGTGAGCTGGCCTTCAAGCCTAGAGCACATTCTACTCGAGGCACTGGGCCTTCCATAGCATTCATTGCAAATTTTCCCCTCGAGTCCATTTGCAAAGCGGCAACCTTGAGTTCTGTACACACCTTTACAAGACACTATTGCCTAGACACTCATTCTAGGTCTGAATCTCAGGTGGGACAGGAAATACTAAGACCTCTTTTCACTACTGTTCCTTCTCACAACCCACCTCCAACTCTGGGTACTGCTCGCTTGTCTATGCACAGCATGTGATTCTAAGCAGATTAACAAACAGCAGAAGATGTGCATTACTTACCGTAAAAGCATTTTTTGATGGTTGTATGTGCTTAGTCACATGTGCCCACCCTTCCTACCCGCTCAGATGGAAGGAACATTAGATGTCTTGCCACTTTCTCTCTTTTCTGTACTCACTCACGATAGTCATAAGGCTCCCTCTCGGCAGGAAAAATACAATCTGAGGGACCTCGACGAGTGAGGGATCTTGGTTACACTACACGTCACGTAGGGATAGTATTACAGGCACGCCCATGTCGACGTCCCCTTTCGATTCTCGAAAGACAAGATGCAATACTTGCATTTATCACTGGATGTCGGACCACATGCACAGCATGTGAATCTAAGCAGATACGACTATCAGAAATGCTTTTATGGTAAGTAATGCATATTTTATCGCGAATTGTTACCTGCAATGTGCCATCGTCGCCTGCCCCTGATCTAATAGTGTGGCGCTGTGTGTCACTCTTATAGAACTAGGCAAGCAGTCTGCCCGGTTTGTCCCCTTCAGCGTTTTTTCTCTACATATTTTGAGTAACTTAGATTACCTAGCCTGTCCCAATGTTTTGTACATTCATGTTTCAACCTATTTAATTCTGTAGTGCAGTCCCCCGTTTGTCCCTCACGTTGCTCTTGTAATGCTACTTCTGACCTCAACAACTCCTTTGTTATTACAGCCTGCATCCCTCCTATCCTGGATATAGCCAATCCTCTTATCTCCACCTTAAATGCCTCCCATAATGTCGCTAAACTGCTCGTGTTGTGTAAGAAGTGTCTACTATACCCTCCCACAGATGTTCTCTAAATGCATGGTCTCTCAGGGCCTCTCCTCGCTGCCTCGACGTTGGGATACAGGCTCTTGAAGGCACTTACCTACCATGTGAACGTCAGTGGTGCATGATCTGACAGTACTTTCGCTTTGTAATTTGCTTGTAATATTTCCCCCGTCGTCTCTACACCAGTGAAGATATCTAATCTAGTGTGTAAGTCTTGGAGTGATGCATAGTGAAAATATCCCAGACTTTGCGGGTGGAGACTACACCACGCCACACATCTACCAGATCAAAAGGCTTCTACTGGTGCATTGAGTGCCTTAGCTGGTGGGGCCGGGTGCATGTATTTAGTGTTAGACCTGTCTAGACTAGGTTCCCTTGTACAATTAAAATCCCCACCCCCAGATCATGGCACTGTGTCTATTTGGGCCTAATTCGGGGTATAGAGCGCGGAATAAACCTCCTGCATCATTGTTCGTGGCATAGGTATTAACAAAGCATATCTCCGCTTCTCTAAGAAGCCATGAACCAAGACTATCCTTCCTTCTTTGTCTGAAACCGTTTGGAGGATTCCGAAGGGCACTGACAGGGCAATCCATATGAGTCCCCTCTGGCATAAGCTGAATAGGACGACCCTGACGTGCTGCCACTCCATTTAGAAGTAAGGACCCTATGTTTTTCTGGCGTCAGTTGAGTTTCCTGTAATAGGGCAGCGTCCACTTTCTGACTGTGTAAATAAGTAATTGCGCGGTTTCTCTTGATGTAGTTATTTAGGTCCCTGGTGTTCCAAGTGATCAATCTAAGGTCCCCTGCCATTGGTCCGATTCTTCTTAAACAACTTACATTTGTCTCTTGTATCTACAATACATCTTATGACTGTGGCAGCTAACTCCAAACATTTACCCAAGTCCCCATCTTCCCTTGCCCCCCCCTCACCCCCCAGTCACCCCACCGGCACCTTCCCGTAAATTCCAAACAATTGCCCAGCCATGTTCCCCATGCTCAGGCACGCCCACTTTTCACTTCCGCACTGACCAAACCTATCCACCTCCGGTGTCGGTTGTGCAGCAGGGGGGGGGGGGGGATACACAACAGTAGTATCTGGAACTAACCAAATTTGTGGGTAGCAGGCTATTCCTAACCACGTCTTCCCCAGTGTCTATAGGGAGTACAGTGTTAGTTCCTGTATTCCTTAACATCATAGGCCTAGAGTTCTTGCATCAGCCAGTGTCCTAGCTCTGGTGTGGGTCTGTACGCCATACCGTACTAACTTTCGTCTGGCCAGCTTGGAAACCATGGGTGTTAAGACGGTTTTCTGAACTCTGTCCTGGCGGCGCAGAAGTTCAGAAGGCCAACCTAATTACTTGGAACAGGGTAACCTCTGGAAAAGCCAGACCAATCAGGGTAGCGATTGCGGCGGTCAAGACTAGGTCTCAAGAGGGGTGAGGGTGACTGAAAGCCCGCAATGAGCACACAAAGCAAGGACACTTACAAACTACTCCAAACAGGTGTTATATTAAATATATATACACATTTATTCCAAGGCCTTTGCAACAATGACCGTAGCGAGAAATCACAATAAAACTCTAGTAAACCAACACATACCAAACCAATACAATATATATATACAAATACAAACTAGTCTAAAGCGTTGCACGAAATGTGTAGTCCACCTAGAAGGGGAGGAAAACGGGCAGTGCGAAATAATGATTAGACCCAGTCCGCCTTCAGATGCACCTAACTAAAAGGAAGTCCAAGCCCTACGAAGAGTGGAGCCTTGTGCTCAAAAGTACCTGCACACGCTGGTGCCAACGGGCAAAAAGGGGAGTCTCTTCGAGGGAATCGGGCAGTTCAGTTTGGGGCACAAATGAAGAACAGAGTTCCGCGACTCAAGCGCAGCCTCCACTGTGGGCAGAAGCAGAGCGCGAGTACGGAAAGGCGTGCTGTTTGACACAGCGGGGAAAATCTATGGGCTCCTGCAGGAGGGCGACCAGTTCCTAGCTATGCTACTCACCGTCTCGTCGTCATGTAGATTCTGCAGCAGCAGAGTTGAGTTAAAGATGTCCCAAACGAAGTGAACCCGCAATGTTTGATACCACAGCAGGGCAACGGAGCGGCCGTGTGTATCTCAGCCAAATGTACACTACTCACTTCAGACCTGGGAATGCCAAGTGTACGAATCGTGTGAGAGTGACAAGGACTCGAAATACAACACAACCTGGTGGCGGTTACAGAGCAAGACTCCTGAGTAGGCTGGTCAGTCTGCTGGATGGCCCAGAGACACTTCCGAAGGCTTACGTGCAGGAGATGGTGAAGATGCCGAGAATAGCTGTCCCCACTATTCCAAGGGTCGAAGTACCAATACAGGCCTTCTGGTTCGATCAGAGGTAGAAAGGGTTTCACAAAGCGACAGCAGTGCGGAGGAGCAGTCCTTCAGCGGGTCACCAGCGATTCCTCGGTTCAGCCTCGTGGTTGCAGGATACTTGGCTCCTGTATTCCTTTGTTCGTGAGAACTCAGGAGATCGATATGGTAGTGGCGTTTCCAGCCCCCTCTTATCCACGGTTCCCTTCGCGCCAAAACGGAGGGGACCCAATGGGAGATCCGCTCATCAAACACTCACACCATACATGGACCTATCACGGACCACATTGGTCCCAGGCATTCACACCACACTAGACTCTCTGGCACCCAGGATGTGTATTGGGACCAGACATCCCAGCCCACATCCTGGAGGCACACACAAGGCCTGTAGAAGCCCGCGAAAGCATCTGTGTTTCGCGGGAAAGTACATGCCCAAATAAGGAAGGCCCCGGGTTTGCTCGACCTGGGGAAGGTGAAGGGGGCAAGACGGTCAGCGGACAGGACAAAGGAGCCTCGTGGTCTGGCCATTTTGGGAGCCAGGCCACCATTTTGGGCTAAGCGCGAGAAACGCGCTTAAAATGCCAAAAGGAGCTCAAAAACACAAGAAACGATCGCTGCCACCATTCCCGTCCATGATTCACTTGCACCGATCAGTTACAATCCAAAAAGAGTATCTAGGGCCTGTAGAAGCCTAGAGACCCAAGAGAGCAGTAACTTAGCTTCTCCAGCATGGGGTCTGGCATGGATTCACATGCTCATGAATATTCCCCGTCGTCAGGCTGGGAATCCTCGGTAAAGAAAAAACCAGTATCAGTTTCGTTTCTGATCTGTCTTTCGTAGTAATAACCAATCACTGGTCTCTGCATCATACTGACCACAGCCAATGACTGCCCTCTACCTAAGCACCGCCTCTGGCAGCCATCTTCAGATTTTTACCGCACGTTCATGTGTTGGGATCCTCGTGCTATTGCTCTCGAGCGTTAGTGCTTTTTTCGCGCTTTTTCACAAAAAAAAAACCGATTCTTTCGGTCAAAAGAGCCTCAAGCTCCACCGATCCTACATCCGATCAACGGGGACCCGTGTCGGATTCATCTGTGCCCCTCAAGGGTGAAAATTTCGTCGAGCTACGCTTCGGAGGACTCCAGAAGCTTCTCAGGCCCGGTCTCGGAGATGGCCCAGGAGAAGGGAAGCTCGACGCCCGGAAAGCTGTTCAGGGTCTGCCCTGGATGCCAGCTGCAGAACGTCTTCAAGGAGGACGAACACTCTTTCTGCCTTTACTGCCTTCATGAGGACAAGACGCACGTGGAGAAGGACTGTGCGTTTTGCGGCAACATGTCGGAACGGACCATGAAGGACCGCCATCAACGTCTCGCCAACTGGCTGGAGGGTAAGAGCCCGTCTGGCGAGAAGAAGAAGAAATCCGAGCGGTCTTCTAAGACCTTTGAGGGCGCCCCGGCGACGGGGGCCCAACATAAGGCCAAGCACCGCGAGTCCGCTGGCACCGGGAGCGCCGAACGGTCGGGCTCTACGGGCGCCAGGCAGGGCGCACCCTCCCCGGCACCATCAACCACGAGCCAACGCTCTGGGTCGGGTAAGAGGAAGGCCGAGCACCCGGCGAAGCTCCTGGAGAGGCCCCGGTCGAGCTCTAAGGCAGAGGAGGAGCGTGGCAGTGCCCCCTCCAAGGATAAGGCGGTGAGCGCACCTAAGGTGGTGAAGGCCTTGATCCATCCGACCAAGCCCTCTATCGAAACGGTCGCGGCGACCCTGGCTCAGCCTGTGGTGGCTACACCAGTGGTGGCGACCTCAGGGCCCAGAATCTCCCTGCCTCCGCGGAGGGAGTCTTCCTTTGTGCCCATCGATAGGACCCCCGTGAAACCCTCCGTGGGGAAGAAGGGGGGGGCAGGGCGTCGTCGTAGATTCGGCCTCAACCTCAGAAGAGGAGCTGATCGAGGTCTTAAGCCACGGCCTAGGCGTGGAAGAAGGCCAGCCCGCCGGAATGGACCCCGACGCAGGTGACGACGACGACATCGTCGAGGATACCGACGGGGCCCCTGCTCGCCCGTCGGATTCCCCTCTGCCAGCGCCGCAAGACAACTCGGCGGCCATTTTGTTGGCCATACAGTCCTTATGCTCCGAGATAAGGACGAGGCTACCGTTACCGACGGAGGAACCTCTCCCGTCGGGGGATCCAGAACCGGGACCTTCTGGTGTTCCCCCTACCAAGAAAAGAAGGATCCATCCACCACCTCCTTGTCAACCGTCGCGCCCCGTCCAGCCCTCCTCCCCGTCCACCCGAGGGGATGATACGGGGACTGACACGGCAGCGACGGGTACGGACGACGAGGCATACGACGAGGATTTTCCGTCGTCGCCTCCCACCAGGGCTTCTCCGCCCGACGAGATCGGATCTTTCCACTCCATGATCTCCAGGGCTTCCGAGCTTTTCCAACTCTGCCCTGAGGAGAAGAAAAAGGAAGGCTTCCTTTATCAGCGGCGCGAGGCCAAGAGGAAGACGGTCCTCGCAGTGCCTCTGTTGGACGACATTTGGGATGAGGGCCTTTCCCTCCTCAAGAACCCTTCCACGACGCCAGCTAGAAGAGACCGGTATGAGAAAAAGTACCGGGTCCCGGACACGGCCCCCCTATGCCTCCGGGCGCAGCCTACCCCGGACTCTGTCGTCTCCGCGGCAGCCAGGAAGAAAGCGGGGGGGGGGGTGCGGCCTCCACATCGACTTCCCCGCCGGACGGCGAGGGAAAGAAACTGGATGCTATGGGACGTAGAGTCATCTCGTCGGCAGCGACGACGATTAAAGCGGCCAACGCCTTGGCTATCGTGGCCCGCTACGACAGGGAGCTCTGGTACAAGATAGCTCCCCTGCTGGATTTTCTGCCGGACGACAAGAGGGCGGAGGCCCTTGAGATCCTTCAGGAAGGTGAGGTGGCGTCGGACCACGCCATCACCGTGGCGACGGACATCGCCGACACTGGGTTCCGCCAGCTGGGCAATGGCGTTTGCCTTCGACGTCGTGGATGGCTCAAAGCTACAGACTTTCGGCAGGACGTCCAGACCAGAGTCCTGGACATGCCCTTCGACGGGAACAACCTGTTTCGGAAGACAGTGGACGATTCCCTTCAGGCCATCAAGGCGGATACTGAGACGGCCAGGGCCCTTGGAGTCCTGCAGCAACGACGTACGCCCTTTCGGAGCGGCGGAGGCAAGGGCGCCTCCAAAGGTTCCGGCGGCGGTTTCGCTTCCTACCGTCAAGCGGCCCGCTCGTCGTCGCAAGAGGCCTACAGAGGACGAGGCAAGTCTAGCGGACCCCGCCGTCGTCGCCAAGTAGGTCAAGGCGGCAAGGCCGCGTCCAAGCAGGATTGAACCGGCCGTGGGGTCGGGCCCCCACCGAAGCACCCCGGTGGGAGGCCGGCTGGCGGGCTTCGTCAGCGTGTGGGAGTCCATCTCCACCGACCGTTGGGTGCTGGACGCCCTGGCCCGGGGCCACGCGCTCGAGTTTCAAAGAAGGTGCCCGCGCGTCCCCCCCGTGGCCAGGAAAGAACTTCACGTCCCTCAACTTCTCCTGGAGGTAAAGGCGATGCTCAGAAAGGGCGCCATCGAACTCGTCCCAAAGAGGCTTCGGGGCTCCGGAGTCTACTCGCGATACTTCCTCGTGAAGAAGAAGACTGGAGGATGGTGCCCCATCCTAGACCTGCGACGTCTGAACAAGTTCATCAAGGCGCAGAAGTTCCGGATGGTCACCCTCCAGCACGTCCTGGGTCAGCTGGAGGAAGGAGACTTCCTATCGTCGTTGGATTTGGAGGATGCCTACTTCCACATTCCCATCCTAAAGGGGCACCGAAAATTCCTCAGATTCGTGGTCCAAGGGCGTCATTACCAGTTCAAAGCCCTTCCCTTCGGACTACGGTCGGCACCCAGGGTATTCACCAAGTGCCTCGCACCGGTGGCGGCGCAGCTGCGCCGCGAGGGGATTCACGTCTACCCCTACCTGGACGACTGGCTCATCCGCGCCAAGACGAGGGAGCTCGCCGTGGTCCACACGGCAAGGACCGTCCAACTCCTCACAGACCTGGGATTCTCCGTGAACTACGCCAAATCCCACCTGGTGCCCGCGCAAGTCGCACTGTTTCTGGGAGCCAGGCTCGACACAGTGTCCCTTCTGGCCTCCCCGTCGGAGGAGAGGACCAGGACCATCTTGGGCAAGGTGCAACGGATGTTGGTGGCCGACGCGGCCAAGGTGAGGTCCATCCAGTCCCTCCTCGGGATGATGTCTTCCTGCATCTACCTCATTCCCATGTGCAGGCTCCGGATGCGCCCGTTGCAAGAATTCCTGGATGCGCGCTGGATCCAGACGACGGGCAGCTTCGAGGAAAGGATCAAGCTCGACGAGCGTTTCCGACGAGCGATACGGTGGTGGGGCACCCGCGCGCATCTGACGGCGGGCATGGACTTCCAGACCCCAGCCCACCAGGAGACTGTGACCACGGATGCCTCCCTGGAAGGGTGGGGAGCGCACACCGAAAATCTGCACGCAAGGGGACTCTGGCTCCCGACGGAGAAGTCCCTGCATATCAACGTCCTGGAGCTCCGTGCAGTGTTTTGGGCCCTCAGGTCCTTCCTTCCGTCCCTCAAGGGCAAGGTGGTGAGGATCTTCACCGACAACACCACCACCATGTTTTACATCAGGAAACAGGGCGGAACCAGGTCCCCAGCGCTGTCCAAGGAGGCGCAGGACCTGTGGCATTGGGCCGTCGCCCAAGGGATTTTTCTGGTGCCGTTTCATCTGGCAGGGATAAAAAACACCATCGCCGACTCACTCAGCAGGGAGCTGCGCTCGTGCCACGAGTGGGAACTACGGCAGGATCTGGTGGATCGCCTCTTCCGACGGTGGGGCACACCCCAGATCGACCTGTTCGCGACGGCAACGAACACCAAGTGCCGGAGGTTCGCCAGCAGGTTTCCCCAGACGAGGAGCATGGGCGATGCTTTCTCGTTCCCCTGGGAGGGCCTGTTCCTCTACGCGTTCCCTCCCTTGCCTCTGCTAATCCGGCTCGTCAACCAGCTCAAGAGGTCACGGTGCAGGATGATCCTCGTCGCACCTGCGTGGCCGAGGCAGATATGGTTCCCGGACCTTCTGGACTTGTCAGCGTCCCCGCCGATCAAGCTGCCGGCGGACGCGGATCTACTCTCCAGGGAAGGAGGCGCCATCCTCCACCACGACCCGAAGTCGCTGAACTTGCAGGCCTGGCTCCTGCAGCGCTAGAGTTTGGAGGATACGACATACCGGCCGATTGCAGAGAGGTTCTTGCAAAGGCCAGGGCGTCCTCGACTCTTAAATGCTACGGACACAAATGGAAGAGGTTCTCTGTCTGGTGCCACGCACAGAAGATTAACCCTCTACGGATTACGGCTCCCCAAGTACTGCCGTACCTGCTGACGCTGGCCAAAGCTGGTCTGGCACACGCGTCCATCAAGATTCATCTTGCTGCGATCTCCCGATACACCAGAACCACGGGGCGGACGTCCTTGTGGTCTCATCGTCTGGTGAAAGAGTTCATGAAGGGACTGTTCAGATCGTTCCCGCCGGTGAAGGCCCCGGCCCCAGCGTGGGAGCTCAACGTGGTGCTGACCAAGCTCATGGGACCTCCGTTCGAGCCTCTGCACTCGGCCCCGTTGAAGTTTCTATCGTGGAAAACATCTTTTCTTGTGGCCATCACCTCCGCACGACGAGTGGGAGAGATCCAGGCCCTTTCCTGCAAGGCCCCGTACTTGACTTTCCACGACACGAGGGTAGTGCTCAGGACGCACCCCTCCTTCATGCCCAAGGTGCCGTCTGACTTCCATCTCAACGAACCCTTGGTGTTGCCTGTGTTCTTCCCGTCGCCTTCGTCGCCGGCTGAGAGGACTTTGCACTCGCTGGATGTGGCTAGAGCGCTGAAGTTCTACGTAGACCGCACGAAGTGTTTTCGGAAGACGTCACAACTCTTTGTGAACTTTGGACCTGTCAATCAGGGGAAGGCTCTCTCGAAGGCTTCCATTTCCAGATGGCTCTCCGGCTGTATCATGTACTGTCATCGGTTGGCAAACCGACCGCTGCCTGGCCGTCCGAGAGCCCATTCCACCAGAGCGATCGCAGCTACCACGGCGTTCCTATCTGGTGTGCCCCTGCTGGACATATGCAGGGCTGCTACGTGGAGGTCGACGCACACCTTCACGAAATTCTACTGCGTCGACTGGGATTCCACGGAGGAGTCCAGGGTCGGCCAAGCAGTGCTGCGCAACCTGTTCGCCTGAGGTGAGCCTGGTGAGGAGGTAAGATGCTTAATGTTGAGTTTATGTGATGCTTAATGTTGAGCCTTTGCCACCTCCCGTGGTTGTGCATGTGTGTACTGCTATGTATTCTTTATTCATGAGCATGTGAATCCATGCCAGACCCCATGCTGGAGAAGGAACAAGTTACTTACCTGTAACTGTTGTTCTCCAGCATGGGTCTGGCATGGATTCACATGCGAACCCTCCCGCCTACCCCTCTGCGGCTCTTCACTTGGTCATACTGCCACTTCACGTGCTTCCAAATCTGAAGATGGCTGCCAGAGGCGGTGCTTAGGTAGAGGGCAGTCATTGGCTGTGGTCAGTATGACGCAGAGACCAGTGATTGGTTATTACTACGAAAGACAGATCAGAAACGAAACTGATACTGGTTTTTTCTTTACCGAGGATTCCCAGCCTGACGACGGGGAATATTCATGAGCATGTGAATCCATGCCAGACCCATGCTGGAGAACAACAGTTACAGGTAAGTAACTTGTTCCTTACAGTGCCCTCTTGTGTCATATTGCACGAAAGCCGCAACATGATAAACTATGGAAAACAGCGTTTCCCGGTACTGACTGTTTTAAGGGCATGTCAGTTTCCCCGTAAGAATGGAGCGAAAGCCCAGAGGAGTGCGGCAAAAGGCTGCACTTCTCTGGCAAAGTCTAGATCAGGGTGAAAACAACAGCAAAAAGTTTAGGGGTTGCCACATGGAAGGAAAATTACCCACAATTAAGAAATCTTTCCTAACAATGGGTTATTTCCTAGCAGCTTAATCTATTTTTCCTTCTGTTCTCGAACAGAAGGTGCTCGCCATCCATCCACTTGTGGGCGTCCTCAGAGTGTCAAAAACAAAGGCGATCCCATTATGTATTTTAAGTCTTTCGGGATACAGCAACATATATTTCAAAGTGGACTCTCGTAGTCTCTACTTAACAGAGGCAAATTGCATTCTGGATCGAGGTACCTGGAGGGTATAATCTGGGTATGCCGTGATTTTTGCCATGGCTTGCTGTATCATGCCTCCCGATCTAAAGAAGTCCAGGATTTTTTCTCTATTTATAATTCAGGATCTTTGCAATTATGGGACATGGAGCTGGGCCTGGTGGAGGCTTGCGGGTCAGGGACCTGTGCGCTCGTTCAACTGTGAAACACTGTCCCTGGGACTATTGCTTGCAGTAGCATGTTTTCTATAAAAAATGTAGTTTGCTCCTTCTCCCCCCTCCAGAGGGCCCACAATCCTGATAATGTTCCTCCAAGTCCTACCTTTCACATCTTCCATTCTCCCCTTCAAGTACTTTATTGCTGCGTTATTGATGTCATTTTCATGGGTTCTTGGAGCTGAGGTGTATTTGTGTCTACCTGTTTCTCCTGTGTCCCTGTCGTGTCTGACAATGCCTGTACATCCTGGTGCAAAAGGTTAACATCTAGGCTTATTGCGTCAATTTTGTATTCCAAAGAGGCTTTTAATTCTGCGGTGTCCGCCAGGACCGGCTGATCATTTCCTGCGTTTTCCATGTTGTCAGCCTGCAGGTATGCTGCATTAGCGGTCTGCGTCTTGGTGCCTCCTTCCTTCGCAAAGTTATCTAGCGTGAGCTGTTTGGATTTCTGCCTTGGCACTTTAGGCATGGGTGAGGTCCCAGGGAGCTTCTGGCTCTTCGCAGAATATTATGTTGCTGACCCACTAGTGATATGCCTGTGGACACTAGCTCCTGGATGCACTGCGTAGTGGCTTTCCTGGGTTCAGCTGCCGATGTCCCCCGTAGATACTTGTATCGGGTGTGCTGCTCGTGGCTTACTGTCTACTCTGGGCCTGTCGGCACTGCAACCTTGTTGCAGTCCAGCTGGTTGCTTCTATGGGTATGCTCGTGCTACTGGCTGGGATCCTTTCAAACGTATATAATACTCCTTGTGGTAGTCTCAGCCTTATGCAGTATATTCACGGCCAACAGGCGCTGCCTAGCTGTCCTGAGCGCAATGTATCATTTGTTGTGTGTGAAGGAGGGAGAGCAGAGGTTACACTGTGCTGCCGGGACGCTTCACATGGTGATATGTCGCACCACCAGGCTGTATGATCTGCCCAGGTACACCCAAAAGCGGGGCAAAGAATCCTTTTTTGCATGGCAGGGGCAACTCGCACGCGGTCACCAGGCCGTCATGTCTATTCTTTCATCACCCCTTTTCACCGCTACACACCATGCCCGGGCAGTTTAAGCATTACCAAGCGTAATATGAGATATTGTTAAAGTAGCAGGGTTGCACCAACCTGCCAGGCCCTCTCCCGACATCCTCATGCAGCTTCTTCCAGACTTGGACGTGTCTCACTCCTCGGAGTGGGAGGGAGACACGCTCCCCTCTGGGTTGAGGCTCCAAATGTGCCTCGTTCCTTGCCTCACGTCAGCCCTGCAGTGCTCTACTGGATATGGGGAACTTTGCTAGTAGTTCTACTTCCCGGGCCCGGGCTCCAGTTTTACAGCGCTGGCATCACAGTCCCCTGCTCCATGCTCAGCATGTGTCCCTCCAACGTGTGCGCACGCTGGGGTCGAGAACCTCCGGATGAATGCACCGCTCCTCCGGAGCACCGCAGACCGATTGGTGCTTGCTTGGGCAGTACGCTTACCCAGCGCCTTACAACCCTGCTGCTAGTAAAGGTTTGACACTGTTACTGCGCTCCGGCTGGCGGCCCTCTTCATTGCAGCTCGGGGCTCTGTGGAAGTCTTCCAACTTGTGTTCTCGCGGACCGCGTCCTCTCGCACCAGGGATGTCTGCGGAATTACACTTGTTGCTTCGCACACCCGCGGCTTGTGATTTGGACCTAAATGCCACTATTTCACGCTTCTATGGCCCGGATCAGGACGGATCATGCGGGAGCTGCTGAGAATGCATCCTCACAGCATGGCAGTTGGCCACGCCCCCCACATCTGCTGCAAGACACTGGTGCTGCTGTTCGTGGTTTTAGGCTCCCTTCCACGAAGGTCCTGGGGGTCTGGGATGGAAAGGGCAAATTCACTTCTCGCCTTGCCACCCTCTTGATGCCTGCCGCCTTTCTCCTTCTGTTGAATTGCCGCACCTACGTAGCTGTGCTGCCGTGCCGTCTACCGTGTTCGTAGTGCTCTCTCTGGCTCTGCCCTTTATCCCTGTGGAGAAAATAAAGGGATGTCAGGTGTGCGTCCTTATCGCCAGTAATTATCTGATTCTGCCTGACGCATGGGTTGGGACATATCGGGTAAACAATTTCATCATTGGTCCGTTTTCTATCACAGTAACAAAGTATTTGAATTGGAGAAAGAGGGTGTTAGGTTTCGAGTGTCCTACGGGGTTGGATGGGGAAAAATAGTCGCAAGAAAAAAATATGGTTGGGTAATTCCAAAAAGTCTGGTTTGTAAGAGCTGTGCAGTGAAGGGGAAGGACCAGTATTCTTATCAGGAAGAGGGGGTGGGGGGCAGTCGTTTTGAATGTCCTACGTGGTAGGGGGGGAAAGGTGTCAAAGGAAAAGGGATACCGCGTCTCACCCATCGGTGTCCCACCCCAACTCCCCAAGGACCTCCCAATCCAGGTGATCCTCCCCCACTGGTCCACCTCCAGGAACTTGATCCAATAGCAATGGCTGCGTCCCGGCCAACTGGAGGACAGCTCCCCGGGGACTAGCTAGGGAGATGTCGGGTTTCTCAGTTATCACAAAAGAAGTTATAGGTTTTTACTGTACCTAGATTCAGTGTTGCACTATTCACAACGTATATTGCCCAGTTGGTTTACTAAGTGATTTCTTGCTGAGCATTGCGTTACATCTGCTAGTGTCTACTACCCTTATATCACAAAGTAATCTAAAAAGTACAAAAAAGGTAGCAGATGCCCCCCCCCTCTCGAAAGAACGCGGCATGATAACCTGTTCAGTGGTTATTAACAATACTTTTAGTAAGCTAAAAAGTAACTATTGGTTTGGTTTCCCTAAAACTCCTGTTTGGTGTTCCAAACAATGTTATATGTTTTGGTCTGTGTTCCTTCAAGCATAGTGTTGTTTTTCTTTAATGTGTTTACTTTGGTATGTGATGGTACTTATTTCCCATTTATCTGGGCCTACTTGTATTTAAAGAACCCATTTATTTTTTACAATACATAGTGTTTCAGTGTTTCTTTGGACCATTTGTATTACAATTTCTTTATACTGATTCTACATTCTCTCTCCTTCCTAAGATCAGCCTGTCTACGCTACCCTGAACTCAGGTGGTACAGCCTTATACTGAGAGTTTAGTCTTGTACATCCTCAGTTGAATGGTTTTACTAAGTCCTTAATTGGTCTTCAGAAAAATTGTCCTAACGAGAACCACTTCTTGAGGCTCTTAAACGTGTTTCCTCCTATGCACTGGCCTTGTCTGGTGTGAGACTTAAATGTGGTAGTCTTGGCCCGGCCATACAAATTATTCAAACCCATGGCCTCCTCGGACCTCCGGCTGTTGTCCTGGAAAATTGCTTTTTTGGTGGATATTAAATCAGCCCACCAGATTAATCAACTGCATGTGTTATCAGCATCAGATCCTTCTATTTCTTTTCACAAAGATAAGGTTGTTTGACAAAAGCGCTCGTTCTTCCTTCCAAAGGTGGTATAGGAGCTCAGAATCACAAAATTGCATTAACAGCCTTTTTTGCGTATCCCCAAATTGAAAGCCGATAGGGCTTCACACTGTCGCAGGACCACTAGGTTTGGTCTTTAGGACTAGACCTCCTAGGTCCTCGGATGGACGGTCAGTTTTTGGGGCAACCAACTGGGTAGACAAGCAGGGAAAGCTAAGATAGCCATATGGATTGTGTTCTAAATCCCTCATTGCTATGAATTGGATGGTGAAGTTAAGCCTTGGGAATTAATTCCCATTGAACAAGAGCTTAAAGCACAGCAGTAGCTTCAAAGGTGCATGCCTAGGGGATGATTTTCCGAGCAGCTGTATGGATCTGCTCAGTTTTTTGCAGACATTGCTCTTGACGTCGGCTGCAGAGCAGATGCCCAAGTTGGACAGGAAATCCTCAGGAACGTGTTTGCAACAGTGTAGGCGGTGCCTCCCTGGAGTACAGAGGTGCTTGTTACTCTTCTATAAATTTGGAGGAAAGGGTACCGGACATAGGAGTATGGAAAAGTTGCAGTAGTGACTACTGTAATCCTAGTCCTTACTCATACACCCTCAATCCTCCTAAAACTGTAGCTGACCCTCTGGTCCTCTCCACAGGTAAAAGAACTGAAGTGGACGTCTGGTGGCGTAGGAATGGGCATGGCTGTGTTCTGTACATGCAGTCCACCTCATATGCAAATTCTTATAGGGGAAGTCTGTTGCTGTGCCTCGCGTACAGTGATCTAAAAAACAGTTGCATTGTGGTTTGGGGTGTAAGTATTCACTATACACACCTCCCATTTTCTATCACCCCATGCAACGTTCCTATCCTACCTTCATTGTCAGACTTGCTTGTCAACACTTATGGTATAGTTGGGTCCACCCAAATGAGACCCCCCCCTGACCCCCCTCGCATATGTGGAGTACACACAGAGCCCATCATTACCCCTGCCCACGCCCGCACCAAGTTCCCTTGCTTCTCCAGCATGGGGTCTGGCATGGATTCACATGCTCATGAATATTCCCCGTCAGGCTGGGAATCCTCGGTACAGAAAAAAATCAGTATCAGTTTCGTTTCTGATCTGTCTTTCCTAGTAGTAACCAATCACTGATCTCCTGGTCATACTGCCCACAGCCAATGACTGCCCTCTCCCTAAGCCCCGCCTCCGGCAGCCATCCTCAGATCTTTACCGCACGTTCAAGTGTTGGGAGTCCTCATGCCATAGCTCTCGAGCTTTTGCTGCGTTTTCACGCTTTTTCAAAGAGAATTTCTCATTTTTCAGTTAAATTGAGCCTCAAGCTCCACCGTTTTTACATCCGATCAACGGGGACCCGTTTTGGAAGTTTCTACGCCCCTCAAGGGTGAAGATTTAGTCGAACTACGCTTTTGGAGGATTCCAGAAGTTTCTGAGGCCTACCCCGGACATGGCCCAGGAGAAAGGGAGCTCGACGCCCGGGAAGCTGTTCAGGGCCTGCCTGGATGCCAGCTGCAGAACGTGTTCAAGGAAGACGAGCATTCCTTATGCCTCTACTCTCTTCACGAGGACAAAATGCACGTGGAGGAGGACTGTGGGTTTTGCAGGAACATGTCGGAGCGGACCATGAGGGACCGCCATCTTCGTCTTGCCAACTGGCTGGAGGGAAAGAGCCCGTCCGGTGAGAAGAAAAAGAAGAAATCCGAGCGGTCTTCTAAGTCCTGTGAGGGCGCTCTGGCGACGTGGGCCCAACAGAAGGCTAAGCACCGCGAGTCCGCGGGCACCGGGAGCGCCGAACGGTCAGGCTGCTCGGCTGCCAGGCAGGGTGCATCCTCCCCGGCGCCATCGACCATGAGACAACGCTCTGGCTCGGGTAAGAGGAAATCCGAGAACCCGGCCAAGCTTCTGGAGAGGCCCCGGTCGATCTCGAAGATTTCAGCTGATGGGGAGCGAGGCAGGGAGCCCTCCTCCAAGGTGAAGGCCACAAGCACAGTCGGTGACTAAGGCCTTGATTCACCCAGTCAAGGCCTCTATCGAGGAGGTCGCGGCAACCGTGGCGCAGGCTGCGGAGGTTACACCTGTGGTAGTGGCCTCGGGGGCCCAGAGTCTCGCTGCCACCTCGGAGGGAGGCATCTTTCAAGCCCATCGAAAGAACCCCCACAAAGCCCCCGGCGGAGAAAGAGGTGGGGGGCAGTGGCCGTTGTGGATTCAGACACAACCTCTGAGGAGGAACTTGTCGAAGTCCCTGAGAGCCACGACGCATGCATGGAGGAGGACCAGCCCGTCGAGGGGCATCCCGACGAGGGGGACGACGAAAGCGACAGCGGCGCCGACAGGACCCCAGACCAACCGCCGCGCCTGTCGCAGCCAGTGCCGCAGGACAACTTGGCGGCCATTTTGATGGCAATTCAATCCTTATGCTCTGAAATAAGGACTAGATTGCCTTTACCCCCGACAGAGGAGCCAGAGCCAGGCCCGACGGAGGAGCCAGGGGCAGGCCCGTCGAGAAGTCCACCACCCAAGAGGAGAAGAACACATCCTCCTACACCCTTCCAGCCCTCGAGGTCTGCTCAACCCTCCTCCCCGTCCACGGTCCGCGGGGATGACCCGGGCACGGACACGGCCACGAATGAGGGCGGCGATGGCGGGGTGGACTTCCCGTCGTCCCCGAGCTTCCCCGCCCGATGAGATTGGATCCTTCCATGCGATGATCTCCAGGGCATCCAAGCTTTTCCAGCTCTGCCCTGAAGAAAAGGAGGGGTTCCTCTATCAACGTCAAGAGACCAAGAGGAAGACGGTCCTTGCGGTACCTCTACTGGATGACATCTGGGATGAGGGGCTCTCCCTCAAGAACCCGTCCACGACGCCGGCAAAAAGGGACCGATACGAAAAGAAGTACCGGGTCCCCGACATGGCCCCTCTATGCCTTTAGAGCACAGCCGACACCGGAATCAGTCGTCTCGGCGGCGGCCAGGAAGAAGGCGGGGGGGGCATCGGCATCGACATCAACTTCACCGCCGGACGGCGAGGGAAAGAAGCTCGACGCCGATTAAGGCGGCCAACACCCTGGCTATCGTTGCTCGTTACGACAGGGAACTTTGGGATAAAATCGCTCCCTTGTTGGACTTCCTGTCGGACAAGAGGGCAGTAGCCCTGGAAATCTTGCAAGAAGGCGAGGTGGTGTCGGACCATGCCATAACGGTGGCGACGGACATCCAGACATTCAAGGTAACCCACAATTTGTCTTGTAGTTACTTAACCTGATCCTATTCAATAGCTACTTCAGATGTCAGGGCAAATACTACTTGCAGACTTCCAGGTACATCGATGGGATCATCAATGGCACCTGTCTACGCGAACACATTCATGTTCCAATTTGAAAGCCAACATGTATTGGAACACCATACATGGTCGCCCTACATCCTAACATGGAAGAGGTTCATAGATGACATTTTCTGTATCATGTGTGGCACACGTGAAGAACTAGACCTATTCTTTGAATCCATCAACCTAGTGCATCCTAGAATTAAATTTACCATGGAAATCGGTAACCCTTATCTCCATTTTTTGGATGTTAATTTGAGAATCATCAACAACACAATTGCAGCATCTATATATCACAAACCTATCGACGCAAACAATCTGTTGCACTACTCAAGCTTTCACCCAAGGGCAATGCTTCAAAGCCTCCCATATAGTCAGATCTTAAGACTTAAAAGGATCATCTCCGATCCAGAAGACCTAGTCAAGGAATGCACTAACCTTGTGGCAAAATTCCAGAACAGAGGTTACCCTCCGGAGGTTCTAGAAGTTGCCAAAAACAGCGCGTCAGAAATTACACGCACAGACTTGTTAAGAACAAAATCCAGTGCAAAGGACACCCCACTGTTTATATCGAAGTTCTCAAGACAGAGTTTTCAGATTCAAGGAGCATAAAGAAACACTGGAATATCCTTCACAATGATCAAACCTTACAAAAGCTTTTCCCGACTCCACCGATGATGTGCTATAAAAGGGGCAGAAACATCCGAGGTAAATTGGTTAAGGCTGAAAAATACCTAAGGAGAGGCAACTCTTCCTAACCACCAAGAAGCTGGTTACTTTCCCCTGCCTGGGATGCACACACTGCAACAACGTTATTAAAGGTGATGTGGTAACGCACCCAAGAAGCGGCCAAAAGATTAAGCTTAGAGATTACTCTACTTGCTTGTCATCAGGAGTGATATATCTGCTGAAATGTCCGTGTGGGAAAGTCTACATTGGCCAGACGAAAAGACCCATAAAACTAAGACTAACTGAACATAAGTCAAACATACGATGCAATAACCAATACTCGCCAGTAGCCCGCCACTTTAATTCTGAGAAACATTCAATTGCACAAATCAAATTCCAGATACTTGAAGTCGTTAAACAGACAACAAGGGGTGGGGATTACCAGTCCCTCCTACTACAAAGAGAGGCTTATTGGATCGACAAAATGGGCTCTCGACAACCATGGGGCCTCAATGAAGATTTTACTTTAAATTGTTTCCTGTAAACAGGAAACACTAGACTACCAGTGTTAGAGCTATGGTTTTTGGGATTATCAAACTATGTGCATACCATTCCACTGTGAACTTTGTGTCGATTAGTAACTTTACACTGTAATCTTTGATTTACCCTGATATCCTCTCAAGATATGTTTTACTTATGGTTAAATTGTGTAACATTATTCTGACATGTTGCTTTAAATTATATGCACTAGATCCATGTCTATGCTGGTGAATCTTTGCATTTCTTGCACCAAATAGATGACCCTCTGAGTTGTCCAAAACAAATTCTTGTTAGTCCCACAGAGGTTGGAGAATTTCTCGCCCCGACGATTTGACAGCACTGACAATATCGATCTAATCCTATTCTTATTTTCAGTCATTCATTCCATCTTATGTAGAACTTCATATATCTTTATCTGATATGTATCCTGATACCCATACTACGTACCATCTCTTGTTCCTTTCATATTTTTACTTCTCTATTTTATGACATTTGCGTTTGCAAACATCTTGCTTTATACCGCTCTAGACCTTCCTAAGATAGCCACTTTATATCGTTACTAGATCAGTCTATGACGTTATAGACCACTCTAAAATGGCCACTTTCTAACGTTACTAGACCGGTCATAGATGGCCGAACTCCGATGAGACTTAGTCCCTTTTCTATCGCCATATCTGTTATCAGACATCTTAGAACTCGCGCCGTCTCCATAGTTGCAAAGGAAAGATGCTTAACCATCACAGATCTGACCCGTTAGCGGGGTTAACCTATTGTTTCATTCTTGCAGGGTTTAATACGTGCATATCGTGAGTTTTCTCACTTAGCTGCTTAACGTCCGAATGTGTACATAATCTGATCGGTGCATTTACAGCCGCCGGACCGCCTGACCGAGCATCTTTATACTCTGCTCGTGGAGCGTGACAGTCCGTGCTACATCATTATTTTGAGGACATATTCTCAAGGTATTTTATTTACCAACTTCCAGAAGTTATTATCTCAGATTATCGTTGTACTTTATATATAAGGTTGTTAAGGTACGCCCCTGATATTTTTTGTACTTGCAGACTAGTCTACTTATAACAGGCCGTTCTTCTGAAGCACCGCTGCCTTGCTGCCTGAATCTAAGACTGTCCGTCTCTCACTATTCCCGTTATTAGGGACCAATCCACTGTCTACATTCATTCTTCAGGTATACCTTTTGGATATGCACTAGCCGTTCTACTTCTACTGTTCATCAGCTTGTTCCTACTTACATATCATCTATTGTCTTTTATGTCTCCTGTCGCTACAGTAATTAATCGCTCTACAGTTGGAGGATCTTACCCTCTGAGGTTAATCACACTACCTGAATCACCATTCTCGATCTTTTTTGCACCTTGAGTTTGGAATACACTGCCTTTGTTGGTAATTAGACTTTTCCATAACTATCCCCCACTGTCCTTATTGTGGGCTATATGGATCTTTAGGACAGACACACTCACCTTGAAACTCTTCTAGTCACTGGGTTTTCATGTTGCTGGTCTGTCAAATCGTCGTCTTGAGCGAATCCCCATTGTGGACATAAATAGATTAACGCTATAAAATTTAACCAGAACCACTTAACCTTGAATCATGAGTCAATGTGCCCACCCAGTACAGGGTAAACTAAATTGATGTTCTTTTGTCTAATATATGACATACAAAAATTGCATGGATATGTTAACTGATGACACTTGAATGTACAGCACATGCATTATAGCCTATGTTAAGGTAACGATGACAATTTTGTATAAATGTCCCTTTTTTTCTTTTTGCATTAAGAATTCAATTTTGGCCTTATGAAGAAGAGGAAAGTATCCTCGAAACGCGTCGCCACTTGAATTGGATTCCACCATTTCTTCAAATTTGCTGTGACCTATTGATGCACTTTTTGCTTATTTACTTTATAATGTTTCTTTGAGAATGAACATTGACTATATATTTGATATAAATTCTCACTATCTTACAGAACTGGATCCTCTGGTTTATATTCTTTGTTGATATTAATACCTAAATTGAGTAGTGGACCCAGTCCATACATTTGAAAGTGTGCAGGGGACGGGAGGGTTCCTAGGCTGAATCCTCTGCTTTTTGTCTTTTAATGTTGGGGTTTTGTGCCATGGCCCCAGTTCCTCCCCCGCACCTAAAACAAACCTTAAACAATTTTCAAATTATAATATAATCTTCATTGAATTTGAGGTGTGCACCCGTAATCAACCTTTTCAACATCTTCCATCCAAGCACCATCATCTTGGGACGCCCTTCCATTTCCACTTTGGGCAGCTACATTATCTCTCAAGTAAAATGGGGCACAGTCCTACCTGGATTCCGAGGTACTCTCCTTAGAGAGCCATTTGGCCACGTATTGCAACTGGCCTGCCACATAATAGACTTCATAATTAGGCAGTTTAATACCCCCTCTCATAGAAATTCTGTAGCTTCCAGAGGGCCACTCTGTTCCGTGTTCCATGCCACAGGAAGTCCCTACACATACTGTTCAATCTCGTGAAGAACTTCTTTGGTATCCAGTGCGGGATATTGCCAAAGTAGTGCAGGAGCCTAGCAGGACCACCATCTTCAACATCGCCCCACGCCCCATCATTGCTAAAAGCAGCTTTACCCAGAACCTCATGCAGTTTTCAATTTTCTTAATGGCTACCTCTGTTACACCTATGCTCCTCTTCCACCGTGTGGTATATATCTATCCCTAGATAGCGAAATGTGCTAACCACCCATGGTATCATAACACCAGTAGTTTTTTCAGGGGCCTCCCTTCATATCCACCTAATGGGAACATGCTGGACTTCTGAGGGTTCACCGCTATACCAGACATCCCCGCGTATCTTTCCATAACTTCCAAAATGTATTGGAGGTTTTCCTCCGGATGTCATAGATGCAACAGCACATCATCTGCATATAAGGATATCAGATGTCGTTCACCCCCCAGCGCGATGCCTATCGTATCATATTGTTGCCTCAAGTAGATCGCCAGGGGTTCCAGGGCCAATATATAGAGCTTAGGAGACCATGGGCAGCCTTGTCTGGTGCCCCTACGGAGTTGCCACCTTTCCGATATCACTGCTCCCGTTTTAACTCTAGCCAGCTGTTCGCTATATAACATCTTGGCCCACTGTAAATATCCAGGACCCATCCCATAGCCAGCCAGGGCCGCCAGCAGCCATGGCCATTTGACCGAATCAAAGGCCTTTATTGCGTCTAGTGACACCATTGCTAGTTCACCTTCATTCTCATTCCCATATTTTATAACTCTGTGGAGCCTTCTAAGATTATTGGATATGGTTCTATTAGGGACATAGCCTGTCTGATCAGGATGTATTAATTTATCAATGACCCTCCTCAATCTATTTGCCAAAACGGCCGTCAGTATTTTACTGTCTTGATTTAACATTGATAGGGGTCTTTATTAACCACAGCTGTGCCCGGGCTTATTTGGTTTGGATAGCAATATTATGATCGCTTCTCTGAGTGACTCTGGCAATCTGCCCAGCTCATATGCCTCATTCAGCATATCCAACAGCGGGGGGAGCACCTCTCCTTTAAATGTTTTATAAAATTCACTTGGGAGTCCATCAGCCCCTGGGGTCTTACTAGTGGGCAACTGTCTCACCACCTCCTCTAACTCCTCTAAAGTGATCAGGGCATCCAGCTCCTCTCTTTCCTCAGCACTAATCGGCAATCCTATGTCCTCCAATGTTTCTGCTATCGTCGCGCGATTATCCTCCCGATCATCTCCATATAGCCGCCCGTAATAGTCTTCAAACTCCTGGTTGACTCCTTCTTGGGTATCAACCACCCTTCCGTCTTCTCTTGTTACTGCTCTGATCGTAGGTCTAGGAGTTTCACTCTTAATAGCCATGCCAAAATCCTACCTGGTTTATCTCCTCCTGCATGCTGTCTCTCTATATATTTTTTATAGGTGAGGTAACAGTCTCTCCCAGTGCCCAGCACAGTTCTGCTGCTGCCCGAGTATCAGTTTGGTGTCTTCTTTAGTGTTATTTCCTCCCTCCAGTGCCCTTTCCAATTCACTCTCCGATTCCCCCAGGTCAGCCAGGATCCCTCCTTGCAATCCTTTAGATTTTGCTATAGCTACCCCCCTCATCACTACCTTGAAGGCCTCCCACAATGTGCCCGCCGAGTCCACACTGCCAGTATTTCTCAAAATAGTAACAATCTCCTCCCTCATATCCTCCCTTAAAAGGTGGTCTCTCAGCGCCTCTGCTCTGAGGCGCCATGTCAGTATCCTCCCCCTCGGGGGGGGGGGGACAATATTGCCACCCGAGGATCAAAGGCGAGTGGTCCGAAAGGACTCTTTCTATTCAACGTACGTGGTCTCTGCCATTATCTCTGGTGTGACAAAGACATAATCTAGCCTTGTATGCAATTGTTGCGGGGCAGAATAGTGTGAATAATGCCTCTCTTGGGGGTGTCGCGCCCTCCATGCATCTTCGTACCCAAAGTCATTCAGCAGTGTCTGCAACGCTTTAGCTGCTGGGGCAGGTCTATCCATCTTCCCATCTGATCTGTCTACTTTAGGGTTTAATACGCAGTTAAAGTCTATACCCCCCCACCCGACCCCCAGATCACTGCACTCCACACACACATGCTGAGGTTATTACACAATGTTTTAAAGTATGCCGTTGTTTTTTGATTTGAGTGTATGTATTTACAACACTTATCTCCCTGTTTTCCACCAACCCCCTCATTATAACCATCCTCCCATCCGTCTCAACCAGCGTCTGTAGCAGCTGAAATGGGACGTGTGGCGCCACCCAGATAATCACTCCCCTGGCATACGCCGAGTATGACAAACCCACCATAGTCCCTTTCCATTTCTTCCCAATCGGCTCCATCTTGTCTCGCGTCAGATGTGTCTCTTGCAGTAAGGCTATATCCATCTTCTGTCTACGCAGGTATAGCATAACCTTATTCCTCTTCAAATAACTAATGAGCCCCCTGACGTTCCAGGTAACTACTTTAAGGTCCCCCATGGCATGGCAGAATCCCAGTTCTCCCTTCTCCTGTATAATCCAAATCCAATTGCTCAACTCTTCTATATAGGCTTGTTTCCCAACTTAAACTCCCCTTAACAAAAAACACAACAACCCCCCCCCCCCCCCTCTCCCACCTCCCTTCCCTGTCCCAACAACACCCTCCCCAACTGTTGCCCAGCTCTATCCCTGGATCTCAGGCACCCCCGCATCTAGCCCTTTCTGGCAATAGCCTGTACTCACGGCTCAGCTGTCATGATCTCTGCTTCCAAAAGGTCAGGGTTTTCCCAACTCCCTTGGAAGCAGATCCATAACCCAGGTTCCGAGTGCCAACCAGTCCCAATTGGGAACTTTTGGACCCAGTCCTGGCGCCAGTGGCTCATAAATATGCCCAGTCCCAGCGCTGGAAGCGCCGGGCTCATAATGCTTGGGTGGACTTACCTGCAGCAGACCATGCTGCTTACTTGCCTGCCAGTTGAGCCTCTGATCCTCTTCTGTTTGGAACTACTTTTCCTGTTGGGTGGGGCAGGAGCCACTCCCTAGATTCAGAACACTGGAACTCTTCTGGAAAGCAGGAACTCTTTTCTTACCTAGGCGTGGCTGTGGAAGGAGACACCTAAGCACTACAGGAGGCTATTTAAACCACACCCGATGGATGAATCTTGCTTTGATTTTATTCTGCATCCTCTGCAGCAGAACGCTCATCGTGTCTTCTGCATCTGATCCTGGGGCTAAGGAAAAAGGCTTACCACCCTGAATTCAGTCTTCAGCAACACCTATAAAGACAAGAAAGAACAGGTTAGCATTACGGTCTTCAGTGACGGCTCTTCACTTACCTGGTCCATCGGCTGTCACCAACGCCTCGCGCTGCATTCCGGCATCTGAAAGACAAAGGCTTACCTACTCTTCGTGCGCTCCGGAGGTCTTCACACTGCATTCCGGCATCTGAAAGACAAAAGCTTACCAACTCTTTGCACGCTCCGGAGGACTTCGGCGCTGCATCCCGCATCTGAAAGACAAAACAAGGTGCGTTTAAAGACATTGGGCAACTTTAATACTCACGTGCCATTACTCCTTTCCACATCTAACCCAGTGGGTATTCCGGCACCCTGCAGCCGCTCCGAACTTGTACCTGCAAAATAAAAAGACAGTTAGAGCGCATCGTGAAGCAGGCAACAAGCGCTTACTTACGTGCTTCCAGGCGCTTCTATTCATCACACGGGCTCCATCTTCAACTCACTTCAGCCCGTCATCCGCCATCGCCGGAACCCTGCAAAACAAGAAACATCATTACTAAAGACTTTAAAGACATTAGAATTACTCGAAACTTACCGTTCGTGCAGTAAACGACGGACAGCAGTCCTCTGAAGTCAAGAGGCCTGCTCCCCTTATCCAGTGAAGAAACTGGTTACAGCACCCTGCCCCGAGGCAGATGGAGAGCACGGCGTTCACTTACCTAAGGTGAGAGCGTTAACCTTTGGGGTTCTACAGGAGAAGAGAAAGGGAAGAAGAGAGACATTCAATAACCCAGTTCCTTAATCCCATATTTTCTATCTGCAGACATCTTACCCTTCAAGTCAGACATACAGTGCACAGAGGTCCAGCCCAAAGAGCCAGCCGTGTGTTACACATCACCTTTGAAGATACGGTATACGCCCAGTCAAGACCGGCGCCTCTACGGGAATCAGGTGAGCGTTACATCAGCAGGGTGAAGTCGCCCTAATGGCCGCCTTACTACTAATTCCTGGGGGTAGCTTGCCTTGATCCTGCTGCTCCTGCTTACTTCAAATTCACTACCCATAATGCTGCACCATTTACTGGTCCATTTTATTCACTATATTCCAGTCCAACAGGGTCAGTGAGTTCAAAGGTCCATAATGCAGTTAGCAGGACTCCCCTACCGTTTATCCCTTTAATATCCACAATACACTCCCCTCACTTATCATGCTTTTGACGATCCTGTTCTTCATCTCGCTCCGGACAGCCCCGCAAATCCAGCCATGCCGCCGCTTTTTCTAGGGTATTAAAAAAAGAGCGCTCTACTTTTATGCAAGACTTTTAGCCTTGCCGGGTACAGCAACATGTATTTGATACCAGCCATGCGCAGTCTCCTCTTGACCGCAACATAGCTGTACCGCTGTCTTTGCACCAACATAGTGTAGTCAGGGAGCGCTGTGATGTTGGTGGATGCCCCCTCTATCGTTCCACCTTTGCGGAAATACTCTAGGATCTTCTCTCTGTCTTTGTAGTTGAGGATCTTTGCAATTATCGCTCGAGGGGGGGGGGGCAGGTCATGGTTTCCTCATAAGGGCCCCGATGTGCTCGTTCAACCGTAAACCCCTGCGAAAGCTTGTCTGCTCCTATTTCTTGCAGGATCATATTCTCTAAATAATCCGTGGGGTCCTGGCCGCCTTCACCCACTGGCAAGCCAACCACACGGATGTTGTTCCGTCTCGCCCTCCCTTCTGCTTCTTCGGCTCGGTTCTCAATATTCGCCGCCTGCTGCTTTAATATGTGGACCTCCTTTGCATTATTTGTGCCTGTTTCCGTGTTGGTTTTCACCGCACTCTCCAGACCACTCGTTCTTTCTGCCAGCGCTCTGACATTTTGCCGCAGCAGGGTGACTTCAATCCCCACTGCGTCTATTTTGTTCTCCAGAGCTGTCCGTAGATCCGCCATTGCTGTCCCCCATTTGGTGCTCAGCTTCGTTATTGCTGCTAGGACCTGATGATTTTCTCCCTTTGGTGTATCGTCCACTGAGGTTGTCGCCGAACTTTGTACCGGAGCGGTGGGAGTTTGCGGCGTCTTAGCAAAGGCCTCCATAGTGGGTTGTTTGCTCTTTGTCCTGAGTCCTTTCACCGACATCCTGCAACCCTGTATGCGTGTACAGGTCTGGTCCCTCCGTGTCATTCAAGTTCTAGTTCCCAATGTTTCTGTGGCATCACCAGAACAGTCCAGGCCTGGAAGCGTGTCCCCCTCTGCCCCCCCAGAGCACTACAGCATTTGGCAGCCTGCGCCGCGTCGCTACTTCAAGTGGGTTGTCCTCCCACGTACCTGCCCCTACTGTTGCAGACAATACCCTCTTCTCGTGTTCCCAAAGGTCTCTCGGCGTACCTACTCCCTCGCCACCCCCATATTTCAAGCTAGTGTGGAGCCTAGTGCTAGAAGTCCAACCCCACACTTCTGATCTTGCTCCAGCAACCAGCAGCATGTTAGTGCGGATCTTTCTTTATGCTGTGGGTCTCCTGGGGGTGATGCTATCAGATTGGTTCAGTTCCCCGAAGCGTGTTCCCTTAGAGGTTAGTAAGGCCGGCTCCTATATCCCATTGAGGACCAATGAGCTTCATCATGTAAGGAGCCTGCTCTGTCCAGTATGGCCGTCTGTGCCCCACAGTGATGTAAGCATATATTCTGCGGGCCTTGCTGCCATTCCACTTGCAGCCCGGTTCACAATTGTTATTTATCCTTGTGCCCCTCTATATTGTGAGGCGTCAATGCCACATCAGTGGCTTGGACCTGTGTCTCACAGGAAAGTTCTTTTTCTTCCCTTGGATTCCAGTTACCTTGTTCTGTGGGCTTTGCTGCAGCGTTCCGTGCCCGCAAGGTACTCTTTCGCCAGCCACAGTGGCCAGCAGTCGTTACTCCCGGTATCCGGCCTCAGTATTATGCCAGCATGCGTTAGTTTAGCTTCGCTGGCTCCTCTTCCCCAGCGTGGCTTCCCACACTGCAACGCTGTTCATGTCTAAACAAAGAGTCCCTGCGGCATGGCTGCTGCCTCCGCTACAACGTATCATCCAGAGATCACTTTCATGTTATTTCCCTGAAAGCAGGGAGTCGCTGCATCCACTGGCCTGCCTCCGCTTCCAAATACAATTTCCAGGCTAGAATGTATCCAGCCAGCTGCGCAGCCCCTCATGTATCTCGCGCCTCCATCAATGTTTATATCCCTTCCACCTGTGCGCTCAGTCAGTCTCCGGCGCGCGGCTACAGTATTGCCGCAATGTTCCAGCCGACTGCAGCGTGACTCGGCGTTGCGCTTTATAAACGCACGCTGCTCCGGACACAGGGCCGAACGGGCATCATACCACAGGCCAGCCCTCTGCTTACTTCCCGCAGCCCGGCTCGGTCGCATCCGCGGCTGGGACTCCGGACCCTTTGTTGTCTGCCATTTTGAATATCTTCTTCCTCACGGAGCCACGAACTGAAAGTTCCAAATCTCGGTGAAGCAGTACTCAATATTCTTGTCTGTTCCAATAGTTGTGGGGCACGCCTTCCAACATATGTGCCTTCATTTATAGTGTTGACAGGTCATTTTTATGCGCATATCTTCGGATCAGCGCCGGATCATTAGGAGCAGCTCCAGCAGGGCATGTCCTACTCCATGGCTAGTTGGCCACGCCCCTCGGGCACTTATCCTGATCACACAGAATCCAAACATCACCATGACCAATATTGCTCCAAGGATGTTAAATGTTTGCCAACCACTGTGGAATCCATGAGAATATGGAGGCAAACCAACTGCCATCCGTAATGTCCTCTGTCTCGTCTTCCATCTTGTTATGCAGGTTTGTCAACGTTATGGCCTCTGCCAAGGTCCCATTCTCGTCATGAGAAGGTATGAATGTGTAACATGACGGCCCTATTCTGGTGCAAATTCCTCCTTCCATTGCTGTGATCATGTCAAGGACATATCTGTTTTTCAGGTTCAATATTCGTATGGCCCTCAACTCTTCCTTGGTACCTGTGAATCCCTTTATGGTGGTATTGATCTTCTGCAGGCACTCCCATCTTGTGATCTGCAACCACTTGGCGTTGGCCATAGTTTGGATCCCAGGTATGAAGTTAGTTGTGAAGATTGAAGCAGTCTTGCTGAACAACCTATGCTCATAAGGAATGGCATCAAATGCTTCTATTTTGGCTGAGAAGTAATTCTCTCTTCTGGTCCGATTGAGAAACTCGAGCGATCTTCTCAAATGGGCATCTGCTTTTGGAGATTCTCCAATGCTCAGATCACTCTGAGGAATCACTAATGCTGGAACATGAATGAGTACCAAGGAGCACGTTCCTCCCCAATCTTTGGGCAACTTCATTTAGTCCCAAGACCCACAAGACCAATATTGATCTATCAAGACAGCTGTCCCTTCTCCCATCCTGGAAACAACTGTAGTTTTGCAGTCTTTGTTGTCTCCCACATGATTCTATCTATACTTTCGGAAGCACAATGTATCGTTAACCAACAAACTTAGTCATGTGGCCTGATTCATCTAATACCCATGTCAGCAGTTTGGCATGCTTAGCCAATGACTTCAAACGCCCATCGTTTACTCTCTGTACCTCTTGTACAAATTCTGTCTTCAGTAGATGAGCTGCACAGGACATCAGCCCTTCTTCCCATCCCTTCTTGGATTTCTTAATCCATAGATTAAGACATTTTTGTTCGCTCCCAACATCCAGGTGATCGTTTTGTCACATCAGGGCAATTCATTCTCTTCATTTCTTCAATGGCAACCTCATCCTGGCCTGGTGCAGGATGCACAAGCATCTTGTTCTTCCATCCAGGTTCCTTTTCCATCTGTGTAATCTTGATGTAATCATCCTGGTATGGAAACGACCATTTCGATCTCCATCGCAATGTGGCCTCACTTCCTTGAAATTGTCCTCTGGTCCTGCATGCTGCAAGATAGCTGAGGCACCTAGCAACGTGTTTTGTAACTTCTCTGACAATGAAAGTTCGCACTGTATTCATGGCATAGGGTATGAGAGAGCAGACGTAGCAAATCTCCTTGGATGTTCTCTCTCCCACTTTTCTGATGTGCTGATACCGCATGTCATTCCCCAAATGTGCTACATTATCTAGATGGGTATCTATCCTTTCACTACCTATCTTCCTCTACATTTCTCCTGCCTCCCAAAGGTTGTGTAATACTCGTGAGAAGCAAATCAAAGAGCCATAGGGGCCTTTCCTTCAGCAGAAGTACTAACATGATATAGAGTGCAAAAGATGAGGAAGAGAAAGACAGACAATCATGTAAGCATATATTATGCATAAGAACATTGGCATCTATCTCTCGTCCCATCCTACTACTTGTTGTACTTGTTCTTCGCCTTGAACCGTGCCACTTTCTTCTTTAATCATTTTTAATACAATCATCAAATCGTTTATACTTGTAACTGCAAAATCTGCTTGATGATGACAATAAGGAGTCTCCTGATCACTGAGCCATTTTTAGGATCCTGTAAGAAAGTGCGAACATCAAGCTTACCCTGCTCTTGTGAGAAGAAACGTTGAAGTATAAACACAAAGACAGCAAGCAAAAGTTGATGAACTTCACTGTCAGTAAGCACCATATGATTAACTGCTAAGAACAGGTATTCTCCAGGAAATTAATCTGGATACTGATCTTGTTACCAATCTCTAACCAAGAACTGACGTTTAGGCATAACTTACGTATTGAAGCCAAGCTAGTCTCCCTTGGACTTTCACAGCTGAATTAGTTATATTTTCATTGCAAAAGGGACCAGTAAAACATGGCTTATGCCACCTTTGAGTAAAGTTCTTAATTAAGACTAGGTCTATAACATATAACTTGGGTGTCAGTAGTAATTTAACTGGGTTGGTTGTTGAATTGTCTTTTGTGTTCTGAGACCAATCCCCCCCCCCTTGTGCTTGAGTTGATCTGAACTGAGAGAGATACTAGAGGCCATACATGCCAAATCATGCATGTCATCACCTAAAGTTTTAGCCACACTCTGGGCATCACTTCTACTCCTAGATGGATGTGTAAGGGGCGTTCTCTTATGTTTTCCTGTCACTAGTTCATGAGAGGGAGTTAATGGTCTAATACTGGCTGATTCCAAAGGGCATACAAAGCTAGGGGTAGGCAATATAGCCATCCCATCTTCAAAGTCATTTTAATCTTGGCAATCCTTTTTTAAGGAGACCGTTGAGTGTCTCGCATATCCCGTTCGCTTCCAGGTGATAACCAGTCGAAAACTTAGATTTAATATTCAATAGAAGCCTTATCTGTTCAAATGGCTCATGAACAAAATGTGGCCCATTATCAGATCACAGCACTTTATACACACACTGCACCTTGGAAAGACTTGGCCTAAAAGACTTTGCTGCGCAAGTAGCACCAGGGTGTGTACACAGATCTGCCTTGATCCACCTAGGAAAGGGACACACCACCACTAATGAATACCTATGTCTATTAAACACCTGCAGCATATCGACCTAGTCGATATGTAAGTGCTGTAAAGGACCATTCTGTCGCGGTATTACCCCTCTAATCGTTCTCAATGTATGCCCAGCAATAAACTTTTGACACACGATGCAGTTTACCATAAATAGTGCAACGTGTTCAAACAAATTTGGAATGATCCAGTCTTCTGCAAGACTCCCCCTAGTTACATGCGCGTGGTAATGCAGTTGTTCAAGCGCAACCTTCAATAATGCTACTGGCATCACCGGCTTTACAATTCTGTCTTGTCGCCATAATGCTTCTGTGGTGGACAAAGAAAACCCCCTTTGTTTCCACAATTCCTGCCCTTCCTGCAGTGCACTTCCTTGAATCTCCATGAATTGGGTTATTGATCATTTATTAAACCCTTCTTGCACTAACATGGTTGTGACTACTTTTTCTTTAATATTCTCATTATCATAACTCAAAACATCTGGGGAATATGCAACCCTTTTGGCTTCTGCGGCTTTGTTCCAGGAAGAGATCAAATCTGTTTGCTTAGAATGCGCTGCACGTTTAACAACCGCTATGGCTACTGGTAGTTGTAGTGCCTTAATAAGCCTATCCAATAAGGATTAGTGCTGCACTGGAGTGCCGCCTGCACCGAGGTAGCCTCTCCTCTTCCAACGTGCTAACCCTGCATATACAGTTGATGTCACATAGGCGGAGTCACTATACACTCACTTCCTGTCCTTTGTGTTTCTCGAGCGTGACAATGAGTGCTACTAATTCTGCTGCTTGTGCTGAAAAGTGAGGCCGTAGCCTTGAACTTGCTACAACTGCAAATTCTCCATTTAACCTATGTTTGTCTACTGCGGCGCCTGAATGCCTTTCCCTACTAGTCCGATTAATTTCTGAAGAACCATCAATAAAGAGAATTTCCCCTCCCGCCAAAGCATTTTCCTTCACACAGGGTATATCCATCATAAAATTCAACAGAATTAGCACAGTCATGTACATGATCGCCTTCTTCTATTGGCTCAGCTATAAACATGGCAGGATTCACTATTTTACATCTTACAATTTTAATCGTTGGGTTTAAAATCATTACCTCACAAATTGAAGCTCTTTGAGATGTCAATGTGCCTCTGGTTTTTCGAAAATGGCAAACAGAGCATGCTCCACGAAGTGTCATGGAGCCCATAACTATACATGTAGACTTTTTATTGCGAACGCGGCAGCTGGCAATGACTGTTTGCAAGGAAAGTATCCTTTCATAACTGGGTCTAAAATAGCACTGTAATATGCTAAAGGTTTGTACCCCAATGTAGTTCTCTGCATAAGCAGTGCTGTCATGACTGTCCCATTTGTGTGCGAAAACAAATAAAATTCTTCAGCATAATTGGGGATTCCCAAAACAGGGGCTTTACAAATTGCTTTTTTCAGTTCCTAAAACCATTCCGCAGTTTCTTCAGTCTGTTCTATTTTTACCTTTTCCTCCAGTGCTTTCTTTAAAGCTTGTAAAAGTGCTCTCGTGCATGTACTGTAATCAAATACCAAGGATCTGACATAATCCCTAAAACATTTGCATCAGTTTCACTGTAACTGGTTTTGAGGTTTTCATAATTCCCTCAGCTCATTCAGGTGTTACTTTCTTTCCTTCATGTTAAATCAATTGACCTATGTATAAACCCCTCTTCTTGACAATATTGCAACTTCTCCTTGTCTACCTTATATCCCTTGCCTGCTAACATAGTCATCAACTGAACAGAACCTTGTCTGCATCCATCTTCTGTGGTGCTGCAAATTAAAATGTCATCCACGTACTGTATCACCGTACACTTAAGATCAATATTGCCTAAATCCATCTTTAGGAATCTATTAAAAATCAATGGGGACTCGCAGTACCCTTGGGGCAAGCGAGTATGTTTCAGTCCTGTGAGTCCTTGTGCAACGGGATTGAGAAAAATGTATTCTACAAATCTATCACGGTGAGATATCGAGCTTTCATCAGGATACTACATAGTATAGTCGCCGGATTAGGAACTAAAGGAAACTCCATCTACAATCTGGTTAATCAGTCTCATATCTTGTATACATCTCCACGACCCTCCTTTGGATTTCATGATCGGATACACAGCGGTATTACATGATTCCGATGGCACCCAAATATCTTGTTTCGTCAGTGCTGAGATGGTCTGAAATATACCTGTGTCAGCTTCTCAAGAAATGGGGTACTGCTTTGCTTGAGGTGAAATTGCTCCTTTTTTGAGCTTTATGCTGATTTCCCCTATTTCCTTCAATAAACCTATGTCATAAGGGATTGTGGTCCAAAGGATGCTCAGCCCCTTTTCCAAGGCTTTATGAAAAAATGCTGGACATTGCTGCACTATCGCCATTTGCTGTGGGACTTCCCTTTTCTCTGTTCTTATCCAGTATGTAATGCTCATGAAAAACACCGGTTCATCGTCTGTTTGGTCTTCCCTGAACATGTTATCAGTGACGTCAGTCCATCTATACCCTTCCACAAGAGCTATCACTGTCCTCCATAGTCTAGCCTTATATCATATACTCCTTCAAGCATTGCCATTTCCTTTCGTTCTATGGCTGCTTCCAATTCTATAGTCTGTCCCACCACCCCCTCTTCTTCCATAGGTATTTTTGGTTTAAACAAAAATTCATCAGGTATCCTCACAATTTTTCCTACCAGGTAGTCATGTCAACAGAATGCTCACTCCATATAGAGAAATCTCGATCTACTGGATCGCATCGCAGAGCCACTTGCACTCTGAATGCCAGTATACATTCTCCAACGTTTAAATAGTGTATTTCTGGGGTGAAACACACTATTCCTTGATCGCTAAATGAAATCATTCTGTTAAGTTTTGTCATTAAATCTCTTCCCAAAATGTTAAGTGTCTGCCAGGAATATAACAAAGGAACAGACATGCCACACTCTGCTATAGTCTGGTAATTCATTAGTAAAAGGAACTCGACTCCTAGCTCCAGAGAACCCTTGAGCATTCATGGCAATTCCCGACATTGGATAGTTTCCCTCTCGTATACATGAACAAATAGCTCCATTGTCTACTAAAAAAGAAAAAGATTTGCCTCTTATCGTCGCATCAACCCTTGGTAACTCTTGGGGGGGGGGGGGGGGGTCTGATGTCACAGATGGTACTGAACACATCAAATCACCCTGTGAACTGTCCAATTGTGGGTACAGACTCATCCCCGTCCCTGTGAAAGCATTCCCTCCTACCACAGTGACGCCTCTTATTCTGGGTGTCAGTACTTGTCCCGTGTTTGCATACTGCTGTATCTGCATAGGGGCTTGTTGCGACTGCCCTTGCAGTGGATTCATTTGCACTCGTTGTTAGGCAGAATCCTATGCAGTTCCCTTAGGGAGCACTACAGAGGATTAGGACTACAGGTATATGTAATAAATCCCCTTTGGTATCAGTCTGTACCACACAGATTTAGTTGGTAGCTGTGGCTGAGCAGTCAGACTTATCTCAAGACGGAGATGAGCAGTATTCAGGGTTTACACAATATGACTTCAGTACTATGGAACAAGGAAACACTGACCAAAGCTTTGTATTAAAAAGAATATATATTTTACACACTCTAGTTCAACACACAATTCACTATTATTAAAGCAAGTTAAAACAGTCAAGAAAAGTATACACAACTCCCTATTTAAATTGTAGACAAGTTTGAGCAAGAGTGAAAACTGAGCAAAACGGCACAGTGTAAACCAAGCAGAAACGGCAATTTCTCAAAAGGAAGGGAAAGGACAAGTTATACAGGTTAAGACTCTTTAACACACCAGCAACACTTCCCAAGTAGATTGTGAACAAGTTAGGCAAGGCAGTACTTTAGCATATGCAATACTGAGGTGAAAACAGAGCAAAATGGCACTTCACAATATTAAAAAGGGAAAGGAAAAAGGGGGTTATAAGAGTCGGGTGCACCAACACATTTCTAGGTGAAAAGCAATCTAAAGAAGGCAGTTGTAACGGATTTAGCCAGAATCAATAGGCCTGTGCCAGAGTCAGTGGTACAAGGCAAAGTGCCAGGATCAAATGGTTCTAGTAGCTGCAGTCAAGTCTTTGTTTAACGATTTGAAAAGGCGGTTGCAAAAGGTAAAAGACAATGTTAGACGATAGGGGCGGCCAACCCGGTAGGTAAGTAAAGGATTTAAAACGCCTTTAGCGATACCCAACGAAATGGGAGGTCTGGCGGAACAATGTACCTTTAAAGTGGAAGAGGCTCCTGCGGTGGCAGTAGTTCCTGGCAGTTCCTGCAGTTTGGGAGATCCAGCAGAGGAAAAGGCTCTCGTTGTGGAGGAAGGTTCGAGTTACTGCACTGTCCAGGGATGAAGCCAGCCGCAGTGCTGCCAAAATGAATAAAAGGTGCCAGGAGAAAAGAATGATCCCTTCAAATCCAGCAAAGCTGCTGGGGGACTCTATAGGTAAGGGAAATTAGCCTTAGAAGAGAATTCTCCCGAACACTTGTTGCTGTTGCACCTGCTGCACTCTTGGCACGTGTGTCCGATACAATGTATGATCTTGGGCAAACCCTTCTCTAGTCTGTGTGGTATATAGTGAAGGATAAGCTGTGGCCTCCCCTCTTGAAAATGATAATTTTGTACCTTTTCCTTGCTTCCCACATAAGCGTGCAATGTGCCCCGTCATCCCACAAGTCCAACATACTGGAGGTGCCTGTCTAACAAGCCCTCCTTGAGTACTGTTTCTCATTCTCTGTACCTTGAAACCCACATTGATTATTTTGAAATCCATCTCCTCTTCCTCTATAGCCTATACCTCTGCCTCGTGGCACAACCCCTTATCCACCTTGATCCATCGGGCGAAGGTTACTCATCTGCGATGTACCCACTGCTTCCTTCATTACCAATCCTTCTCTGCTTGTCAATACTGGCCCTTTATTGGCATATTATAAAAAAATGAATTAACTCAATTTTCCTATTCTCATCTCATCTTTCTTCTTCTTTTTCTCAGGTAATAACCAACAATGGTGCACTATCGTCGGCTGTATCACAGCCTACGGCTTCGCTTCCATTCCCACTTGTTTCTTCATCTGTCTCTGTACTAGCTCAGGCAACCCCTGACATAAAGGGGCTGATTCATGGAATTATTTGCGCCACAAAACGGGGATTTGTGTGCCATTCTGCCTGCAAATCCCACTATAACAAATGGGGATTTGCAGGCAGAATGACGCACAAATCCCTGTTTTTCTGGCGCAAATAATTCCATGAATCAGCCCCAAAATGTGGGAAAACAATGCCACTGTCGTTTCCCACAGCTCACGTTTCACGCTGCCATTTTTCCTGAATACAAGCAATAGGGTCTTTCATCTTCCTTCATTTTACCTGTCATAATTGCACGCATAACTGATGTGTTGGGATACTGTACCCTGAGTGCTCTCCAAACATCTGCTGTACAATTATTAAACGGCACTCCCTCATGCGCTGTATTCTGGGTTGTCCTACTTGAATACCCTGCTCTTCTCCATATTTTGTCGGCTCTTTCCCCAGGAATAGCTGCCAGGAGACCTCCCTCCGCCCAAAATGGCCAACGTGTTTCCTCCTGTCATTTTTTCTAATTCATAAATCCATTTACCAGTGCCCGAAGTAAAACTCGGGAGCTTGCACCTTAAATTATCCTCGTTTATCTGCAGCCATGGAATATACTGTGGTCTTGCTCCCCCTTTTTCCAATAAGGGAAACTGTGTAAACCCTGCCCCACAGTCGGATCCTACTATTCTATGCCTGGCAGGGACGATCCTCCCTGTCTGTCTCCTTGTGGGTAACAACCTTAACCTGCTCACATATGATGGCGACTCTCCTTTCTCACTATACGATCGTCCTCTGGGATGCTCAGGATATGCTATGGGATCTGGTGTCCTATCCTTGGGTTGCTCCAGATCAGACCATCTCACGTCTTTATCCATCTGCAAGTTTCCTTCAGGGTCACACGCGCTGCCTCCTCTTACCTCGATTGTAGGCTCTTTCCTAGTCCGACATGACTTGTCGCCAACTAGTGTGACTATCATCCCATTCACCCTTATCCAGATTCAGTCTACTTAAAGACCATGCTCGACGTTCATCACTGACCGACCCATCAGGACCCAAAAAAGGTGGTGGGGGTAGAAGATCTCCAGGGCACGTATTTTTCTGCATCCGACATGGACGATGAGTGTTCCGTCCACACCATCCCGGAAGAGGCTGGGGATGACGGCAGCGTCAAGGAGGTGATGACCCCCAGTGGAACCACCCCACCCCCCAGGAACACAGGTACGGACACAGTGACTGACAGACGGCAATGGCATCTCTCCGCCTCCAAAGGCTTCTATCTGGACGAAGTGGGTTCCTTTCACTCTAGGATTGCCTGCGCATCAGAACTCTTCCAACTCACGCCGGAGGAGACGAAGGAGGGCTTCCTTTATCAACGCCGGGAGGCGAAAAGGAAGGCCTTTCTAGCAGTGCCCCTCCTGGACGACGTCTGTGATGAGGGTCTGGTGCTGCTGAAGAACCCCGCCTCAGCCCAATGAAAGAGACTGGGTAGAGCAGAAATACTGGGTTCTGGAGTCTGCACCCAAGTGTCTGCGGTCACAGCCATAAGGTCTCGGCAGCTGTGCGGAAGAAGTCATCCAACCCGTCGTCCTCAGCCTCCGTTCCCCCGTACAGCGAGGGAAAGAAGTTGGACGTCGTGGGTAGAAAGGTTATCTACTCGGCAGCGACGACAGTCAAGGCGGCAAGCGCGTTAGTCATCCTGGCCAGGTACGACCAGGAGTTATATTACAAGATGGCCCCGATACTGGCCTCCTCCCTGAGGACAAACGGGTCGAGGTGATGGACATTCTCCAGGAGGGCGAGATGGCATCGGACCCCGCCATCACCGTGGCCCTGGACATTGCGGACACAGGGTTCTGCCAAATGGGAAACAGAGTGTGCCTCCTTCGTGGTGGCTGGCTGAAGGCCACCAACTTTAGGCAAGAGGGTCAGACTCAAGTCCTGGACATGCTGTTCAGAGAATCTCCTTGGAAAGGCCTTTTATTAATCTCTTCAGGCCATCAAGACCGACAGAGACAGCCCATGCCCTGGGCACGCTGCAACAGCTCTGTCCTTTCTTTCATCAGGGGGGGAAGTCGGGCAGATCTTCGAAGGATTTTGGTGGGGGATCGCCCTCTTAATACCATCCCTCACGTGCCACCCATACTCCCCAGTGGAAGGCCAGCTGGTGACTTTCGTCAGCGTGTGGGAAAACATCTCACCAAGATGGGTGCTGGACGCTCTCGCCCACGGACACACCTGGGAGTTTCAGCAGAAGTGTCTGCAAATACCACTGTTGGCCCGGCAGGAATAAAACATCTCTCAGCTGCTGCTGGAGGTTCGGGCCATGTTAAAGAACGGGGCGAAAGAGCTGGTTCCGAAGCGACTCCGCGGCTCCAGAGTTTACTCCAGATAATTCTTAGTAATAATGAAGACCAGGAGCTGAGGCCCAATCTCGGATCTACGACAACTCAAAGTTCAAAATTCAGGATGGTCACTTTGCAACACGTGCTCGGCCAACTGGAGAAGGGTGACTTCCTGTCGTCGTTGGATCTAGAGGACGCATATTTACACATCCCCATTCCCAAAAAACATTGCAAGGTCCTGCAGTTCTTCGTACAGGGGACGCACTACTAGTTCAAAGCTCTCTCATTCGGATTGAAGTTGGCCCCCGAGTCTTTACAAAGTGCCTGGCTCCAGTGTCGGCCCATCTGCGCCTACAGGGGATACATGTGTGCCCATACCTCGACGACTGGCTTGTCCCAAGCCAAGTCAAGGGACATCGCTGTCGATCACACGTAGAGGACCGTCCAGCTGCTGACGGATCTGGGGTTCTCGTTGAATTATGCAAAGTCCGGCTTGACTCAATCGCAGGACGCACTGTTCCTGGTGGCCCGACTCAACACGGTTTCCTGCCTGGTGGCCCCCTCGGGAGAGAAGATAGTGGCCATTTTGTGCAAAGTGCAACAGCTGGTGGCACTGAAGATCACTACGGTGAGGACCGTCAAGTCACTGCTTGGCATGATGTCGTTGTGCATCTACCTGATCAGGCTCTGCAAGCTGTGGATGCGACCACTCCAGGAACTTCTAGACGCCCGTTGGATCCAGGTGTCCGTAAAGCTTTAAAGACGGTATTCTACTCGAGCGATAAGGTGGTGGGGTGTGCGCTCTAACATCCCCGGGGATACAGACTTCCAGAGCCCCCCTTACCAGGAGACTGTCACGACTGACGCTTTCCTGGAGGGCTGGGGAGCCCACACCGGACGTCTCCATGCCAGAGGCATGTGGCTTCCGGAGGAGGAGGAGCTCCACATCAACGTCCTGGAGCTGTGGGAAATGTTTTGGGCCCTCAAGTCATTTCCTCCGTCCCTAAAGTGCAAGGTGGTGAGAACCTTCACGAACAATACCACCACAATGTTTTACATCAGGAAGCAGGGGGGCACCAGGTCCCCAACGCTCCCCAGAGAGGTGCAGGAGCTGTGGCATTGGGCTGATGCCTAGTGTCTTGCTCCTTTTCACCTCACAGGAGTAAAGAACACTGGTACCGACTCTCTCAGCAGGGAGCTGCGCTCTTGCCACGAGTGGGAGCTTTGGCAGGATCAAGTGGACAGCCTCTTCCTCAGGTGGTGCAGTCCCCAGATCTCTTTGCAACGTCGGTTTGCCAGCAGTTTCCCTCAGCCAGGGAACATGGGGTACGCATTCTCTTTCCTGTGGGAAGGCCTGTTCTTGTAAGCGTTTCCTCCGTTGCCACTACTACGAGTCATCAGTCAACTCAGACAGTGTCTGTGCAGGATGATCCTCATTGCACCAGCGTGGCTGAGGTGGATCTGGTACTCTGACCTTCTCAACATGCCAGCGGCACATCCAGTCAAGCTACCAGTCATTGCGGACCTGCTCGCCAGGGAAGGATGCTCAATCTTGCACCACGGCCCAGGATCACTGAACCTGAAGGCCTGGCTCCTGCAGCATTAGAGTTTGGTGGGTATGAGCTGCCGGCAGACTGCAAGGAGGTTCTTGTCAGGGCGCCGTCGACTCTTAGGGGCAGAAATGGAAGCATTTTCTGACTTGGTGCTGGTCGCAGAAGTTTTAGCCCTCTGAGGCTCACGGCCCCGCAAGTCCTACCGTACTTGTTGTCGTTGGCTAAGTCGGGACAGGCGCACGCCTGAATCAAAGTGCATCTGGCGGCTATCTCAAGCTACACCAGGTTGCTGGGACGGTCTTCTGTTTGTTCGCACCATCTAGTGAGGGAGTTCATTAAAGGACTGTTCCGATCGTTCCCCTCTGGTGAAGGCTCCGACCTTGCCGTGGAAACTCAATGTGGTGCTGACTAGGCTCATGGGGGGGCCCCCTTAGAGCCTATGCTTCAAGCGTCTATCCAGTTCCTTTCTTGGAAAACCGCTTTCCACGTGGCCATCACCTCTGCCGTGAGAGTTGGTGAGATCCAGGCCCTGTCCTGTAAGCGGCCCTATTTGACTTCCCACAAGACAAGTGTGGTGCTGCGGACGCACCCCTCCATCATGCCTGAGGTTCCGTCAAAATGTCATCTCACCGAACCCTTGGAGTTGCTTGTGTTTTTTTCCGACACCTTCGTCGCAGGCTGAAAGGACTTTGCACTCGCTGAAGTTGGCTCGAGCGCTGATGTTTTATGTGGCCCGCAGGAAGAGTTTCCGTAAGACTTCTCAGCGGTTTGTTAACTTTGGTCCTGTGAACCATGGGAAGGCATTGCCTAAGGCTTCCATCTCCTGGTGGCTCTCCGGGTGTATCACTCATTGTCACCAGATGGCAAACAGACTGCTGCCTGGCCGTGTGACGACAGCGTTCCTGTCTGGTGTGTCCCTGCTGGACATCTGCAGGGCTGCTACATGTAGGTCTATGCACACCTTCACAAGATTCTACTGCATTGACGGGGATTCCAAGGTCGGGCAAGCAGTGCTACGCAACTTGTTCCCTTGAAGGTGAGCCTGGTGAAGAGGTAAGAGTAATTGCTTCTGTTGAGCCTTGCCACCTCCTGTGGTTGTGTATGCATGTACTGCTATGTATTCTTTATTCATGAGCATTTGCATCCATTCCAGACCCCATGCTGGAGAAGGAACAAGTTACATACCTGAAACTGTTGTTCTCCAGCATGGGTCTGGCATGGATTCACATGCCAACCCTCCCTCCTCCCCCTCTGCAGCTCTTCTTGGTCATACTGCCACTTTACGTGCTACCAAATCTGAAGATGGCTACCAGGGGAGTGGCTTAGGGAGAGGGCAGTCATTGGCTGGGGGCAGTATGACCCAGAGCTCAGTGACTGGTCTATAGGAGAAAGACAGCAAAAGTTAAACTGATTTTTCTTTTACAGAGGATTCCCAGCCTGACGGGGAATATTCATGAGCATGTGAACCCAAGTAACTTGTAAGTAACTTGTTCCATTCCCTTGATTGGCTATCCCTACCTTTTCGATTGGCACCAATCACTTCGCTATACTCAATCACTGTTGCTCCTTAACTTTTTCAATTTCTTCAACTTCTATCGCTCTTCGATATTTTTACTCAACAAACCTACAGACTAGTTGAAATTGCACCTTAATAAACACTGTGATCACCTTTTTCTCTCTTGCCTTTACCTTATATCTTATACAGGGTTTGAGACTTCACCTTACGTAATTCTAATCACGCGTTTTATGTTTTTGCTCCACCCCCTTTGGGATTTGAAACGTCTCCTTTTGAAACTCCCTTGAGTCAGGACTCCTAGGCGCTACCTTTAATTCACACAAGATTTCCCGTTGCTTAAAAATGATCACAATCCCATACCCTTCATTTGCCATTCCCCTTCATCTACTCTCCATTTGTTTGGTATTGACTCCTCCTCCAATCCGACCACTTTGCCTTCCGTCTGCAGAGTGCCCATGGAAACCAGGCAGGGATTTCATCAAAGGGGGACCTGCCCACCGTCTCGGTTCTTCTTGCAAGTTTATTTCTATCGGCCGCTCTCCACAGGAAACCCTACAATCTTCCGGCTAATGAAGGAAGATACCTGATCGTCCAAAACTCTGGAGACAAACTGGTTTGGATCTTTTCCAACAATCTGCACCGCTACCGCTTGAACCTATGGTTCTTTAGCATGGCTACCTCCTCTGCATTACAGATGGGTATCCCAATTGGAGAGATTTGTGCGGCAGCCACATGGTCGTCCGTACACATCTTTACCAAACACTATAATCTGGACTCTTCCTCAAGCCAGGAAGGTTTATTTGGAAATACAGGGCTACATTCTGTGCACACAGACCTATGAAAGAATACATAACCTGCTTTGGGAGTCTGTTATAAGATGATGAATATGTGGGAGGACACAATCCATTCGAAGAACCAGTTGCTTAACCATGGTAATGTTCTTTCGACTGGATGTTCCTCCGACATATGTACCGGTAGCGGAGAGTAACAAGGGTTGGTATTCCCCTGATTTCCTAATGCCCACAAAGGACTGAGGACTGAGACCCATCTTGGACTTCAGATTCTTGAACAGGTTCTGCACGAAGGACAATTTCAAGATGGTCACACTTTCTCAGATCCTTCAGGCCCTCCATCTCCAGGATTGGATGGTGTTATTGGACCTGCAGGGGAAAAATACCTGAGGTTGGTGGTTAGCGGTTTTCATCAAGTTAGAGTTCTGTCATTCGGGCTGAACTCCACCCGAGGCTTTTCACCAAACTGATGGCGGTAGTGGCAGAGTGTCTCAGGAGGGGAGGGGGATTCGCATCTGCCCTTACCTGGACGATTGGCGGATCAGGCTGCGTTCTCCCAAACAAGTCTGGATCATCTCGACGTCACCTGCCACGCCCTTCACAGACTGGGCTTCTCCCTCAATTACAAGAAGTCCCATATGCCACCTTCTCAAGAACTGTAGTTCATCTGAGCTGTTCCTTGGGCAACAGCTCTCCACCCGAGGTGAGTGCTCAAGACCTTCTACAGATGGTCACAAAATGTTTAAGTGCCCAGTGTCACCCGGCCTTTGATTTTTGAGGTTGCTTGTCCTCATGGCATCCTACATTTTTCTAGTGCTAGAAGCCCGTCTGATAATGAGGTCCCTTCAATGGGCTCTCGTAACACAATGGTCCCAGTTCCCAGGGAAGATATCAGACCTACTTCAGGTTCCAAGCAGGGTCGCACAGGATCTTCTGTGGTGGGCCTGCGAGGACAACATTATGAAGGGATAACCTTTTTGGCAACTATGGCCAGAGATAACAGTAGTGATGGACGCCTCACTCACAACTTTCTGACAGTCAGCGGTCGTTGGGCTCCATCGGAGTACAAACTACACATCTATCTTTGGGAGCTGAAGGCAATCGGACTTGCACTGAAGGCCTTTCTGCCCTCTGTAAGGGGAAAGAATGTCCTGATAATGACGGCAAAAACCGTGACCATGTACCATCTCAACGAGAGGTGTTGTGGGGTCGCTACCGCTGTGCAGAGAGGCAATGCAGCTCTGGTACTGGGCACTTCAAGAAGGAATCTCTGTATCAGCAGTTCATCTAGCCAGAGAGGAGAACACAGCAGTGGACGCACTGAGCAGGCGGAGCAGAGTCTTCCACGAGTGAGAACTAGCTCATGAAGTCCTTCAAGAGATCTTCACCCTTTGGGGAACCACTCAAGTGGAACTGTTTGCGACCAGTGTCATCCGAAAGCACAAACTGTAATGCGACAGGGAATTTCCCCTTAGAGGAGCTCTGGGAGACACGTTTGTGATGGACTGGTAATTTACACTTCTGTATGCGTTTCCCTCGGTCCGTGTCATTCCTCACGTGATCAGGAGGTTGAGGAAGTTCGGGAAACACATGATCCTAATTGCTCCGGATTGGGCCAGGAGAACCTGGCACCCGTCCATCTGTCCTCTGATGTGTCTTCCACAAAGATAGGACTTTCTCTCGCAAGAGGAGGGTCGGGCTCTCCATCCAGAGGTCAAAACACACACTTCTTGCTTGGTTTCTGAAAGGCTGAGATACAAGGATTGAGACCTCTAGGATGACTTAATGGAGATTTTGCTTTCGGCCCGAAGGCTAGCAACAAAGTCTGTGTACCGTTGCTGTTGGAATAAATTCTGCAACTGGTGCAGAGAAAAGAATGCAGATCCTTTCTACCATCTTTAGCTAATCTGGGGCTAAAGATTGGTACTATTAAAGGCTATTTGGCGGCACTGTCCGTCTTTAAGCGTCAGAGGAATGTTCATACTTCAAATTACACTGGTGACACAATTTCTAAAGGGGCTCACCAATGTCCCCCCATCTCCTTTCCAGGTTCCAGTTTGGGACCTTAATCTGGTTCGAAAATTCCTAATGTGTGCACCTTTTTGAACCTTTACACTCATGTCCTTTAAGGTTGTTAACCTTTAAAACCTTCTAATGGTAGCTCGAACATCAGCCCATAGAGTGAGTGAGTTGCAGGCACTTTCGTCCAAGCCACCCTTTACGATCGTTCATAAGGCTAGTGTTGTTTTAAGGGTTAAATCTTCATTTTTACCCAGAATCATTTCTGCTTTTCACATAGGGCAGAAAATTGCTTTAACTTCTTTCTATCCCCCACCTCCTCCTAGCAAGGAGGAGGAGAGGTTATATAGTTTGGACCATAGCAGAGCTGTAAGCTTTTATATATCTAGACTGTCAAAACTCTGTATTGATTATCAACTTTTCATTGGCTATACGGGCCACAAACTGGGTTAGGCTGTTACTAAACAGACCTTATCCAGATGAATAATTCTGGCTATCTCAGTATGTTACAAGCTGGCAAGGAAGGATTCTCCTGAAGGTTTAAGGACCCATTCCACCAGGGACATGGCTACCTCTACAGCCCTGCAAAGGGGTGTACCGATGAAAGTATTTGTGAAGCAGCAACGTGGTCTACTATTCACACGTTCACAAAGCATTACTGCCTGGCCTCTTCCCTCTGTCAGGATGGGAGCTTTGGAAAAGCAGTCCTGCACCCTGTTCATGAAAACCATTAACATTTAAATTCTACTCCCTCTACCAAATAAAACACTGCTTTGGCAGTCTATCAAAGATGAGGAATACATAGGAGGACGCAATCCATTTGAAGAACAAGTTTCTTACCACTGGTAACGTTCTTTCCACTTGATGTTCTCCTACGTATTCCTAATCGCCCACCCAACCAACCCCCACAGGTTATAGGTCAAAGGATCGACTGCAAAGAGTCGCCTGACAAAAGGTTCGAGTCAATAGTCTCAAACAAAAGGTTTGAATTGCTTTTTTTTTTAATATCTTTTTTTTGGGTGGGGGGGGAGGCCCCAACCCCCGTTTTTGTGGTAAAACCTACACGGAAACCCAAAAATAAATATATAAATAAAAAATCAAACCTTTGGTTTTCGACCGTATTGACTCTCACCTTTTGCATTCGAGCCTTTTGTAATCGATCCTTTCACTGGACACCACCCCCACAGTAGAATTACCCATGCTATTACAGCTTTCGTTCCGTCAAGGCTGAGTATGGTCATTCCCGTACTTATGCAGGTATTTCTACTGTTGAGAAAAAAACAGAACTAAAGCCAACGGGCGCTGTGTGTGCTATATATGCCTTCAATGACATTGTCTTCGAGACGGAGGCCTTTCGAGGGACATAAGTTACGCACAGCAACCTCTGCTGAAATTTCTTTCCGAAGCAGCTGAAGCTGGATATCAAAGATGAGGAATATGTGGGAGGAACTTCCAGTCGAACGTTAGCAGGGGTAAGTAACTTGTTCTTCTGTCCATTTCTTTGCGATATAAAATGGAATCCAGGATGACAGGGTTGTGCTTAACAAGTAGGTCCAAAAAAAGGAACCGGGTCACAACTCTAAAGATGGGTAATTTGGAGTTTAGAGTTACAAGTGTTCAGCCAATCGAACGCTGAGTAGCTGAATCACCATGCCAAATAAAATATTGTCAATGTAATGCTTCCTGTCAACAATGTACGTCTCAAAGGGATTATAAAAAAAATGGTTACTTTCAAAGTCTGCCATGTAAATTTTGCTAGGCTGGGAGTGAAAGCTGCCCTCATTGTGTGCTTTTGATTTGCAAACACAAATACTTACCAACGGCAAAAAGGTTATCACAGAAAGCTATGTGGAGCAGCTCCATCAAAAGGTTAGTGGACGCTGGTTGGTGGTGTATTCATCTACATCCAGTGCATATTCCTGGGGGATGTTGGTATACAATGTGGTTATGTCACAAGTAACAAGATCAGTAGAGCTGTCAAATGGATTACCCTCCAACCACCTGATTGTGGCTGTTGTAGTCTTCAGATCTGATTGCATCTCAGTGGCCAAGGTTGTAAGAAATAATCCCAAAATTTACCACAGGGCACAAGGACTGATGCACATAAAGAAACAATGTGGCGTCCTGGGGGGGGGGGGGTTACCTGGTCTTTGTGAATTTTAGGGTGTGTGTACAAGACCGGGGTACACGCATCCCAGGGAGTAAAAACATCACTTACTTGCATAAGAAACCACTTTCACGCCTGCCTTGCACAATTCCTGAAGTCTTAGCATAATGCAATTGGTAGGATCCAGTGTGATGGACATGTAAAGGGAAGAGTTAATCAGGAATGCATCGACAATGTTGACATAATTAGAAGCGTCTATTAACACGATACTTGCGCCTTTGAAGGCAGGTTTGATCGTCAAGTCTTGACATTCTTGGACCTGTCTAAGAAGCCTGTATTACTCCTGCACCTAAATTATTGTGATGGTGAGGAAGAACCAGAGCTCAAATAGTTCTGGACAGGCCTCTGAGAACCGTTCTTTCAAGCAAGGATTTCTGCAGGGGTCTCTTGATCCAAAGGTGTACATTCCCAAGGTGGGCGAAACGGTTCTAGGTCAAAGTTTCGAATGCAAAGGATTGAATGACCAAAGGGTCGAATCAAAAGGACCGAAAACCAAAGGGTCTAATTTTTAATTTTTTGGGGGGGGGTCCCCCCAAACACTTTTTTTTTTCCAAAACGGAAACCCCCCAAAAAAATATTTAAAAAAACAAAAATTCGACCCTTTTGTTTTGGGTCAAATTGACTCTCACCTTTGGCATTCGGTACTTTAACTGGACACTGGGCGGAAACGGGGTAAACGAAGTATGCAATGTCTCTGTGCTGTTGCTGAAAAATGCAGCCAATCTAATTTTCCTAAAAATAAACATGCAACTCCAATTCTACCCTATCTGGGCTGGTATGTTGTACAGAGACGAAACTCAAACCCTCTGCTAGGACACTGATCTGTGCAGGGGTGGGTTGATGTGAAGAGATTGAATATAGGCAGACTACCTAGCGGGGATAGTTCCATCGTTGCGTGTCTAGGGTGTCGGAGTCCGCCTAGGTATGTTCGGTCTGCGCTGTTTGGTCCGATACTGCACTTCTGTCCTGTCTAGTATAGATGTTCAGCATTCTGAGGCCCAGAAAAGACCTGGGGGATGTGCCATGGTGTTCAGAGACATTGGGCTTTGTAACATCTTCATTGGAAGAACTTGAGGTGTTCGAAACAGAAACAGCACCCATGTCCATCTAAAGTTACCCTGTGCACTTGCTCTCTGACCAGGTTTGTAAGGGGCCTGTAGTCTGATCTTAAGTAGGGATAAGTGCGTTCTTTTGAAAAATAGGTAATGTCCTTCTTAAGCTATTGATTTTTTTTTTTTTATGGAGATTGAATGTCCTGAAATCCTCAACCTCTTTATTTATAGATGCAAGTTTAGTAGCAGCAGCAGCGGCCTTGTTTATCAAAAAGGATTGGTCATGTGCTGCAAGCTCTAATTTAATCTGATCAGCAATTCTAATCAAGGTGTTAATCGTATGGTGCATAAGATCACAGCTACATTTTGTCGCGATCTGTGAAAAACCCACTTTGTATTCCCCGTTCTCCAAGAATAAGACTATTGCTGTTTGAATCCTAAGTTCCAGGGGAATTGCATTAATGTTTACATTAGAACAGAGCAAGGGTATTATCCAAAAGTCAATAAGGTAAACAGATTCTTGGTGAAGAAATTGGCTAAATTAAAATGGAGGAATGTTATTGTTGGGTCGAGAAATTCCCAGGAGGTTAGTATAATATGTGCAGTGCTCCAAGATGCAAATGGCAGATACCCACCTTAAAGAGGTCATGACAGCCTTTGCCCAGGTGCACACGGCTCAGGAGAAATAAGTAGTGGCGGCACCGCCTCATCTCCAAGACAGGGAATCCCTGGATTAGCCTATCCCAATAGAGGAGGTTGATGCAGTGATTAAGACCTTGGCATCCAGAGCCCCCGAACCTGAAGGGTTCTCTCTGCAGTTTTATAAATTGGTTAGAGATAATCTTCTGAAACCTCTTACTAAACTAATTAACTCCAACTTACAGGGAGAGCGACAGCAACAATTGAGGAATCAGCCACCATATTAATATTGAAACCTGGAAAGGATCCCAGAGATTGCCTCGAATAGGCAGAGTTTACTTTTAAACATCGACGCCAATATCTACTGCAAGATTTTAGCAAATCGGTTAGCCATGGTGCTAACCGGTCAGGTGGATACTGACCAAAAGGGTTTATTCAGGGAAGGGCTACGTGTGATGACATCCGCCGAGCGCTCAGCCTAGTGGAAATAGCGGCAGCTGAGCAAACCAAGATGGCCATGCTGTCTTTAGATGGCACGAAAGCCTTTGATAAGGTAGACTGGGCCTTTATGTGACAGACTTTGCAGACATTCCATTTTAGGACGGCATTTCAGCGCCTGATCTTTGCCAACTATAATATGCCGAGAATGTGACTGTGGGTGAATCGGGGACGCTTAGCTCCAATAGCTCTCACATGTGGAACAGGGCAGGGATGTCCCCTTTCCGCTTAATTGTTGCCCTAATGGAACCGTTCGCAAAACGAGACAGGGAGAACCGTGCCATTGAGGGCATGGAAGTGGGGCATTAGCTTTACAAACTTTCCCTGTTGCTGGCAATGTGATGTTGACCCTCAGAAACCTTCAACCATCCCTACAGCAGACAATGGTGGAGCCTGAGTCCTTTCAGCAGGTAGCTGGGTTTTAAGTCGGTGGCATTGGGAGTAGGGTTGACAGAAGTCGTTAATGCCATTTGCCCGCATTGTCTAATTACCTGGGAGAAAAGGACAGGAGTACCTGGGGGTTTGGATCCCTTTGCAATCCATGTTTCTAACGTCCCAAAGCGCTTTCAAACATTGGAGTCAGACCTAGAGCGTTGGAAGGCCCAAGAGTTATCATGAATGGGTTGTATTGCGGCAATTAAAATGGTATTGGGTAATAAAATCACTGCAAATATGTCGTGGTTTGACCCGGTAAAGGTATACCCCATTATACCAATTTAAGGGGAGAGGGGTTTGCGCGGGTGCCCCCTGCTCTCCTTAAATGGTATAATGGGTCCAGGGGTTGCGGGGTGTCCCCCCTCATCCTTCACATGATTGTGGCGGCAAAACCACAGCATGTTTCCCACAATATTTTGTATGCACAGCCATTTGTGCAGCGATTTTAAGACGTGGAACCATTAAAATGAATTCACTTCTGAGTTTTCTCCATCATTGTAAGACTTCCAGCTGAGATTCCCTGCATGCCCTTACGGCGACCACAATAGAAAGTCTTTCAGTTTATATGGGTAGGCAAAACGCCCAGAATCCCTAGAGCAGTAATGATTAGCGATGCGCAACTGGGTGGGATGGAAGTCCGGAATCTACTTAATTATAATTTAGTGGCACAGTTAGCACGTATGATCCCATGGAATGGGACAGCTGCCCACCCCTAGATGGGTGGAGCAAAAACAATCTAGAACTCTGCTGCCTCTTCGGTTCCTACTGTATACATCCAAGACGGCACACAAACATTGGCCCCTGACTTCCATCTATATCTAAAGTGACTATTCTTTAATTTTTTTTAGTTTGTATATCTTTTAACATAACTGAAAAACATATACCATTGCTTGGTTAAACATCAGGGGAATGTCATGAAAATCAGTGGCATAACAGATGATAGCAATTTCAAATTAAGTACCACTGCTTTGTTTTAAATGTGCAAGGTATAAAGCAAAACATAATACTCCTCAACCCTCCCCTCTGCCCGCATACCTTTTCAGATTTTTGGGGGCAGCCCCTTTCATTTTGCATTGTATACCTGTCTCTCCAGTGACATGCATCTGTCCACCTCAGCATTGCAACGACCAAGCCGTAGGGGATCTGCTGGACCCCATGTTACTGCGATGATCTGCTTTGTCAGCCCCATAGTTGGACAAACACACTTTCGTACTTTGTGAACCCTGCCTCCCCCAAATCCTCAGCAGTATCAACTTCGGATCCAGACGCACCTTAGAGCACAGTAGTGTGATGAGCTTGCTAACATATTATCCCAGAAAATGTTGATTTGCGTACATTCCCACAACCTGTGGAAGAAGGTGCTCCCCCTCTCTCCCACATCTGACAGACATCGTCCGCTATGCCCCATTGAGTCAGTGCAGTTTGAGAATACACTTGATGCAGTATTTTGTATAAGGCGGAGTCTAGCAGCTATTCCCACCTCCCCATGGAAACATGAGCGCCTCTACCCATTCTTCAGGCTGTATGGACCTGACATCCCGTATCCATCTATCCTTGAGCCGTGTCAGCTCCTTGGTCCTGAATGCAGTTAGCACTTGATATGGGTGGAGGTTACCTTATTAACAATGCTTTTGGGTGAGAGATTAACTTCAAGGCGTGAGCACTTCGGGATCTCTTCCAGGGAAGGTAACTGAGTTCCCATGACGTGAGTGAGTTGCATATACCTTTACTGTTCCATGCCCGGCAGTCCGTATGTATCTTGTCTCATCCCAAATGGGATAAGCAGTCCCTCTAGTATCACATCTGCTAGGACATGTATCCCACACTTTTCCCAGCTTCTGATGTGACCCAGCTTAAGTAGCTCAGGTAGGTGTTGTTCCAGAGGGGTTGTTCCAGGGTTGGTCTCTCTGGCCCCCCCCCCCCAAGCTCCCACCCTATGTGCTGGTGTGCATCAGACCATACCCGTCGGGTGTGCTGTAACGTCGGCGGAAGAGCTGTTTCCCCATTCGCTTCGCCATATAGCACATGTCTAGGTGACACCCCCTCTTGTTGGTTAAGATTTTCAGATCTGTGATAAATCCTCCTGAATTGTGTCAACCCCAGAACATTTTGCTTTGACTGGATAACTATTTTACCTTGTCCCTAGGTAAAGGGGAAATCAGTTTCCCCTCCCGCTTAGTCTTTTACTCTATTTATGGGTGACCTTTTTGTCTCTCCATGGTGTATGGTTGGAGTTACAGTTCCCTATAACTTTTGGGCTTAGTCTGAGTTCCCCCTTTGGGCTTCCCTGTTAATTTCTCTTTAATGTACTTGGGTGAACTGCAGTTCCCAAGTAGTAAAGTGGGATTTTCATGCCTCTTAACATTTTATATAGTGAGACAGCACACCCCACCTTATGGGGACTGCTGGGTGGGTGGGAGGTATCCCCTTTCTTATGTACCTGTAACTTTTTTGTTAGAATTGCTAGTTTGCTTGAATGGCTGGTGGCAGTGGTTGTACCTTTTTGACTTTTAGTCATTTTTACTCGCAGGTTGTTAATTCAGCCTCAGTAATGAACAGAAAGCACACCTTTTTTCTAAAATTTCCCCATTTCTTGCTTGCTTGTAGTTTGAGATCTTCCCCTAGGATTCTAGGCAGGAACCACCTCAGTGGGAGTTTAGTCTTCGATTGGAATCTTTTGTATTCCCTGCCAAGGATCCAGAGTGTCGGAGAAGGCAGGAAGCCACGGAGGAGCCCAAATCTCTTCAGCCCTTTTGTCTTTCACCTTGCCTGAAACGAACCAGTCTCAATGGGGGGGCTGGCTGTCCTGATTGAACAGCCAGATTACTCCTTTCTGTAAAATGCAGGGAGAGATTGCAGAAGTTGTGCTGTAGTTCCTGTTAAATACTCCGAACCTGGAAGCTGCTGACAAGTCGACCACTAGACCTGAATCCGAAGAGCTAGAAATCGCGGCCAAGATGATTTCCAGCGCCCGAAGAGCCTGCTGTGCAACCAGATCCTGTTATTTCCCTTCCTTCCTTCTTTCCAAGCGACCTGGGGACTCTGCAAATGACAACCCAGAGCCTGGTGAGATTCACTAGGCTCTGCATTTTGTGCAATCCCACGTCACGCTGTGACCTTGCAGGGCTACAATACCCCAATACCCTGTGACCTCAAGCCATCATGCGGTGCATGGTCTTCTGAATTCCGAATAGAGCTGAAGCTTTGGTGGCTTCCTCCTGGCTCTTCAGTAACGCAATTTAAATCCTTGAAGTCCCTGCACCAGAGTGCTGGACCATCTTGGAGCCGAGAATCCGATCGGTGATCTACAGTCTCCTGGCTTCTGAAAAGGGCACCAAAACCACATATGATATGATAAGATAGGTTATTTCTGATGTTTGTTAATCTGCTTAGAATCACATGCTGTGCATAGTCCGACATCCAGTGGTAACCACGCAGTACTGCATCTTGTCTTTCGAGAATCGAAAGGGGAAGTCGACATGGGCGTGCCTTTAACAATATCCCGACGTGACTTGTAGTGTACCCAAGATCTGTCATGCGTCGAGTTCCCTCTGATAGTTTTATTCCATCCAGATAACTGGTCAAACTTATGCGGAGTTCGTTAAGAACATTGCTATTGTCCTAGCGACCTTTGGTCGAATAATTCTATAAAATAGTTAAGATCCCCCCTTCCGTCCCTTATCTCGACGGCTGTTCCAGTCCCCGCTGGAGACCTGCGAGAAATTCGACGGACAGTAATTCTGTCGGCGTTGCCGACCACGTGGCCAGGCCTTCCGCCGGCCTATACAGTAGGGAGAGTGGGGTCGGGGTGGACATTTCTTTTCAAACTGAAAATGCCTTTCCCTTTCCTTCCTCGTTCCTGTTTGGTCTTAGTCACTCTGTGTACGCTCAGCTATGGAGAGGACTCCATTTAGATTTTGCCCTATTTGTAAGAGCAAATTCCCATGGAAGGATAAGCACAGACTGTGTTCCCGGTGCTTGCCCCTCGATCACAAAGAAGACGGGTGTGCGGCTTGTCAGTTTCTCCACCCCAAGGTCTATGATATGTCCAAGGCTGAGGGTTCTCCCCCTGCTGCTACCACCGAATGTGACGGTGAGAGTGACCATCAGACCTCCGAACCGGAGGTTGTTGACCTTTCGATGGAACGCTTGTGTTCTGCATAGTCTGTCCCCGGCCCCGATGAGCACGGCGTAAGCTCTGCTATGGGAAAGTCACACCCCGGCGACAAAGACGGACACGTGCATGGCACTAAACACACAACCCCAAGCCTTACTTCGACTACGTCGAAGAAGACTTGGTTGCTAAGAGTACACCGGTAACTCTGGCGATACCCGCCGATCACCGGGATCAGCAGCCCTCATCGTAACCACATATGCGCCTAGCGACTGGGCAATCCAAGACAAAGGCCGCTACCCCAAAAATACATAGTTCTGTCGACACACATCACAAGAAGGCGTACGGCGATAAGGTTTCAGCTCCGCCGAGGACTGTGATAACTCAAGACAAGGCCTTGCCACCGCCGAAAATTACGGCGCTACTGGAAGAGGTGGCCGATAAAGGCAAGGCCCCGGCTCTGCCGAAAAAGACTCCCTTACAATCGCCGGCTGAAACTACACGCCTCCCGTTTGAGGAGGTCGTCAAAGACAGCCTGGCAAGAATCGTGTCCGCCAATTCTCAAAGACGGCAGTTTAGGGACTCTTCGAAAGTTTCCGAAAGGCCCAAAGGTCCGCCAAGATCTGAGAGCGTTCATACGTTGAGAGAAAGACACGGGGATACCCCACATTCATCGGTCCCGCCAGAGGAATTCTCTGAAGGAGGACTTTCGTCGACGTTAAGGCAAAAATCTGTACAGTTTTCCACGGAAGAGGGTGCTAGAGACAATTTTCCGATGGAAGACAGCGCTAGAGACACTTTTCCACCTCTAGACCATTCTAGGTAGTCAGTCTGGACCAGAGAAAAGTTTGAGGACTGCATGGAAAGGCTGGACAGGTTTGTTTCACTTTCAGAACAACCTACACCAAGAAGGCCATGGGATGAAAGCCCCTTTAACCCTAGAGCTAAATTCCCATGTCTTTTTGACCACTCTTTAGAAAAGGATATGTATAATGATGACCTTACTGAGGAAGACATTCCAAAAGTTACTGTAGAGGAAAATCCTAACAAAGAGGAACATGAGCCCATTGAACATGAGCCCATTGTGGGCTGGGAGTGGGGGGGGGAGACCCAGATATGGGTGACCGTCTACCATAGGAAGTCCTAAGATCCACAAGATCCGGATCCAGATATTCTGGCTTTGGACTCCTCGCAAACCACCCCTACAAGAAACCCCTCTCTAATTGATGATCAGTTGACGTTTACCGTAATGTTACGCTAAGGCAGCTGAACACTTTCAAATTACCACTGAAGAGGCAGCCCCTGAAGCCGACTCTGTTGAAGATCTACTCAAAGAGAAGCCGCCAGCCAGCCAGGCTATCCCTCTCCTCAATTCGATTTAAAAAAACGACTGGCTCCCTCCTTAGCAACACCTGCTCTCACAAGAATTGAAAAACCTTCGCCCTTCTCCCTCAGATCCTCCATATATTAGAGGTCATTCCACCCCAGATTCTTTGGTAATCACTACCACAAGAAAAAGAGCAGGGGTCCCTTTGTCAACCGGCGAGGCACCCCCTGACAAAGAAGAGTAAAGACTTTATGCCCTTGGGAAGAAGGTTACCACAGCAGCAGCGTACTCTACGTCTATTGCCAATAGCACCACTTTATTGGCCAGTTGCGCCGATGCGCAATGAGCTTTAATAACAAGAAGGCCTACAAGAGGCTCCAGAACTTCTACAAACCCGTCTCCTCACCACAGTCTGAGGGTAGGCAAGTTAACCAGAGCATTTTAAAGAACACTTTGGATTCTGCTGAGACGGGCAGTCGAGCCCTGGCTCAGGGCATACTCCTCAAAAGATACACATGGCTTCGGAACTCAGGATTTAAACCTGAGACGCAAGCGTCACTTAAAAACAAACCTGTGGAGGAATCCAACTTGTTTGGGAAGGCGGTTGAGGAGGCCCTAGAGACTGCAAAAAAAGGAACATGACACCCTAAAGAGTCTGGACCAAATTACTCAGACCCTCCATAAGACGAGGATTTGGAAACGGAAGTTTTTTTGTGGCCAACGCTTCACTCATCAACAATACTCTTCAGGAAACTGGAACTCTCCACAGGGAACCAACACTTACACCACCCTGTACCCCCAAAGGGGACAGCGCCGTGGTAAAGGAAGAGGTAGGAACCCTACCCCCAGAGGTTCTCCAGCCTCGGGTTCCAAATGAACCGAGGATTCGGGTCCCCTCCACGGACCAGTGGGTGCTAAAAACCATAGCCCACAGGTACTGTGTAGAGTTCACCCGGTCCCCAAAATACAGACCTCCACAACAACGAAGACTAACACCAGAACATCTTTACATACTTATTCAAGAAGTAGAGCTACTGGAACAAAAAGGAGCCATAGAAATCGTACCTCTATCACAGGTAAAAGGTATTTATTCAGTGCACTTCCTTGTACCCAAAAAGGATCTAACCATGCACCCTGTTCTAGATCTGTGCCCATCGATCAAATTTGTAAAACCACAAAAGTACTGCATGGTCACCCTGCAGGAAGTTATTCCCCTGCTCACACAGGGATTACATGGGAACTCTGGACATGAAAGATGCATACTTTCATATTTCGATGTTGTCAGCGCACAGAAAATTCCTCAGAGTTATGATACAGAACAAACACTATCAGTTCAAGGCACTACCCTTCGACATTGCATCTGCACCAAGGGTATTTACAAAGGTATTGGCAGTAACGGCAGCACACCTGCGCAGACAATCCATTCCAGTATATCCTTACCTCGACGACTGGCTCATAACAGGGGACTCTTACGAGACGTGTCTGTCAAAACCCAACAGACAATAGATCTTATATTCAATCTGGGAATCTCTATCAACGAGAAAAAATCCAGCTTAGACCGCAGTCAAGTCAAACAATTCCTAGGGGCTCTAATTCGAACAAAGGATGGCCTAGTCTTCCCCCTCCAACGAGAGGGTTCAAAACATGTTATTTGAAATCCCTCACACTGTAGGCAGTCGAGAGGTAACAGTACGCAAGGCTATGCGTCTGCTAGGAATGATGGCGTCATGTATCTACATGCGCCTAATGCCAGAGTGTCTAAGCATCCAGTGGTGTCAGGCCAGCGGACAGTGGGAGGATTTAGTAGTGGTCTCGCCGGCCCTAGTTCTCTTGCTGCGGTGGTGGTCGAGGGAAAACCTCTTGAAAGGGGAAATCCTTCACCACCCCCGCAGTGGAAGCCACTCTAACTACAGACGCCTCCCTCACAGGGTGGGGAGCCCACCTGCTTCAGCAAACAGCAGAGTTTGGTCGTCGGACATAGCAACCAACCACATAAACCTGCTGAATCTGCTGGCAGTGTTCAAAGCACTAAAAGCTTTCGAAACGCAACTGTAGGGAAAGACGACCCTAATCCTCACAGACAGCACCACAGCCATGTACTATCTGAACAAACTAGGGGGCACTCATTCTCCAGGGCTGTCCAAACTGTCTCGGAACATTTGGAAGTGGGCTCTGAAACGCAATATGTTCCTGTTGTCACATGTTCTAGGGGAACTCAATCTTATGGCAGACGTACTCAGCAGAGACTTTCCGTTGCCCAGGGAGTACGAATGGCGATTACACAGAGACATCGTCTCCAACGTTTTTGCACATTGGGGCTTTCCAGAGATTGATTTGTTCGCAACTCTGGAAAACGCTCAATGCCAAGATTACGCCTCCAGGTATCCCCAGAACCGCTCCAAGGGGAACGGACCTGATAACATGGTGAGGGAAATTTGTCTACGCTTCCCCCACCCCACCGCCGCCCCCTGACTCCCCTTCTCAACGAGATTGTGCACAAGATGCACCAGGAAACAGTCACAATGATATTGGTGGCCCACATGTGGGTCTGCCAACCCTGGTTCGCTCATCTGATGGAGATGTCCCTATCTCCTCCAGTCAAACTGCCTTGCCCATACAACATATTGTCGCAAGACAGAGGGGAGACGCTTCACCCATGCCTGCAGACGTTGAACTTAGCGGCCTGGCTCCTGAGGTCATAGAATTTGGACACCTGCAGCTCCCTCAAAGACTTATGGACATTCTCAGGGAAGCAAGAAAACCAAACACTAGATATTGCTATTCTAGTAAATGGAAACAGTTTGTCTTCTGGTATAACTCAGAGCATCAACCCAATCGACTGCTCTGCCACTCATTGTTTTATCCCTAACTCACTTACTTGACTCAGGCCTAGTCTTCAACTCAATAAAGGTGCACTTAGCTGCACTTTGAGCATACACGACATCACAACAGAAGGTGTCATGGTGGAAGATAACAGTGATTAAGGCTTTCATGGAAGGAGTAAAAAGAATTCACCCTCCCATTTTTAACCCGGTTCCCGGGTGCAACCTAAATGTGGTGTTAACTAGGCTTATGGGAGCTCCTTTCGAGCCCATGCACAAAGCAAGTCTTAAAATCCTCACCTTCAAGACTGCTTTTTTAATAGCTATTACCTCCATTGGGAGGGTAAGTGAACTACAGGCACTCTATTCTAGATCCCTTTGTAACAGTTCACAAAGATAAGGTGGTTTTGCGCACTCACCCTAGATTTGCGCCTAAATTCATTTCCAAGCTCCATGTGAACCAGTCAGTAGAGCTACCGACGTCCTTTCAAAATCCTTCAAGCCTGGGGGAACGAGCCCTGCACACACTGGATGCATGCAGAGCTGTCATGTTCTATATGGAAAGAACTCGTCCACTAAGGAAAACTAATCGGGAAGAGAAGGAGACGCAGTCTCCAAATCCACTATTTTTAGATGGATTGTCAATTGCATTACACTCTGCTACAATCTTGCTAAGAGAGAACTGCCCTTCAAGCCTAGAGCACACTCGAGGCACTGGGGCATCCATAGCATTCGTTGCAAATGTTCCCCTTGAGTCCATTTGCAAAGCGGTAAACCTGGAGTTCTGTACACACCTTTACAAAACACTATTGCCTAGACACCCATTCTAGATCTGATTCTCAGGTGGGACAGGCAGTACTAAGAAATCTATTCACTACTGTTCCTTCTCCCAACTCACCTCCAACTCCGGGTACTGCTCGCTAGTCTATGCACTGCATGTGATTCTAAGAAGATTAACAAACATCAGAAGACATGCATTACTTACCGTAAAAGCATTTCTGATGGTTGTATCTGCTTAGATCAACATGCGCCCACCCTTGCTCCCCGCTCGGATGGAAGGAACATAGACGTCTTACTACTTTCTCTCTTTTCTGTACTCACGATGGTCCTAAGGATCCCTCTTGGCACAAGAAAAATACAATCGGAGGGACCTCGACGCGCGAGAGATCTTTGGTACACTACGCTACACGTCACTTAGGGATAGTGTTACATGCACGTCCATGTTGACGTCCCCTTTCCATTCCCGAAAGACGAGATGCAATACTCTGCGGTTACCACTGGATGTCGGACTATGCACAGCATGTGAATCTAAGCAGATACAACCATCAGAAATGCTTTTACGGTAAGTAATGCATGTATTATAACCCACCTAATACCCAGAGGTTTCTAAGCTTGGACCCGGGGATCGAAACTGTGTTACTGTGTCGTCTTGTTTCCAAGGTGAGCACGTTGCCCCTGAGCTATCCTCCTCAGACATAGGCGCATCCAGCCGCAAATAAACTCTTGCCTGGAGCCTTCCCTGTTGATCCTGGCTGCAAAATCCATTCCAAACTCCTGTCTTGATGACAAAGGTATCCATCGACCGGGTTTTTGGCTGCAGATCCAGATGTCTTACTGCGGCAACTCTTCTCCTGCTCTGAGGTACTGTGTTGGCTGGGGTATTTACTTCGCTTAAGCCTTTTGTGATTTCTGCATAGCTTTGTGATGTTTCTTGTGATTGGGAGTCCTCTCATCCAGTTCACCCAGGCCCACTGCTAGGGTGTTTTCACAGAAGTCCCTGGACCCGAACTAACTCTAATGTGAATTACTTACTTATTTGAAGAGGCTTCCTCTGGAACTGTGACTTTCCCTGCAACTGAAATCTATCTCACCCTGCCTGCAGCTGGCACCTAGACCACTTGGGTCGCTCTTCTGCCTCTGAGAGAACTCATGCAATAGGGAAGGACTGCATAAGAAAAGGATTGTACCTTAAAAAGTATAACCAGTGCTTAAGTTACTTACTCGTGAAAGCGTTGGTTGGTAACTGCCCCTCTGAGTAAGCAGTTAAACATTTTCTTACTTACCTTGAATGTGTTCTGCCATTCTGAAAAGTATATGCAAGGTTATTTTACTCTACTCACCTGTGAATTGGTTATGCCTCTTTCTCAAAAGTAATGCTGTTGACTTCACTTAACTATTTCTTTCAGAATATTAGTGTATACGTTTACCAGTTGGGTCTTGCTTCCCCTGACCTGCTGTATAGCCTGTCTAGAATATGTCTGCTTTGGGTATTACTTAATTTGAATAGCTGTGTGCAATTCCTAATAAGTGTATTGTAGGTTTTACTTACCTTTGTCTCCCTTGTGCCATCCTAAACTAAGTTAGAGAGTTATTGCTTATGTTATCTGCGTTCCACTGAACTGAAAAGCAACTGTAATAGTATATTACACCATAAGGTCTTACTCGCTTGGTATAAATGCGTTATCCTGAATGTAGTTATAGGTTTAAACTGTTCCTTGAATCTGTGTTCCTCTATTCAGAAAAGTTTCCTGATAGCAGGGTTGGTTTACGAAGTTATTCCTTACCAGAGTGTGACTGCATAACTGACAGGGTCTACTGCGCCGGGCGTACTGTAAAGTAATCTAAAAGTAACTGATGGTTTTACTCCCTCATGAATAGGTGTCTTATACTAAATGTGTTTGATGAGGTCTGACTTCCCTATAAATACTGTTAGTTTTCTGAACAGGGTATATGCTTTGGTCTGTGTACTTTAAAGCATTTTGTTGTTTTTTTAGAAATACATAATGTGACAGTACATACTTTGCCCAGACTCTCCTTGGCCTGCTTGTCTTTAAATATACCCATTATTTTTATCAATATGTTTGTGTTTCTTTGGACCATATGTATGCTACAATTTCTTTGTACCATGCTACAGCCCTCTCTCCTTCCCAAGATAAGCCTGGCGGCTTTGTCTACGCTACCAAATACTTGAGTGGGACAGCCTTATACTAAGAATGTAGTTTTGTACTGTCTCAGTTCTATGGTTATACTAACCCCTTAGTTGGACTTCAGAAAAACTGTCCTAACACCCCTCATCCATCCTCTTTCTATTGCACTATGCGGAAGCCTGGGGTATCCATGGAGCCACTCGTTTACCACCCCCAGTAGTATCAATGGTGATTGGCCAGGCCGATTTCCCCCTCCAATTACAGATCGCTGCAATGTCTTAAGAGCAATGCACAGTTTCTCTTCACCCACCCCCTCCCACAGCAACCTGCGAAGGGTAACCTCATGGTGGCAAACACCCTTTTAGGATCAGGGAGTGGGGGCACTTTGTAATACATAGAGGAACTAAGGAGTGTTAACATTTTGAAGAGCCGCCTTGCCCAGTAAAGTCAGTGGGAGAGATTGCTAATGCACCACATCTAGAAATTTGTCTGCCACCGGGTACGTTGAGCCATCAGAAGTCTAAGGGACTCAGACTCAAATGAATGCCCAAATATTTAAAGCCAGAGACCGCCATAGGATAAGGGAAGTCCCGTGGGATTGCTCCCTCTCCTCCCTGTATTGGAAAAAAGACACTTTTGCCAGTTTACTTTCAGCCTGCTGAACCCTAGATTCAGCTAGTATTCGAGTCACAGCCGGACAGGAGAGGGCAGAGTTACTCAGAGATCAAAAGTTCTGAATAAAGCAATACCCGCTCCCAGCCCCACACACTCCACACACACAATATCCAGGGCTATTCTGAGTTTGATCGCGAGTGGCTCTATGGCCAGCATGAACAGCAACAGAGAAGGGGCAGTCCTGCCTCATCCCGTTCCCCTCGCCCAAATGGACAGGTCCTGGAGGAGATCCCATTGACTGTAACCATACCATCAGGGGAGTTCTACAGCAGGTGGACCCAAGTCAAGAGGTTTTCCCAAACCCCATATGACCCATAATCTCCCAGAGTAAATCCCAACAGACAGTCAAAAGGTTTCTCGAAGTCCTCCACTAAAAGAGCTAGCGGATAGTGTATCATAGAAGCTTGACTTATGGCAAAGTGCACTCATCGGAGATTCATGCGTGTGGAACTAGAAGTCATGAACCTGCATTGGTCCGGATGAATATGGGAGCCTATTTACCCTAAGTGTACGGTTGGCCAGAACCCACGCCAAAGCCTTGGCCTCACCATTGATCAGTGATTTTGGCCTGTAAGAGGCGCACAGCTTGGGCAGTTTCATGGGCTTTGGAAGGACCACTATGCAAGCTTTCTGAAGATCTGCCGGCAGGTGTCTGCTTTGCATTGTGCAAAGTGGCGATGCATAGGTCTGATCCCCAAATCCCCCAGCCGCTTCCATACCTCATCTGGGAAGCCATTGGGCTCAGGTTGCTACCAACATGCAACTGTACGAGCGCTGCAGCGATCTCTTTGGAGATAACAGATTCCAGGGTTGCCACCAGCTGTGCCGTTAAACTTGGGAGCCGTGGGTAACCAGCCTGTTGGTCAAAGGCAGATTACGCTGGGTGGTACAGTGCCTCATAAAAGGCGTCAAATGCCCCAACAATGTCCTTGTTTTCTGTTAATAACCCCCTCCTACCCCAGGCCCCTGATAATCCTGTATGGACCTTACATACCCATTCCCCCAGCCCGTCTTTCCATGCTTGGTCTCCAGATTCATGTATCCGACTTTGCATGGCCCAGTGCGCCAATCGAGCGTCATCTAAGGCCACAGTCTCTCCTGTGCTTTCAGAGCCTCTTGTGAGGTCGGGGACCCAGAACTACAGTGTCTATTAAGCTTTGGCAACTGGCTATGAAAAGCAAAGGATTCCTGACAGGCTTAGGCCCTCCAACGTCGATTCTCCATAACCCCGATTTTACCCCAGGTCTCCGATATAAAGACTTTAGGGAGGTGGTCACAGGGGCGGCCTGCTTCACATCTCAATTGTTTCACAATTGGTCACTAACAGCCCACGCATTAGAAGTGGTAGACCTTATCGCCAATCAATCAATATTCCTTGCCATTATTGACATGGTTGCATGCTGCAGCAGGTCCCTCCTTGGCACTAGCCATACCTGACAAGTACACCATCACGAGATAAGACGGAGCCCTCCAAAAGGTGGTGGTGTCGCCATCATCAGCAAAATTGGCCTTGGAATCAGAGCCCACCTTATTTTCCCCTCTGCTGAACTCCTTTCTGTGAAACTCCCCCCATCAACCTCACGCACCCTTAAGATCATATCTACACACCACCCGGTCCTATCTCCACATTCGAGGAAGATTTGCAACATCCTTGCCACAGACACCAAACCTGGTTCACAAATCCTACTCCTTGGCGATCTTGACCTTGACCTTCTCGACCCTAAAGATGGTCCAGCCATGTCTCTAGCTAACACAATAACGGAATTAGGCTTTTCCCACTGTATTAACAAACCTACCCATGACAAAGGCAGAATTCTCACCTGGATAGCTGACCTCAATTTTGAAACCAACATCTTGCCAATGCACCATGTGCATGGACTGACCACCATGTGATCACATTCACCATGCAGCCCAGCTCACCCCACCCTCCTCCCCCTGCCAGCTTCCTGGCTCCTCCTGCCTTAACAAGAAACAACAAAAACATCACAACTGAAAAACTACCACCCTTATTACAACCTCTCATAAAGTACTCCAACACTAATATAGACCCATGTACCTTTGTGGAGCTCTACAACCTTACCCTCCTCCAAGTCATAGATACCATTGACACCTTGAGATAACGGAAAGCCAAGCCTCAAGCTCATCTCAATAACTGGTTCACCTCCAACCTTATAACTCTACGCGACAACAAAAGGAAGGCCGAATCGGCCTGGAAAAACCAACCTTCAACCCCTACCAGAGATGCCTTCTTAAAAACGGCTAAGGCATACAAGCTAGCCATCCTCCAAAGGGAAAGTGAAATCTATAATAGAATTCCAAAGGCTAAATCTGTCTCTAAAGAACTTTTCAAGATCCTCCGAGCTAGAATCACCCATCCCACACTGAGTCCTGTGCTAAACACAAGGCGTGGTGCACTAAGATTCAAGCAGCCCTACTTGATTAAAATCTCACAGCTACAAACCAAAATCCAAATGAAAAAACTTAATTTTAACACAGACTTAAGAACCCCCTCCTCCCCCAGACCCAACACCCAGCAGAGATTCCTTTTAACATCTTCAAATTCTTTCCACTATCCATTACAGAAGTGGAAAACCTATCACTAGCCTAAAAACCTCCCGCTGCCAAGGCGATATATGCCCAGTGGTTGTAATGAAAGAAGCAGCAAAAGATCTTGCTCCGGCCATCACAGCCCTCATCAACTCTTCCTTTGAATCGAAAACGGTCCCCACAGTGCTATCCCTATTGAAAATTCAAAATACAGACCCATTTGGAAACTATCTCCTAGACCTGCGGCAATCTGGATTCCAGCCTAGACACGGCACGGAAACAGCACGCATAGATTTCAAAACACAAATTGATGAGCAAATCGACCAAGGCAACTTAACACTCCTCCTTCTCCTAGATCAGCTGCATTTGATCTTGTCAATCACAAAACCTTTGCAATCACCTCTCCTCTTAAGCTAACTTCTCTGAAGAAGCTACCAAGTGGATTCAATCCTTAGAAAACAGAGCAAATCTGTGTTCTCGTCCTTATCCTCTGCTGACCCCGCTCCGGTGACATGCGGGTGGCACCAACACTATATATAATATATTCACCAAGCCATTATTAGACGATCTGGACCACTTGGGTGTCACCTACACTAATTATGCATATGACACCCAAGTCCACATCCCTATTTCTGGTAATCAGGACACCGACTCTAAATTACTAAATCCAATACCTCATCATTCAGGCATGGAGGCCCACACACAGCCTCTGCCTCAATGATGAGAAGACTGAACTCTTATTAACAGGCTCACAAGCCAAACTAAACAAACTTGACACCACCTTCAACTCCTTCTGCATTGATGGCATTAACATCCCGGTCTCCAAAGTTGTCAAGACCGTAGGCGTCTAGATAGACTCCTCTTTAATGCTGATGATCAAGTGAACGCAGTAGCCTCCGCCACACCCTACACTTGTAAATTAATAAATGCCTGCAGACCATGTATCTCCCTCACAAGCTGCTCCACCTTAGCGAGAGTGCTGATCCTATCCAAATTGGTTTATTGTAACACTCTACCTCAGTACTAGCAAAAGAAATCTAAACAAACTCCAGTTCCTCCAAAACAACGCTATCAGAGCAGCCTTCAACATACCCCGATCTCACCACATCTCTGAAACGAGGCGCAACGCCGGCTGGCTTTCCATCAATAACAATCTCTTTGAAAACACTTAACCCTTACTCATAAGTGCCTAACGAACTCGGCACCTAACTACCTGGTCTGCAGATTCACCAAAATCCAGTCTTCCAGACGCACTAGATCAGCTCAACTTCACTGCCTCAAAGTCCCGAGGTATAACTGCCAGAAATCTGGAGGCACCAGCTTCCGTGTATTAGCTTCCAAACTTTGGAATTCTATCCTACTGCCATAAGAACTGTACCTGCTCTCCCCCAATTCAGGACAAGCACAAAAAATGGCTTGTCGCCCTTGAAACCAACTAACTACAATGGCACCACCTGTCGCTTCCCTCATGCCTGCACATAATGTCATGTACTATTTCCTACTCCTGTAAAATGCCAGGGTTGTAAATATTATCTTGATGTTTTTTCTATATATGTACCTTGTAACCTGTATATATATCTTGTACAAAGGTAACTGAAATAATGCACCCAGATACCTGAGGGTTTGGTGCGCTGTACAAATAAATAAATGAATCTAAATGATGGATCGCCCCTGACGTTTATGGAATGTAGGATGAAATTTTCCCTGAAAGCACAAGAAAGATACAGATATGCACAAATACGACATTGGATAGTTAATCCCCAGGTTACACAAGGGGTGACACAGGATCAGGGAGCTATAGAGAATGCATTAGCGGAAGGTACCTTAGGAGGGAACATTTCCAGATTATAGAAGACTCTACAGACAAGTGGTCACTCAAGCCCCGCTACATGATGAGTTAATAGGCAAATGATGGGCATCCGCTGGAAGATCGGGCTTGGATCGACATATGGTCAAGAAATAACTCTTCCACCAGATGTTACTAATAAGGAATGTGCATTTAAAGTCTCATATAGATGGTACTATACAGTCACACTAAACAAAATGCAACACGCCTTAGATCCTGCTTGTTGGCCGACTTGTGGGGCATAGGGATCATATCTCCATATGTGGTGGGCATGCCCCCTAGTTCAAACATTTTGGGAAGTAGTGATATCACCATTACAGCAATAACACATATTCAACTTCCCTTGAAACCAGAGGTCCTCTTGCTGGGGGCCCAAGTCTCAGAGAAGTACCCATAATCGGGAGTAACGGCAAGATTAATCATGCACTTGCTGGTGGCAACTAGAATCAATATCGCCAGAACATGGAAAACGATCAATGGGCCTCTCATTCCCCTCTGGTGAATAAACATGGGACCCTTTTAGTGGGCGAAAAGGTCACAGCAGAGAAGGATGGCGCTCTGGAATAAATTCAGCAATACTCACTTATGATCTCAATCCAGCGCAAACACATGAACCACAACTTGTTGCACACTATATGCATGATTGAAATTGTGGGGGAGATACCGAAGAACCTGTGGGCAGAGGGAGAAACCACTTGGGAGGAAGGGAGGGAATGTTGAATTTGCGAAATGTAAATATATTTATTGTAATGAGCTTGTTACTTTCATATGTACAAACCGATTGCAGCCAAATATAAATAGAGTTGGTAAAAAAAGAAACGGAGAAAAGGGCTACAACCCATTCTTGAATTACTACTTTTGATGTAGGGAAAGTTCTATATCGCTCCTCACCTATGTTCCATCTCATGAGGCTGTATTTCTATCATATAACTGTGCAATGGGGGCTGAAATGGAAGGTGGCAAGGCCTACGCTTTAATAGAAGACCATAGTTTATGTCGATTAACTGAGGCAAATGCAGTTTGAAATCTATAAAGAAAGTTGCTGACTACTAAGGTAATAAAATAATGTGCAAGTGGCCTAGCCCAAATACCTTGTCTGTAGTACTGGCCCCCTGTCTGGATCCTGCTTGGAGATGGGGTAGTGATTTAACTCAACCACTCAATTATCCTATTTAGGAATACCTTATTAGAGACTTTTCCACAAGTGTCCAATAATTGTATTGGTCAATTTCTTTAAAATGCGGCTGCAATTGCGGTTCTCCATGAATCGGGGTTTGGCGAGGGCAAATCGATGACATTAATCAGACGGGGATAACTGCACCCAGATAGTCAATTCATGCTTGAATGAGTCAACTGGCCAACCATCAGTACCCGGGACATTGTCTGTTCTGTGATTCAAGCACTACTTTTTGTCTTCCTTGGGGTTGGAGTGCAGGTGAGATGGACTTTCAAAATCAACTTTGGGAGGAGATTGTAGGAGTCTACAATATGGTTGACTTAGTGCACTCCTGGTTTTAGATCAAGTATTAAAAAAGGAATCAAATACATCGAGCAGTCTGCATTCAAAGAAATTGAACATATGGGCTTTCGCTTGACAGAAATAAAAAAAAAATGGGAAAGAAATGAGCAGGAGACAGAAAAGAAAGAAATGCCTAAATATGTAAGACACTACCAATCAAAAACGGAGGAACTATACCGTTACAATCGCTGGAACAATCCCAAGGGAGAAGATGCAGCCGGTGGACGAACCAATACTCACAAAGAAACGGAAACCGACAAAGCTATAAGAACTGGAAAGAAGACGACGAAAATAAAAGGCAAACGACTGATCCGAAAAGGACACATCCCGATCAGGGATTTAGACCAGTTAGAAATCGAAGAGAGGAATACGAAGAGCAACGACCACAAGTGAGTCCGGGTCAAAAGCGAAAGAGGCAAAGAATAATTCAAAGGCGTCCAACCCAGTGCAACGGAGAGGCCCATGGAACTGTTTGACATCAAACTGGAGCAAGAAAAGCAACAAATAGCAGCGACTAGTGCCGGCCTGCGACACATCCAATGACTTATCAAGTGGAGTGGAGCGGCCCGTAAAGTAAAAATGCGGTTTGGGATCTTCGAATACGAGAGGCCATGCACATCTAACGACAGTCAGAGATGTGAATTTAGGCCTATATGACATACTCTGCCTGCAAGAGACATGGTTGACGGACAAACCCATGCTCGACGGATTTTCTGTGGAAATATCACCAGCAGAGAAGGGCCTTTTAGGAAGACCATTGTCGGGCCTGTTAACAGCAATCAAAACGGGTTTGGGCCTATCGGAACCCCGGAAGTGGAAAGAAGCTTATGAATTTCTTGTGATTCTGACATGGTCTCAATGTTGCACGAAGAAGCGAGGCGGCCATCCGAACCTTCTAGCGATAATAAACTGTTATTGGAATCTGCAACGCATGTCAACAAAAACTTTCTGCTCAAATATGGGAGCAACTATCGATCAGCTATATGAAGACTTCGACATTGAAATCATCATATGTGGAGACTTCAATGCGAAATGCAATGAAGCATCGGACGCAAAGTCGAATCCCAACCAACGGTCTGGTGGTACGGAAGCAACCAAGGAACGAGGAAAAGCATGGAATGAACTCATCAGCTCAAGAAATATCCAAAACATAGACTTATTGTTCCCGGACCAAAGTCCTGGGACCAGAGAATCGCAAGCAATGTGTGGAACAAGGCTGATGAAAGACCAAACTATTTACCATTACTTTTGGCATATCAAAAGCCAAGGTCTGGTAAACGTACCAAACAAGACCAATCAAAACATGCATATGACAAAGCGCTGGTTGAACAAAGAAAAGTGGGGCGGCGTTTGAGAAGACTGGCCAAGAAATCGAATGCCAAAGAAGACTGGGTGAAATGGCAGTCAGAAATTAAGAGGTACAATAGCTGGCGGAAACAACACAGAGCAGCACAATATCAAAATGATGCAGAGGAGATGATGAAAAGGTTATCAACTAAAAAATCGAGTGAATTCTGGATGCTGATAAAAAGCATGAATATCATCTCCAGTGAGACGCAAACCAACGCCGTCTCGGAAGCAAAGTGGATAGAGTACTTAACAACAGAATTCGACGATCCGAATTCAACTGCCCCGGTGACAGAACCAGATTCCAACTCAACTTGTGTGGATGTATCTAACTCCGAGGACATAGAAATGAAAATCAGGAAGCTAAAAACATCAAGAGCTCCAGGGCCCGACAGACTGACGAATGTCGACCTCAAACAATTTCCTAAAGAGTGGTCGATATCTATTGGCAAGATCTTTGAGGAATGCAACAAAAAAAACAAATTCCAGAGACATGGCACAAAGCGGTCATAGTGCCGATCTACAAGAAGGGGAGTCATGAGGATCCCCAGAGCTACAGGCTGATAGCGCTTCTCGATATTATAGGAAAAATGTACGCAACACTCCTGCTTGATCACTTCAGGATCTGGGAAAGAATGAGTCCTTCAAAAGATACCCTTCATACGGGTTTTCGGAAAAATGGCAGTACGATGATTAACATCATAATAATCAACATCCTGAAAGCCAAAGTGAAGGAAAAAGCTCCCAAAGTGTATCTAGCTTTCGTCGATCTCTCGAAAGCGTTTGACAAAATAGACCGCATTATGCTGTGGTCGAAATTACACGCTTGGAACTGTCAAGTAAAGGTCCTCGAACCACTAAAAGCTCTTCACTCGCAAACTACCATAAGAGTTGAGCTAAATCAACAAGGAACATTATCAGATGAAATCAAATTAAACAGAGGGGTGAAACAAGGATGCCCGCTGGCCCCAGCCCTTTTTATTGCATTCTTGGGAGAATTCCATCACTCTGAAGCTAAAATTAGGGCTTTCCCACCGAAAATTGGTAAAACCATCATCCCTAGACTTCTGTATGCAGATGATGTAATCTTAATAGACCAGACGAAGATTGGACTGCAACGCAAATTATCCAACCTGGCGAAATATATTGATGATAAACCACCTAGAGATAAACATAAAGAAAACAAAAATTCTGGCAATCGAGAAAGCTTCTAACAAACAAACCAAACAGCTGACCTGGTTTCTCGACAATACCAAAATAGAAATGGTAACAAATATCAAATATCTTGAGAGTCCAAATTGACAGCTCAGGAACAGATAAGGCTATGGAAGACATGCTATGGGACAAAGCCAAAAGACTAACTTCGCAAACGAGAACCGTCGACAGTACGTTTGGGAAGTTCTCATTAATTCCTGCGATAAATTTCTATAAAACCAAAGTGGTACCAGCCCTGATGTATGGAATGGAAACCTCACTGCATATCCCACGTCCGCTCTGGAACAAATTGGAAGGTCTGGTCTGGAAAGCAGTCTTAGGCTTACCAAAGTCGACCTCCATGCCGGCTATCAGACGAGAATTGGGTTTAGTGTCACTGTCCTCTATGGTCGACAGAAGTGCCATGAGACTTTATAGGAAAATCATCATGGCGGACACTTTACCTGAAATATAACATCAAGGAAGAAATCGAAACCGGCAAAATGTGAAGCCCTAAAAAAATGGGTTGAAAACAGAAAAGAAAAGCTAACAAATAGCGTGCACAGAAAAAGAGCTAAAAGAAAATCCGGACAGAATTAAACAAAAATGGAAGAGATGGACTGGATACATACGATTGAGAAAGCAGCAGAAAACAAACTCCTAACTCATGTTCCTCTTACTTTTAAAATATTGAAAAAAACCAACTACTGTGCGAAATTTCCGGAAAAAAAGAAAAAGAACCCTCTTCATGAAAGCGAGATTAAATCTACTGCTAACTCAGGAAATATTAACCATCCGAGGAGCTAAAGACAAAAAGGGATGCCGCCTATGTAAATAAACAGATGTGGTCGAAACACAGACACCTGGTGATAAACTGTCCCAAAACAAAACAGATCTATATATCTCCTACCGCTGATAACAAACCCGTGGATGATACAAGAAGATGACTTGTGGAACAGATTAATTTCAGGAGAAACCACAAGATGGATGGTGGCCATGGTTAACTTAATTGAACTCGCATTCCGCCTGATCAACCAGACATCGACTCAATCAGCAACCCAGCTGAATGGAAACTAATTGAACGGATTAGCGTGAAGAGGGTTTGTGTCTGACCACATCCGAGACACCGGAGGATAGAGACGAATGTTTGGGCGGCACCTAGAATCAGAGTTACCTAGCTCGTTGGAAATTTTGATAAAATTCAGGTGTTCCCTGAATAAACTAAAAAAAAAAGAAATTATTATTTTTGAAAAAGTTGAAGGGTGCCGGGGAGAAAACCAACCATGACACTGGGTTGTACTAATGAATATAAAACAGATGTCTACAATCTTGTATCAATATTAATTGGTTTAATAGTGAGATATAGTGAATTCAAATAATCTCATTCGTACTGAAGTTTTTCATAAAAATAGATTGTTTACTTTCATCAAGTATTGGTTGATCTAATGCATTTTTTGGTACTTATTTATGCATCTGTTTTCAATTCAAAACACACATTTCAATCGAGTAGACGGTTTCAAGCATTGAATGTGATCCGATCGTGTTTGACCACACTATACAAATCAATATCCTGTAGTATATTCAATCCTTGTTTTTCTTTCTCTACGTATTTCGGGGTATACACATCCCCTTCTTCAGGAGTGGTCTACTCACTTCGTTATTTCAGTATTCCAGTCTACAGTAAATAAGTTCTTTTTAAACAATTTTTATTAACTTTTACAACAACCAATCAACAAAAAATAGGGACCAACCCAACAGTGCATATCATATGAAGCAAGCATCATATACAATATCTTGGCAGTGTTCACTATCTCCCCATTACACTTCCCCCAAACACGAGCCTACTCCACTTCGCCATCTACCATTGATTCCTCTGGGGGTACCTCCCCCTCTATTTCTGGAGGAATCATGTTAACCTAGGCAGGCCTGGGTGTGGACCCAGACAAGTGTGGCCACTAAGTGTCTCCAGGCCATCAGAGTTTCCGCTTCCTCACCCCCCCCCCGTATTGGCCGCTTCATTCCATACCACTGTTTCCGCTTCTGCCCACTTCTGGAGATCGTGCCACCACACATCTACCTTTGGTCTATTGTTTGCTTTCCAACCCATGGCAATTCTGCGCTTGGCCAGTATATAGGCCAAGTCCTTGAGTTTACTCGCGTGTTTCAGTTTGCGCGGTCTAGAAACCCCCCCCTCCAACCATGCATGCCCACACAGATTTCACATCTAGTGTGATCCCTTTCTCGGTTAAGTGGTGGACTGATTCTTCCCAGAATTTTCCAATTTCCGGGCATGCCCAGAACATATGTATCATCCCTGCGTTCACTTCCCCACATTTGGGACATGTTTGTATTCCTGCGTTCCTAAATTGAGCAATACCCTGGGCGGGGGGGGGGAGGAGTCATGTACTCTCTGTGAGTAACATATAGCTGGATCTGTTGCAGCCTCGCATTCTGGACACTTTTTTGTGGTACCTCATGAACCCTTGCCCACAACCCATCATTCATGGGTTCCCCCGCTTCCTCTTCCCAATCCTGTCTCAGCTGGGTCACCTCCTTTCCCATCCTGGACATTAGCCGTTCATAGATTCGAGAGACCTCGTGCCCTCCCTCTGAGATATTGTAAATTGTTTCTATGGCCATGTCGGGTTGACCTTCCAGCACCATTTCTGACCATGTCTTTCACCCGCCGCACCAATCTGGTGTAAGTAGTGTACTGCCCTGAGTGTAGACCAGTTTCTTTTACCAATACTTTAAATTCCATTACCTTCCCATCTTGTCTTCCTCAGTTGCTCGTCCACTCCAGTCAATGCCACTAGCGGCACCTGCGGAGAACACTGGGTTGGGTTCTCCATGACCTGGCAGGCCTTGCGCCACATCTTCCATTCCAGTCGTAACATCCTCGTGCCCCCCCTTTAGCCCTTTAGCTCTGGTTTTGGCAGCCATTTCCATTCTTTTAAAAAAAATAAACGGAACACATTCGGATCTCAACAATCTAGACTTTAACCACTTTAGCACATACTGTAGTTGACTGGCCAAATAATAAACCTTAAAGTTGAGCAATTGTATGTCCCCCTTTGTCATACCTGTTCTGCAGTTTCCACAGGGCTATTCTATTCCCGGTATTATGCCATATGAACACTCTACATATGCTTTGGAGTTTAAAAAAGGATTGCTTGGGTATCATGGTATATTCCCCAAAAAGTGTAACCACCTCGGCAATACAACCATCTTCAACAGTGCCACCCTCCCTACCAAGGCCAAAGGGAGCTTAGCCCAGAATCTCCGGCTATTCTCAGTGTTTGTCACTGCCTTCTCTGTGTAATGTTTGTATTCATCCTCTACCGTATGATAAATATCAATCCCCAGTTATCTAAAGGTTCTAGTCTCCCAATGTATTTGTAATACTGGTAGCTTTTCTCGCTGAATCCCCTTATATCTCCCCAAGGGGAATATTCATGATTTCTTAGGATTGACTGTAATGCCAGAGTGCACCGCAAATCGCTACATTACTTTTAAGATTTATTGCAAGTTTTTCTCCGGATACTTCAAATATAACAGCATATCATCAGCATACATTGATATTAAATGTGGCCCTTCTTTCGTATAGATCCCCCACCTCCTCATATTGTTGCCTCAGATATATCGCTAAGGGTTCCAATGCAAGGATGAACAGCATCAGGGACCAAGGGCTTCCCTGTCTGGTGCCCCTACTGAGTTGCCACCTCTCTGAAATGATTGCTCCCATCTTGACTCTGGATAGTGGCGGACTGTACAGTAGTTTCACCCACTTCAGGTACCCAGGCCCTATTCCATATTCTTTTAGGGCTGACATCAGCCAAGGCCATTTGACAGACTCTTAAGACATTCACCGCATCTAATGAGATAATTGCAACTTCGTGCGAGTCCCTTTCTGTTTGCTCTATGACATGGTGGAGCCTTCTGAGATTGTCGGATATGCTTCTGTGTGGGACATATCCGGTCTGCTCAGGATGTATCAGTTTATGAATAACCTGTCTGTCTGTTTGCCTGCACGGCCGTGAGTATCTTGCTGTCCTGGTTCAGCATGGATAGCGGTCTACACGACCCGCAGTCCATGCTCGGCTTGTTAGGCTTGAGAAGCAGAATAATAATTGCCTCTCTCAGGGATTCCGGCAGTATCCCTATTTCTAACGCTTCATTCAACATTGTCAATAACGGGGGGAGCACTTCCGTCTTATGTCTTGTAGAACTCACTGGGGGTTCCGTCCGCTCCCAGGGCCCTGCTCGTAGGTAATTGCTTTATCACTGCTTCTAGTTCCAACGTAATTGGGGCATCTAGGTTCGCCCTCTCTTCAGTTCCCATTTCAGGCAAGCCAATATCCTCCAGCGTTTCAACCATCTAACTCCAATCACCCCCTTCAACGTCTCCATACAATTGTTAGTAGAACTCCAGGAACCTACCGTTCACGCCCTCTTGGGTGTCCTAGATTTGTCTATTTTCCCCCTTTATTGCTCTAATCGTTGGTCTGGGTGTCTCATTTTTATACAACCATGCTAGCAACCTCCCTGGCTTGTCCCCACCAGCATGCTGTCTCTCTATGTATTTCTTGTAGCTCAAGTTGCATAATCTCTCCCAGTGCCCTCCACACTCCTGCTGCAATTGACTTATGGTTTCGGCTTCCTCAAAGGCGTTCTCTCCTCTATGCATAATTGCCTCTAATTTCACCTCTGCCTTTTGCAACTCCTGCGTTATACCTCCTTGCAGACCTTTGGATTTAGATATAGCTGCTCCCCTCACCACCACCTTAAATGCCTCCCATAGAGTGCGAGCCGATTCTACGCTTCCAGTGTTATTTTCGGAATATTCTACAATTTCTTTTCTCAAGTCGCCTCTGAACACTGGGTCTCTCAATGCTTTGGCTCTGAGCCGCCACATTGGGATCAAAGCTATAGGAGGCAAATATTGCCATGTTAAGATCAGTGGCGAGTGCTCCGAGAGGGCCCTCGCTTTGTATTCCGACCGCACTAGCTCCTACGTCAGCTACGGAGTAGCAAACATATAGTCTAGCCGTGTATATAAGTTTTGTGGGGCTGAGTAATGAGAATACTGTCTTTCATGTGGGTGGTGCAGTCTCCATACATACTCCAGATGAGTCTCCCAACACGGTCCTCAGGGTTTTGGCTGCCGGGGTAGGTCTATCTAACTTCCTATCTGATCTGTCCACCCTGGGGTCCAGCATGCAATTAAAGTCTCCTCTCCATATAACTGCGCCCCGAGGTACGGGCTAACTTTGCTATGTAATGTCTTAAAATTGGCCACAGTATCTTGGTTTGCGGGCGTATGTTTTAATAATACACAGCTCTCTATTTTCTATGAATCCCGTATCGCCACCATCCTCCCATCAGACTCCACAGTGGACTGTAATAACTGAAGGGGGACATGTGGTGCTATCCAAGTGATTGCCCCTCTGGCGTATGCTGAATATGCTGCCCTTATGGTGGTCCCCTTCCATTTCTTCCCTATCGCATCCTGTTCTTCCTTCGTAAGGTGAGTTTCTTGTCTCCTGGTGTTGCCTCCTGCTAAGCGCTAATAGCACGTTACAGTTCATGACCATGTACGCTAACCTATCAATCTCTTATGCAATCTACTATAATCCAGTCCCAGTGTCACTATATGAGACGTACTTATCTCTCAAATTGTTTGCTTGTGCATCAGCGCAGCTTTGGTTCATTTTTCAGTCGCCGCCTTCTGATTTTCCGCTCCTGTCGGACAGTTCATTGAGTCTAGCTATGCAGTCACATCTTCTGGTGATTCGAAAAATAACGCTTTATTTCCATGGAGCACCTTCATTTTTGCCAGATACAGCAGCATATATCTGTTGCCCGCCTCGCGCAACTTCTTTTTACTGCCACACAATTCAAGCGTTGCCTTTGCACCAGGAGTGTATAGTCGGGATACGCAGTGATGGTGGCTGACGCTCTGCTTATAGTTCCCCCTTTGCTGAAGTGCTCCAGGACCTTCTCTGTCTTTGTAGATAAGGATCTTGGCAATGGTAGGTCGCAGCAGGGCTCTCGGCGGTGGCCTCCTAGACTGGGCTCCTTCTACTGCCAACCCCTTGCTCAGCGCTCCACCTGATGTCTCCTGCAGCAGCATGTTTTCGATATAGTTTGTCGGGTCAGATCCTTCTTCACCCTCCGGAAACACCACAATGCGCACGTTGTTTCTGCGAGCCCTTCCTTCCCCTTCTTCGGCTCAAGTCTCGATTACGCATCTGCTGTTGTAGCACATGGATTTAGCTCGCGTTAGCCGTGCATGTGCCTGTGTTGACTTTCACCTCCTTTTACAGGGTTCCTGTGCGCTCAGCTAACGCTCGTACATGTTGTCGCAGCAAATTCACATCTATACTCACTGCGTCTATTTTAGATTCTAGCGCCACCCTCAGAATTGAGATAGCAGTGCCCATCTTACTTGATCCTTTTAGCTCAGCTATGTCGTCCAGTATCTGCTGGTTGTTGAGCGCCATCTGCTCGCTTTCACGCATGCCCTGACCTTTTCTGCTGGCTCCCTCCATCGCTTCTGTTGACTTGGCAAAGTCCTCCAGGGTGGATTGTTTCCCTTTGACTTTGGCCAGTCTGGATGCCATCTTTGCTTATGTAAGGGCTACTGGTCAGATTCCACCCTAAAGCTGGGTACTCTGTTATCAAGGGCTCTTATTCACAGTTCAGGGGATATCTTCTCCAGCCCGTCGCCTCTGAGTCCGTTGGAGTCCCCTGCAACCCCTTGCATTGGGGGTTAGTACGCCTCTCGGGTGACACCGACAGACTCAAATGTTAATCGGGCCGGATTTGATGTGTCAGGCTGGCGAGAGCCCCACCGAATCTCGTGTCCCAGTGTTGGTTACCAATACAGCGCTGGTGTATGCTGCTGGGCCTCCCCCGGAACGTTGGGTAATCCTTGTGGCTTGTGTCTCACATCCAACATCATCCGCCAGGCAACTGCCTGTGTTCACTTAGTGTGCCACAGTCACGCACAGGCCTCGCTTTCTGCACCGCCAGTGGCCTGCCTGTGTCTTCCAGCACTGCAGGCCACCAGTCTCATTAAATATTACTCCAACTTGCCAATATTCGTTGTCGTATTCAGGGCACAACCGCTCTTATATCAACGCTCTTGCCACGATCCAGTGGTTGCTACAATGTATCTTGGTAGCGTGCTTAATCAGTCCGTTTCGTTAGCAGGCTTCAGCTGGCATTAGTATTCATCTCGGCCACAGCCCGCTTCTTCGGGCCCCCCTGACAGCCTCTCCCGTGTGCCTCACGTCATAGGAAGATCGGTGTCCTGTTGTCAATCTGTCCTCCCGACCGTGCAGCCCTGCATCCGCCTGCAGCTGCTGCCGACGGGAGGCCAGTTTGCATGTGCTTCGTTGCACACAACCATGGCTCATGAGCCGCTTGTAGTATAATTTCGTCTTGTGCGTCCCCCTCTGTGCGCACTCACGACTCCCGCCGCACAATAGAATAAAAGGCAGTAGAATGTGTGCCTTTGCCCGCGGGTACGCGAACAGTCATCTGTTCTCGTGGTCTCTTTCCCCCTCCCCCGACGAGTGCTACTTTGTCCTTGGGTGCTGCCACTGCGATCGCCTGCAGCAGACCTCTATTCTTTTTCGGGGAGTTAGATATCGGGTCACTGCTCCTCCTGTTAGCACAGAGTTCGGCTCCTATCCTCAGCTCCTTCGCCTCGCGGTCCCAAGTAAAGTTCCATAGCGGCAGCTACTGCATGGTCCGATCCCTTAGTTATGGCGGTCCGCCATTTTAATTGCACCACCTGCGAGCCTCTGTACCTTGAAAGGCTCCGTTTCATACGATTCACAGTTCATTGCACGCGCTTCTTACAGGCGGTGTGCAGTGCACCTTCCCACGCCCATGCTTCCAATTCTGGAGATCTCAGGCAGCATCTAGCATACTTTTGATGCGGATCAGTCCAGGATCTGCAGGAGCTTCCCGGGAAACACGTCTACTCCATGGCTCGATAGACACGCCCCTTACAGTAAATAATTGATCATAATTTAGTTACTCTGAGATTCATAATCTTTTAATTTACAATAAATCTTATTCTCTGCCATCAATCTTAATCTTATAATCACCTGTATTCCATCCTTTTTAAGGAATTCCCTTTTCAAGAATATCTTCTAACCAATTAGCCCTTCAGTGGACTTAAAAATGTTTCCTACAAAATCAAAACAATATAGATGTAAAAACCACTCCTCCACCTACTATATCCATGTTACCTTATTAGTAACTAAAAATGGATGGATAAAAATAAATTAGTCTGGTTGATGTACGTGGCAACCCAACGGTTTCCCAAATGAAATATCCTTTGTTGTCAGAAACTTCTAAGTCTATTGCCCGCCGTATCCCTCCAGGGTTGATCTTATTATCTACTCCAGAGATTTGGTTATGTTTCTCCAGTGTGGTTATGTTTCTCCAATTTGTCCTCCGGTTTAAATAAAAGGACTGTTTCATACATTTAAATTTATCGCTTACTCAAGTGTTTTCTAAGTTAGATCTTTGTCCATAAAGTTCACAATTCTTACCTTTATTAGGTTTTTAGGTATGGAGCGTCTAGAGGAATATTCTCTGGTTTGGAAGGGTTGAATGGTAATGGAGGTCCCTCACGAGTGAACCCTGCAGATCTTCCTAAATATCTTCCTTCCCGAGCCCTTCGCTCATCTGTCTCCAACTCTCTCAGGGTCAGCCGCTTCTCGAAGCAACAAGATGGGGGTAGATCTCTCTCTGCGGCCGGGGCCTCCCTCTGGAACAGCCTTCCTGCCTCCCTGAAACTTGAGGAGAACCATCTCCGGTTCCGGAAACACCTCAAAACCTTCCTCTCTGCTTCTGCTTTCTCTCTCCCTCTCCCCTGCTAAATTCTTCACTGGACCTGCACCTGGGCCACTCTCACCGACCTCGGTCCTTGGCCCAGCCACTCTCCACTTGCACTGCCTCCCTGGCAACCCTGCACTGCGGGACTGTCTCTGTATCCCTACAGCCCCCCTTCCCAGCACTTGTCTGCACTTACCTTGCACTTGCCACCAGCTGGCCCTATTTATTTTTTTATTCTACTTACCCTGTACTGCACTTCCCCCTCCTCCCCTTCCCCTTTTCCCTTCCTCCTACCCCTGCACTTGCGCGATCTAAATGACACCTGGCCTAGTAGGATCGTTGTCGGTCTTCCCCTTGTTCCCCCCTCCCTGCCTCGTCGCGCCTTTAAACACTTGTGTATAGGCGCGTTACAAATGCCATATCATATCCTATCATTAATATAGAAAGTTGTAAGTCACTACCTCTTGTCTAATATTCGCATCTAGCTGGATATTGCTTTAGTACTCAGCTCACACAATTGTATTGTATTGTATTGTATTTTGCATTTATATAGCGCCTTATATACCATTGGTATGGTCTGAAGGCGCTGGTAGGTTGAACGCCCTTGGGAACCGAGGTTCGAGTCAGTAGAGAGGGTGAAGAGAGACAAAAGGTGCGTGTGCGCACAGAGTATGTGTGCAGCTGGTTCGGGGTTATTGTGGTAGCTGCTTCTTAGCGGTAGGTGTGGTGGTTGAGAGGTCAGGAGAATGTGTACGCTCTGGCAGAATTAATCCAGCTCGAGGGTGGCTGCGTTAGGCCTGAGGAGAGACGCCTGGCTGGGGGTGTTAAACCAGCGGTGGTTACTTAGAGTGATGGGGAGTGAGCGGGAGATGTTGATATGAGAACAGTTATACCGAATGGTGTCATAGTATCCCTGTGTTCTATTTGAGTGATGGTGTAAGGAGGAGAGTAGGCGTGAGGTGTGGTACGATGTATGTTCATTCGAATGTTCCCACATATCAATGCATATTGTGTACGTTCCTCACACTCAGCCAATTCCTACATTCAGCCATTTCCCACACTCAGCCATTTCCCACACTCAGCCATTTCCCACACTCAGCCATTTCCCACACTCAGCCATTTCCCACACTCGGCCGATTCCCCCACACTCGGCCGATTCCCCCACACTCGGCCGATTCCCCCACACTCGGCCGATTCCCCCACACTCGGCCGATTCCCCCACACTCGGCCGATTCCCCCACACTCGGCCGATTCCCCCACACTCGGCCGATTCCCCCCACTCGGCCGATTCCCCACACTCGGCGGCCCTTCCCCACACTCGGCGGCCCTTCCCCACACTCGGCGGCCCTTCCCCACACTCGGCGGCCCTTCCCCACACTCGTCGGCCCTTCCCCACACTCGTCGGCCCTTCCCCACACTCGTCGGCCCTTCCCCACACTCGTCGGCCCTTCCCCACACTCGTCGGCCCTTCCCCACACTCGTCGGCCCTTCCCCACACTCGTCGGCCCTTCCCCACACTCGTCGGCCCTTCCCCACACTCGTCGGCCATTCCCCACACTCGTCGGCCATTCCCCACACTCAGCCATCCGCTCTCCAGACCGTTGTAGGTTACAATCTGGTTCGGTTCGGTTACTTTATTTATTTATTTTAATATATTTGGTTTTTTTTTTTTTTGGTTTTTTTTTGGGATGATGGTGGTTTAGGGCTGGTTGGTTTTAGGGAAAGAGCCAGGTTTTCAGTAGTTTGCGGAAGGCCGTTAGGTCCTGAGTTCGGCGGATGTGGGGTGGGAGCGAGTTCCATAGGGTTGGGGCCAGGGTTGAGAATGATGCTCCGCCTAACCTGACTGAGTTTGTTTTAGGAATTACTAGGAGGCCGGCTGAGCTTGATCTAAGGGTGCGGGTGGGGTGATAGGGTATTAGCTTTTTTTGAAGATAATAGGGTCCAGTTTTATGTAGAGCTCGGTGGGTGAGGCATAGGGTTTTGAAAGCTACCCTGCGGGCTACTGGAAGCCAGTGCAGTGTTTTAAGGGCTGGGGATACGTGGTCCCTTGGACCGAGCGCGAGAAGCACTTTGGCTGCTGCGTTTTGTGCTCTTTGTAGTTTATTCAGTTGGTAGGCATGAATTCCGAGGTACAGGGGGTTACCATAGTCCAGTCGGGATATGACGATTGATTGGACCGCGGAGACTCTGTTAGGGAATGAGAGATAAGGAAAGATGCGCCTAAGGTTTTTGAGGTGGTAGTGGCAGGACTTAGAGACATTGTTGACTTGGCGCGAGAGTGTTAGGTCGGAGTCCAGGGTGCACCCAAGATTTTTTACTATGTTAGAGGGGGTCGGTGAGATGCCCATGGTGGGTGGCCAGGGTAGTGGGTGCGGAAGAAAATCTGAGTTGCCGTAGACCATGATTTCTGTTTTGGAGGGGTTTAACAGGAGGTGGCTTTGGGTCATCCAGCGCTCGATGTTGAGGAGGCAAGAGGTCAGGTCTGGTTGGGAGTTGGGTTTCGCGTTCAGGAACTTTAGAATTAGTTGAGTGTCATCTGCGTAATTGTAACATAGGATGTTGTGAGCACGAATTATTGGTGGGAGGGTGATCAGGTAGAGATTGAACAGGAGGGCGGATAGACATGCTCCTTGTGGGACTCCTGTGTCAACTGGTCGGGCTTGTGATGTAAAGTTGGAGAGTGTCGTTATTTGGTGTCTGTCTTTGAGGAATGAGGCTATCCATTTAAGGGCGGTTCCACGGATTCCTAGGGAGTGGAGGCGGTCAAGGAGTATAGAGTGATTGATCGTGTCAAAGGCGGCTGATAGGTCGAGAAGGATTAGTGCGGCGCATCCTGCAGAGTCAGCAGTCATTTTTAGGTCATCCCAGATCGAGGTTAGGGTGGTTTCAGTTCCATGGCAAGATCTGAATCCTGATTGGGCGGGGTCTAGGAGATTGTTGGCTTCAACAAAGGCGTTTAGTTGGGAGTAGGCTGTTCGGTCAATGAGTTTTGCAAGGAACCTGGTGTTAGAGATCGGGCGGTAGTTTTTTGGTTCGAGAGGGTCGAGTGAGGGTTTTTTAATCAGAGGTTTGACGTACACTAATTTGAATGCATCTGGAAAGATACCGGAGGAAAGGGAGGCGTTTATGATAGATCTTGCGTGTTCTCCTGCGCAGGTGGAGGCAAAGATTTCTTTAAGGGTTGTGGCTGGGCAAAGGTCTAGTGGTGATCCAGATGGCTTGCGGTCGGATAGGAGTTTGAGAAATTGTTCTGGTGATATTGGACTGAAGGATTCGAAAGTTGGTTGCGTAGTGGTCGTAGTTGGGGGACTGGCTGGTATGGGCTGAGGATTGCCTGGTGGTTGTAAGAGAGCCTGTTTGGTGGTCAGAGATTTTGTCCTTTCAATGGCCGTTGAGTAGAAATGGAGGGAGAGTGAGTCACATAGTGATTGTGACGCGGTCAGGATGGTTGTGTTGCATGCCGGTTTGGTGAATTCGGAGATAATTTTGTGAAGTTCTTTGCATGGGTTTTTGCAGTTTAGGATTCGTGAGTTGTAGTGGGTTTTTTTTGCTTTCCGGATTTCAGCTTTGTGTACTGGTACAGGTGTTGTGCCAAGGTGGTCCTGCTGTCTTGGGTTTTCTCTTTATGCCATTTGCGTTCTAGGTATTTGTAATGTCGTTTAGTGTTTTTTAGCTCAGGAGTGAACCATCTGGGGAAAAGGCCAAGTCGGGTTGATGGTTTGCACGAGGGGGTCAGGCGCATCAGGGATGAGTTGAGCCATGAATCAAAGGCCTCGGGGGTTAGTTGATTGAGATGGCAGGTAGGTTGTGGGGACTGGAGGAGTGCCTCGGCTAGGTCCGGGGTGATTATTAGTTTCTTCCAGCTTTTGCGAATGTTCGGAGGTTCAGATACGAGTATGGAAAGGGGTTCGGGTGAGTGGATGGCGAACGAGAGAATGAAGTGGTCGGACCAGATGATAGGTGCGGGCGGCATTAGATGAATCAGGGTGTTGGAGCTGAAGATGGCATCAAGAGTGTGTCCTTTATAATGAGTCGGGCCGTTTATGTGGGGTTGGAGATTAATTGCATCTAAACCGTCAATCAGGGAGTATGTCATGGGGTTGGTGGGGATGTCGAGCCATATGTTGAAGTCTCCAAGAAGGGTGAGGTTGGGATGGTTTAGTTGGAGGGTGGAGATGGAGTCGCAAAGGTTGTTTGCGAAGTGTCTATCATAGCCAGGGGGCCTGTAGATTATTAGGAAGCTGTATGAGAGTGAAAGGGAGAGAGATAGTTTAACAAGGAGCGATTCGCAGGATGGAATGGAGGGTTGGTTGTCGATGATTGAGGCGCGGAAGAGGGATTTGAAGACGAATGCTATCCCTCCTCCCCTGGGCGTGCGGTTCAGTGGGATGAGGGAGTAGTCCGGAGGAAAAGCTTCATTAGCGATTGGGCCGAAGTCATCAGAGAACCAGGTTTCGGTGATGAAAACTAGGTCTGGTGTGGCAGAGGAGAGGAGGTCAAAGATGGAATGTCTGTTTTTTGCTACCGATCGGGCGTTAAATAGGATGCAGTTCACATCGGCACCTAAGGATAGTCTCGGTGCTGGAGCGGGACGGGGCGGTGGAGGGGGGTGTGGACAGAAAGGGGTAGGGTGGGTGGTGGTAGATGGGAATAGTGGACGAGCAGTGAGATTGGCAGGGTTTGGGAGGGGTTGGGAGGCAGTGTGTGATAGGATGGTCGGGTTTTGATTGGGGGGTTTGAAAGAGGGATGTTGGCGGTTAGGAGTTGGAGTTGATGAGAAATCGAGGGAGAGGGGTTTCAGGTAGGGAGAAGCGACGGGGGAAGGAGGGGATTGCGGGATGGAGGTGATGGGTTGAGCCAGGGGAGGCGAGGAGTGCTGGGAGGTTGAGGGGGACCAAGAACGTTTCCTCTTTAGTTTCTTTGTTGCGACTGGTGTGTGGGAGAGAGTAGGGGGGTCGGAGGGTGAGCAGGAGGCAGCTTCGGTTCTTGCTAGGGCTAGCTGTGCAGTTATTAGGGAGGGGAAACAGTGTGGTCGGGGGGGGGGAGGGTGGTAGGTGTATGAGGCGAGGGCGGGAGGTTGGTGATGGCAGGGGTATGAGGGGAGGGCGGGAGGTGGGTGATTGCAGGGTGGGGTGTGCTAGGTATGGTAGTGATGGGAGCGGGTATGGGGAGTGCTGGTGGGTCGGGAGTGGGGTTCAGGGGAAGAGTGGATTTAGGGTGGGTGGTTCGCCATCGTGCTCCCCTGGCTTGGTGTTTGGAGAGGGGGAGTGCTGGTGGGTCGGGAGTGGGGTTCAGGGGAAGAGTGGTTTTAGGGTGGGTGGTTCGCCATCGTTCTCCCCTGGCTTGGTGTTTGGAGAGGGGAAAGGCAGGGCGAGAGGGAGAGGGAGCGGGGGTTTCGGGGGGGCGGGATGGGAAGGAAGACTGATCGGAGGAAGGGGGTGGTCCATGGGAGATGTTTCTGACTGATTCTGGTGGAGTGGGTGCACTGGCTTGGTGTTTGGAGAGGGGAAAGGCAGGGCGAGAGGGAGAGGGAGCGGGAGCGGGGGTTTCGGGGGGGCGGGATGGGAAGGAAGACTGATCGGAGGAAGGGGGTGGTCCATGGGAGATGTTTCTGACTGATTCTGGTGGAGTGGGTGCACTCATGATTGGTGTAAGCTTAAAGGATGGTTTAGAAGGGTTTTCTGATTATAGTTCTAAGATCGGTGATGACACGCTTTTAGGTACGCTTCAAGGTTCAACTGCTCGAAGATGGTCTTAGGTTTACTTGGTGCTTTTCTAGTTACAGTTGTAGATAGAGATTGTTTTAGTTTATTGGGTACACTTCTAAGATTGTTTGACCCCAGGAGGATATTCGGTCAGCCTCTAGATTCTATTTGCTTAGAGGGGGAGTCAGATTATTAGTCACAGTTTTAGATTCAATAATATACAGGGTACAGTGGTAAGCGATTGGGACACTACTAATGCAATTGGGAACACTACTAAATGCGACTTTCCTCAGAGAGGCTATTGGACGCAGCACCTAAACTTCAGAATCCTATTGGGAACACTTCTAAATGCAACTTTCCTCAGAGAGACTATTGGGCGCAACACCTAAATGCAATTTGTAACACTTCTAAATGCAGTTGAGAACACTTCTAAATGCAACTTTGCTCAGAGAGGCAATTGGGCGCAACACCTAAATGCAATTTGTAACACTAGTAAAAGCAATTGGGGGCACTTCTAAATGTAGTTGAGAACACTTCTAAATGCAGCTTTCATCGGAGAGGGTATTGGGCGCAACACCTGAATGCAATTTGTAACACTAGTAAAAGCAATTGGGGACACTTCTAAATGTAGTTGAGAACACTTCTAAATGCAGCTTTTCTTAGAGAGGCAATTGGGCGCAACACCTAAATGCAATTTGTAACATTAGTAAAAGCAACTGGGGACACTACTAATGCAATTGGGAACATTTCTAGATGCAACTTTCCTCAGAGAGGCTATTGGACACAGCACCTAAATGTAATTGGGAACACTTCAAAATGCAATTGGGAACACTTCGAGAATGCAGTTGGGAACACTTCAAGAATGCAGTTGGGAACACTTCAAGAATGCAGTTGGGAACACTTCAGGAGTGCAGTTGGGAACACTTCAAGAATGCAGTTGGGAACACTTCTAGATGCGATTGAGAACACTTCTATATGCAGTTGGGGACACTTCTAAATGTAACTTTCCTCAAGGGCTATTGGGCGCAGCACCTAAGTTCAAATTGGGAACACTGCTAATGCAATTGGGGACACTTCAAGAATGCAGTTGGGAACACTTCAAGAATGCAGTTGGGAACACTTCAAGAATGCAGTTGGGGACACTTCAAGAATGCAGCTGGGAACACTTCAAGAATGCAGTTGGGAACACTTCAAGAATGCAGTTGGGAACACTTCAAGAATGCAGTTGGGAACACTTCAAGAATGCAGTTGGGGACACTTCAAGAATGCAGTTGGGGACACTTCAAGAATGCAGTTGGGAACACTTCAAGAATGCAGTTGGGAACACTTCAAGAATGCAGTTGGGAACACTTCTAGATGCGATTGAGAACACTTCTATATGCAGTTGGGACACTTCTAAATGTAACTTTCCTCAAGGGCTATTGGGCGCAGCACCTAAATTCAAATTGGGAACACTGCTAATGCAGTTGGGAACACTTCTAGATGCGATTGAGAACACTTCTATATGCAGTTGGGACACTTCTAAATGTAACTTTCCTCAAGGGCTATTGGGCGCAGCACCTAAATTCAAATTGGGAACACTGCTAATGCAATTGGGGACAACTCAAGAATGCGGTTGGGAACACTTCAAGAATGCAGTTGGGAACACTTCAAGAATGCAGTTGGGAACACTTCAAGAATGCAGTTGGGAACACTTCAAGAATGCAGTTGGGAACACTTCAAGAATGCAGTTGGGAACACTTCAAGAATGCAGTTGGGAACACTTCTAGATGCGATTGAGAACACTTCTATAACACTTCTATATGCAGTTGGGGACACTTCTAAATGTAACTTTCCTCAAGGGCTATTGGGCGCAGCACCTAAGTTCAAATTAGGAACACTGCTAATGCAATTGGGGACACTTCAAGAATGCAGTTAGGAACAGTTCAAGAATGCAGTTGGGAACACTTCAAGAATGCAGTTGGGGACACTTCAAGAATGCAGTTGGGAACACTTCAAGAATGCAGTTGGGAACACTTCAAGAATGCAGTTGGGAACACTTCAAGAATGCAGTTGGGAACACTTCAAGAATGCAGTTGGGAACACTTCAAGAATGCAGTTGGGAACACTTCAAGAATGCAGTTGGGAACACTTCAAGAATGCAGTTGGGAACACTTCAAGAATGCAGTTGGGAACACTTCAAGAATGCAGTTGGGGACACTTCAAGAATGCAGTTGGGGACACTTCAAGAATGCAGTTGGGGACACTTCAAGAATGCAGTTGGGAACACTTCAAGAATGCAGTTGGGAACACTTCTAGATGCGATTGAGAACACTTCTATATGCAGTTGGGACACTTCTAAATGTAACTTTCCTCAAGGGCTATTGGGCGCAGCACCTAAATTCAAATTGGGAACACTGCTAATGCAATTGGGGACACTTCAAGAATGCAGTTGGGAACACTTCAAGAATGCAGTTGGGAACACTTCTAGATGCGATTGAGAACACTTCTATATGCAGTTGGGACACTTCTAAATGTACCTTTCCTCAAGGGCTATTGGGCGCAGCACCTAAATTCAAATTGGGAACACTGCTAATGCAATTGGGGACAACTCAAGAATGCAGTTGGGAACACTTCAAGAATGCAGTTGGGAACACTTCAAGAATGCAGTTGGGAACACTTCAAGAATGCAGTTGGGAACACTTCAAGAATGCAGTTGGGAACACTTCAAGAATGCAGTTGGGAACACTTCAAGAATGCAGTTGGGAACACTTCAAGAATGCAGTTGGGAACACTTCAAGAATGCAGTTGGGAACACTTCTAGATGCGATTGAGAACACTTCTATATGCAGTTGGGGACACTTCTAAATGTAACTTTCTTCAAGGGCTATTGGGCGCAGCACCTAAGTTCAAATTGGGAACACTGCTAATGCAATTGGGAGCATTTCTAATTGCAGCTTTCCTCGGAGAGGCTATTGGACGCAGCGCCTGAATGCGATTGGGACACTTCAAAATTGTAATTGGGAACAATGCAATGCTGGGATTCCCAGTTTGACTATAGAGGGATCGATGCTGAGTTAGAGGGGTGGTAGGGTAGTATGGCCTGAAGTAGTTGCTTCTGGCCCTGCCCTTGCCACACTTACTTGTTGTTGGCTTCTTGCTTCTCCTGCGGATACCTGCAGATACGATCTGGAGCCGTCCAGTTGGAGCCGTCCTTTGCCTTGGGGTCCTTAGCCGATGGGGCTGCCGGGCAGGGGCTGCCCTGGGGAGATTGGCTATGAGTGGAAGTCCTCTTGATGTGACCAATGGGAGGGGGTGGGCGGGAGCGGGAGGCGGGGAGGGCCGGGGAATCAGGAAATGGATGCGGGGAGGGAGAGGGAGGCGGATGGGCTATCGAGGGGGGCAGGGGACCACGGAAATCACCAGATGGGCGGAATTGGAGGCCAAAATGTAGGCGGCTGCACTCACCTGGCTCTGGGGGCTAAGGGAGCCGGGGCAGGCACGCGAGTCGTTAGGCTCCGAGCGTGAGGTGGATTGACCAATGGGAGGGGGTGGGCGGGAGCGGGAGGCGGGGAGGGCCGGGGAATCAGGAAATGGATGCGGGGATTGACCAATGGGAGGGGGTGGGCGGGAGCGGGAGGCGGGGAGGGCCGGGGAATCAGGAAATGGATGCGGAGAGGGAGGCGGATGGGCTATCGAGGGGGGCAGGGGACCACGGAACCCACCAGATGGGCGGAATTGGAGGCCAAAATGTAGGCGGCTGCACTCACCTGGCTCTGGGGGCTAAGGGAGCCGGGGCAGGCACGCGAGTCGTTAGGCTCCGAGCGTGAGGAGGATTGACCAATGGGAGGGGGTGGGCGGGAGCGGAAGGCGGGGAGGGCCGGGGAATCAGGAAATGGATGCGGGGAGGGAGAGGGAGGCGGATGGGCTATCGAGGGGGGCAGGGGACCACGGAAATCACCAGATGGGCGGAATTGGAGGCCAAAATGTAGGCGGCTGCACTCACCTGGCTCTGGGGGCTAAGGGAGCCGGGGCAGGCACGCGAGTCGTTAGGCTCCGAGCGTGAGGAGGATTGACCAATGGGAGGGGGTGGGCGGGAGGCGGGGAGGGCCGGGGAATCAGGAAATGGATGCGGGGAGGGAGAGGGAGGCGGATGGGCTATCGAGGGGGGCAGGGGACCACGGAAATCCTGATGAGATGCATAATTCTGTAAAACCTCTGTTTGTCTAGTTCTTACCTAATTCATATGTTAGGCTCCTCGCGTGGTTCTGTGCCCAATGCAGTTTTTCCGCTAACAAAAACGTGCTATGTCAAGATGGCCGCCATTTGTTTATTGTGATGTCATCACGTTATTACACACTGACGTCATGATTGTGTCATTATTATTGCGTCATAAGTAGCGCATCATACTGATCGTGTGATAATGATTGTATCACTATGAACGCATCAAATTCTTAGTCTTCCTACGAGTATTGATAATTTCCTAACTCACAAATGATGTTTAGTATTTCTGTGGTTGGTACAGGTGTTTACAATCTAATGTCATGTACTAATGTCCTATTCTCAATGCCCAATGCATTATTTCCACTAATCTAGGAATTTCAAAACAGTAATAATATTTAAATAATAAAGACTTATTTAGACAATATATGCTCCTTATGGTCACATTGACAAAGAGCAGTACGTTGTTTACATTCATTCAGGAACTTCAATATAATACTGAAAGCTTCCAAGCCAAAAAAACTTTTAGTGGAAATTTCTTATTGGTCTCATATGTATTAAACATTTCAACTGGTTGGTGGAGTTCAACTTTCAGGCTGTTTACATTCATTCAGAAACTTCAATATTGAATACCTCAAAGCCAACAGACATTCGGTATAGATCCCTTATGGTTCTCATATGTATTAGACATTTCAACCGATTGATAGAGTTAAACTCTCAGGTTGTAAATTGTATCGCTCTCAGGATAGTTTGAGTACTATAGGTGTTTTGAATAATAGACTTGTTGTGGTCACATTGACAAAAAGCAGTACATTATTACCATTCATTCAGCATCTTCAATATAATACTGAATACTTAAAATGCAAAGTACGACTCAAGTACTGTTTGCTGGGTTTGCTGCCTGCTTTCTTGGGTGTGCCGCGGGCTGTTTAGCGCGGACTACGAGGGAGTTCATTGAATGGTCGAACTTGTGGAAGGATCCTGCCGACTGGAGGACGTCTCAGGCTGCTACACCAGCTTTAGCCTGACTTCCTAGGAACTAGGTGACTTTTTAGAATAACATCCTACTCTAGGGATACGGTACCTACCACCCTGGTTTAGTAAGAGGGTGGCATAGGGTGTGGGTGTGCACAGTGCACACAGTGTACACAGTGGGCACACCGTTTCATTAACTGTGGAGTTGTTGTTGCTGCAGATTGTGGACTTGCACAGACTTCGAGTGTGTTGTTCGCACAATTCTGATACAAAGTTATTTGTTTTTTTGCTTAGGTTCCTTCCGGAGCGGAGGCTCCGCCTCTTGCAGGGGAACGCCTCTTTCTGCCTCCTTAAGTGTACTGCTCCCAGCGCACCGCCAAGTACGACTCAAGTACTGTTTGCTGTTCGCGGTGCGCTGGAAGCAGTGAACTGGGAGACTTGGAAGGTACGTCTTAGTTTGTGGGTTGGATACCTCGCTTTAAATGAATCGTACTTGTAGGAGTGAGGGTCGTATGAAAATAAGAAAATTGTGTTAACCATCTATTACTGCACGTGGCACTATTCTTCCGTAATTTAGGGGGTTAACCCATTCATTTAGAGGCTAGTACCCCAAACTTGTTTAAAAATAGAGTAAGGCTAAAAGCCCGGCTCGTGATCTATCACTGTTTCGAAAAAGGTTTACGATTCTTGCTGCACGTAAAACTATGTCTTCTCGATTACGGAGCGGGCTAAAGGAAACGATAATCATTCCGAAAAAACGTACCATTGATGTCACAATGAAAAAATTGGATGATATGTATGGAAACAAAAAGGCTACCGCACTTATTAATGATATTATGAATGACAATTCAATTCATGAAATCAGTACTACTAATAAGTATGAGAATTTCGCCAATCCAATTAAAACAAGGAGAAGTTTCTTAAGTGTTCCAGAGCCAGAAACAGTGAATATTCACGCCTTGGGTAGTATGGAAGACACTAATATGGGGCCACCATCTGACATATCGATCTTGGCTCCTGCAGTACTAATGGAATTAGAGAAGCGGATCATAATGTCTGATGGCCCGTCAACACCAGTGACAGCACGGCCAATTGGCAAGCACCAAGTACATCTCCATTGTGATATCCCATGTAATTTAGTATCAGAAACTGCCAACTCTTATAACGACCTTGAAAATTCCGCCTGCGACCAGGTCCCTATAGATTTGTGTAATGATGGCCCTCCCCAATTAAAAAGAGGAGTGGTATGTTCTTCGCCGGATACGTGCAAATCCACTCACAATAAATCACTGAAGATTAAAACGCATGAGAACTTTCAACCTAAATCTTCTTCTGATGTGGAGGATCTCCTGAGCTTTGAAGCTGCCTACCCCGTAATGTCAAGGATTCTTAACTTACTTGGCAAGGGTCACGAGTACACGCATTATGAACTCCGTGACATAAAAACAGCGTTGCTCGGCATATCCTCTAAACTCAACAAATTGGAGGGTTATATCTTTGCTGAGAATTATAAAAAGGAGAAAGGCTGTTACTCACCTAGTATCCCGTGCAAATGCACTGTCACAACGGCATCTCAAACGGAGAATTATAGTAGCAAGCCACAGGATCTCTCTAAAGAGAATGGGGGGGGATCCAGTTTACAGCTTTCCCTCAACATTTGCCCAGATAGTGAATGCACCAAAAAATGTGGATACGATACAAATTTATTCACATGCATAGCTTTGCCAAATGGTAACGCTTCATGCAGAGAAAATTGACCAACTAACTTTTTTCATTCAACCTAATGATATGCTAACAGAATCGAATGGATCTAATCAGTTGTTTGAACGGAATAAGGCCTCTGAGCAATCACCTGATAGTCCATCCGACTTAATAGAACTAATAAAAGAAGAAAAGGTGAAGGAGGGCGTGAACTTGGAACCCCCCCCCACAAGAGGTACACATTGAGCCGCAAGGGCAAAAACAATTTCTATCACGTAAACAAAAAAGATTGCATATCCGTGCAATAAATAGATTAAATTTACGAAATGAGAAAATACAAGGTAAGCAAAACCTTAATCAAAAACAAAAAAAATAATAAATCGCAATCAAAATGCTAACCTTGATCCAAAATTGAATGCTAAGGGGAAACCAACTGAGGCGAATATTGATGCCTCTGTTGGCAATATAGACCTAGACGCAACGATTGATGTGGATGAACTTACTATTGCAAGTCGTCTTGCTTTGCAACTTCAATTGAACGTTGTTCCTAATAATGAATTAACCCAAGTGTCTGTGACTGATAAATTTATCTCGGCCAAACAGAAAGAATTTGCGGCTTCACTGTCCTCCTCCCAACAGTCGTCGTTATCAGCGTTTTACAAACCCATTCCCAACAAGAAAACTACTGAACGGACTGCCACGGAAGTAGATTCCTCAGAAGACAATAGGCTTTCATTGGGGAAGCATAATGACAAAATTACGCCTCCACAATTGCAAGTTGATCAAAACTGTAAACCAAAAGCCCCGCACTTGGAGGGGCAGACATCCAATACAATAAAAAATGTATCCCCAGTGCAATTGGAGGAAGATGGAACAACAAAGCAGTGGGAGACACTGGACCTGATTGGTCCTGGAAAAAAAAACACAACTCAAAGCTATCCACTGTCTAATCATGCTGAGGAAGAGGTGGTGCGGAAAAAATCTTTGATTACGGAGGAATCTGTCGATCAAGTTACATCTGTAAAGCCAATATCAACTATTTTGGGCTGGATCAGTACTCCGGAAATTAATGGTGATCAAGACCTGAATAGATCTTTTATATTGCACTCCTTCAAAAAAATTCCGGCACTAAGAACGTTGGTTTCAAACGACATCATATGGATAACTCTTCCATCCATAAAAAATCACAGGATGGTCTTAGAACTTCAATCCTCAATAATTGCTGAATTGATTTGGAACCACAGACGTGCGCTAAAAATGTTGGGATTGGCTGTATTCCAAATTCAGACAATTGATGAAGCTAAAATCTTCAATGAGACCATTCCTTCAACCACTATAAGTAAAAACAACCAAGCACCTACGGCCAAAGTAAATAAATTAACGGATATGGCAGTCTTGGCACAGTTGGTTGCTATCTCTGCTGTATCTAAAGATTGGTCCTGGTTACCGGCAATACTGGGGAATCGAAAGGAGGGAACAACCATAGATCACTCGTAGTAGCAAAAAGCTCCTTCGAGTAATATCATGGAATTCATGTGGGCTAAAAAATGTGAAAATGTGGGCAACTAGATATGCCCCGCATCAATTCGCTGACATTATGCAACACGAGTACCCAAAGGTAGACCATCAGGGGGGATCTCCATTTTGGTAAACACTGCTCTTGTTTACTCCGTTATTAATCTCTATGACAACATCCTACATTGCAATTGTAATTAACACAGGATTATCATCAATGGACTATGATTTAATAGTATCAGTATACTTTAACCCATTGGGTACCGCAGTGGACTCCTTACCGAATGATTTGGATTCCTTGCTTGATGAAGTTTTTTGTAAATGGTCTAATGTAAAAATAATTATAGGAGGCGATTTTAATTAAAATTGTCTTGCAACTCCCCTAAACGAAACTCAAATTTACGCACAAAGTCAACCCTTGTCCTCAAGGAGACGGGGAATACGCCTACATCAATTCTTTAAACGCTGGAATATAGACCTATTACCCTTTCTTATAATAGGAAAGGCGACCACATGGTCCCGAAATAACAGATCCTCATGTATCGACTACATTGCGGTATCCGGGGAACTATCATCGGGTTGCAAGGGGGTAGAGATCGCGACGATTGAATTGAGTGATCACTGCATACTATATGCAGCCTTCCAACTAATGATCCCAATTTTGCCACTAGATCCACTTAGTATATTTATTCTGGAAGATCGACCAGGTGCTTCCTTACGATGGAATACCAAAACTTGCAAAAACTTAAATGTTATCATCAAGATGCTTGTAATAACTGCAGGATTGATCATGATTCAAAAACAACAGTCTTATCTATTAGACAAATCTCAATAATCATTACAATAGCACTCACATATTTGGTATTTCAAAAAACTAAAGAAATAACTAAACCGCCGGTAGTCGCCTTATTTGCTACTAGAGTTGTAATCCTAAAGAAACAAAAGAAAAATGAAATTTTGCAATTAAATGGAATGAGTTTATCTAACTGTGAATATTATAAACAGAAACGAAAAGTACTTAATAAATATGGCAATCATATAAAAAATTATAGAATTTACCTTCATAACTCAATGAACCAAACAATGATGGCCTCATTGTGCAAAAATGACAGGCGCTCTATCTGGTCACTCCTAAGGGGTAATGACTCCCAACAAACGGTGAATCAAAGCTCCATTATAAGTGCCGAATCATGGATACAATACTATAAGAAAAAAATTGCTTTGCCGGAAAGATTTAAAGTACTTGCTGACAACTTTACTAACAAATTGTTGAAAGAATTTGAGGGTTGGTCACTAGAGGATATGACATGGGCACTTGGAAAGTTGAATAAATCAAGAGCTCCTGGTCCGGATTGCATTCCACCATGTGTTTTGAAAGAAAATGTACAATTATGGGCTCCGATACTAAAAACCCAATTTGACGAGATTATTCGCTCATCTACTATTCCTCCATCCTGGCTCCAATCGGTTATAGTTCCAATTCATAAGAAAGGTGACAAAACAAATCCAAGCAATTTTCGCCCAATTGCCTTGATGGATGCAAGTGCCAAGACTTTGGCTATCTTGTTGTTACAACAGCTGAAGGCAATTATTAAACAACGGGCTATTCTTTCGATATTTCAGATTGGCTTTCGTGCCGGAATGGGAACTGCTTTAAATGCGACTGTTTTAGCGCATTTAATTGCACAAACGAATATTCCGAACACTGGTCCACTGTACATGGCATCCGTGGATTTAACAGCAGCTTTTGACTGCGTAATCAGGACTCTTCTCTGGGAAAAGATGGACGAAATGGGGTTCCTGCCTCATTTAATTGCAATGTTGGCCAAATTACATCATAACACTTCATACTTGGTCCGCATCAACAGTTCTGGTTCAACAACAGTCCAGATTACGACCGAGGTGGGGGTTAAGCAGGGCTGCAATCTGGCAGCTACCCTGTTTAACCTATACATCTCTGACATTGAGACAATATGGAACGCTGAATTAAGCTTTCCAGCAAGACTGGCACATTTGCGTATCCAATGGATTGCATTTGCAGATGTCCTGATTTTTGATCGAACCCCTTATGGCTTACAAAGAAAATTAGAAATATTTGCAGCATATCTTTTTAAAAACAACCTAACATGTAACGTCGAGAAGTCCAGTATCTTCATACTAAAAAACATGAAAAAGAAACTTCCTAAAAAGCAATGGTCTATAAATGCTATCCATATGCCCATTGCCTTAAATATGAGATACTTGGGGTATGATGTCATTGACTCACCCTCAAGAAAAACGTGGTTTGCAAATTTAAATGTAAAAAAAAATGTTTTAACGACTCAAATGCGGATGGTATTTGTGAAACATTGTAAATTTTCAATGGAACCACTTTTGCAATTCTACATGCTGAAAGTGGAAGCAATTCTACTCTATGGACTTGATTTATGTCTATGTAACATAGACTCAATATTAGACCAAATCCAAGGGCAATTGTGGAAAGCGACTTTGAGATTACCAAAATCACTCTACGACAGGAGTTTGGGAATCTCTGCTCTATCAACTAGGTTCCATTGGCGACAGTTAACAAATTATGGAAAGATGTTGTTTCCACAGCAACAGTCATTGTATGTGGAATTTTTAATTATGATTGGGAAACGTGTTCCTATATCGTTGTTGAAGTTTTCAGAATGTATGATAGAAAAACTGGCGGAATGTGGTTTGGAACCAATAGATCTTGAATTTCGTATGGGACATGTAAAGAAACGCTTATACGAGCAGGATTGGTTAGTAACAATAGAAGATATGCAAGCAAAAAAACTATACTCTGAAGCGGCAAAATTTGCAACAGCGAGACTGCCTCGCAAATCCTATTTGATTAAATTCCCGGCGAACAAACAGAGGCACTCCTACCTGAGATTTAAACTTAATCTGTTCCACACTTTTGAGAAAACCATCAAATGGGAAAAAGACACTAATCTCGGACAGAAACCATGGTGTAGATTTTGTGAGGGCAAAATCTGGATAGAAAATCTAAAACACCTTACCTTATATTGTGAACATTTTGAACCCTTGCGATATACGTTAATTGGTCCACAGGTGTTGGGCATGACACAGGAAGCGAGGGATTGGTGTTGGGAAAAAATTTATGTGGGGATATTCAATGAAGGCAATTGTTCTATTATGTGCATTTCTTGAAAAATTGGAATTGGAACTAGATGAGAAAGAAAAATTGAAATAATTCTTAGTCAATCTTTTTAGTAATTCAAACGTATGAGAAAAGTATTAATTTGCCCTACTCTCTTGGATATTTACCAGAACATGTAACATGACGTGTAACGATTATTTCAAATTATTTTACTATGAATTGATTTTAATAACTGAATTTGATGATGTTGTAAATGTTTGTTAATCAAACTTAAAAAACAACTTTTAATTAAAAAAAAAAAAAAATGCAAAAGACCTTCGATGTAAACCTCTTGTGATTTTCAAATGTATTAAATATTACAACTGCAAGAAATTCAGATCGGTCACTTACTGTTCTTTTTGTTTTGTCAAATCTTTTGACATGGTGTTTAATTATTCAGGCAGGCAGTCAAATCGTGACATTTTTTCTGTGAAATGTTTTTCGAAGAAAAAACATTTTGAGAAAACCTTTTAGAGAAACCTTTTAGAGAAAAACGCCTACATTGTAGTGTTCATTCATCCCTTAGGGGTTAAGCCTTTCCACCCAATAAAGCTCTCTGATTCATACATTGTGTGGTTTCCAGCTCTTAGGGATTTCTTCACCACTTCCAAGATTATTACTTTTAGTTGGGATATATTATGTTTATTCTTATTAAAATGTCATGCCACTGGTGATCTTATATTGTTTGTCCTGATGTTGCTCTTATGTTCATTCCAGCGTTCTTTGGCTTTTCTGATTGTCTGACCCGCATAAAAAATTCCACATGGGTTTTACGCTCACCTGGCTCCCACAGGGGCAACGATCTGAACTGGACAGCTGCGGTCTCCACCAATTTGACGCGTAGGGCCGAAATGACAGACTGGACTGGCCCACCTAGCTTCGTTTGCTTGGCCCGTAGGAGTATTCTTCTGCAAATGGAGAAAGGGAATTCACCACCCGTGGAGTTGAGTGTTAACCCCCACCCCCGCTGTTCTCCCCACTGATCACTTTTAATGTCCCCTCTTATAGTCTCACCTGATGGTTTGGAAAGATGAGCTCTCCAACCTGCATTGAGCACAGGGGCACGTAGATGACCAGTTGCTTCACTGGTTCGAAGGAATTGGTGAGTTCCAGAACAATATTGACTCTGAGATTTCCGGCGAGACGCCGTAAGTATATAGTTCGTAAGAGTTCAAATGTCTGACTTTCACTCTTGTCCGATTCCTTGCAGGTTGCAGCTTGACCCTAGCGAAGAGTTCCTCGTGGCAACCAGTAACATTCAGGTAAGGATTTGTATTATCCAACACAGTCCGATTAAAATAATGTCAGTATGTAACCTGTTGCTTTCTCCCTTATTCAGGTGCTGAGAGAAATTATGAAGTCTCGGGGAATAATGCCTCCGGCGGTAAAATTAGGTAAGTCTATTGTGGTGAGAAGGATTCCCCTTGTTTTATCTCTGTTTCACCTTGCTGTCCTTTTGTTTCCCTTAGGGGCCGGGGTACGACGAAGATGCGGTGGAGGCTTCGCCGACCCGTGAAGAGGAATAGTACCCCCGGCGGTAAAATCAGTCTATGGGGGGTAACTAATATTGCCTCTGTTTATTCCCTTGGCTCACCTTGCTGTTCTTGTGTTCCCCTTAGGTGCCGGAGTGCGGCGGGGACATGCAGAAGGATGCAGTGGATAGTGAAGATGCTGCGAAGGCCGGTGAGTTCAGCGCGGCGCGGCAGCAGGCGAGGCGACGCGACGCGCATAAAATAACTTCTTTCTTCCAGCTCGAAGGTGTAGTGGATCGGGAATTCAGGTAAGGAGCAAAGGTATTGCTCTTGTTCTAACCTTTCTCCTTCTTTCTCCCTCTTTCTAGGAGCTCCAGACTCGAGGCGGGCGTGGCAGAAAACTGTATGCAGACTTGCAGGCACGGTGAGCGTTATGCTGCTGGATGCAGAATAACGCGAAGCGTGTGCTGCTCTTCGGGCATGGTTTAAATAGCCTCCAAAGTAGTCCCAGGTAAGTATTCCTCCTCGACCCCACCTGAGTAAAAAAATAGTCCCTAGGTAAAGTAGTCTCTTCCAACCTCTTTTGGCTTGGAGCTTTTGCAGCATGGTCTGCATCAGGTAAGTTTGCAGCATGGCCTGCATCAGGTAAGTTTTAATCTGAGCCTGGCGCCTGTGGCGCCAGGACTGACTCTCCATATGAGCCTGGTGCCATAGATGCCAGGACTGCACCCAAATAGCCCCTAGCAGGGGTTGTTGGGCTTGCTTGGAATAACTTGATGCCTGCTTCCGGGGTTGCTGGACTTGATCTGGATCCCCGGGGGTAGGCATCATGACAATGGGCCGCTGAGTCCATAGATCACTGATTTTGAATCGCAAGTAGCATAATCATTAAATTTGATTTTTGTTCCATTATAACGGTGTCTTACATAGCCGCCTTTCATTATATTATTACAATGGCTGCAATTAAGGCAAGCAAATATTCCTGTCTTTTTCTGTCTCAATGTTTGTCTTTTGGAGGTGTTTCAGCTTTCACAAGTTGGTCTTTAAAATTAGGGTCCCTCTTATATGCTATGATGGTAGGTTTCGGGAATAATTTGTTCAGTTGCGAGTCCATTTCAATGATTCGCCAGTTTTTCTTGATCATCCTGGTAATGTGATTGCTCTGTCCTAAATACCTTAAAGCATAAATTAAATGCGTTTCCCCAGATTTAATCTTGGGGGTCAGTAATTCATTCCTGTCCAATCTTTCTGTCTTTTCTCTTGCTTTCTCGATGATATGGTACCCTCTCCTTTTGTATTTCTCAACCATGTTTAAGCTGTCCTCTTCTAGCATTTCTGGAAATGATATAATTCTTTTTAGTCATAGAAACTGACTGTATGGTAAATTATTCCGCAAATGTTCTGTATGGCGACTCAAATAATGTAGTGAGTTGTTGACATCAGTTTTCTTATGGTATATGTTTGTTCTGATACCTTGTGGTCCAATCTCTAATTCCACGTCCAGGAAGTGAAGTTTAGGGGAACCAACTTCCATTGTGAATTTTATTCTCATGTAGGGAATTCAGAAATTCTAGAAATAGATCCAAATCTGTTCTAGTTCCTCTCCAGATTATGAAGACGTCATCTATGAATCTTTTCCAGATAATTAGATTCTCCCATCTCGTTTCATTTAGTATTCTTGTACTTTCTAAATAGTACATAAATAGATTGGCATAAACCGGGGCCATTGATGAGCTCATCGAGGTCCCTGAGGCTTGTAAGTAGAACTGATTCTTGCATCTAAAGTAATTATTTATCAAAATGATTTTACTTAGTTCTAATATGAACACTTTATTGGCTTTGCAATTGTTTAAGAGTGTCCATTCTAATGCTTCTAACCCATCTTGATGGGGAATTGAAGTGTACAGACTCTGTATGTCCATGGATACCAGTAGATTGTTTTCTGTGATTTCTGGTAAGTTTGGAAGATTGTTTAAGAAATCTGTGGTATCTTTAAGATACGTGGTGGTGGCCTGTACTACGGGTTGTAAAGCTTTGTCGATGTAAATTGCTAGCTGATTGAAGATGCTATCAGTTCCGTCTACAATTGGCCTTAGAGGAGGAGTTTGTACATTTGTGTTGATTTTCAGCAATCCATAGAATACTGGTGTTCTTTGGTTAGATATTTGTGTCTTGTCCGAAATCCATCTGGAATCTGATGCTTTGTCTAGAGTCTCCTTAATGATGATTTTGATTTGTGTCGTGGGATCTTTGTCGATCTTGATGCAAGTTCCTTCATCCACTAGTTCTTTAATCTTGTTGTTGAACAGCCTTCCTGCCTCTCTGAAACTTGAGGAGAACCATCTCCGGTTCCGGAAGCTCCTCAAAACCTACTCTTTGCTTCTGCTTTCTCTCTCCCTCTCCCCTGCTGAATTACTGACCGAAACTGCACTGGTTTACCTGGCCACCCCTTCTAATCTCTGGCCCAGGCCCTGCTAATTACCCACCTGCACTGCCTCCCTGGCAACCCTTGCACCTGGGGACCGCTGTTCTGTATCCCTACAGTCCCCTGCCAGCACTTATGTCTGCACTTCCTTGCACTTGCCACCAGCTGGCCATCTTATTTATTCTACTTTTCCCATGTACTGCCCTCCCCCCCACCCCCTGCACTTTTCACTTTTTCCTTCTTCCCCCCTTCCCATGCACTTGCGCGATCTGAATGACACCTGGCCTAGTAGGATCGTTGTCTGTTTTCCCTTTGTCCCCCCCTTGCCTCGTCGCGCCTTGAAACACGTGTGTATAGGTGCGTTATAAATGCCATATCATATATTGTCATAATATACCGTGTCCATAGTGACTATCGCTCTATCAATTGAATACTGAAATAACAGTGAGTAGACCACTCCTGAAGAAGGGGATGTGTCTACCCCGAAACGTGTAGAGAAAGAAAACCAGGATTGAATATACTACAGGATATTGATTTGTATAGTGTGGTCAAACACAGCATCGGATCACATTCAATGCTTGATATTGTCTACTCAGTTTCAATTTATATTTAGATAAAATATTATTTTGAATTGAGCACAAATGAATAATTAAGTACCATGGGAGCCAAGGGGCCTCCAAATCCCATTATGTGCTTTTAATTTATTTTTAAATGCACATTCAGCGCACCTGGCGGTGTAGGCCTTTACTCCCCATGCTTCCTCCCAAGCCCAATCCTGCCCCCCTAGCCCTCCCACGCGACCCGATTGGCTGGAGAACCCCATCCAAACAAATACGAAGTGCACGGCGTCCCTGCCGGCACCATTCCAGCCCTCCATGCGGTTCAGGTGAATTGTGCTGCACACGGGAGCCAAAGGGCCTCCAAATCCCATGATGTGCTTTTAATTTATTTTTAAATGCACATTCAGCGCACCTGGCGCTGTAGGCCTTTACTCCCCATGCTTCCTCCCAAGCCCAATCCAGCCTCCCTAGCCCTCCCACGCGACCCGATTGGCCCCTTGCCCCATATTAAGAACCGTCGCAGGGCAGCCCTCTGCCCGGCAGCCCCAGTGGCTAAGGGCGGCTCCAACAGAAGCGGCTCCAGAAAGTGTCTGCAGGTGTCCGCAGAGGAAGCAAAGGAAGACAGCAACCAACAGACACCAACAAAACTAAGTGTGGCTCGGGTGGGGGGGTAGAGCAATCACTCTACTCCAGAAAGCCCTCGCCACTCTATCTTGCCTCTCCATAATGTTAACTGCGATAGAATTACAACACGCATACTTGGAGATTAGTCACCACCTACCTAAAAACATTCTTGGCTGCACTATAAATGTTGCACTGCACTACGCACTAACATACTGCTATGTTATGTTACGTAGCATTTACATAGCGCTTTATATACCATTTGTAGGTCTGCTAAGCCAATGTTAACTGACCTATAGATAACGGTCAAGAATATCACCTTAGACAGGTGCAATAATCGTTAGCCTTTGCATTATCTAGACGACATTGTGAATGTTAGCATGTGCACACACCGAAGGAATTCTTGATTTTAGCATGCGCCACATCTAGATGGAACTGTGGATGTTAGCATGTGCACACACAAGGAATTCTTGATCTTAGCATGCGCCACATCTAGATGGAATTGTGAATGTTAGCATGTGCCACACTTAGAATTGACAACATTAGCCTCCGCCATATCTAGATAGGATTGTGAATGTTAGCATGTGCGCACACAGAAGGAATTCTTAATCTTAGCCTGCGCCACATCTAGATGGAACTGTGAATGTTAGCATGTGCACACACGGAAGGAATTCTTGATCTTGGCATGTGCCACACCTAGATGGAATTTGTGAACGTTAGCATGTGCCACATTTAGAATTGACAAAATTAGCCTGTGCCGTTTCTGGATAGGATTGTGAATGGTAGCATGTGCTTACACAGAAGGAATTCTTAATCTTAGCATGCGCCACATCTAGATGGAATTGTGAATGTTAGCATGTGCCACACTTAGTCTGAATCAACCTAGCCTGCGTCGCATCTAGATGTAATATGATTGTTAGCATATGCCACACTTAGATGGAATCCTTTAAGCTTAGCCTGCGCCACATCCAGATAGAACTGTAAATGTTAGCATATGCCACACTCAGATGGAAATCTCAACTTTAATTTGTGCGACATCTAGACAGAAATGGGTTTTTCTTTGCATATACCACACTCCGAGAGAATTCTTAAGTTTAGTCTGCGCAACTTCTAGATAGAAATGTGATTCAATGATTGACATGCGATTTACCGAACATGGACCACCCAGCGCACAATCATGAATCATTAACCAACTCACTAACAATCTCAACCCTCTGCATACACCTCTCAAACTCTAAACAAACACAACCACAACTCTATAGCACAACAAACCGCACAAACCTCACTACACTGCAACAACAAAACACACATAGGCCCTCATTACAACCCAGGCGTTAAGGGGTTAACGGCGCCGTAAAAGGTGGCGGCGCCGTTAATCCCTTAACGCCTGATTACGAGGTCCCTTTGCGGGTAAGCAGGCGTTAAAAAACCAACCCGCAAAGGGACCTAGGAGCTAATTACGGCACCGTAATTTACGGTGCCGTAATTAGCGCCTTCCCCAGTCCCATTGAGCCCTATGGGGCAAAAATGGGAATGGGGAAGGGCCATGGCGGCATGGGGAATTACCGCCCCGCCAACCTCGGAATGGGGCGGTAATTCCCCATTCCGCCATGGCGGAGTCGGTAAGTTACCGGCATGGACCATGGTGCTACTAGCACCATGGTCCAACGCCTGGGTTGTAATGAGGGCAATAGACTTGCACAACAGTACACGACGGCTGCCGAACGGAAAGCACCCCAAGCCCAGTCAACAGACCCACCGGACTGAGGCCGCCAACAGCACATCACGGCCCTCTTGCACTTTTCCAGCCTATTCCCGCTAACTCGCTCCCCTCCCTCCCCTCTTTTTTACAGAGCCGCCAGAGCGTCAGGGGACCACTCTGGTGGTCATAGTGCGCGGTACAAATATCCTTTAACATTAACATACCAAAAAATTCATTAGATCGACCAATACTTGATGAAATTAAACACTTGATCTATTTTTATGGAAAACTGTAGTACGAATGAGATTTGAATTCACTATATCTTATTAATAATAAAATCAATTAATATTGATTGTCTATACGATACAAATAGGGTGTGCAGGGGACGGGAGAGTTCCACAAGATTTAGGAGATTGTAGGAGGCCAGCCTATTATGGTGAACAGATTGATTTTAACCATATCCAATCAAGATAGGGTAGCAGAGTGGCAAGGCTTATTCTCAGGAGGGGTGTGAGAATGTTTAAGGATACAATGAGTCCAGAGATGGCAGCACCAATAATTCCAGTTTCAGCTAGTACAAAGATGTAATTATTTATTAGGTCTTTACAATAACACACTAAGCAAGTAAAAACATCTAGTCAAATATTGTCACACAAACGCTTATCATTCACCCATAGGAGATTTAGGAAAGCATTTGTTTCAATAACCAGTTCAACAAAGGTAAGTATTCAGATGCAATAGAATTAGCAAAGACATTTTAGAATAATCCTAGAACAGCTTACCTACCTCTTATAAACTCCAACCGTAAGAAAGTTTGGGGCCTTTTGCCCAAATGTCATAAATTCCAAAGTATATAATTCACATGTAGGTTAATGAAGAGATGGCAATTTCAGTGGTTATGATTAAGAGTCAAAAAGTAAGATCAAGTTCAGGTAAGTAAATGCACTCCAGGCAGACTCTAGAATTAATCTAATAAGGGATCCTTGGCCAGGCCTCCACCAACCAAAGTCAGGAAAGGGTGATTTTATGGACAGTACTTTACACCCATGTAACCCTATGCACGGCGGGGGGGTGGACATGAATGTAACCCCAACCACCCCCGACTCCAATTTCTCCAGCAACGACTGTTGGTATTCTGGATTCTGGTGGAGACAGTCTTCTAAGCTTGGTCCGATTGAGAAAGGCCCAGGGGTCGCTGGTGTAGAAGTTACTTTTCTATGGATTGTCCTCTTACGTGTTCCTCAACTTATGATGTCTCCTTCCAGTGGTGGCCTCGTCTGCTCTCGAGGCATTTGTTAGCCATGGTAGATGTTGCATGCACCTCGCCTATTACTTCACTTCCGTTTTGGCTTCGGATACGCTGTGATTTCTGTTGAGTATCGACTGTTATTTGCAAAAATATCAACCCCACCTAAAACAGGGTTTAAAAAGTGCGTGGATTGTGGGTCCAAGATGTTGATCACGGACCCACACACAGCATTTGCTATGGTTTTTTTGGGATTGAGCATAAAATGGCAGACTGTGGTTCCTGTTAGTTGATGACAGGAAAGGCACTGAAGGAAAGAAAGGGGAAACTCGCTGCGGTTAGGCCACCCCTCCCCGTAAGTTCCCATCGTCCACTCCCTCGAAAAAAAGATAGACGAGCGAAGTTCGGGGGATGAGTCACTGCTGAGAAAGCGTACAAAAAACATTCATGTCACTGTCTTGATAGTCAAGGAAAAGATCGAAGAGGTGTTGCAGACCATGAAGGTTCTCAGATTCCTCTCCCGACCACAGGGTACACTGCCCAGGTAGGTCAGCTTCTAAAGCAAAGATGGAGGCATTCTGTCTTCAGATTACGGTTTTCGAAAAGGCGGCCCCTTTGAAGGAACTGTTGAAGGGCCACAACCTTGTCGCGCCTACCAAGGCTGATAAGGCATCCAAAGAGGTTAAAGATTGCGTGCCCTCGAGGCAAAAATTGTTGACCCCTCGAGAGCCTTTGAGGCTTCGGGTCGAGGAAAGGCCTAGTCCTCTTCTCGATGACTCCTTTTAGTCGTGGGTCAAGACCTTCGAAGGAAAAACCTTCTGCGTTTAAGTCGTCCAAACCATTGACGTCTTCCAAGGAGGTGGAAAAGGGCTTTAAACCCTTGTATAAAAACGTATTTTGTTTAATTTGATTTTTTTAAGTCTCCAATTTTTGGAGAGGTATAGACCTCAGATTAAGACACGCCACCATTTGGCCTAGAGTATGGGACGCCAAGTGTTTGAGGAGTCTAGAATAGAGAATCTTGATGAGAATTTGACAAGTGCAAGTGGTCTAGACACCTCACCCGAGGTAGACTTTGCAACACCTGACCCAGCTGAACATGCTGAAGCATCATAGAGGCGGCTAATGAACAGGGTCACACCTTGGGTGGGGGATTCCTGCTACTGTATCAGCAGGACGATCTAACGGATATATTGGGCAAGGGTCCAGAAAGGGACCCTATCTTGCCTTTCCACTCTGCATTGCAAAGGAGGGTTGTGGCAAACTGGGAGTCGCCTGACACTAATCCAGCTGTCAAATCTCTCACAAGGAGGTACAAACCATCTAGTATTGACCCTGACTTCCTTTCAAAACATCCAACACAAGAGAGCCTGTTTGTGCATGCTGCTACATCCACGTCCAGGGCAGCAGCTTACCCTACAATTCTTCCTGATGGGGACGGCAAACGTTTGACACCCTGGCAAAAAGGGTATTTTCGGCCAGTAGCATGACCCTTATGTGAATTACCACTTGTGCACTGGTTAAGTGTGAATTACCACTTGTGCACTGGTTAAGTGTACTCCCACTTTGTGGGATGGAAGTGTGATGGCAGCTGATACATCCTAGAGGAAGAGGAAAGGCATGGCTTCCTTAATATAATTACGGATGACAAGGCAAGTTATGATATATTTTATTTGCATTGCGCTTATACACAAGTGTTTCAGAGCGTGACGAGGCAAGGGAGGGGAACAAGGGAGGCCAAAACTATTTTACTAGGCCCAGTGACATTGAGAAAGCGCTGGGGTGAGGGAAGTGGGAAAGTGCAAGGGGGAGGGGAGAAGAGGAAAGTGCTAAGCAAGGGATAAAAAACACTTGGTAGTGCAGCCAGCAGGGTGATGAGTGCAGGTTTTAACGCGCAGACAAGGGGTGTCTAAGTGCAGTTAAGGGGACCTTTGGGTTGCAGATACAGACCCAAGTGCAGGGTTGCCAGGAGGAAGTGCTGGTGAGTGGGTGGGTCGGCAGGGACCTTTGCCCGAAATCAGAGGGTAAGCCAGGTGCAGGGTACCGAAACAAACAGATCAGCAGTTGGGGGGAGGTGGGGGATTGAGAGCGAAGGCAGAAGCAAAGAGGAAGGCTTTGAGGTGCTTCCGGAACCAGAGATGGTTGTCCCCAAATTTTAGAGTGGCAGGGAGGCTGTTCCAGAGGGAGGCCCCAGCCGAGAAAAGAGATCTACCCCCAACTCGTTGCTTGGAGAAACGACTGACCCTGAGGGAGATGGAGGTGGGGGAGCGAAGCGCTCGAGTGGCAAGGTATTTACGGAGGGAGAGTTGAAGGTACTTTGGACCCAGGCCCCAGAAAGCCTTGTGGACAATGCAAAGGGTCTTTAATGTAATCCTTACAGCCGCTGGGAGCCAATGAAGAGATTTCAGGGCTGGAGAGATACAATCCAGGGCTTGAGGCCAAGGACAAGTCTCGCACTCCTATTCTGGATGAGTTGCAAAGGGCGAAAAGTAGAAGCAGGTAGATTTAGAAAGAGGCTGTTGCAATTGTCAAGCCTAGATTGAACCAGAGCTCGAGAGACAGTTAGCTTCTGGGGGGAAAGAGAAAAAGAACAATACCACTGAGGAGGTGCAGTTGGTAGTTTGACTTCTTGGAGACGTCAGAGATGTGAGGAGAAAAGGAGTGGAGTCAAAGATGACCCCGAGGTGCTTATCCTCACAGCAGGGGATAGGAAGAGGGCCAAGGGAGGCAGACCAAAGAGAGACAGGAAAGGAGGGTGCAGATGTGCCGAGGGGGAGAATCTGTCTTGCTGGCATTAAAGCAGAGATCATTGACGATACACCACTCCTGGATAGCAGACAGTCTGAGATGAGAGAATGAGAGGAGAGGAGGTGGCGGCAGGAAGCCTGAAGACGAGCGCAGTGTCATCCGCATAGCACTGAAAGTTTGAACGGAGAGCAAGGGATGCCAGGTATTGGTTGAACAGTCAGGGAGAGAGGTTAGACCCCTGAGGAACACCACAGGTAGAGCATGAGATGGAGGAAAGGAAGGACTGAAGATGGACCTGGGAGGGTCGATCAGAGGGGAAAGAGGTCAGCCTCGCCGTGCCTGATTGGTGATGCCCAGGTTATCATGGAGACCGTTGAGCTGGATGGCATGGTTGACCCTATAAAATGCAGAAGAGAGATAGAGTAGGATGAGGATAGAAGGGATGTTCGTCAACATTGCAGAGCAGGTCTTCACGGATGTTCAGGAGAGCAGTTTCTGTGCTTCTGGCAGCTCTAAAGCCAGACTGATGGTCATGGAGACAACCAACAGAATCGGTGTGAAGATTAAGCTAGGCGATGGCCTTTCCAGGAGTTTGCCTAGGAAAGGAGTGATGGAGATCGAGCGATATTTAGCAGGGCATGAGAGGTCAGCTGTGGGTTTCTTGAGAAGAGGCTGCACAAGAGAGTGCTTCAGAGGGGCAGGGAAGGCTCCAGAGGCAAAGGAGAGGTTACAGAAGTCGGCCAGAGCAGGAGCAAGGGTTTCAATGTGGTCCTTGATGGTTTTAGACGAATAGGGAAGAACCTGTTTTGACGAGACTTTCATATATCGGACTTGTCTAGCAACCTCATCAGGGGTGAAAAGAGGAAAGGAAGAGAAAGTGGGAGGGGGGCAGCTGTGGAAGGGCCGGAGGTAGAGGGGAGAGGAGAGGGTGGACAGGATGTCCTGGGTCTTTGAGGTGAAATGAGAGGCAAGGGCCGTGCAAAGGGCCTGGGAGGCGACAGGAGAGGTAGACTGCAGCAGGGTTGGCCAGCTCCTTGCAGATTTTTAGAGTTTGGCCAAGTTGTTAGAGGCTGCAGAGAGGCAGCCTTGGATGTGGGCTCTCTTCTTAGTTCAGACAATGAGCCAGTAATGCCTTTGGAGCAGGCGGCAGGCCAGTTTGTCAGAAGATGTACAGGTAGCCAGCTGTTTCCTCTCAGCCACCCTACACTCTCGTTTAAGGGTAGCAAGGTCAGAGTCGTACCAAGAGTTGCACTTGGCTTTGGGCTTCAAGCCGATCCTCATGACAGGGGCCAGAACATTCAGAGTATCAGAGATAGAGGAGTAGAGCATGGAAAGGGCTGTGTCCGGATGTGAGTCAGCCATAGGAGGAGAAGGAGAGAAAGTGGTGGCAAAAGCCTCAACCGATGCACATTTCATGGGTCAGATGACTGAGAAGGTAGGTGGCAGTGTAGGAGTTGGCTTGGCCTGATGGGTAAAGAGGGAGAGATGGGAGGAAAAGAGGGAGTTGTCACTCTAGGAGAGGGGAGTGGTCAGAGGGATGGAGAGGGGGAGGTCAGAGCATCCATGCCCTTTGATGGCACAGTTTTGGTAACGAGGCTATTCTTGTAAAATTGCAGCTTTCCAAGGCGCAGCCAAATCCTTGAGTGACGCTATAAGACAGCTTCAGCCTTCCCATCTGACTACTCTGGGATAGATAGATGGAGGGTGGGGGTTGGCCCTTTCACTACTATACTTCCTTTGGAAGGATGAGGGTTCAGGCCAGTCAGAGGCCAAAGAAAATTCCTTTGTGGTGGACGAGGAAAAAGTGCAAAGTCCTCCCAGGCAGCATCTGTTTTACCTTCAGCTGCTGCTTCAGCTGCCCAAAAACCACTGAGACCTTAGTCCACAGGCCTGCGGTGGGGCGGGGGGAGGGGGTGTATTACTTCCGATCCTTTGGCATTGCAAACAGTGGCCCAGGGTTACTGCCTCCCCTTTTTAAAAAAAGCCTCCGGATCATGCACCAGGGATCCACCTGCGCAAAACTCCAGATCCGTTCCTTTTTCAGGAGGTTTTGCAGCTAGAGAAATGTGCTATAGAACCAGTACCAGTGACGGAAAAGAAGAGGGTGGTATTAGCCTTACTTTTTGATCCCCAAAATGGACTGAGGATTGAGACCCCTTTTGGACTTGAAATACTTTAACAAGTTCCTCGGGAAGGACGAGTTCAAAATGGTTAACCTTTCTCAGATCCTTTAGGTCAGGCTTGTCCAACCTTTTTGAATGTGGGGCCGAAGCATTAACTTTTTGTCACCCGGTGAGCCGGCGAGCCAAAAGTGAACACCCTCACCCAAAGCGGTATATTCAAAAGCGATGGTGTGACCTTTGACATAATAGCATCACAGGCATAGCCATGCAGTCCCAAAGATAGCTTTTGGTGTCGGGCAGTGATCAAAGGTTAGTTTCTTGTGATTTCTTCCAGTGTGTATGTGTTGATATTTCTCTGAAATAGTGGGGGTGACCGAGCATAGCGAGGGAGCTATAACGATCTAGGGAGGGTTTGGGTTTTTTTTTTCCAAATATGGCGCTGAAATTGTGCATTTTACAGCAGGAAAAGTGACCAAAAAGCCATAAGTTTACAATCAGTTCTAAAGGTGAACATGTACATTCCATGTCACCAACAGCAGACAAGAACATTGTAGAACACAACACATTTTAATGATCAATGTGTCCACAGTGTAAGACAGCACTGTCACTGATGTGTGTGGGCTGCATACCCCGGATCACTTGCTCACTTCTTCAGTGTGAAACTCTGGCCAAGGCAGTACTGTCCCAATGGTGAGAAGTGTATTTTCACATTAACTATGCTTAAGCACTTTGGGTTATTGAATAGTGCTGCTACATTCTAAGTAATTACATCCCTTTATATTAGCTCTTGTATAACCACAACAGTGTTGATTTATTCTGATGATGATGAAGATGTTAGACTTGCTCAATAGTTCTGGTTCTGTATCATTAAATGTACTTCAGATCTTCAGAGTCTCAGGAGGATAGTTCAGTGGCAATGTGCTCGCCTTGAAAGCAAGACGACATGGAGCAACACAGGTTCGATCCTTCTGGGTATATCATGTGCATTATAAATAACCAATACAAATAAATAAATCTGCTGAGAAGTTCTTGGGCCTTGACAATAAGAGTGTAGCAGCTCAACTGAGAAGTGCTGATGTTGTCCCATCAAAAGTATAGCAGCCCCACTAAGATGAACTAGCATTGCCTCAACAAAAGCATAGTATTACAATTTTATATAAGCCCTTTTTAGCAAGCTAACTGAGGAGTACCAGCATTGCCCCATTTCAAATATGGCAGCTCTAGTAGAAAATAGATTACACAGCCCTGCTGCTGAGAAGTGCTGTTACTGTCTCTTTAAAAAATACAGAAGCCCATTACCTCTGCACCATTAGGCCCTGTGAGTACTGTCCCATTGAATGCTATTACACTGAACAAGGTCAACAGTGGCAAGGTCCATGCTGGGTTCTATGTGATAATTCTGCATTTTGAAGAACAAATACAAAACAGACCAGTTTATTTCGGCCGATTTGTGTGGTCAAAAGGCCAAATTATCACATTCTACTGCCCACCCTGCTAAACCCTCAAGAAGGTGATCCCACCTCACCCCACACTCCCACCCTCTCCCACGCTGTTACCTTCCTTAGAATTCAGGGGAGTTACATCCCTCAACACCTCTGCTCCCCGCCCATAGCTAGCATTCACCCTCACCACGTACACACTCAGAAACATGAAAACAGTCTCATTTGCCCTCTCCCTGCCACCTCCCCCCGCAGATGCAATGCAAGAGGGGTGCACAGATGTACAAATACATCCAACCCAAAACGATTTTTAGAAATTGAGGGACAGGCTTGCTTTGCATCTGTGCCTCCATTTCTAAAAATCGTTTTGGGTTGGATGTATTTGTACATCTGTGCACCCCTCTTGCATTGCATCTGCGGGGGGAGGTGACAGGGAGAGGGCAAATGAGACTGTTTTCATGTTCCGTGCACACAGATGTAGAAGTATACCCAAACCAAAACGATTTTTAGAAATTGAGGGACAGATGGAAAACAAGAGCCTCTTGCTTTGCATCTGTCCCTCAATTTTTAAACATTGTTTTTAGCCCGGCTTTCACCCGGGCCGCCAGAGACGCACAGTATGGATGGAACAAAGGGTCATCCATACTGAGTCTCTTCTCTGGCCTGGGGGTGGGGGGGAGCACCTGCGTTCTCGGCGCCCCTGAAACCGGCCTGGTTTATATATTTATTTGTTCAATGTTTGTCGGGTCCGTGGACCAGATTAATTTCTTTATTTCTGAAATGTTGTTTCGACCACCATTGCATAAATAAATAAATTAATCGGGTTCACGGACCTGACAAACATTGGGCAAATAAATATATAAACCGGGCTGTGGCCTGTTACTGCCTCTGGTTCCCCCACCCCCTTTTTAGGGGGCGCCAGAGGCAGTAACAATCCTCCGCCACAGCCCGGTTTATTTCTTTATTTGTTCAATGTGTTCTGTACAGCCTCGCGGGCCACATGAAATGGCTTGGAGGGCCGCATTGTGGCCCGCGGGCCGTATTTTGGACAACCTTGCTTTAGGCCCTCCAGCTCCAGGATTGGGTGGTATGCCGGTCAAGTGGCACAGCGAGTAGAGCGCCCGCTTTGACACCCGTGCAGAGCCTGTTAACGCAGGTTCGAATCCCGGCGGGGCCAAACTCAGCCTTTCATCCTTCCGAGGTCGATAAATGAGCACCACACACCGTGGGTAATAATAAGCAGCGCTCAGATACCTGAGGGTTTGTAGCGCTATATAAGAGCCTAATTATTATTATTATTATTATTGGATCTTCAGGATGCTTACTTCTGTGTGCTTATTCATCACAAGCACCGTAAGTATCTGAGGTTCGCCGTTGGCGGTTTTCACTATCGGCTTTTGAGTTCTGCCATTTGGGCTCCCTTCAGCCCCCAGGGTTTTCACCAAGTTGATGGTGGTGGTGGTGGCAGCAAGTCTCAGAGGGGGCAAGGGAGAGAGGATTCACGTGTACCCTTAACTGGATGATTGACTGATCAGGGCCTGTTCTCCCAAGCAAGCTCTAACATCTCAGCTTTGCCTGCGACTCTCTTTAGACTGGGCTTCTCCCTCAACTTCAAGAAGTCCCACATGATACTCTCTGAGGCTCCAATTCATCTGAGCGGTCCTGGATGCTTCCTCTGGGAAAGCCTTACCACCCGAGGTGAGGGCGCAACACATTTGGCAGATGAATGTCAAGTTCCAGAATGTCCAGCGCCTTGCAGGCTTCGATTTTCTGAGGTTGCTCAGCTTCATGGCGTCCTGCATTTTCCTGGTGCCAGAGGCTCGATCGAGAATAAGATCCATTCAGTGGGCCCTCTGCTACCAGTGGTCTCAAGATGTCGGACCTACTTCAGGTTCCGAGCAGGGTCACTCTGGATCTCCTTTGGTGGGTTTACAAGGACAAAGTTCTAAAAGGGGAACCTTTCTGGTAACCTTAGCCAGAGACTGTAGTTACGGATACCTCTCTCACGGGTAGGGATCCCATGCCAACGATCTGACAGTCAGTGGTCGTCGTTCTCCATTTGAAGTCCAAACTACACATCAACCTTTTGTAGCGGAGGGCAATCGGATTAGCGCCAAAGGCCTTCCTGCCCTCTGTATGGGGAAAGAATGTCCTGATAATGACAGACAACACAGTGGCCACGTACTATCTCAACAAGAAAAAAGGTGTAGAGTCACTACCACTATGCAGCGAGGCAATGCAGCTCAGGTTCTGGGCACTTCGAGAAGGGATCTTCCCTATCAGCAGTTCACCTAGCCGGAGAGAACACTGCAGCAGACACTTTGAGCAGGTGAAGAGCTCTTTAAGGACTTTCCTGAGCTAGTTCCACTCGTGAGTCTAGCTCAGGAAGTCGAGATCTTCACCCTTTGGGGAACCCCTCAAGTAGTTCTGTTTGCGGCCAGTGTCAACGGGAAGTTTGAGCTGTTAAGCTCCATGTAATTTCCTCCGGGAGTATCTCTAGGCGAAGTGTTCGTGGTGGATTGGGAGTTTCCACTCATGTACGCGTTTCCTCCCATCCCCGCCATTCCTCACATTATCAGGAGGTTGAGAAAATTCAGGCAATCTGTGATCCTGATTGCTCCAGATTTGGCCAGGAAGATGTGGCACCCGGACCTTCTAGACATGTCCATCTGCCCTCCAATATGGCTTCTGCATAGAGAGGACCTTCTCTCGCAAGAGGCGGTGGGGGGTTGGATTCTCCATCATGGTCAAAACTCTCAACTTTAACGCCTTGTTTCTGAGAGGTTGTGATGTAAGGATTGGGTCCTCCCTAAAGACGTGATGGAAGTTTTGCTTTCAGCCAGAAGGCCTGCAACGAAATCTCTATCGTTGCCATTGGAAAAGGTTTTGCAGCTGGTGCAGAGATAAGAATTTGGACCCTTTTATGTGTGATACACCTATGCTGTTATCTTTCTTGCTACATTTTGCTAATCTGGAGTCCAGATTGATACTGTGAATGGGTACGTGTTGTCGCTATCCATCTTTAAGCACACGCCTTAGCAAGCATTTTATTTCAAAATGCCAATTGTGGTGCAATTCTTGAAAGGGCTCACAAATGTACTTCCTCAAGTCCCTTTTGTGGTTCTCGTTTGGGATTTAAAGTTGGTTCTGAAATACCTTCTGTGCGCTCCCTTTCAGTCTCTTCATTCTTATCCGTTAGGAAAACTGTATTTAATGTTATCCTTAACTGCCATAACGTGGTCATGCAAAGCGGGCGAATTGCAGGCTCTGTTATGCAAACCGCCAGTACCACCTTCTTTAAGAAGTAAGGCGTTTTTAGAGTCGACACTTATCTTCCAAAGGTGGTTTTGGAATTTCAGCTCGGAAAACCGTTCTTTCAACCTTTTACCCTCCACCTCGCCCCGATAAGGAGGTGGAGGGACTTCCATCGACTTGACCCCAAAAGGGCTTTTTGCTTTTACATCGATCGTATGGCAAAGGTGAGGCAATACTACCAGTTTGTTGGGTACACTGGACACAGACTAGGTCTGGCAGAGACAGAACAAACCTTAACCCACTGAATAATTCTGTGCATCACTGTATGCTATAGTTTAGCCGGGGATGACGATCCTGTGGGCTTGCGAGCACATTCGACAAGGTGTGGCCACTTCATCATCGGCTTTGCAGAGAGGGATGCCGGTACAAGAAAGCTGTGTGGCAGCCACTTGGTCATCTTTACATACGTTCACAAAACATTACTGTCTATACTCTGCATTGGGACTGGAGGCAGGATTCGGGAAGGCTGTGCTTCACAGCATTAATGACAAATCATACATACAAATCATACATACTTACTCCAGCCCCAGTACAATACTGCTTTGGGAGTGCATCATAAAATGAGGAATACGTGGGAGGACACAATCCCTTCGAAGAACTAATTACTTATCACAGGTAATGTTCTTACGACTGTATGTTCCTCCCACGTATTCCTCATCGCCTCTCCCATCCTAGTCCTCAGTAGAATTTCCATGTTTTTATACCTTTTTATTTTTTCAGTGCCTGGTCCTTTTGACCTCGCAGAGTCTGTTATTCTGATACTGGAAGCTGAAAAACTAGGACCTGAAGTAACTGGTGCGGTGCGTACTATATATACCATGGGTACACGTCGGCCTCGAGAGCGAATGGAGGCTGTTGAGGGACATCGAGTTGATGACGCACAGCGCCCTCTACCAAACTTATTTTTCAAAAGTAAATGACGCTGGATAGAGATATCATAAGGTGAGGGGTATGCGGGAGGAACATCCAGTCGAAAGATTACCAGGGCAAAGTAATTTGATCTTTCGGTTTGGGATATCATTTGGATCGTTCATAGTACTTGGTTCCAGTCCGCTTTCAGCAGAACACCTCAACAAAAAGATGTAAGCCACAGCACACACCTAGAATGCGATGGAGACTGATTGCAATGGGTGTCACCATGGTCAGGCGGTAACAGGTCATCTTCAATGGATGAACATAGCAGGCTCTGCATAGCTTCTGTTGATGCAAGAAGGCTGACAAACGCAGACGTCTTGTTATAAAAGTTGAAGTTCCTCCCTGTTGCAATGATCCACTTGGAATGGTGACAGCTGCAGCAAAGGATCGCAGTAGTGGGCTAGCATGTCCACCGGTTCATCCAAGGACCCTTTCAAACTCAGATCCTCTAGCAGGGATCAAGACCGGTTGTTCCTAGTGGCCCAGTCTTCGAAGCACTGATCAGGGTCTTCGTGTGACCAGAGGAGCAAGGCCTCACTGGAGGTGGTGTTGGTCCGCTGCAGGGGTTGCCCTCTTGTCAATTGGCTGCTCCTCTTCGTACATACCTTGATTCCGACAGTCTTTTAATTGGCTGTAGGATCACTCCTTTTATCCAAGATTTAGGCTGGGAGTTTGCCCAAGCCCAACAATGGTAAGGATCTGCTCTGTTCAAACAGCAACACGTTCAGGCACCCAAATGTGTACTGGGACCAGAAGTCCAGCCCGCACATCTGGGCTCACACACAAACTGCCACTTTGCCTGTGAAAGTAGCAGCTGTCCCTGGGAATGGGCCTTCTACCAGAAAAAGGCCAAAGAACAGTATGACCAAAGGACAAGCGGAAATCTCATGGCACGGCCATCTTGGTATGCTAGCCACCCGTAGTTAGCCATTCTGGTAGTGTGGTCAAGTAAAATTACCAAAACACAGTAGAAAAATAGCAGCTGCCACCGGCTCGTCCTAGGCACATTGTAAAAGTAACTAAAAAGCCAATCGAGAAAAAGTTATGAGGATACAAGGTATCTTAACCACACTTCACTGTAGGCAGATGTGTGCAATTATAACAATGCAAGAAATGTGCAAACAGCGCCTTAGTCTCTCAGTACTGATAGTCTTAGGGACTAGTCAGTTTCTCCATAGGGATGAGCAAAAGGACAATGGAAGTAAAGAATAAGACTTGATTTGCTTTCAAAAAGTCAGGACCGGGTTCAACACCAAGCAAAAAGGAAAGGGTGTCCTATAGAAGTCTATGTGAGGAAAGCTGCAAAAAGAAACTTTCCCAACAAGTGCTTTATACACCTGTATCGAATCAAATAGCTACTAGAGAAGAAAAAGTGTGTACATGAGGGAGCTGCAAGGGGAATTGCAACAGGGAGATTACAATATGGCTTTGGCAAAGGTCCTCGTTTGAGCAGACCTACATTAGCACAACAGGGGATCCCATAGTCAGTCACGGTATTTAATCAGAGAGTGAGACTGGTGCCGCTATAAAGCCATCTGTGCCATGCAGAAGCACTTGCAAGCCTGTTTGTCAACATGATGTCTAGCTGTTCTATTGTTAGTTGGTAGAGATTTTCTGAAAAACGTAGATTTGTTACCACATGCTATATAATTAATTTCCTCTGTTCTCTTCTCACAGGATCAGCCTTTCTGGTTCCGCTGTGTTTACCTGACCTTCTGGGGCAAGATTATACTCTACAAGTATGTCTGCTGTTGGCTGGTGACGGTGAGTTTGAGAAAATGGGTGGTGGTGGTAGAGCACGGCCTTGTCTAGTGAGAGAGCTAGAATGGAGCTACAATCAATGTATTAAGTGCCATCATTACTATTTCATTGTTACAGTACTGTTGACTCTGGTGTTTGTTTTCGGCTGCATGCAATGTAGATTTGTTGTGGATTTATTTGAGTTTTAAAAAATTGTTTTTGTATGTTATGGGAATCTTCCTCTTGCGTTTGTGAATCACACGAACGAGCGCTAGATGATGACTCCAGTTTCAGGGTCATTGAAAGTACTGCTCTGGTATCGGTCTGAGATCACACTGAAGGAGTAGTGCTCCTAGGATCTACAGGTATTCAACATTTCAAGACCAGAAGAAACTACCACATCTGCGTTACAAGTCCCCAGTACTTTCTGCTCCTACAGGATATGTTCCTACTTGATCCTGCATGACTAAAATAGCTGTCAGCCCCAGGAGCCAATCTGCTGAAAACCTAGTTGGAGGCTTAGCCTTATAAAAGGACCAGGAACGGAAACATTAAGCAAAGGCCCATGGCACTTCGAGCAACCCCACGCTTTCCTAGCCATTGCTAGTGGATCACACCTGATATCTGAACCTACAACATTGGCTACTAGTTGCACTGTACCCCAGCAGCAGGTCATGGTCTATCTTTACTGGCCCCCAAATTCGACTTGCCTGCATAGGTCTTTTTCAACACTCTAGTCTTTAAAGTCAAACTGGAAAAATGTTAGGTAATGTATGCAGGCCTCCAGATAAGCATCGTTCGTACCAGGCCTTTTTACACAATCAAATCTTGCAAATGCGACCGATTTGATGTTTCTGTGCGCCTTTATTATCGCACCTTTGGAGAGCAGAGGGCAGGTGACTTGACAGAAACCAGAGAATCTTGATTATCGGTCTGGATGAAATCGCAGGCCCGTAGGGAAGCCGCCTGAACACAAGACATTTGGCAACAATATTTTCTGAAAGACACAGCAGACACTGAGATAACAAATGGTTCCTTTGTTTAAGTTCTACTGTGTTTTGTATCTAGAGTCTCACAGCGAGAAGTATGCATACATGTTTATTTTGGTTCCATGTTAGTGTCCTGTCAGTAATGGGGAGTGTCCTTGGTAACA